>NC_057344.1:169304777-170504777 GCF_016509475.1 Prionailurus bengalensis | reverse complement strand
TATATTTGAGAGTGTTTATTGCAAACTTACTAGCATCAAGTTTTCTCATACAGTTATAAGAAATATGTAAAATGTCTTCATTTTAAGTGAAGATAAATATTTATTGTCTATCCCTAGCTTGTTCCATTTTGTTTTTTTCTTAAGCAATCATATTAGATGTTTATTTTTAAATAATGCTGATTTTTATTCTGTCATATTTATCACTTAAAATTTCAATATGTTCTAAGTCTTTTGAATTCTTATTGAAGAATTTAATAATAGATTAATTATTATTCTTACTGAAAGAGACATAAAATGCTTACATAGTTTAACTTATTAATCATAAACATTGTAATTTTCGTTCTACTGTTTGAAAGTATACAAGATAATTACCATCCTGAGATTCAGAATTGCATAAATATTCTCCTTCATTATGTTCTATTTTATTTTTTCTTTAATTTAATTTGGTAGATGTTATGAGGTAAGGCTCTAAATCTATATGTTGTTCCCAAATAGCAAACTGTGAATCCCCACTGTTCATTGAATAGTCTTTTTCATTCCCATCAATTTGTAGTGTTTTATATGATGCCCAGAGTATAATATGTATTTTCAACCTATCTATTCTGTCTTGGTGCCAGAAATGTTTTTGTGGCAGAATATTTGCATGTGTTAAGAAATTTTGTTGTAGAGAGTGTTTTGATGTCCTTACAGCACAGTTATTACCATTTTGAGCCAAAAAGCAAAAAAAGCATTTTTTTAATGCCAATTTAGAAAGTGCTTTTCCATATGAATGTCCTGCGGGCACTTCAAACTCAATGCATCCAGAAGAAACCCATCATTGGCGGCCCCATTACAAGTCTCCTCTTCTAATAGTTCCTAGTGCAGTTAATGGCATAGCTTTCATCCAGTTCCCTCGCTACAAACCTCAGTGCCATTTCTGACTTTTCCCTCTGCTTTTCACCCTCCATACAATTATTTCCTAGTGTTTTCTAACTCTGTCCTGAAATATTCCTAGAATCCACTTTTTCCCTTTGCTTGCCACTGCCTCTCCTTTCAGGGCTGTGCTCTCTCTCCCTTGGACCTTGACAATGGCTTCGGGGTCTTGTCTCCAGCCTCCCATCTGTCTGCCTTCTGCATAGGTACCAGTTGTCTCTCTAGATTACAGACACAAACACATTACTCCTCTGCTCCTAATTCTTGGGTGGCTTCCTGGTGGCTTCAGAATAGAGTTCAAACTCATTACCATGCTACTCAAAGCTGAACAGAAGATGAGTCTCCTTCTAACCTTACTTTATCAGCTCCCTTCATTCCTGGCCACCCACACACCCTGTGTTTCTGTCACCCTGGTAAATGGCTCACCTTTACTTTGAAATATTTAAACATCCTTTTCCCTTGGGGTGTTTTGTCCATAAGCACCTCACTCTGTTTTCATTATCCACACTTTAACTCCTGGATCAAATATCATTGGCTTTGGGAAGCTCTCCTTATTTATGCAGTCAAACTTAATTGCCCTGTATTCTGTGCTCCTACTGAATTTGTGTACACATTTATCACAGCCCAGATTACTTTCTAAATTATTTAAGATGCAGTATATCTGGTGA
This sequence comes from Prionailurus bengalensis, assembly GCF_016509475.1. Classification (NCBI taxonomy): domain Eukaryota; kingdom Metazoa; phylum Chordata; class Mammalia; order Carnivora; family Felidae; genus Prionailurus; species Prionailurus bengalensis. The sequence continues at coordinate 170,503,197 of NC_057344.1, read as the reverse complement.
GACCGTACATTTTAAGTGGGCCAACGTAGCCCATCTGTCTTTGTAGACACAGAATATGACCTCACAGCAGATTTTCTGTTCTGGGAGAATAACTTAAGCATTCCCTCTTAACTGAAATGTGAGTTCGCAGCTACAGCATGGACAGTATCTAAGCCTCCATTCCTCTGGGATTCCTTAACATGCATTCCTCATTCCTGGGGAAGATTTAGGTATGTTTACAGACATCCAAAGACTATCCTAGGAGACTTGCTGAGGTACCATCCTCTTTCCTTCCAAGGTTTAATGGGGTAACTTTTCTGACGGATTGAAAAGTTCCTGATGGATTTACTGGCCCTCTGTCACTAAAGCTTATGAAAGACCTGAAAGGGAGCAGCATACCGTGAAGGAAGATGGTCCTGATTAGTGACCCAGATTCATTGCCACTGTCCCTATATGTGGGATTTGATTGGCGCTGACAGAGCTTGAGTTTGGACTGGAAACTTCTATGACCTGGCATCGTGGCTTGGATCCTGACCCCCATTCATGATGGGCTTCTGAGTACAAAGGAAAGGAGGTAAAACCTTGGGAGCCTAAGCATAAGGCATCACTGCAGCCTTTGGCAAGGATCTGGCCCAGCAAGGATGACTTAGCAGCCAGAGACCAGGACCCATTTTCAATTTCACTAGCAAAAGAAATAAAGAAACTTATAAATTGAGGCTCATAGTGTCCTGATCAAACTCACCAGTTTTGTCTTATGAACTTAATGTGGTCTTCCTTAAACTGAGTAAGCACCTCGCCCGCACCCCTAGATTTCTGCTGGAGAAAGAGCTCAGATAATTCAGGTGTGGGGTAATTGGATTATTAAAGGAGCACTCCATGTTTGTATCTCAAGCTGGCTACGCAGGTTATCCAGGTGACACTTACGCGTGTAAGGTAAATATCTGCAAAGTGGATCTCCCTGGTGATGAGAACAGTGATTTGAACATGGTAAGTATGTGAGTTTAATTGCTTCTCCCCTATGTTTATTTTAATGTTTAGAACTATAGCCATAACAGGTAACATTTTAAAGTTCTGTATAAAAAGGTATTTTTTATTTGCAAGTATTCTTATAGACGACACAGGCTGCCTGAAATACTGCATGAAGCAGGGCTGCCTCTGTTCCTTGGGGTCTCAAGCTACAGTCTCTGCTGTGTGTTGTCATTAAAACCCAGAGATATGCGGTGCCATTACAGTTTTCAAAAACAATTTGGTCTACTGAGGTTGGCACTGGAGAGGATTGCCCCACAAAATCAGCCCCCAGTTTTCTAGTTGACAACTTTTGCGAATTTGCTTGGTCTTGCTGTCTTATATAGAAATTGGTTACCCTTTGTTGCAATTTAAAATATCATTTTTTTTCTTATTTAGAGAGGAGGTTTCTAAGTGTACCCTACTATTGGAGAATGTTTATGCTGACCACCTATGATTTAGCATGTATAAATGTGCTCCCTGGGACTTGTGCTGGCTCAGCATTTCCCCCCAGACTCTTCAGAGACTTGTGCCAGGTCTATGTGGTTTGTAAAGTTAGTTCCCCTCCCTATTCTTGTCTGTTTCTGTGAAACGGGTGTTGCTTGAGTGTTGCTTTTTGTGCCCTGTATGAAACCATGTGTGCTACATTCCAATGGGAAATACATATAATATGCAGTAGTTCAGCTGAAATTTAGAAGAATTTTTGTTAAAGAAAATATAGAGGTGTTTTGCAAGGCAAATATTGTTGATCTATCTATATATGTTTGTATGTATATATATATATGTATACATCTATATATCTACCTATCAACCAACTGCCTAGCGGTAGGCTAAATGTTTAGCAGTAGACTCCCCAGGAAAGAATAATGACTAATTTTAAACTTTTGCCAATTTCTCAAGCATCAGTACTTTACCATAGCTCATTTCAAGCTACCCATATGATGTCATTGAACACAGAGTTGGGAAGTGATGCATGGTAGAACACTTTTATATGATATTTTCACCTTAATGATAGAATACATGCAAATAATTTCAAGATCACACATAATTGTAAAATATAGTAAAATGACAAGGAAGTGATCAGTTTTGATTATTATCTTTGTTTTAATGCAATTTATTTAATTGTAAATTTATGTAATTTGTTTTTTAATAACAGTTGTGTTTAAGAACTCTTGCAAAATTCCTGAAAATTTAGCAACTGGTCTTGCAAACCAGTATAAACTGGCTCTAATACAACACTGAATTAATCTATTTACTTCTATTCACTCCTTTCCTTTTTCTAAGTAGAGTGGGCCCTGTGGCTGGGGAGATCTCTGTTTGTTGAACTTTTTGGTGGGAGTTTGGGTAAGCAAGTCTGGAGGCAGAAGCAGGAGTAAATTGCAAAGTTTAGTAAAGGATGCAAGGTTTTGTGTGGGGAGTAGGTGGATGCTAAGATTACAGGGGACTAGAGGCAAGAGTTAGCTTGCTCTGTGGTGGGATGGAGAAGGAAACTCTATTCTTATTGAGAAAGCCTCAACATATACATATTATTTATTTTGTGCAATTCTAAACTACTTGAATTTGAAAGTGTTGCCTAAAATATTAATAAGCTTTCCTGTCAAAATGTTTTTAAATAGTATAATCTGATCTTGCACTTAAATCTGTGGAATAACTATCTTCCAAGTTGCTAGAGTAGAGTGATCAGAGTATTTAGGAATGCAGCCGTTGCATAAAACACTGCAGTCTGCCATGAGGTATTTGGTGCAAATCCCTTCTTCTGTTTCTTATATGAAATCTTTGGTAAAATCTACACTGCTTCGTAATGCCCTTTAAGGAAATGGATTCTTTTTGGAGAGGGAAATAATATAGAGTTTTATGTCAAAGTTGAGGCAAGGCAAAAACGGAGACTATGTTCTGGTTTACACGAGGTATTTGAAAATAATATATCTGGGACTGAAAATGAAATCACATTAGGTGAAGTACAGAATCATTTGTTAAAATGTGAATGTGGGCAGCATAGGATGGGACTTCAGGGTAGAGATTCTACTGCCCAACTTTTGGAGTTTGATTACAGATTCTATCACTCATTATCTGTGTGACCTTGGACAGGTTATATAACATCTCTGAGTTTCAGTTTTCCTGGCTGTAAACTTGGAATCTTCACAATACATATTGCATTGACTTGAGGATTAATGAGCTATATGGAAAACACTTAGAATAATTCCTGGCACAATGCAAGCAACAGGGTCAGCTATTATTTTTAATTGATTTAGTGACTTAGGGATACAATTAATCAGAATATAACATGTATATAAATATTATGTATGCTGTTTTGCTGAGGAGTCCAGATAAGGATCCTTTTCCCTGTGTGAGTTTTGAGCCAACTGAGATATAAGAAGTGACAGTAATAGAGATGAGAGAATCAAAATATTACCTTTAATACTGGTAATGCTGATAATAGCACAATGTAGTTGCATCTATAGGAAGGTGGGCTTCCTAATTCAGAAATTTAAAATTAGGCAGATTTCTGCAGCCCCAGTCAGCTATGGAAACCTACGAGAATCCTCTTTAGGGTCAGACCCTCTCACCATGTGGCTAAGAGCAGAACAGAACACACACTCATTGAGGGCGGGCTGACTTGAAGAGGAAAGGGGAAGGAGAGAGGCTGGGATCTGTCTGTGTGCCCGGTTTCTCCTTGCACACTCTTCGTTAAATTCATTACCTCCTCTGTCAGTGGGTAAGTCGGTACAGGACAGAGAGAAGTCAGGATTATTTCATAACTGGAGCTCCTTCCATGTGGTAGGGAATTATAGGAAAAAGGAAAGCCTTCCCTTCCATATCACTGTTCAGTAACACAGAACTACTGATGTTTTTAACAGAGGACAGTTTAATTTACTCAGCCAGGAAGGAGTTGAGAGGCCCAACCAGGGACGGTGAGAGAAGTCAGAGATTAGTAGTCGCAGGAAGACATTACCCTCCTTGAACAAAGGGAGTTTATGCTATTACCAGAGACCAGAGTCTGAAATCACCCAGCAGAATCCTGAACCGTAGTGGGTCTGTGGAGCAGGAGCTGGAGCCATGAAGATACTGACTAAGGAAAGAAATACCCTGACTTCTCCCTCCTCCAGCTCTCCCGTCTCTCTCCTGTGCCTCTCATTGGTTGCCCTCAGGGGGCAGCCATTTAACAGGGGAGCCTGGGAAATACAGCCTCACGGGGCAGCCCCATTGCTGTACAAAGCAGAGAGGGGAAGGACAAGGAACTGATCTGTGGGCAGAGGGGGCCAGGACCTGCATGCCCCCGCAGGCACATACACACACGCACACATTCGTACACATACACTTAAACACCTTCTGTTTTGTAGGACTCTGCTTTTGAACTCTCTGGACTAAGTAGATCAAAATGCTCTTTCAGATGGTACAATTTTAACATTGCTTAGAGACACTGTCTATGGAAGTAAATTGAAGAAAGTTGAAAATCAATATACAATTTGGCCCATCTGTAAAGTTCTGGCAAACATCCTCTGCAATAGTTCTAGATAATAAATCTCCAGACCGCTGCCTGACAGTGTCAGATTATTGCCTAAATTCTTTACTTTTTGTTGTTCTTTTAAAGAAAGACACAGATATAGAATTCTGCTCTCAGAGTGCAACTTGATACAAGTCAGACAACATTGACTCTCTGCCTATTCAATTTCTTGTACCAGTTAAAAACTTATAGCAGTTATTGGGCAACTTCGGCCTTGGTTCCTCCATGAGGCGTTCATGTGTGCGGTCCTCAGAGAGGTCTCCAACACTGAGTCTACTGCACTTACTTTCTGTTTTGGCCACGTGCGGTTGTTTTATGTGTCTAGTCTCGTGTGTCAGTCACCTTAAGAATAGGCACTGTGTTGAGGCACCTGACTGGCTCGATACAGTGTGTGACTCTTGATCGTGGGGTTTTGAGTTCGAGCCCCATACTGGGTATAGAGACTACAAAAGGAATTGGCACTCTGTCATTAAAGTCTGTCATAAATTTCCCGAGAAGCTAGCTGGTTCAAAGCCAAATTATGTGGGTCTAATTAAAAGTCCACTCTTATACTGTTACTGAACAAAGTTTTCTTGAAAGCATTTCATTTTCAGACTTATTTAGTACTCACAGACAATTCCGGAAAGTGTTGAACCCAAACAGTTACAGAAATGGAAGCCTTGAATTGCATTTGCTTTCCAGAGAATTGTGAGGACACCAGGTCAGAATTGCTCACTGTCGAGGTCTGGTGTGAGAACCGTCTACAGTAGTAGAAAGATTAAAAGCCAGATGGCTTTGATTAGCTCTTGAGGTAAAGGAAAATCAGCAGATCAAATAACTTCTGTATGCGTCAGCTTCCTTACACGAAAAGTAACAACAGAGACAGTATCTTTCTCATGGTTGTATTATATGAGATAGCCTGTGCCTATTGCTGCATCCATGCCTAGCGCTCGGTGTTATTATAATCCAGTGTTGTCTGTAGAAGGTCATTTTTAGATAAAATCCTCAGAAATATAAAAAGTTGATTTTCTACTTTGTGCGGAACAGTTTATCTCATATGCCTGTCTGCAGGGGTGCATCAGGGGAGCAGAGACACTGAGTAGCTGCCTGGGGCACCAAACTCTCAGGGATGGTAAAACATCACTGGAATTGAAGTAAGAGGGAGAAAATTGTCATTATTGGAATTGCTGTTGCAGGCCTATTGTGTTTTGATGGAGGGGGCTTTAAAAAGGTCCTTGGGTTGGGGGCACCTGGGTGACTTAGTCGCAGCTCAGGTCATGATCTCACAGTTCATGAGTTTGAGCCCTGCATCGGGCTGTCTGCTGTCAGCATGGAGCCCGCTTTGGATCCTCTGTCCCCCTCTCTGCACCTACCCATTCATTTGTGCTCTCTCTCTGTCAAAAATAAATACACGTTAAAAAAAAAAAAAGAAGGCCTTAGGTTGGGGAGTGAGAGACCCCAAGAGGCATGTTTATGTAAGGATAGATGATTGCTAAATCGCCTTTTCAGGAAAGAGCCCAGATAACTGTAGGGATTTTGCTTTGCTGATGCAAATGTGGGCTAGTTGAGAGTAATAGTGCAAAGGCTGAGAGCCCCCCAGGGATGGTCCTTTGCTACCCCTCTCCCAAGCGCCACTAAGCTCCAGAGTTCCTCAAAAAATAATATATAAAACAATATTTTCCCAGAATGGAGCACCAATATATTAGCTCCGTGGTATATATGTTTAATGCCATGAATTAGTAAAATGGGGGAATTTTAAATCCCATCAGTCAGGGACCAAGGAATTGGAACACAGAAATTCAACATAAAAAATTGTTAACTAGGCATAAATTTGTTAACTAGGTAACTGAAAGGGCCAGACGAGGCTTTAAGGTGTTCTGGAGGAAGCAATTGCCAAAGATCAGCTAGGGTTGAGGGACCAAGGGAGTGAGGCTGGAATTCTAAAATGTAGAGTTCTAGAAGGCACCTGTAGGGCTGGAACACACCTGTAGGGAGGAGGTGTGCTGCTCAGGGGGTGCTGGTGTCTCCCAGCTCCAGGGAGAGGCCTGAGCAGGAGGTGTCCCTGGAGTCCCTGGAGAGGGTGGGACTTGAAGCTGGTTCTGTAAGCGCTGGAAAAACTACCAGCTGGGTTCAGCAGCTGCTACAAGAAAGAACTGCTCACTGGAGGAGAAGCAGATAGGAAAGAGCAAGTCTGTTCTTCCTCCCCCCCCCCCCCCACCTTGAGGCCTCCCTCCACTGTCCCTCTTGGCAGAGCTACGTCCAGGTGGCAAAACAGGATACATAGAAGGGTGGCTTTGGAGCTGAGACCTAGTCACTTAATAACTGGGACGTAAATATCCTGCAAAATGGAACAAGCTACTCAGTACACATTGGTTACTCGGTCTTGGGCAAATAAATCCTTTCTGGAGTATTTGCTACACGCTCCTGGGAGTACAGAGCTGAATGTGACCTGTCTCTGCCCTCAAGGAAGAGGGAAGGAGGCCAATTTATAGGATCAGTTATAGTATACCATGATAAATGGTCCAACACAATTATGATGGGAGTATAGAGAGGGGAATCAACTGAATAGGTAGCGAACCTAATAATCTTTTTTGTTCACTAGTTAGGTGCTATTTAAGTAGTTTAATTATATGAAAATAGAAAAGCGGCATCAATGTTCATGCCAGTTTAAAGGTAATTGGTAAAGGTTGTGCAGCACAATTTTGAATGTTTTCCTTATGTTTCCTCCAACTTAGTCTCCCCAAATTTGTCAAACCGGTACAATCTACTTTGTGTGTGTGTGTGTGTGTGTGTGTGTGTGTGTGTATGTTTAAATTTCAAAGAGTTCTAATCCTGCCCATAGGAGTGTGGACAATACTGACTCCATCTTTGGCCCTCTACCTTGCTCATGTCCATGCAATGACCTCCCTCGGGGTTCTATGTTCTAGGCCCCATGGAAGTTAATGTGTGCCCTGACCAGAATTCAAGTTGCACCGAGAAGGCTCTACTTTAGATAACTAGTAGAGATGACTGGCACAAAGATCCACTTTAGATAACTACCCCCGTGACCTCACCACCATGCCCCTTGCTCCATAAAAGCTCAAGATTAAGGTCTGGAATGGGCAGAGAATAGCTGTGAAGATTGGGGGTGAAGAATGAGTTTATCGCCTGCATCCTACATCTATGCAATCCCCTGTGTTAGTAAGTTACTCAAAACATACACACACACACACACACACACACACACACACACCAGTGTAAATGGTATGGAGTGGCTTGCTTCATTTGTTGGTCTTAAAGTGCCTTCTCCATCTGGAAGATATTTTACTGACCCTCTTCCACCTTCTAACACTAATTCAAGACATTTCTTCATTCAAAGAAATAATTATAAATTTATTTTGTTGAGTGTTACCTTTTAGTATTCTATAAAATAGGATAATATTTCATAGGCCTTGAGTCATCTTAGTACATGTAATGTGCTGGTGATATTTTACAAAGGTATTCCAATATTTGCTCTAATTTATTAACTTAGTCTGCAAATATTTGCTTTGTACTTCACTAGATTCTGGGGAAATATACATTGAATAAGATGTGATGTGGTAGACACCTGGCTAACACATCAGCCATTGCAGTGCGCTTCCCTTGCCGACAGAACCTGGATTTTGTTCAGGTGTTGGGAAGCAATAAGACCAACCCAGGGGCAAATCATGGTTTAAGACAATTATAGTAATCCTGTTCCCCTTTACTAATGGTTTAGGGTGGGGTTTGTGACCAGTTCTAACAAATCCATTATAGGTGATTTCTGCTGTGGGCTTCTGGGAAATATTTTCTTCCCTGATAAAATGTCCTATTGGACGTTGTTGTTGGAGGACATGATATTTGGAGTTATGACAGCTATGTGAAAACTTTAAGAGGACAGCTCCAAAAGTCAGAAATGCCACCTGGAGTCCTGTCATTGTTGACTCACTAAATTAATCACCCTGGACTGGCCTAATTTGCTACTTATTTTGTTAATAATACCCTATTGTTGAAGCATTTTTAGTGGGGTTTGGTTTTAGATAAAACAAAAGTAATCCTAAACAATGAACATGGTTTTTGCCTTACACAAATCTTCAATTTTTTAAAAGAATTCTAAAAGTGAAGTAGTATTTTGTTGCATATATGTTATTCTAAACAAGCAAGTGAAAGTCTCAGGGAGTAGATATCATATAAAACTATTAATAGGGCATCTTGCTCAATAAGGGACCTTCTCTCTTTTTTTGTGATATACTAATTTTTTTCTTTGAATTCTGAAGTGGATGAGATTTAGACTTGGAAAACCCACCTGGAACTCTTCATCCCCCTCTTCTCGCCCAAGCTATAATTCTATGTTGAGTTTTATTTTTATGACATCATCCATTTGCCTTTATTTAACTACTCCCAAGCAAAACCAAACAAAATAAACAAATAAAAAAACACAGTATGCTTGTTATTTTGTTCTTGAGTCAAACAAAGCTGTTAACAGGGTGAAGAGTCAGTATACAAAGTATTCAATGAAAATTGTATGAAGCCACTCTAAAAATGTCATTAGTACAAATCCATTTGTGATGCATATTCTTGAGAACAAATAACTGGTGAAAATCAGTTCTTCATCTCACAGTGGTAGCTCTTAGGGAGCCTGTCTCTTTCAAAGGGAATTGTCTCCATGGACATCCAATAGACTAGGAACATTGTCATTACTGGAGCATGTTCTTGGTTCTGCTCTGCTGACCTCCCTTTCCTTCTGTTAGAGATTGCCTAGATAAGGTATAGCTAGACTTCTTCAGAACCACCAACTTGCTCTTGAACGTAAGAATTTCTAAGAAGTGTTGATGGGACCTACTTCATTCCCTAGGCAACTTTGTCAGTACAAACACTAAATTTTGGGGGATATTTGGAAGGGCTTCTCTGGAGGCAGAGAGCAGAGTCTTTACAGTATTTATGTGGTTGCTATTACTTGCTTGTCAGAGAAGATGCTCCCTGGGTTATCTGTTCTGAAACTGACCCCATAATAAACTATTTGCTTTTGTCATTCACTCAGTATCTCTCCTGCCTCTGCTGTAAACTCTAATAGAAATTAACCCTAAAGAACAAATTAACAAATCTTGCGACTAGAAAATCTACAAAACAGGACATATACAGTGAACCAAGTGTTTAACCTAACCAAAAAGTACATTTAAATAAATATAAAGTATTATTTTCCTGTTCATAAGATTCACAAAGATTTGAAATAATAAAACCCTCAATAAAACACAAAGGCAACTTATTGAATGGCAGAAGATAGTTGCAAATAATATATCTGATAGGGGTCACTATCCAAAATACATAAAGAACATATACAACTCAATATAAAAAAAACAAACAAACGATTTGATTAAGAAATGAGCAGAGGACCTGAGTAGACATTTTTCCAAAGGAGACCTACAAATGGCCAACAGACACATGAAAAGATGCCCAACATCACTCATCATCAGCAAAATGCAAACCAAAACCACAATGAGACAATCATCCCCCACCCACCTGTCCTAGTGGCTATAATAAAAAAGGCAAGAAAAAAAACCAGTGCTGGTGATTATGTGGAGAAAAATGAATTGTGCACTATTGGTGGAAATGCAAATTGGTACAGCCACTGTAAAAAAAAAAAACAATAACAGTATGGAAATTCCTCAAAAGAATTAAAAATAGCATCACCATACAACCCAGTAATTCCAGTACAAGGTGTTTAATCAAAGAAAACAAAGACACTCATTCAAAAAGATATACATACCCCTATGTTTATTGAAGCATTATTTATAATAGCCAAGCTATAGAAGCAACCTAAGTGTCCATCAATAGATGAATGGATAAAGAAGGGGTGGTGTGTATGTGTGTGTGTGTGTGTGTGTGTATACACATATATACACACACGCACACATATACATATATATATACGTACATACACACACAATACATACATACACACACACAATGGAATAGTACTTAGCCATGAAAAAAATGAGATCTTGCCATTTGCCACAACATGTGTGGATTTAGAAGGTATAAAGTGGAGTAAGTCAAAGAGAAATACCATATGATTTCACTAATCTATGGAAATTAAGAAGTAAAACAAATGAACAAAGAAAAAAAGAGACAAAAAAAAACTAGACTAAAATATAGAGAACAAACTGGCAGTTGCCAAAGGGGAGGTGGAGGGGGGTAGTGGGGGAAATGGGTGAAATAGACAAGGTGATTAAGAGTACACTTACTGTGATGAGCACTGAATAGTGTGTAGAATTGTTGGGAAGATAAAAGGAAGGGATGATCACAGTGATGGTATAGAACACATGACAAGGGGCGCCTGGGTGGCGCAGTCGGTTAAGCGTCCGACTTCAGCCAGGTCACGATCTCGCGGTCCGTGAGTTCGAGCCCCGCGTCGGGCTCTGGGCTGATGGCTCAGAGCCTGGAGCCTGTTTCTGATTCTGTGTCTCCCTCTCTCTCTGCCCCTCCCCCGTTCATGCTCTGTCTCTCTCTGTCCCAAAAATAAATAAATGTTGAAAAAAAAAATTTAAAAAAAAAAAAAAAAGAACACATGACAAATAAGTTGTAGAAAGCCTGTCTCCCAAGATGACATTCTCCATGTGGAGTCTGAAGTTTTGGATAAAGAGAGATTACATGTACTTTGCAGGAAGGATATAAATACACACCAATAGGTGCAATAGTACTTTAGTGGTAATGATGATAATGTTAGCTACCATTGATTATTTACCATGTGGCAGATATTAAGCATTCTACAAGGATTATCCCGTTAAGTCCTCATCACAACACTATATTTTGGAGTAAATTATTATTTTCTCTCCCATTTTAGAAAAGAGAATATTGAGGGTTAGAGAGGTATCTGCCCAAGATTACCTAGCTAAGAAATGGTGAAGATAGCATACAAATCCAAGGTGGTATAATTCTAGGTCTGTTTCAGCTCTAGGAAGGGGGTCAGAAAAGACAAATTGTATCTACTTTTGATCCATTTTTCCTTAATTTAAAATTGTTATGTCTTAAGTTATGCTCAAGTTAGTGAACCAATATCCCTGGATTTGGTTGCGTGAAGATAAAAATTATATCTTTAGGAAGAATTATAGCCATATATATTAAATTCTCAAAAATATTCTTACATTTTAAGTCAGCTATTACACTTCTAAATTATTTTATTCCACTTCCACTGATCCTAAAGAAATAATCTTTAATATAGAAAAAATTTTTTGTGAAGTTATTTGTTGCAGCATTATTTATAGTGAATGGTTAGAAACAACATAATTATTCAACACTAGAGAAAGTAAATATATTTTGGTACATCCACATAATGGATGCAAATATAAAATTTCTGCAATATAAAAATTATGGCTATACAGGGATGCTTGTGTGGCTCAGTTGGTTAAGCATCTTTTTTCTTTTTTACTTTTTTAATGTTTATTTATTTTGAGAGAGAGAGAGACAGACAGACAAATGGGCAGAGAGAGAGAGGGAGAGAGAGAGAATTCCAAGAGAGAAAATCTGTGCTGATAGCACAGAGCCCAACACGGGACTCAAACCCACCGAACTGTGAGATCCTGACCTGAACCAAAATCAAGAATTGGATATTTAACTGATTAATCACCCAGGTGCCCCAGGCATCCAACTCTTGAGCTTGGCTTAGGTCATGATCTCACGGTCCATGGGATCAAGCCTTGCATTGAGCTCTGTGCTGACAATGCAGAGCCTGCTTGGGATTCTCTGTCTCTGTCTCTCTCAAAATAAATAAACAAACTTAAAAAAATTGTGGGTATACAATTTTACATTCTGAGTTAAAGGCTGTTGTTTTAATGTTAACCAAAGGAAGCTAAAAATTGTATGTACTATATATATAATATCTTTACTATGAAAAAAGCCTATGGGAGAAAATACAGCAAAAGTTTTAGCAGTGGTTTCCTCTGAATATGAATGATTAATATTTTTTCCTATGTACTTTTCTATATTCTCTGAATTTTCTCCAATGAGCATGTATTACTTTCCTAATCAGGAAGGAAATACACAATTTAAGAAAATGCTCATAAGCATTTTCTTATAAGAATGACTTAGCTTCTGTTTAAAGAAGCTTTTCCAACTGCTTTTTTGGTCATCTTTAGAAAGCATCAAGCTACTACAATATACAGCTTTTTTAGCACTTGAGGTTTCAAAAGTACAGTGAAATACAAAGGAATTTGGTTCAATTTCATTCTTTTTCCAATCGTCATCATGACAGTGCATTTATAACAGGCAATTTTCTGTTCTCTGGAAAACTAGGTGCATCACATTAGAAACGGATTTTTATCTGGTGTCTCAGAACATTTCCTGCTGTTCAAACATTGATGTTGTATTGGCACATATCTTTTTGATATGTCTTTCCTTTTTATGGTTTGATTTTATTGTTTCTCGTAAAATTTGCACTTCTGCCGAAGGCTAGGTATATATGGGATGCTTGATGTCTGTGGAGCTGTGAGTGAATAGCTAGGGAATGAGAAGAATGAAAAATAACAATACAGGAGTGTGGGAGCACATACTTCTCCTCTTTGTGCCTTTTGAAGATTGCCTTTGTGCCCTGGGGCCAAGTCTCTGACTAATCACAGGTTAATGGTGTCTATCATCTCATATATACAAGCACATGTAATTTAGTACTCTGGTCACATTTCAAGTTTGTATGTGTATATACATTTTTTAATCTTATTTTTTTCCTGATTATTAAAATAATATGTACATTCTCATTATTTAAAACATGAGGAACGTATTAGTAACCTATTGCTACATATTATCATAAATGTAGTGGCTTAAAACAACACAAACTTATTATATTAAATACCGGAGGTCAGAGCTCCAAAATGGGGCTCACTGGGTTAAAATCAAAGAGCTGGCAGGGCTATGTTCCTTTCTGGAGGTTCTTGCCTTTTACAGCTTCTGTAAGCTGCATGCAACCTTGGTACATTGTCCCTTTCTTTCCACCTTGCTCAACCAGCAGTGGCCACTTGAGTCTTTCTCACGTGGCATCACCCTGACTCTTCTGCTTCTCTCTTCCACATTTAAGGACTCATAACTCTATTGGGCCCACCCAGATAATCCAGGAGAATCTCTCTATTTAAGGGTCAACTATTAGCCACCTTAATTCCATGTGCAACCTCAATTCTTCTTTGCTCTGTAACCTAACATATTTATGGGCTCCAGAGATTAGGATGCAGACATCTTTTCTCTTTGGGGAAGGGGGATTATCCTGCTTACCACAAAAGAGTTCCAGAAAAGTAAAAATATGTAAAGTCTACTCAGTCACCCAAAGATAACTACTGTTAACATTTTGGACAATAATTTCCTTATAATTTTGTGAAACAATACATGTAATTGTACATAATGTACATCATGTACATAATTGTACATAATGGGGACTTTAAACATTTTTTGGCTAGATCATATATATTCACATAATTTAAATATATAAAATATATTCACTAAAAAGTCCCTGTTTCCCTACCATAAGCAATCACTTTTAGCTCAAGTGTTCTTCCAGGTTTTTTATGAAAACACATGTGCTGTAGCATTGTTGTTCCTCGTCCCATGTTTAGCCCTGACCTTATTCCATAGTGGGAGTGGATGTAGGGAATTCTCCATGCACCAGACATTGCAGTAAGTGCAATCTTAACAACCCTATGAGTGGGTACAGTTACTATCTTTATTGTTAAGATGGAGAACCCGAGATGAGAAGTTAAGTAATTTACCCATGGTCATATACGTGATAAATTATAAGGTGGGATTTGAACCCAGACAGTTTGATTTCAGAGCCCTCATGCTTAATTACTGTTCTCTATTCCCTATCCTATATGATGAGAATATTACTTGCTAATTTAAAGAATTGGTTACAATTTCTTTGTCATCTCTAGAGATCCTGTGTATAGTAGTGACCACGTCAGTGTGTTTACGTCACAAAGTCATGTGTTTCTGGGGAGGTATGCCAGACTCTCTTGGTTGGCTACTCAAGACCTGTACCCAACAGCCATTCCCAACCCTTTTCTCTGTTGCAGGGACCCACAAAAGAGCTCACAAAGCGGGACATGCTTTCAAAGCCTCCATGGAACTAGGAGTAGCTATATGGCTCAGTTCTGGCCAAAGGGACTGGGAACATTTCAGAGAGACTTCTGGGAAATGGTTCCCTCCTAATGACATGATATGGGTCAGTCAGGAATCCTCTCTCACTCCTCTTTCTACACCTTTGCCTCCCTATGGACATAACCGCAAGAAACTATATTCAGAGCTCAGGCAGATCTTTTGCAACCATGCAGAGGAAGGTAAGAGAATTTCAGATATTTTGAAACAGTGCCTGACACTGTGGAGTTGCCAAACTTGGGACCAGCTGTCAGCTATTTCCAGGGCTTCTTGTTAAGCAAAATGATAAATAGTCTTTTTTAAAAGATTTTTTTAGAGTTTGTTTATTTTGAGCAAGAGAGAGTGGGGGAAGGGCAGAGAGCGGCGGAAAGAGAGAATCCCAAACAGGCTCCACACCAGCCGCACAAGCCTGATATGGGGCTCAAACTCATGAACCGTGAGATTATGACCTGGGCTGAAGCCACAAGTCAGATGCTTAACTGACTGAGCCACCCAGGCACCCCGAATAATAAATAGTCTTATTTTAAAGCCCCTGTTAGTCATGTTTTCTATTACTTGCAGTGAGACACAGCTTAATGGATACAGAACCCAATAGCACTACTGAAGAGAAAGCATTTGGAGGGTGTACCTTTTAAGAGGGATGTGGACAAATTGTAATATAATGAGAGAGCAGCCTATATGCAAGGGGTTTTGAAACCTTTTACAGGAATTGGGAGGAATTATCCTAGAAAGGATGATCAGTGGGGGGATATTATAATAAATGTCATATACTTTAAGGGCTTTTTGGCATATTGAAAACGTGGTTGCAAACTCTTACCATCTCCATGTGCACAATCACTTTGCAATGTAACATTTTACTTCCTCCTGTTTAGTGGTGAAGTTTTTTTCTCCATCCCTGGAATCTCTGCTTGGCCATGTGATTTAGTTTCCTAGGGCTGCCATTACAAACTGCCACAAACTGGGTGGCTTAAAACAATAGAAATTTATTCTCTTATAGTTCGGGTGCTGGAAATCTGAAATCTAGGTATTGGCAAGGCTGTGTGCTCTAGGGGAGAATTTGTTCCATGCCTTTCTCTTGTCCTGTGATGGTGTAGCCTTGGGCTCTTTTGAGTCTTCACATGGCATTCTCCCTGTGTGTTTCTGTGTCTCTTCTTTTCTTCTCACAAGGATATAAATTGTATTGGATTAAAGGCCCAACATACCCCAGTATGACCTCACTTTAACTCAACTAATTCCATCGGCAATTATGTTATTTCCAAATTAAATCATGTCGTGTGTTTCTGAATAGGACGTGAATCTTAGTGGGGACACTGTCTAACCCAATACACTGGTGTTATTGCCTTGGCCAAAAAGATATTAGCAAACATGGCATATCAGAGGCTGGGAAAGCATTGATCTTAGTTACCCTGCAGAAGCCCAGCTGAGACCACCTCTAGAACCACCAGCCTGATAACTGCCAGATGTGTGAATTAGGCCATTCTAGACTATCCAGCCACAGTTGAGCCAGCCAGACTGGAAGTTACCCAGTTGACCCTCAAAATCTTGAGAAATAATAAGTGTTTGTTGTTTAGGATGTTTGGGATGATATATTACTCAGCAAAAGGCTCTAACGTGGAAAGGAGACTTAACTTGTTTGTGGAAATTCTACAGAACAGAATACTCTTAAGATTCTTGCCAACTTTGAAATGCTGTGGCTTTAGATTGATTTTCTGAACATCACCTAAAAGTTACCAAATGGGAGATTTCAACTGAATGTACCTATGGACTTTCTGATAACTGGATCTGTCAAACACTGTAGCTGGCTGCCATCTGAGGGGAGTGTTACAAAGGCTGATGTTGTTTGGGAGATGGAGTCAGAACCTCTAATGTCCATTTCAAACCTAGGACTTTAAGGAGGAAAGGTTTGGATGGTGGAGTTTTAGAAACGAGAAAAAAAATCATTGTTGGTTTAATAGTCTTTTAATGCACTGTTCATGCCAGAAATTGTGGAAAAGCCCCAAACTGCTCAGCATGCTCTATAAAATTCCAGTGCCTACTGGCATTATTGCACACAGTCTTTCTAAATTGAGTCTTGCACCAAGAGTTGGAAGTGAGCCTTTGACTTTGGGTTTCTACATTGCCCTTTCCATTTTATCACTGGTAGTTCCTAGGGCTAGAAACACACTGGTTTCTTCCCAACTGATGAATCAGTCCTGGGATTGGTCCAGGACTGAAAGTGGTAGTGGTAGAAAAAAGTCAGAGACAGGGCCACCAGGCAACCCTCTAGAATGATGTCATTTATCTCTTGACGTAACACAAAAGGAGGATAATGGAAAGAGCCAGAGAGAAATGAATGAGCTGACTTAGTAAAAAAGTGAGATGGCTTCTAAGAAACACAGGTATCTGGAATGGAACATTCTTGGGATGTGGTACATTGAGTATAGTTATGCTAACTGAAACAAAAGAGGATTTAATTAATAAATGTTCTAGTTATGTTTTATTGGCCAGTATCCTACCCTTGTCAGACTGTAGCTATAATAAGATTTTCTATGCTATCTCAAGCAAATCAAGAACTTCTTTAAGCTTCAGTTTCTTGGAGGAATTATTCTTAAATTATGACTAAAATTTTATCTATGAATATAATTCTAGTACTATGGATAAGCAGTACTCTCAGAAATTCAAGTTAAGGCTTAAAAAGTATTCAATTCATTTATATTTCATTTATAATGTTGAAATTATAATTGATTATTTTTTTCCTGAATGTCTGGAACTGAGAAAAGAACTTTATATTCATTATCGCATGTGTAGAACACAGTGACCATATGACCTACATAAAACATCTGAAATTTAGAGTGATCACAGAACTAGTAGTAACTAGATTTCTAGTCTGTAATTCACACTGAAATTATTTCAGGATAAACAGTGTTATCTAAGTGCGTATACAGGTATATACTCTATTCCTTAGAGATGCATCTGAAAGACCCTAAGAAGAATCAACATCCAAACAACCATCCAGAGGTAGTTGCTTATTATCTCAGTTAGTTTGGGCTGTTATAATAAAATACCATAGATTGGGTGGCTTAACTAACAAACATTAATTTCTTACAGTTCTGAAAGCTGAGAACTCAAAGATCAAGCGCTGGCAGATTCTGTGTCTGGTTAGGACCATCTTCCTGGTTTGCAGTGGCCTGCCTTCTTGCTGTGTCCTTACATGGCAGAGACAGAGGACTCATCTCTTTCTGTTTTCGCAAGGGCATTAATTCCATCATGGCACTCTTACTCTTACAACCTCATCCTAATCTAGAGGCTCTACTTCCAAATACCATCATATTGAGGATTAGGGCTCTATTTATAATTTTTTGAGGGATACAATCGTTTAGTCCATAGCACTTAGCATTTTAAATATCATTATCAAAATTTGTGTCTGACCAGTAGCACCATTATGGAAAGCAGTATAGAGGTTCCTCAAAAAATTAAAAATATAACTACCATATTATCTAGCAATCTCACTTCTTAGTAAATCTCCAAAGGAAACAAAATAGGTATCTGGAGGAGATGTCTGCACTGCCATGTTAATTGCAGCCTTATTCACAATAGCCAAGATATGGACACAATGTATGTGTCCATTGACAGATAAATGGATTAAAAATGTGATATATATATAATATAAATACACAATGTTATATAAATGATATATTAAAGCATAAAAAAGAAGGAAACCCTGCCACTTGTGACAATACAGGTGAACCTGGATGGCATTATATGCTAAGTGAAATAAACCAGAGAAAGACAAATACTATACGGTATCACTTAAATGTGGAATCTAAAAAAAAAAAAAAAAGAAAGAAAGAAAAGAAAAAAGAAGCCAGTCTCATAGAAACAGATAGTAGAATGGTGGTTGCCAGAAGCTAGGGATTAGGAGAAATAGGGAAAGACAGGTCAAAGGGAACAAACTTGAAGTTATAAGATAAATAAGTTCTAAGGGTCTAATATATAGCATGGTGACTATGGTTAACAATACTGTATTATATACTTGAATTTGCTGAGAGTAAATCTCGCATGTCTTTACCACATACACAAAAAAGAGTTTAACTATGAAGTAGTAATTAACTTGATTACGGTGATTACCATAATCTCACAATGTAATCACCGCATGTTCACTTTAAATATATACTATTTTTTGTCAATTATTTTGTCAATTATTCCTCAATAAAGCTGGAAAAAAGTTTATATTAGAGTTTATAAGTTGGCATAAGGATGGTAGAAATGATTTTTCCTTGATGAATGAATGGCATTCAACATACATAGCTGGTTACACATTTGCATAGATTCCATTACTGTTGCACAAACTCAGCTGTCTAGTAACAACTTCAGTCGTGGGGGGCTAGGTTCTTGCCTCTCACTCATCCTGCATCTTTCCAATTCATGGAAGATTCTTCCCACCCAACCTCAAGACTGACCAATTCTGCTTTTAGACATCCTTATATTTGGCACAGACCAAAATTTTCATTCAAGGAATGAGGCAGTGTGCTATTTTAAGAGAATATGGGAAACCAAATAGAATAAGGTTATATAAATTTGCTCCCTTGCCCTCAATTGTGACGACTGTCATATTTCTTTATTTTTGTAAATCAGCGTTGATTGATTTAGTCCCCACCCAATCGTTTCTGGGGAAACCACCTTCAATGATTTTAAGAAATCATCCCTGTTTTGGGAATCCATATGAATACCACCTCTGGTCTTAGTTTCATGGTCACTGCTCAACTGCCTTTTGGTTTCCCTGAGTGTCAGGGCATCCATTACCCACAGTCCCAAAGAGTGTTGCTCTGTTCCAATCTTGACCAACAGGGTCTTTTGCTCAGTTTCCAAGATATCTGTGCATGCTCAACTTGAGTTCCTGCCCCATCTGCCACATTGGTGAGACGTGAGAGCCCTGGCCTATGCTGTTCACAAAATGAAATTTCTTCCCAACCCCTTCACTTTTTGGGGAACCAGTTCTCCCTACGCTGAACCTTCTCTTTCTACATAACCATCAGACCCCCCTCCTTCTCCGATAATCAGACCTTTGTACCTAGGCTTTCAAAACAAAGGTGTGTTAATTTTTCTCTGGGGCAAAAGATGTCCTATAGAATTCCGGAGCTAGGTGGATCTTGTAGTAAAGGTAGGAGGATGAATTGGGAGGAAAACTTTTTTCTTCTTCTTATTTTCAAGTTTCTTACAGAAGAAATTATAAGAATTACTCTCTCAAGAAAGTATCTGGCCATGCTTGTAATGCCATCCAAAGGCAAATTTACATGGTTTTTGGCTTATTTGGTATTTAGTGTTATTCATGTTCCCATTCATTAGAAGAGGCAAAGCTACCTAAAATCAAACCAAATCAAACCAAACCAAATTATATTATCCATATACTGCTTTGCCTTGGAAGGTATCATTGATTCTTTCTTGTCTATGGGAAGAGTCCCAAATTCCTGAGTTTGGCTTTTACATCCATCCAGTAATCTAAGCAGACCCTTATCTTTGGCTTCTCCATTACTGTCTTTACTTCCTCACTTGTAGAGACAATTCTCTTGAGTTGGCCTTTCTCAATTGTAGTCTCTCTGACTGCACATGAAATCTTTTCTTTTTAATGTAAATAATACCCTTTTTCAAGTTCTAGCCCATGCCCCTCCTCTTGTGATAAGGTCGGCTATTGCTCCTAAGTTTCTCTCACAGTGCTTTCTCTCAATAATACTACCGCTTCTAACATTCATTTTGACATTTAATTGTGTACCGTCTTGCACAGTGACTTATTCTTTCACAGACACAGGTCTTCTCTTCCCAAATGGATTTTAATCTTGCAGGCAAGAGGGCATAGAATTAGGCACTGTATATCATCTCTTTCTTTTACCTTTAGGAGCATTCATTCCATAGCTGCACACATAACTAAATGAATGGGTAACTGAGAATTAATGCTACTCATCTGTCTCCACATGTACATCACACATGGGAACAGGCAATAACTACGCACTGAGGTATTTGCCAAACCTAAAAGTCAGGGACAACTGTTTCTTTCTTAGTAGCTGTGTTACTATCACCTCTGAGCACTACAGATCATGTTAACTGACAGAGAAACTTTAAAAAAGGGATTTAATTACATTGGGATACGCAGGATCACAACTGAAGTGAGTGGCAAATAAAAATCATTCAGTGTAAAGTTGTGGAAGATAGGCCATGGTACGCTTGAATATTTTTGTAATATAAACTCTCATCTTCTAGCTCTAACCATGCAGATTGTAATTCTGTGCTCCTGGCCATTTATCTTGAGATAAACATGCATCTGTGCACTTTCCATAGTCTCTTACCCTGCTTAGTGATTCTGTAGAGGATGGATGTGTAGGAATTAGTGAACTAGTGGATAAATTTGTTTCTAAGCCATCCGTGCCGCTTTCTTCCTATTATGCTGTTGATTCTGGTATAGTCACTGCTATAGTAATCTATTTTTAAGATTGGAAAAGGGTCTCTTCCTTGTCTCCTTTAGGGTAGATAAAACATTGCAAATTGTTGTCACATATTCTTCAAGATGCAGTTCAAATGATTCTACTGTAGAAACTTCCTAAACCTCAGTCCCTTTCCCCTTGCTTACCTACCTCCTCCAGTACGTGGTAGTCTCTCTGCTCTGCCCCACCCCCATGAACTTTTGTTCACCTTGTGGAATTTATACTTTGTGGCCTTTAATTATGGTTTTCTAAAATTATTTTTCTATTTTGCAATTACTGATATAAACATCTGTTGAGTGGCTAGACCAGAAGAACATTTTAAGGGCTATGTTAGGGTGGCTGAAGGCTCTTAGTTTTTATGTTTATTTATTTTTGAGAGAGAGAGAGAGAGAGAGAGAGAGAGCGCGCAAGTGGGGGAAGAGCAGAGAGAGAGGGAGACACAGAATCTGAAATAGGCTCCAGGCTCTGAGCTGTCAGCACAGAGCCCAATGCTGAACTCGAACTCACAAACTGTGAGATCATGACCTGAGCTGAAGTCAGACCATCAACTGACTGAGCCACCCAGGTGCCCTGGCTCTTAGTTTTTAGATGTGTTTTCAGGTTCTTGTAACTTGGGTTGTATCTAACACCAAGAAACCGAAACACACATGCTTTCAGGTTAAACAACTACAGCACGACAATGAGATTGATTCTCATCCTCCCCTAATCTAGAAGGAGATAGAGGGAAAGTCCCTAATAGATGTTGGGATCTATAGTCTCAACTGTCTGGCAAAAGGAGGTCTGTGCATGCTGAGGGAAAGTAGGAGGTAGTCTTGGTAAGCTGAGTGTGCACCAGGCTGCTCTTCTGTTTATCAAAGTGCTTCCAAAACATTTCCAACAGGATCAGTATGGTCACAGAGCATCTTCCTGGTGGGCAGAGCTACTCTGCAAAGAGAGATCAGTGTTTGCCTTTTAGGAAGCTTATTGGATAGAATGCATGTTCAGCTGCTTCACTGCCCACTCCATACCAACAGAGAAATATGCTTGCTTAAAGTTCAAATCAACACTTAACATCACAGCAAAATAGTGTACTGTTAAGTTAAAAATTTCTAATAATGGCTAGCATTTATGTTTAGTATGTGCCAGGCATTGTTCCAAATAGTCTATAGGTATTAAAGTACTTAATCTGCACAGAACTCCATGAAGCAAGTACTGTGGGCACAACCATTTTGCTTAAGAGGCAAGTGAGATACAGAAAGGTCAAATGATTTGCTCAAGGTCACATAGCTAGTAAGTGCCAGAAATGAGATTTGTACCCACATATTTAGTTCAGAGTCTGTGCACCACACTGTTGAAACAGTTGATTTCCCTGGTGTGTAAAGCTGGGCAAAGACAGACCGCAGGGATGTTCTGGGTATTTCCTCTAGCTACTAGGTGTTTCCAATCTTGAGATTCTCTGATTTATGTGGTCATTTTCCCTACTAATTTGCAAAAACCAATTAAGAGACAGATCAAAGAGCTTCCTGGGGATCCAATTAATCAGGAGATACTAAAATCTCACTGGAATGAATGGGAAATATGGTGTTCATTAAGTCGCAGTTCTATGAATAATCCTTACACAACTGGAAAAATGCATACTTTTCTTGCTCTCTACCTCCTAATATACAGGGCCAATAAATGGAAAATTTTCAGAGGTCTCTCTTAGGTGTTCTTTTATCTCCATGCACTATGTTTGGGATACATGGGTACACCGGGTTGTGCTACTACTCTGACACCAGCCATTGACAGCTCCCTACAGGCACCAGTCAGTCAGCTGGAAGTCTAGTATAATACTGTTTGATGAGAATGAGTGATTTATTTTGAACTTTTAAGTATACCTCCCAAGATTTTATCTAGTTTGACGATTGCAAAGGAAAACTAAAGAGAAATAAAGAACTATAGAAATATAGGAACTATTTTGCCAAAAAACCCTCTCAAATATTTGTTGAACACTTGTCTGTAACTATAGTCTTGTAACCTACCTTGACCCTTAGTGAATAGGAATTGTTAACATTATTCAGGTATGAATGACAGAAAACTATGACCAGGAAGATTTTCCCAAGTAGAAGTAAATGTTATTTTAAGTTTAATGCATAATTTTGAAGTGAAGAAAGTATATAATTTTATTAATAATTTATCAGTTTCTTTCTACTGCTACTAAAATAAATGTTGAATGAGCATTTAAAAAAGTTATTAGTTTGTGTAGCACTATATAAAGCATGAGTCAGGTTGTCCCTAATGATGTATATACTCTGTTATCCTCTATTATGCCCTATATGTCATTGGTATTTATTCATCATTTTCTTGAATGCATGCATGAATGAATTATTGAAATGAAATAGATGTATACAACTTAGATATGTAGAGTTCCTCCTTCTAATTTGATTTGGGGTTTTTTTCCTGCCTTGTGTATGTCCTGGATGATTGAATATGTATACCACAGGAGCAAATTATCTTAATTCCTGTTACTCATTGAGTTGTTTACCACCAAAATTCAGTGTTGAAGTCCTAACCTCTCATACCACAGAATAGGACCTCATTTGGAAATAGGGTCATTGCAGATATAATTAGTTCAGTTAGGTGAGGTCATCCTGGAGTGGAGTTGGCACCTAATCCATGAGTGGCGTCTTTATAAAAAGGGGAGATTTGGACCCAAATAGGTGAAATGCCATGTGAAAATGAAGGCAGAGGGCAGGGTGATGCTTCTGCAAGCCAGTGAATGCCACAGATTGTTAGCAAACCTCCAGAAGTTGGGGCTGGAGATAGAGGGGCAGACGGAACAAATTCTTCCTCACAGCCAACAGAAAGCACCAGCCTTGCTGATACTTGACGTTGGGCTTTTAGCTTCTGGAACTGCAAGACAACTCACTTCTGTTGTTTAGGTCGCTCAGTTTGTGACACTTTGTTACTGCAGCCCCAGCACATTAATATGATTTCCATCATTTAATGAAAGGAGGATAGATTCATGTGGTTGAGGTGGAATGACTGGGATTTTCTCTTCATTTTATCTGGGACATCGTGTGATGATAGAACTACATTTAAATTGCTACGGGTTTTAAGAATTGAAGCAAAAGTGGTGTATATAGCTGGGTGGACTGGGTTCTATTCAGGACTTTTGAGGTTGAGTATTTAAAGATACATTTTTATTTTCAGTGTACAAGTCGTTCCAAAATTTTATATATATATATATATATATATATATATATATATATATATGTATATATACGCATTATATTATATTATATTATATTATATTACATTATATATGTCTATATATATCAATAAGATGTATATATTATATATTATATATAGTATTATATATGTATATCTTATATATATATATGTAGAAAGTGTGTATGAAGCATAGATGCTCTGAAGCCTCTTGTAGTTAATATTATGATTATTTAATCTGCTAAAAATAGAGATGTTGGCTGATAATTTGCTCTCAACCACTTAGAAATCTAGCATTTCAAAAATTTTGATCAGCATGAATGACTTTATGGACTATAAAGTTTAACAGGGAAAATAATTTGCACCTGAAATGTATTTGTAGCATATGTAGTCCAGGGTCTGGGAGCCTGAAGAACAAATGGTATACCACAAACCAGTTTTGAAAAGTACCGTGAGAACACTTTGTTTTTTTGAGGTTTATGGCTTAGTGGGCATAGATCTCTCACAAGAGTTCCTGAGATTTCCTTAATGATTACAACAATAAAGCCCACACTTACCATTATGCTTTGAAAAAAGTATCAGTTAAATTAAAAGGCTGTGGTCTGAAAGTGTCCAGTCTCCAATGGAAATAAACAGATATTCCTCTCACTGATGCATGGCTAAGACCTCAAAGTTTAGTATTAAAAAAAAATCACAAGTTTCTATGTTTTGTGATTTCTGACTTTTGAGGTCTTGTTAGAACTTGTGATAGTGTAAATTATGCTTGTGATGGGTGAATAGTAGGTCACTCCACAGGGAGCATAGCATATTCAAGATTTTTCTCTTTCTTAAAAATGTTTATTTATTTTGAGAGAGAGAGAGTGGGGGGAGGGGGCAGAGAGCGAGAGGGAGACTGAGAATCCCAGGCAGGCTCAGTGCTACCAGTACGGAGGCCGAGGTGGGGCCTGAACCCACAAACCATGAGATCATGACCTAAGCTGAAACCAAGAGTCAGATGCCTCACCAAATAAACCACCTAGGTGCCCCCAAGATTTTTCTAAATAATTCTTACACTTTATGTACTATGTGTATGTTTTCCCACTTCTACCTGCACCTCTCCCAGCCCCCACACCTTCTGGTCTTTTTGAGGAGACCAGACATTATGTCATTTCATCCAAGAACATTTCA
This sequence comes from Prionailurus bengalensis, assembly GCF_016509475.1. Classification (NCBI taxonomy): domain Eukaryota; kingdom Metazoa; phylum Chordata; class Mammalia; order Carnivora; family Felidae; genus Prionailurus; species Prionailurus bengalensis. The sequence continues at coordinate 170,477,787 of NC_057344.1, read as the reverse complement.
GTTTGTATCTGTAAGTTGCTTAAAAACATAACTACAATATCACTGTCACACGTAAAACATTGACAATAATTCCTTAATATCAACAAATATCCAGTCGGTGTTCAGATTTCCTGTTTGTGTCCAAAATGATTTTTAAAAATTTTGGTTTGTTTGAATCAATTTCCAGTCTTCTTGCATACATGTGGTTCTCACATGTGTCTTAAGTCTGTAGTAATCCATAGATTCCACCCCCCTGCCTTTTTTTTTTTTTTAACCCTTACCAGTATGTTAAAGAAAGGCAGCAATTTATCTTATAGAATGTCTTTAATTCTGGACTTTGGTGTACCATATATTGTATTTATAGAATTACACAACACCCCTGATAGATCTTGGGCTCTTTACACATTTATGTGATCTAAATGAATCCTGAAAACAATCCTGAGAAATGTTTATGGTGAAGAACTACTGTCATTTTACAGAGAAGTTAAATCCCTTATTTAAAATTCCACAGCAAAGCTGGAATTTTTGGAGCCAGGTTTCCTGCTCTTTCTATGCTGCCTCACTAATGAGGCACGGAGATCGTGACCTTACATTTGGAAAGGAATGAACAGTTCCATGCTTAGACAGTGCTCAGTGTGTGCAGCATGTGCCCAACATTACTTATCATTCAACACATGAAAGGACATAATGTGTATCTTGAAAAAGCCTAAAGAAAATAGGGCAGGCTGACTCCAGAGTCCCTGACTACTTTCCTTTCAGCTGCCCTCCTGTCAGAGAGTGATACTTCTTGCTTTTACAGGGTTTACTTTCAAGGGACAATGAAATCTGGTTATCATCTGCACAGGTGGTAACACTATAGCCCTCCCTCACAGTGTGTTAATAACATTGAGCTGATATCTCATTGTACTTCCCTGATGATTAGTGATGTCATGCACCTTTTCACATACCTGTTGGCCATTTGTATGTCTTCTTTGGAGAGATTTCTATTCAGATCCTTTGCCCAAAATTATTTGTTTTTTGTTCTGGAGTCATAGGAATTCCTTATATAGTTTGGATATTAACCCTTTATTAGATGTATGGTTTGTAAATATTTTCTCCCATTCCATAGGTTGTCTTTTGACTTTATTGGTTGCTTCCTTTGCTGTGTAGATCTTTGGTTTTGTGTTAACTCCCATTTGTTTGTTTTTGCTTTTGCTGCCTATGCTTTTGGTGTTATATTCAAGAAATCATTGCCAAGGCCAATATCAAGAAGCCCTTTTCCCTAGGTGTTCCTCTAGGAGTTTTACAGTTTTAGGCCTTATGTTTAAGTTTTTACCGCATTTGGGGTTGATTTTTGTGTATGGTGTAAGAAAATGGCCCAATTAAATTCCTTTCCATATGGATATCCAGTTTTTCCAACACCTTTTATTGAAAAGACTACCCATTCTCCACTGTGTATTTTTGACACCTTTGTTGAAGATCAGTTGACCATATATGAGAAGGTTTATTTCTGAGCTCTCTATTCTGTTCCATTGGTATATGTGTCTGTTTTTATGTCAGTAACATACTGTTTCGATTATTATACCTTTGTAACAAACTGTATGGTGTATTTACACATTTTCTAAGAGGGTAGCTGTTATGTTAAGGTCTTATTATACATACAAAAATAAAGAAGGTAGGAGGAAACTTTTGGTGGTAGTGAATATGTTTATGGAATTGATTGTGATGATGGTTTCATGCGTGTATACTTATGTCCAAACTTATCAAATTGTATACATCAAAGATGTATACAAAAGCTTTTTTGCATGTCAATAATATCTCAGTAAAGCATTAAAAAAAAAGAATATTGAGCCAGCATGTGTATAGTAAATACTTATAGTACAAGTTATGTTTAGTAGAGATAAAGGAGGGAGGAAGGACATGAAGGAAATCTTAGGTAATGTGTATATATATGTATATATACATGTACATGTAGAGATTATATACATAAATACATTATATACATAAATATATATTTATTTTGTAGAGATTATATACATATATAATGTAGAGATTATATACATATACATAGATATATATATACATGTATTTATGTATATAATCTATTTTTATCCTTTATGTCTTTGAGAATATTATTCTTTTTTAAAATTTTGGACCCATTAGTTCCAATAGTTCTAATTCATGTATATGTTTTGTTTGGTTCATTGTCTTTCTTTTATTAATTCTTGGAAGTCTCATTATTTTGGCTTGTGAGTGAATGTGTATATAATGATCTCTCTTAATTTTGTAGCGATGGAGTAATAAATACTCTATCCAGCTATATATAATTTATTTAAGGGAAAAAACGATTTCTAACAATTCCTCTTTAATTGTAGAAGAATCATTCTCTAGGTTAAATTGTCTGAAGAAAAATTTGGTGGATATCAATTCAAATTGCTTTTCTGTTCAGAACTATTCTTCTATGAAGAATTTTTTCATTTTTACTGCTTATTATGGGTAGGTTGAATCCCTAAATGTGATTTGGATATGGTGGTAGTCACAGAGCACAAACAAGAGAGTGAAAAGGAAAAGGCATTTTCAAGTAACATGTGCGAGCGTAGGAGCTGAGTGGGCTGGATTCTGGCTCTGTACCTCTGGAATAAATTGGTTCACTAGGTATCTCCTTATAAAGACATAATGTAAGAGAACCAACAGCGTAAGCCCAGTGATAACCTGAAGCTAACTAGCTTCATGAAAACAAAAAATTATTTATCACACAGAAAGCTTATTTCAAATGAAACTGGTTCCAAAATGAGGACATCTACCCATTTGTGCATTCTAAATTACCCAGGTCATCATGTTGATTTCTGAGTGAAGAGCTTTTCATAGCCACATACAATCCTGATTCTTCTAATATTGTCTTATACCCCCCATTTAACCACTGCCCTCCCATTTACAGAGGGATGATTAGCATTATTTTGCAGTCCCATTTTGTCCGACATAGAAAAGAAAGTTAACAAAAATGGAAAACTCATATGAATTACTGGTTCCTTATTTCAGTGTCTGTTTTGAAGAATCTCCAGAAGTAATAAGAAAGTTTGTATAAAAGGAATTGCCGGGGAAAAAAATTGAGAAAAGCCAATACAGGTACCAAAAGTTTAGGCTAAGGGTTACCAGACAGCAAAAGGAAGAAAGACTGGGAGATAGCACTTCAGTCCCCTGGTCCCCTGGGCCATCAGGCAGTGTTCCTTATCAGTTCCTATCAGGTACTGCTGGGACAAAGAGATGATTCAAGCAGGTGTATAATGAACACACTTTTACGGTTTTATTCCCCTACATCTTTTCTTTCAAACCTCAGGACAGGTGGACCACAATATGACTTCCTCTCCCCAGTATCACTTCATTTTAAGAGTTGCAAGGTCAGTCCCTGAACAGAGGAATTTCCTTGTGGAGTAGTCTACATTGAGTCTGTAGTGTCCAAGCTATACCCATGGGCTAACTTCCCTGCTCTTTTTTTTAAAAGTTACCTAGGGGCACCTAGGTGATAGATGGCTCAGTTGGTTGAGCATCCAACTGTTGATTCCAGCTCAGGTCATGATTTTGTGGTTAGTGAGTTCTGGCCTCACATGAGGCTCTGGGCTGAAATTATGGAACCTGCTTCGGATTCTCTTTCTCTCTGTCTCTCTGTCCCTCCCCTGCTTGCTCTATCACTCTCAAATAAATAAATAAACTTAAAAAAAAATAAAAAGGTAAAGTCACCTGGAGTGATGCAGATTGGAGACTAGACTTCTATTCTCCAGTACATATTAGCAGACAGACTAGCTGATAGCCCCAGGGGTGTACAAGCTCACAGAAAAAAAATAACTAGGTTCCCAGAGAGTTCATGAAAGACAGATAATGAAACATTATATACCATACAAGTAAGAAACATGGGACAAATAAGTCAAGAATTTAAAAGAAGCACACTAAAGATCTTCAAAGAGATAAGGGGGTTGTGTTTGTTTCCCATTGCTGCCATAACAGCAATTTAATTACAATTAAAATTATAGCAAACTTGGTAATAAAAACAGGTATGTATTTTCTTTTTAAAAATTTTTTTTTCAACGTTTATTTATTTTTGGGACAGAGAGAGACAGAGCATGAACGGGGGAGGGGGAGAGAGAGAGGGAGACACAGAATCGGAAACAGGCTCCAGGCTCTGAGCCATCAGCCCAGAGCCTGACGCGGGGCTCGAACTCACGGACCGCGAGATCGTGACCTGGCTGAAGTCGGATGCTCAACCGACTGCGCCACCCAGGCGCCCCAGGTATGTATTTTCTTAACATACCAGAGGTCAGAGTCAAAGTGGGTCTGATGGGGTTAAAAATCAAGGTATCATCAAGGCTGGTTCCTTCTGGAGGCTCCAAGGAAAAAACTTGCTTTTCTTTTCCAGTTTCTGAAGACCACTTACATTGCATGGCATATGGTTCCTTCTTTGCTCAGTTTTCAAAGCCAGCAGTATAGCATCTCTCTTTTCTAACTTCCTACTTGCCTCTTACAAGAATCTTGTGATTACACTGAGCCCACCTGGATAATCCGAGATAATATAATATCCCCATGTCAAAATATTTAAGTTAACCACAACTGCAAAATTCTTTTTGTCATGTGTACTGAGGTGAATAGTGTCCTCCAACAGGATACGTTCAGATCCTGACCTCCAGTAACTGTGAGTGTGACTTTATTTGAAAACAGGATCTTTTCAGATATTATCAAGTTAAAATGAAGTCATACTGAATTAGAGTCAGCCCTAATCCAGTGACTGGTGTCCTTCTAAGAAGAGGGAAATTTTAACACAGACACACAGAGAGGAATGCCAATTGATTACATTGGTATATTAGAGTGATATGTCTTGAAATCAAGGAATTCCAAGGATTACAGGCAACACCAAAAACTAAGAGAAAGGCATAGAACAGATTCCTCCTAGACCCTTCAGAGGGAGCATGCCCTGCCAACACCTTGATTTTAGATATCTAGCTTCCAGGACTGTAAGAAAATACATTTCTGTTGTTTTAATCCATGCAGTTTGTGGTACTTGGTTATGGCATCCTTAGGAAAATAATATACCATGTAAGGTAACATATTCACAGGTTCTAGGGGCTAGAATATGGACATCTTTAGGAGAGCTAATATTAAGCCTACCACAGGAGTATGTTAGTAACACAAATTAACAACAACGAAACCAAAAAGAACCAAGTTGAGAATATTGGATATGAAAAAGAGTTGACATAAAGAACTAATTAGATGGAATAAATAGCAGGGTAACAAGAGCCAAAGACTGAGTTTGTGAGCGAGAAAATTGGTCAGGAAATCTTTCAGAAGGAGCAGTAAATAATGAAGGAAAGGATATAGAGAATAAAAGTCCCCAAATTAGGATAACAGGATATCCCAGAAGGGGCAGAAGGAACAGAGAGGGCAAAATAATTATGGTAAATATCTCAGAATTAAAGAAAGATGTAAGCTTTCAGATTAAAAAGGACTAAAGGTTGGCATGCAGAATAGGTATTGAAAAACCTATGCTTAGACACATTGTATCAAAAGTTAACTGTATTGGTGCACCTGGATGGTGCAGTAGGTTAAGCATCTGACTCTTGATCTTGGCTCAGGTCATGATCTCACAGTTTGTGAGTTGGAGCTCAGCATTGGACTCTGTGCTGATGGCATGGAGTCTGCTTGGGATTCTGTCTCTCCTTCTCTCTGCCCCTCTTCTGCTTGTGCGCATTCTCTCTCTCTCTCTTTTCCAAAATTATAAATAAGCTTAAAAAGTAACTGTATTAATAAAGAGAAAACTCTAAAAGGCCACAGAAGAAAAGATCAACTAGAATAGTAATTGGACTGACATTAGAATTCTCAGCATAAGTGCTGTATGTATGTATCAGAGAAGAAAACTTGATGGAATTAATGGAAAGAAAGGACAAAAAAGATAAATGGGGAGAGTAAAATCACTGGAAATTATGAAAAAGTAGTCCTAATATAATAATAGTTTTAAATAATGTGAATGGTCCTCTCACCAGTTAAAATATGGAAGTTTAGATGATATTTTAAAAAATAAAATGCAAAAAATCAACAGTGCAGTATTTAGATTCAAATCAGGCAAAAAAGACATAGGAAATTTGAAAATAAAAGGATACAAACTGATATTGGCCATTATAAACCAAAAGAGAGAGGCAAGGAGGTATAACCATCATGAATGCATATGCTTTAACAGTATAACATCAAACTATACAAAGCTGCAATAGCATAATGGCAGAGAGAAATAGTTGTATCAGTATATGTTGCAAGAGATTTTAACCTGCTTTCATCAGAAATTGATAAATAAATCAAACACTAAAAAAAAATCAAACACTAATAGAGATGTGAAAGAACTGAGTAATGTAATAAGGAAGCTTGAACTATTTTATATATATATATAGACATATGTATGTGTATGTATATACATACACACGTGTATATACACATATGTGTGTGTATATGTGAGTTTGTATGTGTTTGTGTATTCCCCACATGGAAAATTTACTACACCATAAACGCAGTCTTAAATTCCAAAGAATCAATATCATGTATGCTGTATTCTCTGACCATAATCGATTAACACTAGAAATTTTAAACAGGAAAATAAGCATAGTTTACATAATCCTAAATGTCAGGTTTTATATTAATAAATAATCCTTGGATTAAAAGGGGATTATGAGGATTGAGGTAAGATGGCGGGCTTATGATGAGTGACTGTCAGGGATGAAAATAGGTGTGCCTGGAAGCAGAATTTAAAAGCAGTTTCTCTTCAGATCATTTTCTTTCATACCACCTGATAAGCATCTTGAGTCACCATGGTATTAGCAGCAGTAAAACGGGAGATATTGAACAGAACTATCTGGAAACATTTATTTCCAATTCAAAACAGAGCTTTATATTGTGTTTGTCATAAACCTACGTGTTCTCCTCTTCCAGATGACCATAATTGCAAGTAGAGTTTGCTTTGACATCTGATGACAGGGTGACAGTATGCTACCACCCTTCTGTGGACATTCCGTATGAACATACGAAACCTACCCCACCGCCAGATCCTGTGCATAATAATGAAGAAACACATGATCAAGTGCTGAAAACCAGATTACAAGGAAAAAATGAACACTTTGAGCAAGAACCTATGATAGAACAACGTAGCAAAATGTTCTTTACTAAGCATCGTTTGTGTCCTCGTGGACAGTATCATAGACATTGTAGGAAACTGGATCCTCCAAAAGACAGATGATATTGAGGTTTTCAGGAATCAAAGAGATGTTATCTTTGTCTTATTTGCCATATGAGGAAATGCAATTGATTATATTCACTGTTATGTAGCAAAACAATAATAAAATGTCTTTTTATATATTAAAAAAAGGGGGGGATCATGAAAGGAATTACAAAGTTTTAGGCCTTAAACAACAATAAAACCTCATAAGTTACTGTTTGTAAGACACAGCTAACATAGTCCTTTGATGGAAATGTGTAGTTTCAAGTAAATTTACCAGAACACAGAAAGGTTGAAAACAAATAGGCTAAACATTCAGTTGAAGGAGTTGAAAATGTAGCAGAGAGAATACAAAGAAGCCAACTGAAAGAAACAAGGAAGAAGAATTAACAACATTAAAAAAGAAATTAATAAAATGAAGAAATAAAAATAATAAAAATATGCGGCACCTGGGTGGCCCAGTTTGTTGAGTGTACGATACTTGATCAGGTCATGATCCCAGGGTCATGGGATCAAGTCCTGCATTGTGCTGAGCCTGGAACCTACTTAAGATGATCTCTCTCTGCCCCTCTTCCCTGCTTGTGCTCTCTAAAATAAAAAAAATAAAAATAAAAAAATATCAACAAAACTAAAGCTCTCTAGCAAGATCAAGCAAGAAAATGAAAAAGAATGAAAACAGAAACTTGCAATGAAAAAGAAAAATAGCTACAGATATAACAGATTTTAAGTAAAAAATATTATGAGTAACTATGTCAGAATATACTTGGTAATTTACAAGATCTTAGCATAAACTACTTGGAAAAATACAAAGGGCCCAAATTAGAAAAATTGAATCGGTCAATAAGCAGTAGAGACATTTAATGGTTGTAAAAGACCTCCCTGCCACCAAAACTTTGTAGCCCTTGGTCTCTTTCACATGGAATTTCTACTAAATTTTCAAGGAAATATTAATCTTACAATTTTTTTTTCCAGAAAAGAAGCAGTTCAGCTTATTTAATGAGATTAGTGCAATCTTGATTCCAGTATCAGATAAAAGCAATAAAAATATTATAAGCCAGTTTCACTTGTGGATGCATGTTCCAGTATTCTAAATTAAATATTAGCTATAGAAACATTTGATAATTAAAAATTAATTCATTGTTCAGATCAAGTTCTCCTAGGAATGTACTGAAGTCTCAGCATAAAAAAATATGTCAAGGGAATTCACCATATTAATAGACAAAAAAAGTGACTAAATTGATGCAGAGAAAGCATTTGATAAATGTAAACACTTATTTGTTGAATAATATGCACCAGGATATGTTAAAATCTAGAGGAACTATGCTAATGTAATATGTTCTAGGAATCTAGGACAAGCTTAGAGTTTGTTATGGCTTGGTCTCATCATTTAATTCTCTGTACTTTTATTGAAGTTGTTCTTCTATTCCCAGAGGTCCATTAAGGAAGGCAGTAAGAATTTTGCTGAAGCATAAAATGACTGGGCAGAAAATGGTCAAAACAGAGGATGGGTTTTAGCTGCAGCTTTTCAAATAGCCTAGGGCAGGGTGGGATGAGAACCAGGGAAATCAATACAAAGATGACTGTAAGCCAACACTAGTTGCCTAGCCAAGTTTACTCGTTCATTTCCTAAACAATAACTTTTAATTTTTGCTCTTATAAAAATAGTAGAACTTTGGGGGAAAAAGATCCTATTATTTCAGTAGGAAGAATATTGTATTTCCCAGCCACAATGTCTGTTAACATTTTGGTGGATAGCCAAATATATATAATATGAAGGAGGAAGAAAAATCCATAACCAGAGAACATTTTTTTTTGAAATTATTGCCACCAGCATTTTTTTTACATTTTTTTTTTACATTTATTTTTGAGAGAGAGAGAGAGCACAAGTTGGGGAGGGGCAGAGAGAGGAGACACAGAATCTGAGGCAGGCTCCAGGCTCTGAGCCATCAGCACAGAGCCTGATGCAGGGCTCGAACTCACAAACTGTGAGATCATGACCTGAGCTGAAGTCAGATGCTTAACTGACTGAGCCACCAGGTGCCCCTTGCCACCAGCATTTAAACTCACAGTTTTTCTTCTCCGTAGTCCATGCTCTTTCTTGTTTGGGGATCACAGATTCAAATGACTGCAGTGGCCAGACAGGTTTGAAGAGACAAGTTAAAAAGGGTGGCTTGATTGTGTGTTCTAGAAAAAGTGTGATGGTCCAAGGACATTTAAGACAAAGCACGTCTATAGGTCACCAGTTTGCAATCCCCACTTGGCTTACAACTCTTACCCTCATAGCATGTACTATGTAGCTGGGGAAACAGATAAGACATTTTACATGTGAGAGGAGTATTTGGCAAGAGATAATCCAGTGGTATACTATGTGGTATTATTTATATGATCCATAAGTATACAGAGGAAGAGAAATCACTTATGATGTTGGGGTTTTGTTATATCATCATCATTTGTCTTGCTTTTTAGTTTACAAAGTGTTATTAGAATCTTCACTCTATTGTTTCTCACAGAAACCTTGGATGGAAAGTAGGAAAAATGTTGCCCATGTTTTACATATGCGGAAGTTCAGTATCAGAGTGCTTGAGCAATTTACCCTTATTCTCATAGATATTAAATGACAGAACTAATATTCACAGTCTTTGTGCTGGGATATTGCAGTGAGCATCTGTGAGACTAGTTATGTCTTTCACTTATCACAATGTCCCTTTGAGCATTCTACATGGTACCTGTGAAGGAACCATGTTACAAGTTGACTTCAGCCCTTGGTCAAGCTGGCAAATGAGTTTCATCCCTAGAATGTGGGTACTCAGGACAAAGTGATGGCATAGTCTCTCCAGAGGGAAAGAAGCTGTGATAGGTAAACCTTTATAACTCTTGGCACCCTATCAGATGATGCAATCTATGGTTTGGGGAACAGAAGAAACAGTCCTTAGAGAAATAAGGGACAAAAACCATACATTTAACAGTAAGCAGAGGCAAGAGATGGAGTCAGAAATTCTATGGCATTCTGGCCCCTGTTTCTAATGACACCCAAGGGCCACCTGCATTCGTATCCTTCCCACAGTTTAAATGCTTACCTTTTGGGCCTCCTGGGTGGCTCAGTTGGTTAAGCGTCCGACCTTGGCTCAGGTCATGGTCTCGCAGCTCATGGACTCTATGCTGACAGCTCGGATTCTGTGTCTCCCTCTCTCTCTTTCTCTCTCTCTCTCTCTGCCCCTCCCCCGCTTGTGTTCTATCTCTGTCTCAAAAATAAACTTAAAAAAATAAATGCTCAACTTTTCCTTAGATTATACATATTTTAACTAATTTTTTAATTTTAATTCCAGTATAGTTAAAATTAAGTGTTGTATTATTTTTAGGGGAACAATATATTGTAATATGGATATTCTATACATTACTCGGTGTTCATCACATTAAGTGTATTCTTTAATTCTCTTTGCCTATTTAACCCATTCTCCCACCCACCTCCCCTCTGGTAACCTTCAGTTTGTTCTCTATAGTTAAGAGTGTATTTCTTGGTTTGTCTCTCTCTTTTTCTCCTTTGCTCGTTACTTAAATTCCACATATGAGTGAAATCATATGGTATTTTTCTCTCTCTTACTGACTTATTTCACTTAGCATAATACTCTCTAGCTCCATCCATGTTGTTGCAAATGGCAAAATTTCATTATTTTATATGGCTGAGTAATATTCCATTGTGTGTGTGTGTGTGTGTATGTGTGTGTATATATATATATATATATATATATATATATATATATGTATATATATACCACATCTTTATCCATTCATCTATTGATGGACACTGGGGTTGCTTCCATAATTTGGACATTTTAAAAAGTGCTGCAGTAAACGTAGGGGTCCATGTATCCCTGTGAATTAGTGTTCTTGTATTTTGGGGGTAAATACCCAGTAGTGTGATTACTGGATTATAGGGTAGTTCTATTTTTAACTTTTTGAGGAAACTTCACACTGTTTTTCAGAGAGGGTGCAGCAGATTGCATTCCCATCAACAGTGTAAGAGGGTTCCCCTTTCTCCATATCCTCACCAACACCTGTTGTTTCCTGGGTTATTAATTTTAGCTATTCTGACAGATGTGAGGTGGTATCTCATTGTAGTTTTGATTTATATTTCCCTGATGATGCGTCATGTTGAGCATCTTTTCATGTGTCTGTTGGCCATCAGTATGTCTTTTCATGTCTTCAGCCCATTTTTAAATTGGATTATTTGGTTTTGGGGTGTTGGGTTTTCTAATTTCTATATATATTTTAGATACGAACCCTTTATCAGAGATGTCATTTGCAGATATCTTCTCCCATTCAGTCGTTTACCTTTTAGTTTTGTTGTTTCCTTTGCTGTGCAGAAGCTATTTAGTTTGATGTAGCTCTAGTAGTTTATTTTTGCTTTTATTTTCTTTGCCACAGGATACATATCTAGAAAACTGTTGCTATGGCCAAAGTCAGATAAAGTACTGCCTGTGCTCTCTTCTAGGATTTTTATGATTTCAGGTCTCACATTTAGGTCTTTAATCAATTTTAACTTTATTTTTGTCTATAGTATAAGATAGTGGTCCTGTTTCATTCTTTTGCAGGTAGCTGTCCAGTTTTTATACACCATTTATCAAAGAGACTTTTTCCCATTGTATATTCTTTCATTCTTTGTTGAAGATCCATGAGATCTTGACCTGAGCTGAAGTTGGATGCTCAACCCGCTGAGTCACCCAGGCACCCCTGCTTCTGGGTTTTATATTCTGTTCTATTGATCTATGTGTCTATTTTTATGTCAGTCCCATACTATTTTGATTGCTGTAGCTTTGTAATATACTTTGAATTCTGGAATTGTGATACCTCCAGTTTTGTTCTGCTTTTTTATGAATTCTTTGGCTATTTGAGGTCTTTTGTGGTTCCATATAAATTTGAGGGTTGTTTGTTATAGTTCTGTAAAAAATGCTATTGGTATTTTGATGGGGATTGCGTTAAATGTGTAGATTGCTTTGGCTAGTATAGACATTTTAACAATATTAATTCTTCCAGTCCATGAGCATGGAATATCTTTCCATTTGTTTGTGTTGTCTTCAATTTCTTTCATCAGTGTTTTATAGTTTTCAGAATACAGGTCTTTCACCTCTTTGGTTAAGTGTATTCCTAGATATTTTATTATTTTTGGTGGAATTGTAAATGGGATTATTTTCTTAATTCCACTTTATGCTGCTTCATTATTAGTGTATAAGAATGCAACAGATTTCTGTACGTTGATTTTGTATCCCATGACTTTACTGAATTCATTTATTATTTCTAGTTGATTTTTAGTGGAGTCTTTTGGGTTTTCTATAAATAGTATCATAGCATCTGCAAATAATGAAAGTTTTACTTCTTCTTAACCAATTTGAATGCCTTTTATTATTTCTTCTTCTCCTTCTCCTTCTTTCTTTTTTCTTTCTTCTTCCTTCTTCTTTCTGTCCTCTTCCTGCCTGATTGCTGTGGCTAGGACTTTCAGTACAATGTTGAATAAAAGTGGTGAGAGTGGACATCCTTGTCTTGTTCCTGACCTTGTTTCTTCCACATATGAGTGAAATCATATGGTATTTTTCTCTCTCTTACTGACTTATTTCACTTAGCATAATACTCTCTAGCTCCATCCATGTTGTTGCAAATGGCAAAATTTCATTATTTTATATGGCTGAGTAATATTCCATTGTGTGTGTGTGTGTGTGTGTGTGTGTGTGTGTGTGTGTATACCACATCTTTATCCATTCATCTATTTTTTTTTTAATTTTTTTTTCAACGTTTATTTATTTTTTGGGACAGAGAGAGACAGAGCATGAACGGGGGAGGGGCAGAGAGAGAGGGAGACACAGAATTGGAAACAGGCTCCAGGCTCTGAGCCATCAGCCCAGAGCCTGACGTGGGGCTCGAACTCACGGACCGCGAGATCGTGACCTGGCTGAAGTCAGACGCTTAACCGACTGTGCCACCCAGGCGCCCCTATCCATTCATCTATTGATGGACACTGGGGTTGCTTCCCTAATTCCATATGTGGGAGAAAAGCTTTCATTTCCCCATTGAGTCTGATGTTTGCTGTCGGTTTTTCTTCTTCAGGTTATACTTAAGATAAATTTTCTTCCAGTAAACTCCCTTTGTGCTTAAGCATTAGATGCAGGAAATTTTTATTAGACTTAAAAATGACTTACTCTGTCTTTATACCTTCTGGGTCCAGGAGGGGTTAAAAGATGAGTTTTTCTCTCACGAGGCTTTCAGAGATTCTATCACATATTTGGGAACTTCTCACTTGGAGTTATCTTGTAATAAGTGATGCATTTTCTTCTAGTTCATCACTCAGTCTCTCCTCAGTTACTAGGAATCCAGCAGAGTATATATAAGTCCCATTGCCCTTCCCAGTGGGTCCTGTTGGATAGGACATAATACAAACCTTCATATGTTCTCCTTTTTATGCATGATCCATAATTGGGACACTGGAATCTTTCATGTACTCTTTGACCTGATAAACTCTCGAGTGTAGGTAGACCTCACAGTCTGGATTCATTCATCAGCAGGTAAATGCCTTTCCTCTGGACGTTTAAATTCATCCGATGAGAGTCAGATTCCAATCTACTGAGTTTTCCAAACTTCATGTTCACATATTAAGCTCATATCAAGTAGTAACGTTGAAGCTCCTTTAACTAGTTTGCAGGTGACAGTGGGTACAACAGACCCACTTTTTTTCATAATTTTACTTTGATCACCTAGATTATAAATTTCTAGTCTTAAAGTCTAGGAGAGCCAGAGTTAGAAAGTAATACACGTGCTCTGTGTTTTGCCCAGAGAAGAGTTGAACCCACCAGGTTTCCTACTATTATGTTTACCAATTAAGATTTTGAATTCTCTGCGGGTGTTTTTATTTTTGTTTTTTCCTCAACTTAATGTTTTTTGCATCCATTGTATTATATATCATTTCTAGAAATATTTCCTGCTATATTTCTAGAAATATTTCCTGCTATATATCATTTCTAGAAATATTTCTAGAAAGGTCTGATTTGTGACCTTGTTTTGGAATATTTTTTTAATTGGACTTTTGTGGAAATCACCTGAATAATGATTAATAATAAGCAGAATAAATTTTATGTGAAAGTTATTTCAGAAGTCATTTATTTTAGTTCTGTGTGACTGCTGTTGCAATTTTCTGGGCATACTAACCAACTAATTTGAAAGTTAAGCTCTTTGTGTGATTGCATGTTTCTTGCCTTTAGAGTAATGAAGATTTTGGAAAGACATCATCAAAGTAGAAATAGGAAGCTTATTGACTCTTGAATATTTAGTGTTTTATTACATTTACCATAAATTCTGGTTTCCTAAGTTAAGTAACATGAAACGCATCCAGCTGTAACAGAGTTTGTGTTACCTACAGATTTCAATTTAACAATTTTCTTTCAAGCTTCAGATTTGGTGGAAATCTATCAAGTTTCCCAAGGCATGTCTAGCAGAGTGAGGTTGTACATAAGTGTTTTTGCTTGAGTTTCTAGGAGCAGAGCATGGGACAGGAATTCTTGTTCAGGTGGTTTATCAAAAGAGCACTTGAAGAGAAATGAGGACAATAGGATGAAACAGGAAAAAAGACAAATAAGAAGCTGAGCCAGAATGTGGGCTTAGCTGGAGGCTAGCTTGTTTAATCCCGCAGGAAGCTTCAAAGTTCTCCCACAACAAAGTTTCTCCTACATCATGGAACTCCGTCATTGGCAGTGGTCTTCCCTTGGACGGGTAGGTGATCATAGCCTATTAGGCAAGGCTGTTCCTGTTCTTGTGAGGGCAAGTTTCCAGAGACAGGAGTAGCTGTGAGTTATCAACTAATACAGTTGTGAGGGAAAAGTTGCCCCCCCTGTTTACATGATGATGGTTGTTTACCAGCAGGATTCTTTATAGTCCATCCTTTGAGCTCAGATACCCAGAGGTCATGGCACAGCCTCTTCAGAATTCTGATTGGAAAACCTTACAAGGGGGTTACTGGGAGGAGCTCTAGCTGCTGCTGCTGTAGTTTGTCCTGAGATCACAACTAATATGCATCACTTCCTGCCTCCACTGCCAATTCTAAATTCCTCTCCCCAGTGATTAGCGCTTCTGCCAATCTGTGCAGTTTGTCTGGTGGAATGCCCCAGGCCTCATCCTTATTCTGAAGGGTGTGAGCCTTTTGGTCACTCTGCCTTTACCAGGTCATGGTTTCTGTGCTTTCCCATGTACAATTATAGCTGGGAATGAAGGTTACATGGCTTACCTGAGTGCTCAGCATATTTTTCCTTGCCCCTAATCTGTCACAGAAGTTATGGTTCCTCCTGATTGTCCTGGTCGATTTTTGCTGTCAGTGTAGTAATCCTTTTCTTTGCTTGCTGATCTCCTGGCATGAGGATCCTAAAGTGAAGAGAAAGCAGTGTTAACTCTAAGATTAGTGGGATTCTTGCTGGGTCCTTGGAGGAGGGATTACACAGAACCTAAAATTGTGGAGACATTATGTGTGTTTCCCCAAGTGGGTTTCTGGGGGGTGAGAACGAGTGGGACTGCTTCTTCCTCTATCCCATCTTAGCCAGACCATTTATTCTACTGTTATGGACACAGCACTATAGAAGGGCTATTGGATTAAGATACTATGTTGAATGATAAAAAGATAGGGCCCTATCCTTTCAAGGTGTTCTCTTCAAGCTTCTATTTTAGCAGCATATTTAAAAGTCCATTTCAATCTCCTAATGGGTTGGCAGCTTAGATGGCACAATATGTGGTAGGAACAATGGATGCTGTTGACACAAGACCACTGTTGCTGCTCCTTCACTGTACAGTGGGTATGTAGGTACATGGTAATGTTATGCAGGATTCCATGACAGTAAATTAGACATGCTCTGAGCCCTAGGTAGTGGTGCTGGCTGGGAGTTGTGACCCCAAAAAGGCAGAGCTGCACCTGGAATAGTGGGTCAAGCACAGACAGGATGGAACATTACTCTTTCCAGGAGATAAGTGTCTTATTGGTCTTATAGAAAGATAGCACCATTTGGACACTCACTGTTGTTCTCTACTGCTGGCAAGTTAGATGTTCAGCAGTGGCAATAGCGAGATCAGTATTGGTGAGAATTAGCCCACGCCGATGGTCCCTGGACCCACAGACCATGCAAAGGTCCATTTCTTCCACCATGGCCATTCTAGTTCTTGGCTGTTCTATTCCAGCACCAGAAAAGCTGAAGATAGAAGGTGGGTGACTGAGTCATCCTGTTTCTGGCTGTCAAATGCCTCTTCTGACGTAGATTCTCTCTAGTGGATGTTAACATGTGATCTAAAGGTCCTCGCTTCAGTTGAACCTTTTTTACATGTATCATTTTCTAAGGGGTTGCTTTAGTTTTATGATGAATATATGTAATTGTGATAACAATATACTGGAAAAATTTTGCCATTTTACGTGTAGAAATCTTACTTCCATTTAGGTCCCGTAATCCTCTCCAATTTAAAAATTTATTTTCTCTACCCACATCAAAAACCCCATCAACTAGTATTATAGTTTTTGCCTCAAACATGAAACATGATTAAAAAACTCAGGAGAAGTATAGTCTATATTATGTTTACTTCCCAACCTCCCTCCCTGTTTTTAAACCTATTGCATTGTTATTTCTTCCTTTCTGAAGTCATTTACTTTCTGTTTGGAGAATTCCCTGTCGCCATTCTCTATGGGTGGGTCTGCTGCCCTTAGAGGTACACATTCCTTTAGTTTTACTTCATCTGAGAATGTCTTAATTTGCCTTCATACCTGAAGGATATTTTCGCCAGGTATAGAATTTAGGGTTGACGGTTTTTTTTTCCTTTCAGCACTTGAAAATGTGCTACTTTAGTGTAATATAACGAGTACTTCTAGGGCTAAAGTTTAATTATATGGCTGTAGCCTAAATAGCCTATTTTGATTGGAAAAAGAAAAGACGGGGTACAATTTTTGTTCCTTTTCGTATATTGCAGAAAGTATTTCTTTTTGAAGGGAAATACACATGAAAACATTTTTTTTTGGCTGCTCCCAATTGCAGTTGAATACTAAGTAGTTGTTTATTGCTTTCTTTTTCTTCTGAGACATGCAGAGAGAAGCAACTGTTCTGAGGGCAAAGACGATGAAAACACAAACTAACAGTTTAGTCCAAATGAGCAGCCTGCTGTGTCCAAATGAGAGAGAAGAGAGCCAGTTACACAAAAGCAAAAATCGATCTTGGGAAGCTCTCTGAGGTGAAGTGTCGGGAGTTTGGACTCAGGCATGCCCAGCATTGAATCCCATCTCCACTGTTTACTAGGTGTATGAACTTTGGTGAGTAATTTATCCTCTCTAGGTGTCAATCCCCCCCACAGGTAACATTGAAATTATACTACTTGACATCATTGTGAGAATTTAAACAACAGCAGGATCCTAGCATTCATTCTCAACTGTCTTTCCAGGATGTTTCAGTTATATTTCTTCTTCTCCTTTTCATGTAGAAGCAATGTAAAGAAAGATTAAGGAAAACCCACTAGAAAGGGTGTCTGGCTCCAGCTTGGGAAACATGATGAACTAGCAAAGTTAAGATTTATTGTGAAAGGTATAATTTGAATCTTTTATTTCTTTAAGAGTTGTGATGTTATCACTTCCTAAGTTTATAGAGAGCTACTATTATTTAGTTTATTAGTTTCATTATTTTCATAAAGGAGAATATAAATAAAAGTTTATTAGCCTGGGTCAAATCAAGAGAGAGATATCTTACAGCAACTTGAACAGGAAAGGTTTTATATAAAGAATTATTAACTGCAACAGGACATTGGAGCAACTAGGGTTTTGCTAGTAATAAGTAAAGAGAACATTAACGAATACAGTATAACAGACATAAGTGCAGTTACTACCCAGGGCTGAGATAGAGAGTCCTAAGAATAGACCCCATTTTGCCCCTCTCCTCCACAGCTGAGATCTGAATCCTGTGGGAAAAAGCACAGCCCTTTTAGTGACTGTCGCAGAAGTCACTGTGAGGGTACCCTGGGGGAATTTACTGGACATCTGTCCTCAGGAACTGGCCAGAATTCTGCTTTCTAGGGCTCCCGGAAAAGTTGTTGAGGAGGTGTATCATTTGAAGCAGTGGGACAAATCTGCCCGAGGGTGGTGATGACCACTGTACTGCTGGCCACTGTGTATTTCAGGAGACTGGCTCTGAAGAAGCCATATACACTGCAGGAATCTGGTGCTGGAAGTGGACTACACTATAGGAACTAGACACTGCAAATGCACTGTGGGAGTCTGCCAAGTGAGTGCATCAGAACAAGGAAGCAAAACCCTTTGCTCCTGCAGTGTCTCTCCAGCACCGTCTACTGACAAAGTTTGACATTATGTGGCAGACAGGGGACAATATTTAAGGGGCCCAGATCCATTCTCACAGGGCAAGCAAAAAGTAAGAATTTGAAGCTAAGAGGTAATAATTTACGACTGGCACATAAGGGATGGAGAATTTATGATTGGAAATCTGTGTTAAAACTTAGTAAGGGTGATTGTCTTTATCTTATGAAAAGCATGGTCTTAATTATTCAAACCATGATACCAATGCACCAATGCCTCCTGGTGGTCGTAATTTGAAATTGCATTTCAAATCTTTGCACCAGTTAGATCTTTTATAATTGAAATTGTATAACATAAGCCATAGGATTGTGGCAAACATAATACTCTATACCCAGAGTTCCTAAATTATAAATTACATTTAAAAACATATTTCTGGTTAGAGGCACTTAGACTGCAACAGATATTATTGTATAAATTTGAATATGACTTGATTTGATCCTGAAAAATTTATTTAATATTAGGGTCAGGAGTTCAAATGATAGCTAATGTAACTACTCAGATGATTCAGGTTTAAGCCTCTCAGGTTGCTTTAAGGTTTGCAAAATGAGTTAGATACATGGGTTCTAGGGTAAGTTCATGATCCTACTAATTGATTGACTGCTGACATGTGCAAGGGTCTGCAGGACCAAAGAGTATTATTCATGGACTTTCATTAGAAGTAGATGCCATGTATAATTTTTTACTGGATTTTTATAAATATAATTTTTTACATGTTTAATTTACTTTTTCCTTCTCTGTGACATTTAGCATTTTCTAAAAATTTAAGTGTAGTTGACACACAATATTATATTAGTTTCAGCTGCACAGCATAGTGACTCAACAATTATATACCTAACAAAATGCTCACCATACTAGGTGTAGTTACCATCTGCCACCAGAAAAAGTAATTACAATATTATCGATTATGTTCTCTATGCTGTACTTTTTATCTTTGTGACCTACTTATTTTATAACTGGTAGTTGGAACCCCTTAATACCCTTCACCTTTGACAACACATTTCTTTAGGAAGTTCTCCTCTCCTTTGTTTTACGTGGCCCTGCTTATTTTTCTCTTCTGGGCTTGTTTTGTTTTGTTTTGTTTTGTTTTGAAGCACTTAAAGTGTCAGTGTTCCTAAGTTCCATCTTAGATGCTCTCTCTTATTCTGTATGTTCTTTTCCAGGGTGGCAGTATAACATCACACTTAAAAGCATAGAGCTTCTAGTTAGAGAAATCTTGAATATTAGCTCTGCCATTTCCTGCTTTGTGATCTTGGGTAACTTAGTATCTCTAGGCTCAATGTCCTCATCTGTAAAAATGAGCTATGCCCTCTTACCTCCTAGAGTTGTTGAGATTTTGAAATGAGATATATGTAAAGCCTTTATCATAGTGCTTAGTGCTTGGCACATAGAAAGTGCCAGATAAACAGTACTTTTGATTATTTGTCTACTTCAAATAATATGCTTATGATTTCAGATCTTTAACTAAAGCTTCTCTGTTGGGCTCCAAATCTCTGTATGAGGTGGTTTCAAATGCCATTTGGGCCTGTTGTAAATCAGTGATGAGGATTACATCAGTACAAGAGGAATTGAAAAAAATAAAGATGCTTCAGTTGAGTTTTGAATTGAAGGCAAGTTAACAATTAAGTTAACTTATTGAATTAACAATAAATTGCATTTTGTATCAAGATTCATGCCTTAATTTTTGGTGTTGAAATATCCTTTTGTAAGAATGAAATGTGGATGTTAGTAGATGATAGTTTTTTGTTTTTTAAAGAACACATCCTGTCTTATCAAAAGAAAAAATTGGCAGTCTTAAACTGGTCCCTCATATTTATTTGAAAATTTTGCTGGTATGTGAAACCTAAAAACCTAGGAACCTCTGATCTGTTGGACAGCTTTACCTGAGTAAACTATGAGTGCCTCAAACTCGACACTATAAAAAGTATACTCATTATCTCCTTCTTTCCCTTCACACAAAACCCAACTCCTTTTTATTATATACTGTAAAGGATGTCATAACTCT
Organism: Prionailurus bengalensis; assembly: GCF_016509475.1. Classification (NCBI taxonomy): domain Eukaryota; kingdom Metazoa; phylum Chordata; class Mammalia; order Carnivora; family Felidae; genus Prionailurus; species Prionailurus bengalensis. The sequence goes on along the minus strand of NC_057344.1, from coordinate 170,457,213 downwards.
CCATCCCAGTTAATTGTCAGAAGTGAGTTATCTTCAAACTGCCCCTGGTCCTGTTACCCTTACATTTAATTAATTGCTAATTCCTTCAGTCTGTCTCTTATTATTTCTTGATTCATACCCATTGCCACTGTCATCTTTTTTTGTTGGAATTGTTTTCTTCTTACCTCCAGACTCCTTTCGTTCTAATTCATCCCATCTGAAACTGCCAGAATGATCTTTTACTTTTTGGTCTAAATTCCCTCATACCATCTTCTTTGCGGTTAAACTTTTCAGTATAGATAGAAGGTCCCGCCTTTCCCATCTGCTACTCCTCCCTCACATGGATCTCTCATGCCTGCCATAATTAACTCTTTACATCTCAATTGTTTTGGAATCTTTGCACGTCCACTTCTACCTGTTAGTGAATATCCTCTCCTCATCTGGAAAACTCCAATTAGTCCTTCAAGGTTCCATTCACGTTTCTACCAACAAGACAGATGAATGAAAACTGTATTTGGTATGCCGGCATATTTTCATGCCATTTACTTTCATTATTAAAAGGGCGTGGCTGAGGGTACAACTAAGGGATAGGCAGAAGGAATAGAATGCATGCTGTTAGCACAGCCATGCATTCTTAGCCTCTAGCACTGAACTGCAACCAGGACTGTTTGTAAATATGAAATGTGCCCTTTCCTTTTAGGTACTTAGGTATGTCTTCTATGCTGTGTGTAGTAATAACCAGAAATAGAAATTAAAAAAAAAAAGATTATCAGATGAGATCAGCTAATGTAATAGCTTGTCTTCTTGAGGAAAAGTTCTAAAAGCTTAATCATTGTCCACTATGTTCTTTTTCTTTCTTTTTTTTTTTTAAACATTTATTCATTTTTGAAAGACAGAGAGAGACAGAGTGCAAACAGGGGAAGGCTAGAGAGAGAGGGAGACATAGAATCCAAAGCAGGCTCCAGGCTCCGAACTGACAGCACAGAGCCTGACATGGGGCTCAAACTCAAGGACCGCGAGATCATGACCTGAGCCAAAGTTGGCCACTTAACCGATTGAGCCACCCAGGTGCCCCAATGTCCACTATTTTCTTAAAGATGGTTCTTGTTGTGAATTGCACCTCAAGACTCAGAGGGGACCCAGAAGTATCATTGCTTATCCTTAACTATGCTTTTCATCTCAGTCATGCTATTCAGAGGAGCATGTCAGAGAGAAGAAACTCCCTTTCCCACTCAGGGCAGCTGACTTCAGGAATAGGCTTATATTATCTAAGCCTGATCAATGGCCTAAATTTTTTTGTGATCCATCATATCATATATGTTCTCGATATTTTGAAAATGCTTTGATACTGTTTCAGTTAAGATGATAGGTCTGCAATTCAACACCCAACTGAGCATTTGGGACATTTTATTCTCTTACAACGCATATGAAAGAGGCAGTACATCAAGTTCAACAGCTCTGTGATGTCATCAGAGACCCAGTTTCTTCCCACCCTTCTGTTCCTCGGTGCATTTAATTTTTATCCCCCTTTTTGCATCAGGAGGCAAGATGGCTGCTGAAGTTCTAAGCATCACTACTATGACATGCCATCATCCCAAATAGGGAGGAATCAAGATGAGACATTAAAGTCACGATTGATAAGACTAACCATAATCCAGTCCTTGGGGCTGGGCACATTGCTAACCCACACACAAATGGGTTTTGTCATCAAGGAAGAAGGGAGAGAAAGGCTAGGGAGTAAGCAACTAACATTGTCTGCCACGCATAATCCTTCCCTTTTAACTGTATGAAATATAACAGTGTGGCATAAGGGCTCCACCTTGGCGTTTTACTTCTACCATCCAGACCAATTTTCTTCTCCCTTGTTTCCCCTTGACTTTCTACAATTTAACCTTCCCTTCTCCTGGGACGTCACCATCACCACCCAGTGGATTTTTTAAAAAAAAAAAATTTTTTTTCAACGTTTATTTATTTTTGGGACAGAGAGAGACAGAGCATGAACAGGGGAGGGGCAGAGAGAGAGGGAGACACAGAATCAGAAACAGGCTCCAGGCTCCGAGCCATCAGCCCAGAGCCTGACGCGGGGCTCGAACTCATGGACCGCGAGATCGTGACCTGGCTGAAGTCGGACGCTTAACTGACTGCGCCACCCAGGCGCCCCACCACCCAGTGGATTTAAGCAAGTCCTACTGTATATTTACTACATATGTTAGGTTGAACGATGTGAACTTACCAACATTAACGTATTTTTCCAACAAGAATTTCAGAATTTTCCCAAATAATTTAAGATTCGTGGACATAAATGATAACTGTGGGAAAGTAAGTACATAAAATTTGCTTAAAGCCAACAGAGAATGTTTTGAATGATGAAAAAAATCAGATTTGCAACTGAAATAGTGATAATTTACATTGGACATCTTCATTTGGAAAAGGGAAAAAAAATCACCTGCTAATAACATTGAGTCCCATTCCTAGAGACTGACAATGGTTGATAAGTCTATTTTTATTGCTTAAATTTGAGTAAGGTAATCTAGTCGTACCTGCAAAGACAGAAAAGGTATTATTTTATGACTTTCTTGTATAGTATGAACTACTATTTATCTTATGCCTTCCTCTCTCCAAGTTGGGTATATCACAGTGGCTGCACAAATATTGGAGAAGGAGTGCGACTCAATAGAGAAGAATTAATGTTTCTACAGTAGGATACTAAAAATTAAAAAAAGATGAGTGGAAAAAGCCAGCGCTGAGGGGAAAGATAAGATAAGTGTCTCAAACACTTGAACATGGAGAAGATCCAGCACTTTGCAGGGAGCCGTAGCCAGACTTTGTAACAGGAGAGGAAGTCATCTGGAAAATGGCATTTCTCACACACCAGCTGTAAGTCAATCTCCTGGGTAAGAATATCAAGTTAAACAACCTCGTAGGTCTCTCGTGTCTATGAATGTAATAAGATTCCAGCAATAGAATCATTCTTTTGTTCCGTAGTTTCCCACTTGCTGTTCATATCCTGCTAAAGTCATCTTCTTCTCCAAAGTCTTACCCACCAAGTTCCATGTGCTTAGTCCCTTATGTCCCTTTGGTGGAAAAAATAGATCAATAGTATCAGAAGTCGCCCTGAGGTATAGCCAAATAATAAAGAAAGCTGAACTGTGATGATTACAACATAGGCTATTTAATAGCTGGACAGGGACTGTATGAGAGCTTTTGAGGAATTAAGAAATGAGAAAAAGGAAGAGAACAAAATACAAATACACAAATGACAAAAAGAGAAATGAAGATTGTCAGGAAATAAGGGCATAAAAACACATAAGGCAATAGCAGAGTGAGAAAAAAGATTTGTGCAAGTTGGAAAAATGTGGATTACAGTTCTGGCTTCACCAACTAGTCATGAAATTTTGAACAAGCCACTTAATCTTTACTTTTTAAAAACTGCTTCATTGAAATATAATTTACATTTAGTACCATGTACACATTTAAAGTATACAATTTAGGGCTTTATAGTATATTTTCACAATTGTATAATAATTACCACAATTTAATCACAGAGCATTTTATTACCCTCCAAAGAAATCTCATACCCATTAGAGATATTTTCTCCTCCCCCAACTTTAAAAACCACTAAGCTACTTCTGTCTCTATAGCTTTGCCTCTTCTGAATATTTCATATAAATTTCACTTATGTAATGATTTCAAGGTGCATCTGTGTTATAGCATATATCAGTTCTTCATTTTTATTGCTGATTTGCATTGTCATACTTTATAATTTTCTTTAAAAAAACAAAGCCGTTTACCTAATGTTTTAGATAACCTCTGTAAACCTTTTTTCTTTTGAGTTAATTATCCTTGAAAGAAAAATAAATTGTCACCCCTTGTCTGGGAATGACTAAGATCATCATAATTTCCTTTATGAAGCAGAAGTAAAAATGAGAAACAGAGAAACATCTGTATTTTCTGAAATGTAAAGGAAACTTACCTCAGACCTTGTGACTCCAAGGACACAATACCATCTTTCACTTGTTAGTCATTAGTTCATTCATTCAACAGGTGTTTAGACTTCTACATGCAAAGAACTATATGTCCCTTTATTGTCCCCTATGGAGGGATATGGAGATAACTAAGATAGAATTAATTCTTATTACCCTTATCAGAACCACCAGACCTGGGAATAAAATGTCTTCATCTAACACCTGCTGAAGTGTGGCATCACCAGAACCAAAGGGAGAATGAAGAGAGAGAGAGCCAAAGGGCTGGGAGTCATAGTTTTCTTCTCAGGTTTTATGGACATTGGAGTCAGTTTGCTTAGACACTTACTAAAAATATAAAAATCCTTCTGCTTAGTTAAGGCTATCTTGGGTAGCTTCCTTGTTTTTGTAATATAAACCCATAGGAAATCTTCAAGTACTGGGTGAGAGCTCCGAGTTGTTTGGGGTTGTGGAAAACTGGAAGAAGTATGTGGCAGCAGAGAAGAAAGAAGTCAGAGGACACAGTCTCTGAGGTCTTAATAGGAAAATTGGTGATGAGGAAGCTTATCTTGGGCAAAGATTTCCTTTGGGTAGGAGGACTTTGCCTCCACTCACCCACTTTGTGTAATATCCTTATTCAAGGCCCATAAACATCATTAAATAAAAATAGCAAAGTTGGTCTTTGGGTTCCTAAGATCATTCTTTTATTTTTTATACCATTGACCAGGTAGTTCTAGACTCTGATTAATATCAGAGTTCAGTGTTTCAAATTTGAAACATTGGTAGAGACCCTAGAAAGAGCTCAAAGGAATACATTAAAGAGAAATATAGGGCTTGTGAATAAAAACTTACAAAGAAACATCATGCTATTATTCGCCATGAGGAAGAGTTGGAAATTTATTTCATAAAAATGAAAGAATGGTTGCTCTTTATGGGTCTGAACACAGAATAATTACAAATATATCTTAATTACTGAGAAGCTTAATATTAAAATACTAGTTTAACAAGAAAAGGCCTATCATTTTTTGGTAATTTTATGCCTTTTTCCTATGAAGCCAAAATAATCGACCAGATTGATTCAAGTCGTGCAGACAAAAGCTAATTTAGTGAAAATATATATATTCTGAACACACTCCAGTGAAATTTACCCAAGAAAAGGGAGAGAAAAGGACATATCTAAAGATGCAGAATAAAATTACAGTACTGTGAAGAATGAACACTCTTGTATAAAAAAAACTTACTTGTAATGGACTATTTCACAGAAAAAAATTACTTAGAAAAATTGAATGAAGTTGCAATAAAACCCAGAAAATCTTAATGGATCTATAACATCTAAAGAAATTGGATTTAAAAACCTAGTCCCCCTTCCATTTAAAAAAGCCAAAGTGAAAACCAAAACAGAAAAAAAACATATAAAACAGATTTAGATAAATTCAAAAGCAAGTTATAACACATCATCAAGAAACAAATTAGTTCCAAAGCCATATAAATCCCTTCAGAGAAAAGAACAGGTAACACTTTCCAAATAATTTAATGAGGTTGTATTATTATGAGGCTAAAACCAAATAAAAGTCATTCTCCTTTCTGAATAGAGATTCAAAATTTCTAAACAAAATTATTAGCAAACCAAATCTCACAATGTATTGAAAAATACCTCCTGGAAAAATTGGACTCTTCCAAGGAATTCAAAGAAGATGTAATTTAAAAGTACGTTGCAAAGTATGATACAACTATTCATTTATTATTTTTAAAATTATTATCTTCCTGATAATTTAAGAGTCCAATAAGGGCAAAATTGTGTCTATTTTGTTCACTGTTTTATCTCCACTCCCAAACATATGTGCTCTTGGTAGGCACTCAAATATTTTTTTTTTTCCTATTAAATTGAATGCCATGTAGTTGGACATCATAGAAATTTAATTTCAGAGGTATTTATAGAAACCAAAATGTGTCAGATGTTTCAAGTCAGTTAAAAAGTGGAAAATTATTTAATCTTTTTAAAAGTAATGTCCTAAGGAATCCTTTGCAGTTCTTTTGCAATAAAGATGGCAAAAATACGTATCTAGTACTCCATTCGTGGTTAATATTGGACTGACCCTTCATCACTGAGCCACAGATCCTTCCTCAGAATCCTTCTCAGTATGGTTCTAGAGTTACTTAGTGTCAAACAATTGGAATTGGCGCATGCAACACAAATTGGTATTTCTATATTGTCCCAGGGGGGAAAAATCACATTTTTTACTCTAAGAAAATATTTCATTATATACTGACTGATGATACTAGCATAAAAACAGCCTCAGGAAAGCCTACCTTTTAATGTAGATTCAGTGTCTCTACTTTACTTTCCCACTGGAATGAATACAGGACCTAATGGCAATAATTCGGGACAGATTATCATTTCAGATTCAGGCAAAATCACTTTTGGCTTTTATTCTTTAAAAAAAAAAAACTAATGGTTTGGTGAAGAATTTGGATTGTAATTGCAACTTGGTTTTGGCCAAGCCAAACAAAGATTATAAATATTCATGTATCTAGATTCTATATACCAAAATTACTATCCTTAAACCTCTTAACTAAATTCTGACCAGAAGAAGAAACACATTTCTCAATTACTTTTTGAAAAGTCATATGTTTAGTGGCCAAGAGGTTCAAGATAGTTCTAATAAATCACATAATGGAGACAGTCTTACTTAAATTGTAGAGAATTATCTTGCAAAATTAATTTGAGGTTCAGAGGCAAGATAATCAGTATCATTTTCTCTAACAGTCAGGCATTTTTAATTGAGTATTGCTACTCTATCCTTAGGGGTCCTTTTTTCAATTTGAGCAATCATAATGTTAAAGTGCCACTTTCAATTAGTCTAGCACCAGAGGGTACCATTTGGCCATATAAATATCATCGAAGAGATCTAAAGATGCTTTTGCTGTGAGGATTTAGATGTTGAACTTCCCTGATGAATTTATCTTTTTGCATACAAATCTCACTTTCTCTACAAGCAAAGACTGAAAGGTGTTTTCCAATTTTAACTTGCCTTATTACTTACAGATACAATACTTTTCTTATTTAAATTAAAAAAATGAACTATCAAAGCTTTTCATTTTTTTTTTTGTATCTGTGTATGGAGGGATAAAGTATATTTCCTAGCATTTTTTTCAAGTAGTTGACTTTAAAAATTTTCTCACAGTTAAATGAAAAGTAATTCTAAAACTTGCTAAAGACAATGGCAGCTCTTAGAAATATAACCCTATAAAAATTAGAAAAAACTATGAAACTTCCTGAAAATAGTTAGAAGTATTGGGCTGACATAGGATTTGAGTGAGTCAATAAATGTGCATAAAATCATTACAGAAATACAAATAGTGCAAATTACTCAAAATATTAGCACTATCTTCTAGGCTTTAATTTTTATGGACAGATATTTTTTAAACATTTTTTAAGTTTGTTTATTTTGAGAGAGAGAGAGAGAGAGAGAGAGAGAGCGAGTGAGCGTGCAGGAGAGGAGCAGAGAGGGAGGGAGAGAAAATCCCAAGCAGGCTCCACACTATCAATGCACAGCCCGATGCGGGGCTTGAACTCACCAACCATGAGATCATGGTCTGAGCTGAAATCAAGTGTCAGATGCTTAACTGACTGAACCACTAGGTCCCTTTATGGACAAAATTTTAAAAATTGAGTGGTTATATAAACTTTAATAAATAATAGAAATTCGGTATATCAAATTATAAAATAAAGAGGCTGGTTATAGTTCTGTGAGGAGTTCAACTTTCAAGTAGGGATATCATAGAGAAACGGTAAAACTTAACTAAAAATATCAGTGCTTCTAGGAGGAGCTAATTCTATGCCTTGGGAAGAGATATTTCAAGATGAGTCTAGAAACTTTTGTTGCCAGAAAGCAAGTACACTTTGAAATGTTCTGATGTGGTGTTGACAGGACTCAGAAGCCAACTTAAAAAGAGCTTTCATTGGCCAAGCTGTGACAATTTGAGCATAAAAAAGGATAAAAATTAGACTGATTAAAACAGCAGAGCCTAGAAGAAGCTGTTTTTCATAATTATGCTTAAAAGAAAATGGGGCTTTATTTTCTCTTCATAAAAAGGGTACTATATTCCGGTTAATTTCTTTAGAGAAAAATAATATTTTTAAAGTTTAATTATATATACTAATTAAATATTAATATATCTGTATGTGTATAAAATTTTTAGGATGGGTAAGATGACATCCACACACAAAGAGTAATGGCCACCACCATCGTTATTAGTATTTTATGGAATCCACTTGGCACTCCATTCTTGTGTGCTTTTTGATCTCCCTTCAGGGATCATTTGTTCTCTTCTAGAAGTATATTATAAGTGATCTTATTTAGGATGCATTAATGAAGGGATATGTTTTCATCTAATAACTTACTTGTTTTGTCCTCATTCTTGAATGATAATCTAGTTGAATATACAATTCCAGATTGGATTTGAATATATTTTTGAATACATTTTCTCAACATTTTTGCTGGCTTCCATTGTAATTGCTGACTTGTTTTTGGCCGAATTGTCACCCTTAGAGATATCCTTTCATCTGTGGATGCTTTTAAGTTCTGTTTTTGTTCTTTTTTTTTTTTTAATTTTTTTTTTCAACGTTTATTTATTTTTGGGACAGAGAGAGACAGAGCATGAACGGGGGAGGGGCAGAGAGAGAGGGAGACACAGAATCGGAAACAGGCTCCAGGCTCCGAGCCATCAGCCCAGAGCCTGACGCGGGGCTCGAACTCACGGACCGCGAGATCATGACCTGGCTGAAGTCGGACGCTCAACCGACTGCGCCACCCAGGCGCCCCTGTTTTTGTTCTTTATATGCAAACAATGACTGTGTTTTTTGTTTACTTTTATATCCTCAGAGCTCAGAATAGTGTCTGATAGTACTTGCTCAATAAATAATTTTTGAATGAATAACTTAAAAAAAAAAGTTTTCTGTAGCTTGAAGCTGACCTTTTTTTTTTTTAATTAAAAAAAAAATTTTTTTTAAATGTTTGTTTATTTTTGAGACAATGAGTGACAGAGCATGAACAGGGGAGGGGCAGAGAGAGAGGGAGACACAGAATCCGAAACAGGCTCCAGGCTCCAAGCTGTCAGCACAGAGCCCGACGTGGGGCTCCAACTCACGGACCGTGAGATCATGACCTGAGCCGAAGTCGGACGCTTAACCCACGGAGCCACCCAGGCGCCCCTGAAACTGACCTTTGAGTAACATAAGACAAAGTGCTTGAAGAATTTATTATGGTACCTGGCACATAATTACTACTCAATAAATGATAGCTTCCATTTTCATTGAGAGAAAAAGATTATTAATCTGTGTGAAGGAAGAGAAGGAGCTATTAATCTATGAGGTTACATTCTAGAGAGTAAGCAATTCTCTCTCTCTCTCTCTATCTCTCTCTCCATATCTTCTCATTATAATTCCAAGTTTAAATACAAACATTGATTTCGTTTCTTATTTTTTCCCCTTTGGCACCCACCAAAAGTAAGGTTTACAACAAAAAGATTTACAAAACAAAAAAAGTCACGTCTCCAGTTCTGTTTAATGGGGCCGCAAATATGAAACAGAGATTGCTTGCTTAAGAGTAGGATATATGGTCTTTCCAAACTGAAGAGAAGGTTGATTCTGTCAAAAGGCCATTTTGATGAAACTTTGTTCATGGAGTAAAAGCATTAGACCAACTTTTGAAATAAATTGTAAATGAAAGGGTTAAAAATAGCGATTCTCAGGGTAAAGGCGGTATTCCTGTGCCATGTTGTTATAGATATTTTTTCCTGCAGTGTTTTCATAAAAGGGTCCTATTCCATATATACCAAGACTTCTAAACTTAGAAATGAATAAAATTTTTTCTAATTATGTTCCAAATCCATCAAATAATTCCATTTGAGATGTCTGAGATTATTCTATGCCCATATTTTCATTGTGCTTATTTTTTTTAGGATATGGTTATTTCTACTTGGACAGAATTCATTATATTAGAGCAAGTATTTAAAATACTTATATGATTCTAAACTCACACATTTAATAAAAGTCATCATGAAATTAATTATTTGATCAAATTATCTTTATGTACTTTGCTAAATGTATATTTTGCTTAAATTTATAAAGCCTACTTTCTGAAAACATCTTAAAGATGATGAAATTCAGTGTTCTGTGGTTTCCACTTGGGCATATTCGACCAGATTAGTTTACCAGCACTACTAGAAGGACTCTCTAGTGTTTTATAAGATGATCCTTCAGCTTGGAATTTCAGAGTGAGTGAGATATTGATTTGAGCTCAAAGCATGCTTAACATAATCCCTCAATATGCTCAAAAAATACCTGCTGAATGAATATCTCTCAGCCCTGGAGTAGGGAAAATGATATTTAACAAATGTGAGTGGTTTTTTTTTGCATGTTGCAGGGAATGTTGAACAAACGTTTTGTTTGGTGCTATATACATATTCCAACGTGATGCATTTAGATTACATTTTGTTTCGTTCATGAAAAACTGACCATACCTTGGAGGTTGCAAATCTAAGTGCCCAGATCAGTTTATGGCTTCTCTTTTTCATCTAGCACAAACAAAAAAGTGTCAAGAGAGTGGAAGAAAGTCCTTTTCCCAAACATCCAGTGAATATATGTTCTTTTGAAAGTAGAGAGGAAATTAAACTGTGGCTGAACCATTTTTCTTTTTTCTTTTTGAAAGCTGTCTGTTGTTTGATGTCCATGATGATCATTTATATGACTCCAGAGGCTGCTGGAATAATATACTTACTTAGCAGAGCCTGGATATTTCTTAAAATTGAAAAAGGCAAAGCTCAGAAAAATAAATTTTGTTTCTGTAGTCCTTGTTTACATTTTGTGTTTGGTGAGACTTAATCTATAATGCGTTGCATTTAGGCAGTGTAATGGTCGCATCCTATGCCAAATTAAAGAAGAGTGTTTAAGCCTGAAAGATGTTGTTTTCATTTACTTATTGGTATGCCTATTTATACAAAGTTAGGTGAAAATGATCTCATAGTTTCCTATCAACTCTACAACTCAATGTACCAAATGACTCTATGCTTTTGCCTTAAATCTATGGTCCTTAGGAGGATTTCTAAATTATCACTTGAGAAATAATTTTTGCATTTATTTTTAGAAAGCAGAAGTTATATGAATTTGTAAGTCTATTATGGATTAATACACCTGTTGGTTGGAGAAGAGAAGTATGTTTTAATACTTAAAGTGACTTGTGCTCGCTTCGGCAGCACATATACTAAAATACTTAAAGTGACCTTGTTAGGAGATGGCATAATTAATCAGCTCAGTGTATGGGTGTTGGATTTCAGGCTGCCCTGGGTTGAAATCCTGGCATGGTATATCAGTTAACATCTTTTTATTGCAAAGAAACAAATATTGGCTAAATTAAGCAAAAAAGCAGTAAACTAAGCAATAAATTAAGTAAATTTATTGGCAAACTGTTGAGATATAACCTATTTGAAGATTGGAGAACCATATTTTGACATAAGCAGAAACCAGTAGTTTGGGACATGTCGGAGAAGCAAGAACAAAAGGAAATTTCTCAAAATAGGAATAGTCAGATCAAGATGCTGCTTCTGATTGAATGGGACCTCCCCATTTTTTAAAGCTTCTCACTACTTCCTCAAAAGTCAAAGTCCCACAAAAGAGTGGCTACATTTTGTCCCTCTTCCAGTGCCAGTCTAGTGGAAAGATAAATCTAGCCCTTCAACTTTTATAATGGAAGTTGACTATTTTCTACCTACGAAGACTGTTCTTAATGAATGAGATACAGTTCCCTAAAGATAAGTTGGAATGCTGTGGGAAAGAGTCAGTGATGCTGGGGACCAAAACATGACAAGTGTGCATTATGCTTGGTTACGTACTAGTAATGTAATTTTGTCAAGTTACTCAATCTCTCTTAGCCTCAGTTTCCTTAAGGCTGTCGTAGACTCTAAGTCTAAAGTTCTTTCTTGCCCAGCAAGAAAGCAGGATGCAGGATTAAAATGTGAGAGATGGCTAATGTCCGAGAAAAGACAAGAGCCCCAAATAAGGGTCCTTGCTCCAGTTTTATTAGGATCAGGAGGCTTACAAACATGGTGATGGACATGCACAAAGAGACAGTAAATCAGTGAACATTAACTCGTGGATGTGAGGGAAAGGGGGTCTTGAAGATATTCGGGGTTAAGGGTTTGGGTAAATACAAAACAAAATCTTGGTGCCAGTGGCCAGGAGGAAGGTTATTTACCACGTCTGTTTATCTTAGCTAGCCTAGACTAGGGGATGAGAAAGGTAGAGCAAATAACCTCAGGGTTAACAAGGCACCTTTCTTTTGTTAATCAGCTCTGCTCTGGGCAGCTTCACCCGCAGTGCAGCTGGTCTATAGCCCTATTTACCTGTTTACCTAATTTGGTCTTTCCTTCCTATGAAAGCAGCTTTCTGCTATAGTACTAAATTGGTGGGCGTTTTCACCCTTAATGCCTAATCTTGCTTACCTCATATACCTTTGTATTTGGGCCTTTGCCCTCCTCTCTATTCTGGGGCCTTTGCCCCCCTCCACTTTATCCTGGGGGCCTAATCTTGTTTACCCAAGCTTGAGTGAGAGCACCCTATGGCTTTGTAATTCTTTATGCCTTGTTAACCATCCGTGCAGGCTCAGGGAATTCCTAAGCTTATTCCCCATGCCTTATCTCTAAAATGATTATAATGCCTACCTTACTGGGTTCCTGTGAGTATAAAATCAGGTAATATGTAGAAAGTACCAGGTGTGTAGTATTCACTCAATACATATTGGCTGTTGCTATCATTATTTTATACTTTCTATGGTTCTTTCACATACATTTGCTTCTTTAAATCCTCACAGTATCTCAGCAGGTAAGTGTAATAGATTTTTATTATCTTTATTTTATGGATAGGATAAGAAGCTTGGACTTAAGAGGCATTGCCTGAAGCCTAAAGGCTGGTTTTCCAAATCCTGTATGTTTTCTTCTACAGAGTGCAGTTCGCTACTACAGTATCATTGGTGTGGAAAAAAAGACGAGGGGACAACACTGAGACAGAGTTTTGTTTTTGTTTTGTTTTGTTTTTTCTGAGAAATAGATTCTCTGTCAGCAAAAGAATTGTATGTTCGCTGCTTGGCTACAGGTCAGTTTGGCTGTTGTATATATTTCCTAGAAGCAAGTGTTCTGAGAGTGAAATCCTGATGCACATTCACAGGATTGTATTCGCGTGGCACTTCCATGCTGTGATCTTGCGGCTTCATGACAAACACATCCAGGTTTGTAAACCTATGTACAGCTGTTCGCCTGTTAACAAAATGTGAGAACAGAGAAGTACCTGTCACACACCGTGGAATTTTCCAAAGCAGTTCAGGGCTATGGGTGCTGGCTGATCTGCATTTGTCTTCCCTTTCAGCTTGACACCTGGACACCTGCGTGGAGGAGTGGGCCAGGGTGTTTGATAACGAGCATAGATTTTTGGCCTGATAGTTTTACTATCCCTGCAAGGCGACATCTCTGCCAGGGTCAATACTTCCAGTCTAGGAAGCTGTTTTCAGAAACCAGGAGGAAGCTAACATTTTTCAGCTTCCTTTCTCTGGGGTCCTTCTTCCTTCACTGCTCTCTGTGGGACAAGAAAGCAGAAGTATGCTGGTAATAGTAAAAAAAAAAAAATCTCAATTCTCTAATGCTAAGAAAATGAGCAGGAAAGGGACCATTTGGAAAGCATTTGGGAGAATGTATTTAATTTCTTTTGGGACCTACTGACTGATTTCTTGATGGTCTTCCTTATTTTTATACATCACTTTCTTAAAGCACTTGAAGGGAGATTTTGAAAACCACCCGAGTTGCAAATTTTCTGCTACGAACTGCTTGGTGTTCAACATTCTCTTTATTACTTGCCCTTTGCTGCCTGGCATTTGAGTTCTTACAGTTTACGTCTGTGCCTCCTGTGAGACTGTGAACTTCATGAGAACTGGAGACAATAGCTCATCCATTCTTTGCATCCTTTATTGCTTCTCAAAGCACCATCTGTGGACTAGAAGCATTGGCATCCCCTGGGGGCTTGTTAGAAATGTAGATGATCCAACCTTGCTCCTGACTTACTGAGTCAAAGCCTCCATTTTAACAAGATCCTGGGTGCTTCGCATACACATTATAAATCGAGCAACATTTCTCTTTAGCACTTTTCATATAATACATGTTAAATAATAGTAAAGATAGCATGCATGTGAAGCAGGTAATTATGTATCACTTACAGAACCTGCTCCTTAACATTCTGTAGTAACCTCAGAATCCTAGAAGCCATGAGCACTTCATACTTCTGAATACAGATGAAGTTGGCAGCCTCAGAATCTCCTTGATCAACTAAAAAAAAAGAAAGAAAATTGAAATAAACAATCAGGCAGTGAGCAGGGATGGAGGAACAGAGTCCTTGTACATAAAGCTGGGTTTGGTGCTCCAGCCAAGGACAGTGCTTGCTGCCTACAGATAATTGCTGTGGGGAGCTCCAAGGAGCAGTAGGGATTCTAAGGTGCTAGCTCCGTTTTCCTCATCCAGCCTCAACTAGCTCACTCACTTTTCCCTGGTTCATTTGTTGATTTTCCTGCTCACACTTAATTTAGGAAAAAAAGTGGTCACCTCAAAATAGGTACACAAAAAATAAACACAAAACAATTTCCACCTGAAACCTCAAAAGCAAAGTTTAAAAACCACTTCACTAAGCCATACATAATAATATCAACAAGGGATAGATTGTTAATGTGTTCCATGCACAGTTTACAAATTGGCATTTAAAACTTGTAATTAAACGATGATAAGTAATGACTTAAAATTTCTTTTTGATGCTTATTCATTTTTTGAGAGAGAGGGAGAGAGAGAGCATGCACACAAGTGGGAGAGGGGCAGAGAGAGAGGGAGACACAGAATATGAAGCAGGCTCCAGACTCTGAGCCATCAGTACAGAGCCCAACACGGGGCTCAAATCCAAGAACTTGTGAGATCATGACCTGAGTTGAAGTCAGAGGCTTAACTGACTGAGCCACCCACATGCCCCAGGAGTGACTTTAACAGAAGATTGCCAGTGGTCCTTTCTCTGCTCTTCAAATTCCCCCTGTCAGAAACTAACTATTTTGTTTAGCCGCAGAATTCATTTTGGGGGTGATTATGATTGTATAAATGCAAAGTGCTATTCCAAGAAGTGATTTTAGTTGAGTTTTCTGTTCAATATTTAATGATCAGATGCTCGGTGGCAGGGACTGTGGTGGGAGCTGGATAGATAAAGATGAGTATGACAATACCTGCTCTCGAGGAACTTTTAGGCTAGTGGGCTAGGCAGACACTTAAATAGATCATTTCAAGAGACTAAGTGTTTGGTCAAGGATGCTCAGGGTGCTTTGGGTCTCAGGAGAGGGGCATTGTGCTATTGGAGAAGAATCAGGATCAAAACTATATATTTTTAAATTTTTTATTTATTTTTCGAGCAAGAGACAGAGAGTGTGTGAGCAGGGGAGAGGCAGAGAGAGAGAGAGAGAGAGGGAGGGAAAGAGGATCCGAAGCGGGCTGTGCACTGACAGCAGGGAGCTCGAACTCCCACATCATGAGATTATGACCTAAGCCTAAATCAGATGCTCAGCCAGCTGTATTTTGTCAAAATGTCAAAATACTCTATTTTGAATAAAGAGTGAGAAGTAGGTGAAGAAAGGAATGTTGGAAACACATTCCAAGAAGAAGTTGCAGTGAGGCTAAAAATGCTGATGTATGAAACAGCATGGTCTGTTTTGGGAACTTTGCCAAGATGCAGGAAACCACAGATGATGAAGCTGAAAGAGATAAGCTAGGGCATTAAATATAGAAGTCTCTGGAAAGTTTCTGACAAATTTGCCATGCTTATACTTATCAATAGTTAATTAACACCACAAATTCTATGTTAGGAAAAAAACCCCAAACATTTGTTCAAAAGAAAAATGCCATCATTTTCAACTTTATTGTGAAAGTATTTGTTCTTTTTCTTTAGGGTGTGTTGATCTTCCTCAATGGGGGAATATCTTACACAGTTATGTCTCTTCACAGCATATTGAGGGAAGAGACATGAACACAGTGGGAAAGAATTATAATTCAATAAGATAGTAACTATGTCAGCACTGCATTTATTGGGGGTATTGAAAAGAGCACTCAATATTTTGTGTGGACCGTTGTGACTTAGACACGTGTATATGACTGTAGTGGTAGAGTGATCAGCTGACCTCTGGAAAAGCAAATGAACATGCAGTCTTTGTTTTTGAAGAAACCACTACTGATCCATTGCAGTGTCTAGAAATTTAAAGCAATGGTTACCAGGAGAAGGCATGTTGTTATTATTTACATCATAAGAGGAGGGAAAAAGTACTTATATATTCCCCATATACTCTCTGCTTTCTTCTTGGTAAAGGGAATGTTTTACAGTAAAAATTAAACTTCATGGGGACTAACGTGGTTGTTTTTTCCTGTTGAACTCATGTAAACACATAGTAGGGACACAAGATTGTTCAATAAACAAATGCATGAACTAACTCATTAATTTGAAGGGGGATGGACTGCATTTTTCTTAGCAGTGTCTTCATTAGCTAGATTCTATCATTGATAAAGACAATGAAAACTAGAGGGAATAATGCCCCTGAGCACATGGTGGTGAGCGATGTCCAAAGGTGGGAAATCCTGTTGGTCAGAGGACACATCCTCTATTAGACACGGTGAGGAAGTGGGGGAGGGGAGCTGCATAAAATTTGAATTGAAAGTAAAATATAAAATTGTCACTGGGAATTCTAAGAAATCCTCAGTAATGTTTAAAAATATATATAAAATAAATTAATACATGCTTATTGATAAAATACAAGCAACTTCAAAGACATAGTAATAAACCAAATAGCGAGCTCATGCTGGATCCACATATACATGGGACCCTGGATCCATTTACTGTGACGCAAAAAAAATCTTAGCTGCAGGGCCCCTTATTTGCTTTAGGAGGGACCCTCCTAAGACATTCACATTGTTCTATGTTTTAGGGAAATTTGCAAGAGTAAGTTATTTTTGCCAAATTAGTGAGGATCACTAGCTTTTGCTACTCTGACTGTCCCCTCATTGCACTTCCCTTTTTGTCTTTTGGTATTTGAATGGCCATGGAACGTTTTGGAATTCAGTTAAGAGGAAGTTGAGTTGGGAATGTGCCATTTTAACTGCAATTTGGAAGCTGTAGAAAGGAAATGAACAAACAATATAATGAAAAAGAAATTCAAAAAGGTAGCAAGCATATGTTAAGATAGTCACAAGAACTGGTAATTAGAGGATCCAAAACCAAATGAAACATTTCTGTTGTAATTATTACCCCTGTCAGTTGGGTAATGGCGAGTGTTGGCAGGAATGGGGGGATATGGAGATCCTCATGCCCTGGTGGGAGTATAGTTTGAATGTATTCATCTTGGAGATGGTATATTATTAATAAAGTATATTTGTTTTCCTTATGGCTCTAGAATAATTGCTCTGGATTATATCTCCTAATGAAATTCTTCTGTGTACATATTGCCTGAAGTATTGTTTCTGGTACTAGGGAAGTGAGGCAAGCTGGCTGTCCATCATTGGAGAGGGGATAGTTATAATGGAGTAGTATGCCGCAGTTAGAAGCAAGGCTTAGGTACTCACATAACAGTATGGATGCATCCTAAAACACAGGGCTAAAAGAAACCAGTACAAAGCGGAATTTTAATGTAAATATGCAGCAACTAGGTAAATATTGAATGCAAATGTGTGTACATACATGCTCATAAAACAATATGCATGTTGCAAGAATGCATCAAAATAAAAGGTAAACTTTAAGTACTATAAAAGGATTAATAAACAGGTCTCTAACTTGGTTGCTTTCTCCCTGCCTGAATTACTTCTGACCTTAGCCAGACCCCTTCGTTATCCAGTTAATGGAATTTACTAATTGGAAGGTAATTGAAGATCTTGCAGAGGGTACTATATACTGATTTCTTATCTAAGGAATCTTTATAGTAGGATGAACTTCGTATGTCCTGATTGTTTATTATAAATTAGTCTTCAGTTCATGGCTTTATGAACCATAGCTGGATTGAATAACGGAAGTTAATTGTATAGAGTTTCTTGCTACATGACTAGAGAGTATAAAGGTTGAGAGACCCACAAAACTAAGAGGCTTCCTGGTGCTATTTTGTATTGGCCATAGTGTGCTTGTCACTTTGAATCCAAAGTGCATCCCAATGTTTTAAAAAGGGATTTAGAAAGATGTCTTCTGATGTGATATAGCTCCTTTCTTATAAACTTTAATAATTATTAGTAAAGCTTGGTGCTGGCTATAACTTGGATTCTGTAAATCTGATTGATGTTTTAGCGCACTATGTTAGTATAAACACATTATAACAGTTGCCAGTGGAGTACGAGGAAAGAACTAAGAAGAAGACAAAAATAAATAGGTAAATATTAGTAAATAATATAAAGAAGAGAAAGCCTTACTAGGACAAATAATGATAATACGTTATGAACTGAGGATGTGATTTAGTTAACTCTCATCAGTGAAGATCTGAGAGAAAAATATAAACAATTTAAAGGTATAGAAGTGAAGGTCCCTTCCATGTCCCTTGTAATAGGCAAGAACTGTTTAGTTTGTATGCTTTTAAATACATGTATACCATATATGCTATATGTATTTGTACATATAAATATGTATCATCTTTTTATAGCATTTCTTGGGAGTTTATATAGATCCATTCTCATTGTTAAACTATGTGAAAATAGAAGGTTTATGTATTTGTAATATTTGGATTGTTGTACTTAAGCCCTACCTTATCCTTTCCCCACCAAATGTTCTGAATCCTCAGGACCTGGGGAAATGACTCACTTTTCCTCATTGGAATAGAAAGGCCTTCCTCTTCCTTGAAGACTATGCAGAGACTTCAAATGAAGCAAATGCCTTAAAAACAATGCTTTCGCTCCTTCATATCTGTTCCTGTCTCCCCTCCTGGTCACCAGACTCATATCTAACATAAAGTCTCAGTAAACTCTACTGGGAAAATGCAGATCCGAGGAAAGGGGAGAGACTGTACACAAAGCAGCAGTAGGACTGCCTAACACATGCCAGCAGGAACCATGGAAGTTTGTCTAGGTGCAGATCCTGATCTTGGGGACTTTGTCTAGGAGGGGACCAAGCAGTTGTAGGTATAACTTTGGATAAGGGCAAGTTTGGTAATGGCCCTAGGAAATAATCCCAAGATGCTACTGGAGTGAATCTTGGAAGCTTGGAAAAAGTGATAAAGTGTTAATCACTGATGTGAGGAAGTGAGTGTTAAATGAACTAGAGATATAAGAAATGTCACTGCAGACTGTGGAGGAAGGGATCAAAATGCTCAAAGAAAGGGCCTGCTAGAATGGATATATTGAAAGATTGGAAAATCTTCCAGCTGACTCTGTTCCTTGGAAGAGATGACAGGTACTCTTTCTTACCAGGTCAATGAGGTTTGCTGCAGTGCAGGAAGGACCAGCGTCTCCAGGAAGCTCAGTAACAACTCTCCTTTGTAGTGCAGGGCTGATTGTAGGAGATACTCCAAAACTGAGCTCCACAATGACAGTAGAGAGGATAGAATCCCAGAACAGCAGAGGCCAAATGACAGCACTTAACTGTCAGAAGCAAAGTGGGAATAATAACTGTAATTGGCAGTAAATTAGGAATAGGGGTCAGCAAGACCTGACCCAGGAAGGCAGGGCCACTTCATGGATGTGTGAGTTGTGCTTAGATGGGACGCTGTTTGTTTAATGCTATGCTGTCACCATCTTGAATTTCATTATAATTCTTTAATTCCTTGCCACAGAACTCCACATTTTCCTTTTTCCCTGGGTCCCCTAAATTATGAGGTCACAAGGATTTTACAGTAATCTATGGAAATGGTCCACAGAACATGGACTATCCCTAGGGGCAAAATATATGGGTAGCCAAAAAGGGATATTGCTTAAAATATGTAATTAGAAGAGATCAAGGAAGGATGGGCAGAAGATTTTAATGGAAAGTCATGATCTCTTAACCAGATTTTACACCTTAGTTATTTATCAGCCCTAGAACTCATCAATGGTTGGAGAGGCCCAATTCTCATCATGAAAGGCCTTTTAACACCATAGCAAATGTATACAGTAGTGATTCTCTTAGTCCTTTTCTCAAAGGAATTTATCATCATTTACTTGGATAGCTAAACACTGGGGTAAAGGGAATATTCAGATCTTTTAAGAGTTATATGCAGAAACTACTGAATATAGGGCCTGAGTTTATGCTGAAACCTAGAAATCCAAAATGCCATCATGGCCTCCTTTAAAGTAGAGATGATAGGACATGGAGGTGTTAGTGTATATATGAGCAAATAACTTAGTTGTTAGGCTAAAGGTACGCAAGAGGAAGATTAGAAGGTCAGGGACAAGGACGTCTTGGGAAGAGGCATGCAGATGGACCTAAGGGAGTGAGTACAAAGTGTGAGGATCTTTGTGTTGTATGTCAATGCTCACTAGAGAGCATTTACTGGAGCAGAACCACTACACCACCAAACAGCCTTTGTCCTTGACTCCCCCAGTGCTTGTGCAATGGGTTCAAGAATGGAACAGCTACATCCTCAGACAAGCCTATGCATGGGCACAACTACTCAGACTTTTTCTCCCCAAGTTTTATATACTACTTCTGAGGCAGAATGTTCAGACTACAAGCAACAGAAACCAAGAACCCCTAGTATGATCATTCTAGGAAACTAATTACCCACATCAAGACAAGTTGATTGCGTTAGGCCCCTTCCACCGTAATGTTTCATTAATCAACCACACGTGAGAAAGAATAGACCTTCAGAAAATGAATTCATTGCCCTTTCCCATGCTTGCTTCCTTCCAGCTAAGCTAACTTTGGGAAACAACAGCCAAGCCTCAATACTGACAAGCAGAAATGGTGTGACTCTGTCACTTGGTGATAATTCATCATTATTGGGATGGACATGTATTCTGGATACTCTTTTATATTTCCTGCCCACAGCGCCTCAATCAGCACTTATATCTTAGGGCTCATAAGGTGTATGATCCGCCAACATGGGATGCTCCATAACATTGCCTTGGACCAAGAGACCTAATTTAGGGCAAAGGAGGTATGGTGGTGGGCACAGGACAATGGGACCCACTTGTCCTTCTCCACATTGCACCATCTAGAACCTCCCTGCCCGAAAGAGTTTTGGAAGGGCCTCTTGAACACCCCGTTGGACACCAGCTTAGAGCTCGTAATCTGGGTGAATGGGGTGATTTCAGAATGTGGTATACACCTTAAACCAACATTCACTGAATGACACTCTGTCCAAAATAGGCAGAACATATGGTCTGAGGATCAGGAGGTGAAATAGGAGTGGCCCTACTGACCCTTACTCCTAGTCACCCATATCTGGCAATTTGTGTTCTGGTTCTATACATTCAGAAGTTCTGGTTCATACTCTGGTCAGCATAGGGCAGTAGGGCTGCTTCTTCATAATTGGGGTACAGAGGAGTATATGTGGCAATCAGAGGACCCACTGGGCAACTGCTGGAACCTCCATTCCCAGTTTTTACAGTACATAGGCAAGCAGAACAACCACCGAGTAAACAATGGTTCAAATTCCTCAGTGATGAGGGGGCTGGGTCACTCCACAAGACAAAGTACCTTAACCAGTGTTAATGGGAAATCTAGAATGGCTGATGCCTGTCAGTTAATGGACTTGGGACCAACTAAGCAGTGGCAGTTGTAGTTTGCCCCACTACCTTCCTTTCGTAAGTTTTTCCAGGGATTGTGACCAGTCAGAATCTCAGAGAAGCTGCACCTGAATTGAATGAAGTTAATAAGGGAAGTAAATGAATCTGACTGATGCAAGTGTTGGACTCTAGTGGATGCTATTAGACTTCGGCTTAGGTCTCCTTTACCAGTCCAGTGTACTCATCCCTAAATGCTATGAATTTTGTCTGCTAATAGTCTAAGCCAGTCATTCTCTTCAGCAGAACAGAAGCCATCAGAGTTTCCATGCTCTTTCACCAGGAGTATTCCTTAGCCAGTGACTGATTAATATAGGTGTATAAAAGGCCAGCTGTATAATATGTATGCTCTATATCTCCCTGTGGGTTTAGCCTGCAAATTGGACTCTGGGTGAGGCTATACTCTTGCTTAGCTCCTTCACTTCCTCTCCTGCTTCTTTTGTTCCCTTTGTCTAGAAAGCACTCTCTCGGTATATTACGGGCACCCACACACCTGTCTGAGACTCTTCTATGGAATCAGACCTAAGTCTGCTTGACGTAGGTAGATATTTATTGTTTTACTTAACAGGAAGTCCTGAGGTAGGGGAGTTCTGAGTTTGGTTAGTTCAGTGTCTCACTGACATCACGAAGGACTAAAACTCTGTCTACCTTTGTGCTTTTCTATCCTTAAGATTTTAGCGTTTATTCATTTTAGGGCCTTTCATTGTTGCAAGATGGCCATGGCAGCTGAAAGCATCGCATCTTTGCAAAACAAAGTTCAAAGGCTGAAGAGCTGTTGTTCCCTTCTCCTGACTCTGTATGAGTGAGAAGTGCCCTTAACTCATTTTTTTATCTCAGATCTGAAAGGCTAGAGCTGCTGTTTACTTGCCCATTCTTAAACGAATCAGGTTATCTAGCAAGAAGGGCAGTAAATTTACCATTATTGGCTTAGTCTAAAAAATAATCACCCCTTGGGTGAGAAGAGTTCTAATTTTCCTTTGAAACTTATGAAAGTAATAGGTAGGAATAGGAAGAGAGAGACTGATACTTGGCCACAATCAAGAAGTGTCTGCCCTAAACTGTAATTTAGGAACTATATCTATTCTTATATAAATACTGCAAAAACACTGTTAGGCATATATTTCTCAGTTGTTTTGGGGGATAGGAAAAGTGAGACTCCTAAGATAATGCCAAAGCACCAGTCTCTTAAGAGTTAAATAATCTTAAAGGATTTGTCATTGTATATTTTTTCTGACTCACTGGTATGTAATAATAGCTCCATGGTTTTTTTTAGAGGAAACTTTTAATAGTATAGTGTCAAACTAGGTTTCTCAAATAAGCTTTCTTTAACTTCAAAAAAAGTACTCTTCAAATTCACTGAAGGTATATCCTACTGAGTCATTTCTTGGTGGGGGCTGGGAATGTAACAAACATTGTTAAGTAGCTATTGTATGCTAGAGGGTTCTTGGGTGGTCTTTTGTGACTGTTTTGGCCGATAAAATACAAGGAAGCGACCCAAGGAACATGACTTCTGAGGTCAGTCGTAAAAGGCAATGCAACCTGTACCTCATTTACTAGTACCTTGCTCTTAGAGCCTTCAGTCATTTTGTAAACAGTTTGCTCTGAGACCATGAAGCTGTGAGAAAGCCCAAACTATCCCACGCACAGAGGCTGCATGGAAAAACTCTGAGACAAGAGGAAGAGACAGACATGTCCGGACGGTCCCCAGATGTTCCATGCTCTTGCTGTTTCAGCTCCAGCCATCATCTGACTGCTTTCACCCAGGAGATATGAAACCAGAACTGCCCAGCCAAGCCTTTCGCAAATTTCTGACCCAGAGAAACCTCAAGATGTTAGAGAATGATTCTTGTTTTAGCCACTGTTTTGCAGTGAGTTGTTATGGAGCAATAGATAACAGGAACAGAATTTGGTATTTGGAGATTGGCTGCTGCCATGAAAAGAAAACAGTGAAACATGTGGACTGGATGGTGTGTGGACTTGAGGAGACTGTTAATAAAATCTTGAGAGTCCATGAGAGCAGTTCCTAAAAAGGACCTCAAGGAGCCTAGTGGTAAAGGATTAGAGAAGAATGAGAAATGTTTTGAAACCTGGAAGAAGAGAGACTGTTGTTATGTAATAGAAGTTTTATCAACATTGTTTCATGCGGTGATTTTGATGAGGTTTTGGAGGGTGGGGTTCGGAGCTGATGGCCAGGAAAGAATCCTTGAAGACGTCTTTGGTGCAAAAGTGATTTTATTAAAGCACGGGGACAGGACCCATGGGCAGAAAGAGCTGCACTGGGGTTATGAAGAGTGACTGGTTATATACTATGGAGCTGAGGGATAAAGGCAAAAGAGAGACCTCCTGGAGGACTTTGATATGCTAAAAAGGACTCCTAGGATACCTGAGGCCTTGCTATGGTTAAGCCAAGGTTGTTTTTCTTTTGGTAAGGCATTGACATTAGGGCAGTAGGGGGTTCCCGGAGAAATGTTATACTCTGTATTTACCTCAAGTATTTGTCAATGGGCTGCAGGTTATAAGTACATTTAATTTTACCTGCCATTTCCTTCTTGCCTTTGTTCCTCACATCACTATGCAGGGGAGGTGTTGTTGGGGCTCCAGGAAACTGAGTCTATAGGTTTCTGGGGATTAGGCTATTGATAAGATTGCCTTTTTCTTGTAATTTACTAAGATATTTGGAAACTACAAATAGTTTAGAGACTATTGTAGTCTCTATTGTAGAGACTACAAATAGATAGAGACTCATGTCTTGCAGGACCGTGATCTCTATCAGTTAACCATTTGTTTTCCTTCCTTTCCTTTGTTCTTGGGCAGCAAGGAGTGCCTGAGGAATATTACACACGTCCCACCTGGGGGCGGGAGGGGTGTGTGTGCAGTGTGTTAGCTTGTACTTTGCCCTCAGCTTGCCTCATGGTCTCTCATCAATGCAGATAATACAAAATGTATCTAATGTACCCAGTTACCTAGCTAAGAATATTTCCACGTAGAACATTGAAAGTGCTACCTTGCTTCATCTTACTGCCTATCATACAAATAGTGAGGGGTGAGTGAAAAAAGAAACAGTTCATCTTTAGGCATAATTTAGAGGAAACATAAGCAATTAAGGGTTTGGTGGATTTGAAACAGACTTTTCATTCCTGGCCTCTCCACATGCAGAAGATTCTCAAAGTAAGAAAGTTCATCAGGCCAGACATAAAATCTAGAGAACTGTCAGAAAATCTAAAGATAAAACAAATTGTGTGCTTTTAAGAATCCTTTCTTGAGGTAAAGAAGATGTGTTTCCTATTTTCAAAAAATTTGGATTCTGTTGTAGATTCTAAAACGGCAAGTAAAGAAATACACAAAATTTAGTGTGATAACAGCCCTGATAAAAGTAAGCATGGGGTGCTATGAGAGCCTGTAATAGGGATGCTTCAGACAAACAGGAAGTAGGGTGACATTAGGATAAGGCTTTCCAAGAAAGGGCATATCTAAACTAAGCAGTGAAGAATAAATAGGAGTTAGGGAAGGTGGTGTGGGAAAGAGATGTTTTCAAGTGGAGAGAGTTGGGTGATATTATAGGAAACCCTCAGAAAACCTCCTAAAGGAGGCCTGAAACCCTTGACATGTCTTGTAGTGGTTTTCCCCTTTTATAGGAATAAATGTGATCAACCAGCTCTACAGAGTCTCTCTTTTTAAAAAAGGTTTTTGTTATGGAATTTAAAAAATATGTGCAAAGGAAGAGAGAATTGTATAATGAACCCTCCTGTGCTAATTACTCAGTTTAAAAATAATCAAACTCATGGCCAATCTGGTTTCATTTGTGATTACCCCCTCCTGCATTGCATTATTTTAAAGCAAGTCCCAGGCGTATATAATTTCATCTATAAACGCTTTAAAGCATAAAGACTCTTTTTGATTAATAGTCACAGCACCTTGATCACACACGCAAATCAACACTAATTCCATAATATTGATGCTTCCTTTTGAACAAACGAGGCCAGTGTTGCTGGGTTCTTCTGGGAAGTAGATCACTTAAATCACTCTAATGCAGAAAGAGAATTATTCAGTACCTGAGGTCTGTGGTTAAAAATTTCTTTTTGGGGGGGGGGGTGGTGCCTGGATGGTTCATTTGGTTAAGGCTCTGACTCTTGATTTTGGCTCAGGTCATGATCTCATGGTTGGTGGGATCGAGCCCTGCGTCAGGCTCTGTGCTGACAGCGTGGAGCCTACTTGGAATTCTCTCTCTTCCTCTCTGTCTGTCCCTCCCCTGCTCATGTGTGCTCTCTGTCAAAGTAAATAAATAAACATTTTAAAAAGTCATATTTTTTGGAGGAGACAAGGATATGAGAAATTATGCTAGCTTCCTCTTTATAGGTATTTAGGGGTAGTAAGTGCAGAAAAACATCTGTCCTCAATGATCCAAAAAGTTATGAAAATATAAGAAATGGTTGCTGTAGGCACTTAATTTTGTATCTATGTATGTTTTCTTTAGGACAGTTATCCAGTTATACCTAAGGAGGTCTAGCTGCTGATTTCAGGCAGTCCTTCTGTGGTCCATCCTTAGTGCTAATTGATTTCATCCTAGACTGGCTTAGGTTCTGAGCTGGTGTGGGTAGATGAAGCTCTCTTACCTTTACACAGAGGGACAAAATTCAGTGCAATAACAGAAATAAGGAGAAAGGATAAACAGAACCAGACCCAGTACCATTGTACCTTGGGACTTGTGTTTGAGTGTGAATTTATAATCATATGCCATCTGGCCTTAGAATAGGAACTGCAGGGGTGGACACTCCAATTGGCTGATCTCAGCATACATGTGCAAAGACTTAAGAGACTTGAGATCATGACATGCTCTGAGATCTGCGAGGATTATTTCCCAGTACAGGGTTGATAAGGCAGGTACTGGGGAAGTTAGTGAGCACCCAATTGTAAGTAAAGAAATGAGGAATTATTGGAGCATTTTAAGTGATAGATTTCTGCGATCAGATTTGTGTCAGAGTGGGACATATAGGCGGGCACAGAAGCCAGTAGGATAACATTTTATCAAAATAAGCAAGAGATGATCAGTGCATGACTGAACATAGTGCCATTGAGAACTATGAGTGTGGACAGTGTGGAAAGATGTTTACAGACAAGTCCACAGTACTGGGAGGCCAGTGTGATGGGAAGTTGAGAGGAAGGAGTTAGGGATGGCTCCCACGTTTGTAGCCTGTCTTAGAGGATTATGGTGTGGAGATTTCCAATCCACAGTGCATTGTTTCCTGGCTGATACGTAAATTCTGCTGGATTACTAGTTAGTGACCGTTGCTATTCTAAATCCCATTCAGTATTTTAACAGTAGCATTTCTGAAGTCAAGGCTATGGCCAGAGAGTTAATTGGAGGATCAGGCAGTTCATATTGGAGCTAAATGTTTTATTCATCCGACGTGTCCTCTGCTCAGCATAGAAAACAATTCCCAAGTTCCCATGTTCACTTGAACTTCTTCATATTCCTTAATGTTTTATTTTTAGTTACTCTTACACTAAAATAAGGTTCTATTTGGTCTTTCCATCCTGGGGTCTAGTTGATCATATACTACAATCTTATAGGTTATAAGGAAAAACAGAAACACTTTGACTTAAAGCCTATTGTATACTAAACTTCAAATTAATATTTCCATAAATTAGATAGGACCTCTGTACTACGCTTCTCCTATATCTTGATATTGATTATTCAAATCTTTGAATCGAGCTTCATCTCTCTTCCAGAAAATAAGTATAGCTCTTGGACCGTTTTCCTCCTAAAACAGAAGATGCAGCAGAATATTTAATAATAGATTGTTCTGAGGTCCAGCATTGCAGCAGGCTTTATAAGCTGGCTCTCTGCTTTCTCTGTGAGGATTGGCATTCATTTTATATAGTGACAAAAGGATGTGGGGACAGGATCTTTTCTTCTTTTGAAGAATCATTTACACCAGCATTATGGGCTGGAGGAGTTTCTTACCACCTGTTTTCTCCATAAGCTGTTTCATTCCTATGAAATACATATTCCTACATCAGATTTCAAAAGTTAGTCACCTAGCATAGCTGGAGAGAGGTAACACAATGGCAACATTTATTATCTAGAAGATAGGCACATTTTCCCCTCATATCTCTCACGTCTAATCTTTTTTTCTATTTTTCAAGTTATGCATACAGCAGCAAAGTGCATCACCTACCTGGGGTAAATCCACTGACTGTCAAACATCCAAAGACCAAGAGAATTTTTGGTGATCTTTCTAGTAATAGAACAAAAATTTAATAATATTTTAATTTATTATCTTGTACCCAGAAGTTAGTTTCACTGGTGATTTACTACCGTCCATAACCTACTGGGGTCTGGCACTGATGGTTGATTTACTGTTCTATCAGTTACTTAATTAGAATGAATTATTCATAGTTTTTCCTGATGAACGACCTAATTATTATGCTAATCATAATAATCTAAGTCTTCAGTGTTTTCTAAAGCATCCTGCCTAATGGGGTTATTAAATATGTGTATAATTATAGTCTTATAAAATTCAGAAACATGCTTTGACAGACATTTTTATTTATATTTAGACTTTCAGAAACATCAGATGTAAGATATCTTTTGCCCTGAACTCAATTAATTTCTTAAATGTCATTTTCTTTCCTTAATATAAAACTGTGAATGAGTGTGACAAATAAAACTGTAAACAACTTCATTATGAATACTAAGAAATAGAACAGAATTTTATACCCAGTCAAGTCCTGCTTTTGAGGACTTTGGCTTTGACAAGAAAATTGTCCTTTATGATATTGGGATTGTATTGGAGGCAAAGGAGTGAACTGACCTGATATTTATTGTTAAATGGTCAACTCCTAATTGTTCACAGGAGAGGCAACTGTATTGTGGGTCAATTAGCTATTAACTGTTCATACTTGGGACATTTCCCTCCTACTTCTGTATTTGTTTACAACATCTCAGGCCCAAATTATTACATTTGCATGTGCTTGTCTTACTTCAGGGCAAAAGTTAATATTTGAAGATATTAGGATATTCTGTTGCTTTCAGTAATAATAACTACATCAAAAACCAACTCCTCAGGGCATCTAATGCTTGAACATCTGACATAGAAGGCAATAATAAGATCTTTAGCTGTTAGATCTCAAACCAAGCATTTGACAGCCGATGGCTGGGTCTATATAGCCAAATACAAATTAGAATTAAAACACACATTATGTTCAATTTTTTTTTGTAGTCCAGTTGTTAAAGGATTCTTTTTTGAGACTTGGCAACAATAACTGATGGCTTTTGTGAAACATTAAGATTATTCAAAGAAATAAGATTGGCTCCTTTTTGGTCATAACTTCATTTTGTCTTTGAGAACAGAGATGGAGATAATGAAAAGGAACACTTTCCATTATTTAATAGTTTATACTCCTTGAAAGGTTTTTTCCCCTTATTTTTAACTCCCTTATTTTCTCTATCATTTTTAAACCATCAATTTACATTTGAAGATCTGGAGATCAGTGACTGTGTCCTCCAGGACTTCCAAGGAGAAGACATTTGAGGAGCTTCTGGTCTCACTTGTAATCCTCCTCTTCACCTTAGTTGTTCTAGGGATCTCTGGTACAGCTGTGATACGAATCCAACTAGTGTGGTTTGCTCTGAGCAAAAGTCCTCATGCCCATCTCTCTGGAGCTGCTATGACTGGACACAGTGTTGGACAGGCCAGCCCTGCTCATTCCCTTTACACCGTGATGATGATTCTCGGGTTCCATGACAGTGGGTGTCTTTTCAAACGTTAGAAGTAAAACCAACATTACGTGGTTTCTATTCTGCTTGTTTTAAATAATTTTTGAAGTTACATGGGACACAAATCAAGGGAAATTAAATGAATTCCTACTTCTGGCTGAGCCAGCTTCAGCTTAACCTCTGGCCCTGACCACCTTTTTCCTTTGGGATTTGTCTTAGTCTGTTCAGGCTGCTATAGCAAAAACACCACAGACTGAGTGGCTTATAAACAACAGAATTTATTTCTCACAGTTATGGAGGTTGTAAGTCTGTTGTTAGGTTGCCAACATGGATGGGTGAGGGCAGATTTCTCACTGCATCCTTACATGGCACAAAGGACAAGCAAGCCCTCCAGACCCTTTTTGATAAATGTACCAATCCTATTGATGAGGGCTCTGCCCTGGTGACCTAATCACCTCCCAAAGATCTCATCTCCTAGTACCATCACCTATGGGGTTAGAATTTCAACATATGCATTTTGGAGGAACACAACATTTAGACTATAGCAGGGTCCCTACAGAAAGGACACTACAGAGCTGAAAAGCATTATATGGATGGTTTTTCAACTGCCTTGTGTTCTTTCCTCTCTAGAGGGGACTTGATCTCGGCTCTGGTTGCTTGGACGGTGGTGGGTATGATATAGCTCTGAGATACCTCTTCTTCAAACTCTCTTTAAAGTCCAGCTCCTTTACTTTGCTGGAGTAGGAGGAAGGAGAGGATAAGAGATAATTATCTCTTGCCTTAACTGGTCAGTAACAATGCCCTTCTTTTGCTGCTTTTCCAAGCAGCAGTAACTTACAGTCATTTCCTTCTCTATGGCAGGTAATCAAATACTGACTCCTCCTAGGACACATGTATGAGTCTTTGGAAAGGTTTCAAGGGATGACAACACCCATTTTTCATTGTGAGGTCCAGCTCTGTCTCTTTTCCTTCCACCTCCTCCCAGCTCTGGCCAAAACAAGCCATCTTTCAACTTCTTATTGGGGAGATTCTGTCATGGGTGAACTGAGCCTTACATGGGGGCCTGCCTAGATGGTCCATGTCCACCTGCCTTCTCTGTTGGTCACATGACCTATGGGAAACTCTGGCATCATTGTTGGGGATGTGGTAAACAACTCTGTACATCTGTCTCTTCAGGGACCTTGCGAGACCTTCTTTTGGAAATGACGCTCAAGTATGGAACTGCTGAGTCATGTGGTTCATATTTTGACTAGAGCCATGTTGCTCTTCAGAAAGGCTGCGCTAGTTTATGTTTTCACCAGCATGGACAAAATTCCTAACTACCAGTATTCCTATGAATGGGTGACATTATTCAGCTTTCTAATTTTTGCTATTCTTTTTGTTTTTTTTTTTTCAACGTTTATTTATTTTTGGGACAGAGAGAGACAGAGCATGAACGGGGGAGGGGCAGAGAGAGAGGGAGACACAGAATTGGAAACAGGCTCCAGGCTCTGAGCCATCAGCCCAGAGCCTGACGCGGGGCTCGAACTCACGGACCGCGAGATCGTGACCTGGCTGAAGTCGGACGCCCAACCGACTGCGCCACCCAGGCGCCCCTAATTTTTGCTATTCTGTAGTAACTTACTTTATATGCATCGCTGTAATTGTCAGTCACTTTGACCTGTCATCTATTTGTCAGTGTCTTGAGTTTCTTCTATATATTGGATATTCATATTTCTTGCTCATTTGTCTGTTTGGGTTGTTGTCTTTCATTATACACTTCAAAGATTTTCTTGTATATTGTAAACATTAATCTCTTGTTGGTTTTGTACTTTGCGAATATCTTCTTCCATTCTGTCAACTATATGTTAACTTTATCCTTAGTTTCTTATTGACCAGAAAATCTTTATTCTGATATAGACAACTTAATCATTTATTTCTTTGTGCTTTTGAAGTTCTGTTTAAACAATCTTTCTCCTTCGCCAGGTCTGTAGCTGTTGAATATTTTATTCTACCAACTTTCTAGTTTTATCCTTCACCTTTAGATATTTATTCCTGTTGTTGTTTACTTTGATATGTAAGGTTAAGTAGGGATTCACTTTTCTCAAACCATTTTACTAAATAATTCATAGTTTTCCCATGAATTTGTGATACTAGCTTTCATTTATATAAGAGTGGCCCATATACATGTTTTGTCCCTGAGCTATTATGTTCCATTGATCAACATGATTGTTCTTGTGGCAATATCTTAATTTTCTTAAAAAAAAAATGCTTACTTATTTTAAGAGAGAGAGAGCACGTGAACAGGGGACAGGCAGAGAGAGAGGAAAGAGAGAATCCCAAGCAGGCTCCATGATGCCAGTGCAGAGCCCTACACGGGGCCCAATTCTGTGAACCGTGAGATCATGACCTGAGCTGAGACCAAGAGTTGGATCCCCAACTCTTAATTTTTAAATATCTTAATTTTTAAATTATGATTTAAAAGAATCAATATCTGACAACTTGCCCCTCTTTTCTCCCCCATTTTTTATAAGGTTGGCTTCCTTCTATTGAAAAATAGAATAAATTCATTTAATTCTTAAAAAATCCAACTGGAACTATAATTGATTTACATCAGATTAATAGAATAATTAGGAAGAATAAATATCTTTGTAATGTTAAGCTATCTTATCTAAAAAAATAAAATGTCCATTTAATTTATATATCAACTTATATGACCTTGATTGGAGTTTTTGTTTTCTCTATAGTTATTGTGTGTTCCTGGTTAATTTCTAGATATTTTATAGTTTTTGTTTTCCTTTTCTTTCTTTTTTGCTACTGTTATATTTTCTAATTGGTTATGGCTGAGGTAAGTTAGCACTATTGATTTTTTAAGTTATCTCCAGTTAAATTTCTGAACATTATTTTTAGTTGCTTTTTTGGTGATAATTCTATGGTTTTATTGGATGATAGTATTATGGACTAAGAGTGACATTTTTTTCTCTTTCTCCTAAATATTTCTCTTTTCTTTTAGTATTGGTAATAAGACTTGTAGAATTGTATCAGTCAGTTGTGGTGTGAAAATATTGTGTTCTATTTTAAAGGGTATGCTCTCTGTTTTTCTCCACTAAGGGTAGTGTTAGCTATAAGGTTTGGATATACAATGTTCACCGCTGTGAGGAAGTTCCCTTCTAGTTTTAGTTTGTTCAGATTGTTGAAAAAAATAGATAGGTCCTGAACTTTATTAAAGTCTCTTTGCATCATTTGAGTGATTGATATGATTTTCTCTACTTTGCTAATGACATAATGGTATTGGTGGGTTTCATGAAATACAACTATTTTTGCATTTCTGGGATTAACCTCATTTGAGGTGAATGTGAACTTTTTTTTTTTTTTTTATGAATTGTTGGATTTAGTTAGCTAGCTGTATGACCTTGGGTAAGCCACATAACCTTCTATGCCTAAATTATTTATCAGTAAAATGGAGATCATAGTCGAAGAGTTGTCTTTGAATTACATATGTTCAGAATTTAGATGAGTGCCTGATACATAATAAAGCCTATGTAAAAGTAATATAAGTATAATATAATTGCGAATTGTTTCTGGATACTATTCAACCTACAAGTACCAGAAAATTTCACCCCCTTTCTGTATCTCCTGAAACAGCGTATCCTGTGTCTCCCCTCCCACTGTTATTGATTGCTTAGAGTGTTTTTTTTAGGGATCTTAGCGTATTAAACCATCTGAGGCCTTCAGTGCCGAAGAGCACTTTTTACTGTGCTCTCATCTTTGACTTATAATTTGCTTGGATATAAAATTCTAAGAGGAAAGTTCTTTTCCTTTATTACTTTCAAAATACGATTGTGTTGAATTTTTGCATTCAGTGTGTGGTTGAGAAGTCAGATGCCATTCTGATTCTTTTTCTTTTGTAAGGGAGCCGTTCTTGCCTTTGTACATTTTTATTATTTTCCCTTACTATGTCTTTGATATCCTTCATTTTAATAACAATGCACTTAGGTGTTTGATTTGTCCTTATTTCTTCTGTTTAATAACCTATGAGTTTATGCCCCTTTTCAGTCTGCAGGCTTTTCTTTCTTTAATTCTGGCAATTTTATCCTTTTTGTTTGTTCAAATTTTACTTCTATGCATGTTTTCTCTATTTATAGGAACTCTATTGTCTACCTGTTACCATCATATATATATATATGGCACACACACGCACACACACACACTATATATATATATATACATACATATATATGTAAATTTTTATTATCCTTTTTGCTGCCTCTGAGAGTGTTCTTTTTTTTTCACAACTCATTAACTCATTCTTCAACTTACTTATCTTGGTAATTAACTTACTTATTGTGTTCTTTATTTTAGTTGTATTTTCATATCTAATATTTCTATTTGTTTTCTCATCATAATTTCTCATTACTGCTCCATGTTACTAATATCTTCTCTATCTTCTTATGCTTATTTTGAATTTTTTGCCCATATTTCCAATAATTCTGCTTTTAATAACTTATGTGGTTGAGCTTATTTTTATTTTTAGCAGTGGTTGCAGTGTTCAAGTCTCTGTTTTTGCTTGTTTGACTCAAGGAATCACATTTCCTTGCATCTAATAACGTGTATGGGATATGCCAGAGACTAGGCCCTCGTCCAGAATCATCTGGGTAAGCTTAAGGAGAGGGGAGGATATGATCTCCGGGTACCAAAAACTACTACTCGTATCTCTCCCATTTACTACTACTCCACCACACAACTCAAGAATTTTACCTTCAAATTAATAAATAAAATTAATTAATTAATTAAGAGACATTATCCCGAGTGAGATAAGTCAGACTGATAAAGACAAATGCTATGTCCTATCACTGTACAATCTAAAAAAGCCAAACAGTAAGATGGTGGTTGCCAGGGGATGGGGGGAGATAGGGTAGAGGACAGATGATGTTTAAGGGTACAGACTTGCAACAGGTTGTAAATAAATCCCAGAGATCTAATGCACAGTAAAATGAATATAGAAGACAATATTGTATTATAACCATCAAATGTGCTAACAGATTAAATTCTAATTACTTCGACCACTAAAAAAAAAATGATAATTATGTTATGTGATGTGATTGAGGTGCTAATTATAGCTATAATAGCAATCTTTACAATAGGTATCAAATTAACATGTACACCTTAAATTTATACAGGGTTGCATGTCAGGTGTGTTTCAATAAAAAACATATGTTAGATGTAAAAATTTTTAAAAATTAGGGGCGCCTGGGTGGCGCAGTTGGTTAAGCGTCCGACTTCAGCCAGGTCAGGATCTCGTGGTCTGTGAGTTCGAGCCCCGCGTCAGGCTCTGGGCTGATGGCTCAGAGCCTGGAGCCTGTTTCTGATTCTGTGTCTCCCTCTCTCTCTCTGCCCCTCCCCCATTCATGCTCTGTTTCTCTCTGTCCCAAAAATAAATAAACGTTGAAAAAAAAATTAAAAAAAAAATTAATAAAGGGATGCAGCTTTGGAAGAACACAGTATCTTTAGGTTGAAAGCTACCAGTTTAGGGGATTGAGGGAAAAGGGTTCGAGAAGTTGGTTTCCCACTTTGGCCAAGTAACTCATACATTTTCATCTAGTGTTCACCCTCACAGAGATTTTGCAGTGCGTTTACCAGGATGACTTAAACTCATGTTGCTAATTTCTATCGTGAAAGGCCAGACGATGATCATCCCAAACTATTGTGGAGATAGAAAAGAGCTGACCTAGAAGTTTCTCTCCTCGTACTGCTGGTTTCGATTCTCACTGACCACAGGCTGCAGTCAGTCATCAACCCCCACAACTACTCCATTTAGAAAAAGCTTCAGTTCCCCAGAGTTTTCATGAGTGTATGTGTTTTCTGTGTCCTGTAAACTATAGTGCCCTCTTGCTTCTGTACTCCTCTAGGGTTGGGTCGAGGAACCCACGAATCCCTACTATTTTGCCATCTGTTCTGAAACTAGGAGACTGTGCTTGTACTTTCATTTTGGTAATGTGTTGGTTTGACTTAGTAGTCCTGACATGCCCTGGGAGCATTTAGACTCAGAGAGGAACTTTCTGTATTTGGCACATTCTCAATGCTGTGACAAAGGACACAGTCAAAGCTGATTGCTCTGCTGAGCTTTGACTGGGGGCCTTGTTATTAACTAGGCTCAAATGAAATTTTAAAAGAAAAGGATATTTTTCACATTGGCATTTGAGAAATTGTGCTACAGGAAGCGGTATATACTTGTCCTTTCCCTTGACAGAGAACACAAAGTGCTGTGGATTGTTCAGGGTTCCCTCAGCATATTTCAGCAAAAGAAAAGCGGACATTTTAAATTTATTGCTAATCCTAGAGAAGAGCTTACTAAATTTTTCACTCAAATGTATCCACTAAGCTACCATTAATTATAATATTAGTTACATAACTAGAGTCTAAAGTAATCAGTCATTAAATTAAAATATCCCTCTGAATTTCTCTCATTCTATTATACTTGGTTTAGAACTGATAGATATGTATAAGATATTGATCATCTGGCCACTAGCAGTTATCAGTGGAACCAGTACCTTATTTCAGAGGGTATTAGACCTTGAGTTGTGGTGTATATGGAAATGTAAAGCAAGAGGAGGTATAATATGGTTATATTTCAGTCTGGCCTAATCTTTCCCAAATATAGATATTGGAGGTTTTTCTTTTATTCATCACCATTCTTTTTGATGATAAGGACCCCATTTCCTATTTTTGGTGCTTTGTGATTCTCTTGGGTCGTTGCAAAGGAGAATGTGTCCACCTGAGACAGTCAATTAGGTTTAGCAAAGTCTTAGCTGTATAGAGACATCACTTCTGCCTAGGTATTCCGTGGGTGACATGCCTGCAATAGTTAAATGGCTACTCTCTGTGAACACTCTCACCAGATGATGAGGAAAACAGCTAACATGGCTCCTCAACAAAGATGACATTAAACTGTTCTCTTAAACTTACTCATTTAATGACACAACAAATGTTTATTGAGCAACCACTGTGTGCCGGGAGCTCTTCTAGACTTAAGGAGATACTACAGTGAACAAATTAAGTCAAGTTTTCCTCTCATTATTAACAAGACAAAAAATGAACAAAGTATGATGTAGCAGTACCTTGTGCAAACATACTAACTGAGTGAGATGATAGAGTGATTGGGGAACTACTTTAGCTTGGGTGGGGAAGGAAAGCCTTATTGTAAAATTACATCTGAGCTGATGCCAGAATGATACGCAAAGATTTGAAGACACAGAATCCCAAGTGGAAGGAAGGGTGAGTGCAAAGTCCGAGAGGCATGTGTTTTCACATAGAGAACTAGGATCAGTGTGGATTGAACTAGGTGATGGAGGGAGAGAGTGGCATGAAATAAGATTGGAGAGGTAGGTAGGAGTCAGTTCATTCAGGGTTTATGGACCTTGGTGAAAGAACTTGGGTAATGGGAAGCATATTCAATCCAATAGCAATCCTGTCATCTATACCTTTAACATACATTAAAAATATGACTGCTTTTTATCATCATACCAACACTTCCACTTTTAATCAGGGGAATAACTGGATCAAGTGAAATAAAGAAAAGGAAACTTTAAACACTCTGTGCAGAATGGATTGTGGAGTAGCAAGTGTAGAACGAGGGATATCAGTTAGGAGGTTATTTTATGGCCCAGGTGGGAGATAATATTGGCTTTGACTAAGTCAACAGTGATGGAGGCAGTAAAAAATGGACACATTGGTGTATATTTTGAAGGAGTGGTTGACAGGACTGCTGTTGGATTGGCTATGGCAAATGAGTAAAAGAAAGGAATAGAAGACAGCTTCTAGGGTTTGAAATTAACATCTAGGTGAATGTGGTGGAACAGTTTATTGAGGTGGGAAAGACTGGAGGAAGGACAGGTTTGGAGTGGAGAGTGCAAGAGTTATGTTCTGAGATACATATTAAACATTCTAACAGTGTTGTCAAGAAAGATGTTGGGTAAATAAGCCTAGGGTCAATTGAGTTGAGAGCATATATATGGTTTTTAAAGCCATCTGAATAAATTATATAACCTGGGAGAGACCATAGATAGATTGGAGAAGACAGCCCAGGGACGAAACCTTGGGGAACTCCAATATTTAGAAACGAGCAGAAGAGATTCTTTTTTTTTTTTTTTAATTTTTTTTTCAACGTTTATTTATTTTTGGGACAGAGAGAGACAGAGCATGAACAGAGGAGGGGCAGAGAGAGAGGGAGACACAGAATCGGAAACAGGCTCCAGGCTGCGAGCCATCAGCCCAGAGCCTGACGCGGGGCTCGAACTCACGGACCGCGAGATCGTGACCTGGCTGAAGTCGGCCGCTTAACCGACTGCGCCACCCAGGCGCCCCAGAGCAGAAGAGATTCTTGCAGAAGAAACTGAGAAGGAGCATCCAGAGAGGTAAGAGAAACCAGAAGAATGCTATGATGCAGACCCTAAGAGAGGAAAATGCTTTAAGAATAAGAGAATTGTCAAGCTAAAGTTGGAAAGGTGGATAAGACCCAGGCCTCGATTAGAAGTTGGGCTGTTATCCTAGGTGCAGTGGGGAGACTATTGAAAGGGGTTAGGATGGTGGTAGGGTCTTAATAGGATCATATTCACATCTTACTCTGGTTGCTGTGTGGAGAAAAGGATGAGGGAGTGGGGGACAAAAGTGAAGGAGGTGAGAGACCACATAGGAGACCCCTAAAACAATAGAGCCTGAAGGGTCATGAGTTAGATCAGGTGCTGGCAGTGGAGACTGAGAGAATTGGACACTTTCAGGACATATTTAAGAGCAGAGTTTTAAACCTTAAGCCTATTGACATTTGAGGCCAGATAGTTCTTTGTTATGGGGCTTTTCAGTTCACTATAGGAGTATTTAGCAGCAATCCCTGGCCTCTTCCTCTGCCAGTGGCACTCCCTGATGTCCCCATCGTTAAAAACAAAAATGTCTTCAGACAGGCAGGTAGTCCTTATTAAATATCTCTTGGGGACAAAATCTCTCCTAACTGATAACCACTATTTTAGAGAGACAATTCATGGGAATGGATACTGGATTAGATGTGGGTGGGAAATATCATGAATGACATTGGTTTCAACAGGCAAATACATGGGTGTTGGTATATGGAAATGCAGTGGTTTGAGGAGGAGAATATTTGGGAACATGTGTATAAATATTGGGAGTTCATTTTAGATATGACAAATTTAGATGCCTGGAAGACTCCAAGAGGAGAAGTCAAGGAGATAGTCGCTTATATGAATGAAGAGGTTTTAGCTGGCAATATGAAGAGTTATGGGATTGGACATGATCACTGATGGAGAGAGTACAACTGAGAACCAAAGAGGCCTGGGGACTGAACAAAGAGGAACTCTAACAATCACAAAAATGTTATATAAAGAAAAAATAAAACGCAGAATGTTTTGATAAGTGCATAGTAAGTGATACTGAATGAGGTGGAAAGTTCTAGTTATATAAGGATTGAAAAGTGTCCATTGGAGTTGGCAAAAAAGGAGGTAACTCTAGGGGCCAAAGTCATAATGGGGTAGGTTGAAATGAGAAGGGAAATTGGACCACATATACAGACAATGATTCCAAGATTTTTTTTTCAAGCAAGGAAGAAGCAACTAGAAGAAGGTGTGAAATCAAGGGGACCTTTGTAAAAACAAAACAAAACAAAACAAAAACAGATAGTAACATATGACTAACTGCTGCTGGACAATCTGTTAAAGAAGGAGGGAGGTCAAGGGAAAGGAGAGAAAGGTAATAACAGATTCACCAAAGTCCTCTGATAGTAGGACACTATTGGTTTTTACCAGGGAGAAAGTTACTTTCTTCATTGTAACAGAGTGATAATATTAGTAATGATGATGCTAATTATGGTAGCTGATATTTATTGAAGGCTTATTGTGTGCCAGACCTGTCACATGGTCTAAGATTAAATAGGTTTAATCTTCCCAGAAAACTTGTGAAGTAAATCCTGTTACTATTTCCATCTGAAAGATGAGAAAACAGGACTAAACAGGTTAACTAACAAGATCAAGCGGCAGAGCTTAGAATGTAGCAGGTCTCGTTCTAGAACTCATGTGAAATCACCTTATGCCAGAGCCTAAGCTCTTAACAGAAGCAGAGAAAGAATTATGCCAATTCGCTTCCAAAAGAATTGTTAAAATCCATGAGTTCTTGGCTGTTACCATGTCTTAGAAGCAGCTGGACTTGAATCACAGTTACCTCCCACAATGAAATACTCCATGTTTCCTTATACTTGACCCTATTCTGAGGTGGCAACTGGTTTGGTCTTATCTTTTATATTTATTTATTTATATTTATTTATTTATTTATTTATTTATTTATTTATTTATTTATTAAATAAATCTCATAAGCCAACAGGGGAATGATCTGGGCTCAGACAGGACAGACTGGTCTTGGGTTGGAAAATGCTACAAGGTTCTCGAACTGGCTCTTCTCCTCAAATATCCTTTTCTGGATCAGAAGCAAATGTGGATCCTGCTCTGTGCTAGGTCCTGCTTGTGAGACCAGCTATGAACTCTTGTTACAGCCTTCCAGAAGTTAGTCACAGTGCCCCTGAAATTGGTTGGTCATTGGCATAGAAAAAAACACCATTGGCTTGACTGACCCTGGGCCTCTGTTTATGCTAGTCATACTCCTAAATTTTGGTGACCATTTTGTTTTTATAAGCACATGATCCCTGATATTTGACCATGGTATCAGTCAGGGACTGATCTATCTTGACTTTTGGTTTTCTTTCTAAGCTTTCTACAAATTATGTGTGTGTGTGTGTGTGTCTGTGTGTGTGTCTGCATGTTTATGTAAATGTATAAGGATATCTTCTATAGTTCTTTTTTTTTTTTTGAGAGGAGAAAGGGGCAGAGAGAGAGGAGGACACAGGATCCAAAGCAAGCTCTGTGCTGATAGCAGAGAGCCTGACACAGATTTCGAACTCTTAAACCACAAGATGGTGAGCCGAGCTGAAGTTGGACGCTCGACTGACAACCATGCAGGTGCCTCAGGGATATTTTCTAACATCCAAGGCCTGTTATGACAAAATATAACCTTTGGCCATTTCCTGAAGACAAGTGAAAAAAAAAAGTTCAAAGTTTTATCTTCACAGGTATATTTATAGCAGTGCCTTTTTTGTCTTACAGTGTTCCTTGGATAATCTGGTTCCTTTTTCAGTTTTCAGAGTGATGACACACAAATAAATTAGCGTTTCCACCTCTACTGCCTCTTTTGGCAAGAATAAAGATTCTCATGTCAAGGTAAATAAAGAGGGAGGCAGAGACCTAGAGAAAGTAGACAAAATTGGAGTCATACTGAGCAATTTATGTGCCGACACTTCCCTTTAATTGTTAACAGCCACAAAAAAGAAAGAGAAAAAGGAAAAAAACATTGCTGCACAGTGAATGTGAAACATGTGCTCAGGTGTTCAGTGTGTAGAAGTATTTGGGCCACTAATATCTTTCCAACCCGATCTTCTGAAAGATCCCAGCTTTTGACATATCCCTTCCTCCACAAATGTGTAAAATGTAGTTGTGTTCCTCTAGAGGTTAGACCTTTCCTTTGTTTTGGCTCCCTGGAACCCACTCTAGTTGCTAGATCAGACGAAATAACAAGCAAAATGAAAGAAGTATGGTAAAACCTTGGTTTGCGAGCATAATTTGTTCTGGAAACATGCTTGTAATCCAAAGCACTTGTACATAAATGAGAATTTCAAGGACCATTGGCTCAGTTGTGGTCATGTGACATTTGGCACCAGGTACTACTCGTATTGTAAGACATCACTTGTTTATCAAGTTAAAATTTATTAGAAATGTTTGTTCATCTTGCCGAACATTCATAGAACAAGTTACTCGCAATCCAAGGTTTTACTGTTTACCCCATTGGGTAGGTGGAAATTGGGGATTTTCTCAAGTCGTGTGAGCTGAAAGGCTTCTGTGTATAAATGTATATTTATGTATATGTAGACACACAGCCCTGAGACTTTGCAGTCATGTTTCTAGATTGTTCTTCCAATATTGGAGGAAAATGATCCCATCAGAGGGTTTTGTTTTCAGAAGCAGTCACAGGGCCCAGGTAACAGAGTGGCTTGTCCCCCGAGTGGCAGTTTGTGAGTACTGCAGCTACAACCCCAAATTGTACATCACCCTTTAGGGCATGCCAGCTTCCTGTCCCAGGAGAAAGCATTTTCCCTTGGGTATTAATTAAAACCCCATGACCCACAAAAGGAGATGTAGGAGTTTAGAAAACTCAGCTCTGCCACGGTCAATGTTTGGAGGTACTCAGGGGTCAATGAGTGAAGCAACAAAGCGAATGAAAGGCTGACCTTCCTTTCATGTTGAACTGGAGCCTTGCATCGCCCCAAGCATTTTGCTATCCTTGAAACCACATTTGAATCAATAACTGGGAGCAGAGCCAGTTCAATCATGTGGCTCTCTGAGGCCCAGCTGAGTGACTGACAGTAATATGTTTTTGAATGATTTAAGGAAACCCAGAGGACTGTTGACCAGCAGGACATCCCAACATTATTAGCTTCCTTCTGATATGTCAGGGCTGCTAGTGAATTTTAGTTTTCCCAAAGGTTCTTTCTGATCTTGGAGGCAGCACTGAATGAGCTTCTAGACTCTCATATTTGCACTGAGTTCAACTGATATTTCTTTCTAAGACTTTAAAGGTTCATAAATTACCACAGGCTTTTGGTCCCAGAGCAGTCAAGGCCCTCGGCTGAGATAAATGTGCTCAGTAAATGTGTGTTTTGATGTACTGGACTTTTGTAACTAGTCCTCCAGTTTTGGGAGAAATAAAAGGAAGTATTAGAGACATAAGAGATGAAATATGCTTTATAAAATCAAAATATTTTTTAAAAAGAAAAACATTCTAATAATTTGGGTTCAAGCTGGGACTTCTGGTTTAAAACTATCTTAATTTGGGAATCATTAGCTTTCCTTATAGTTAAAGCCATAGGCCTGTAAGAGTTGGCTCCAGGAGAAAGAATGAACAGAGAATGGAAATGGTCCAGCATGAGCCCTGGGGGATTCCATCATTTAGATGCCATATTGACAAGAAGGGAACGGCTGAAGGTTTGGAAAAGAAGTAGTGAGCAGAGGGAAAACACAAGACAATTTTGATATGTCCAGGGAAGGGTTAATTGCATTTGTTGCTACCGAGCAGTAAATATGAGGATAGAGAAGTGACTCAAGATAAGAGTGCTTCAAGGGAGCCATGGGGATAAGGCCCGACTGGAGTAGACTGTTATGAGAATTATAATCCACACAAAGCAAGTGTCTGGTATACAGTATGTGCTTACTATATGGTAGAAATTACTGAGAATTTCGTGTTAGATTTTACGGATTGCCTATAAGCAATCATTCTCCTTGCTTCCTTCCCCCATCCCCTAATTCCTTTTCTTGGACGATCCCTCCCTGCAATTTTTAAAAGTTTTCCACTCTCCCATATGCCTAGGTTGAGGCACTATTAATCCAGGCCATTCTTGGTGATGTCATTCCCCTTACCAGTGACTAGCCCTGGCCATAGGCATTGTGACACAGCCCTGCCCAGTGGGATATGAGGAGCAGCCAGGTGAGAGCTTCTGGCAAAGGTTTTCTTTACTTATAAACAGATAGTCATGGGAAGAAATGCCCCCCTCCCTCACAGAATATTATTACATCTGTTTGGAATATCTGGAATTGCTGCAGTGATCTGCAGAGTGACTGGGAGAGGAACTCTCATGGATAAGCTATGGATGAGTGGAAACATGAAAACCCGTTTTTGTAGACCTAGATCTCAGTCTCATGGTGGTACTAAGCAATCTTTAAATAAGTGTTTCTCTGGATATAAATTCCACAAAGTGCTCTGTATGATGCTGATACTACTGACAAATTACCTAATGCTAGACACTGTTCTAAGCTTTACTTATTTTTTTGCAGCTGAGTAAACGGAGACCGAGTGAAGTGAAGTGATTGGTCCAGGGGCATATGGTTACTAGGAGGTAGAGTGAGGATCCCAACCCAGGTACTGTAGTCATCATGTGAATGCTTCATCTCTATAGGTCATACTAAACGGGGCATCTGCAAATAAAGATGTGTTTGTTAGGTATCTGTATTTATTTCTTTTTCTTTTTCTTTTTTAATTTAAATTCAAGTTAATGGACATTTAGGCTCTCTCCATAATTTGGCTATTGTTAAAAGCTCTGCAGGGGTGCCTGGGTGGCTTGGTCGGTTAAGCGTCTGACTTCTGCTCAGGTCATGATCTCACGGCCTGTGAGTTCCAGCCCCGCGTTGGGCTCTGTGCTGACCGCTCAGAGCCTGCAGCCTGTTTCAGATTCTGTGTCTCCCTCTCTCTCTGCCCCTCCCCTGTTCATGCTCTGTCTCTCTCTGTCTCAAAAATAAATAAACGTTAAAAAAAAAAGCTCTGCTGTAAACATTGGGGTACATGTGCCCCTATGAATCAGCACTCCTGTATCCTTTGGATAAATTCCTAGTAGTGCTATTGCTGGGTTGTAGAGTCATTCTATTTGTAATTTTTTGAGGAACCTCCACACTGTTTTCAAGAAAGGAAGGGGGGAAAATGGTTACAAACAGAGAGGGAGGGAGGCAAACCATGAGAGGCTCTTGAATACAGAGAACAAACTGAGGCTTGATTGGCGGGGGGGTGGCACGGTGGAAAGGGGAACATGGGTGATGGGCATTGAGGAGGGCACTTGTTGGGATGAGCATTGGGTGTTGTATGTAAGTGATGAATCATGGGAATCTACCCCCAAAACCAAGAGCACACTGTATATACTGTATGTTAGCCAACTTGAAAATAAATTATATTAAAAAAATTTTTAATTCAAGTTAGTTAAAATATAGTGTCATATTGGTTTCAGGAGTAGAATGTAATGATTCATCACTTACATATAACAACACTCAGTGCTTATCCCAACAAGTGCCTTCCTTAATGCCCCTCACCCATTTAGCCCATCCCCCTACCTGCTTCTCCTCCAGCAACCCTCATTTGGAATTTAAGAAACACAATAGATTAACATAGGGGAAGGGAAGGAAAAATAAGATAAAAACAGAGAGGGAGGTAAACCAGAAGAGACTCTTAAAGGCAGAGAAATACAGATAACAAACTGAGGTATCCATATTTAAAATGATGGGTTGTTTTCAGAGTATTTCCTAATAGTGCCAACTATTTCAGACTGAGTTTCTCCCTTTGTCAACTAATGGGCCTGGGAATGCCAAGAAGTGTGTGTCAGCCATCTTTGGTCAGGATACACACTGGAAGTACCAGAATCCAGCTTCCAAAGATTAACACGGCACAAAT
Organism: Prionailurus bengalensis; assembly: GCF_016509475.1. NCBI lineage: Eukaryota > Metazoa > Chordata > Mammalia > Carnivora > Felidae > Prionailurus > Prionailurus bengalensis. The sequence continues at coordinate 170,412,462 of NC_057344.1, read as the reverse complement.
GAACACCCCAGTTGTATACATGGCTAATTTTAAAACACATATGAAGTAAGAATAGCTGCTATTAATCTAGAGCTTAATATCTTCTTATGTGCAGTGCTTTAAGTACATTGTCTTACCAAATCTTCACTGAATCCTGATCCCTAGGAAGATATTTCACACATTTTATGATTGAGGAAAGTAAACCATGGAGGATTTAAGTATTTTGCTCCAAACTATTGAATTTTAATCCAGGTTTCTCATTCCAAAGGCCACATATTTAACTATCAAATGAACGCATTAAATTTTAACTCAAATTATGGCATAAACGTGGAGGCTACCTAGCACACTGAAGTAGCATATTGTCTGCAAAAGGGTTTGTACATAGAGAAAAGCCTTGGAGGAAGTATGTAGTATCAACAATACTGTTGAGAATTATAGTTAATTTTTATTCTTTTTAATATATCGCTGTCATTAAAAGAAAAAACTTATAAGTGATATTTTTTAAAAAGCAGGTTGTTTTGTCTATAGATCTGGTGACCAGATGCTGGGAAGAGAAGGATTTCTCAAGATCATGTAGGATCACTTTGCCACCAACCATCACCTTTCTTTTCCATTCTAGGTTCAGTTGCCTTCACCTCTAGGTGAAGAGATACTCACTTTCTCCTTTTCCTTTTGCTCACAAAACCTGTGCAGGTCTTTTCTTTTCTTTTCTTTTCTTTCTTTTCTTTTTTTTTTTTCTTTCTTTCTTTTCTTTTTTCTTTTTTTTTTTGTAAATCACAAATGTCTTCTCTCCATCTCTGTGGGCAAGGCTGAGTAATCAGATTGTTCATGTCTTTGCCTCTCTGCTCCTAGAACGTTCTAAAGACAAACAGAAACCAGTTGCCTAGCTATTTATTTTGTGTTGGATTCATTGGTACATTAAATAAGTGAGCAGTATTTTGTAGATAAAATAGGCATGTGTGTTGAGTTGTTAGAGTCCCTTTTCTATTAACTCTAGCTAATGCCCCATATTTAATCACAGAACACTGGGTGATTACTTAGTAAATAACCCCAATCACCTCTCAGATATCTACTTCATCACTATTTGTATAGCAAACAGAACCTTGATAAGATCCAGGTTGATTGCAAAATGGATTTCCTGTATATGTTGCCAGTATTTTTTTTCCTGGCAGCCCGGTTATATTTTGCAGGTTTGTATTGCCTTTCAGAATTTGCATTCTTCCACCTTCAGATAAAACTTTGAAAGATATTTACGGAATGCTGTTAGTGATATTGTAGAACACAGGTGGCCAGGTTGGAATTGAAATACCTCTGCAAAGATCGAAGAGAAATTTTTGTAACTTAATAAGTGTTTCAGACAGGAAATGACAGTCCTTCTTGTGACAAGAGCTGAAATACTATCAAATTCAAGTAATTGTGCTATAAGAAGACATTTAAATTCCGTACGTCCTGAAATCTGAGTTAAAGAAGTGGCTCTTTAATGAATGGCACTGTCCATCTCTGCCATCTGTCTTTAAAATTTACTCTGTTTTATTAAATCCTTAAACAAACACAGAGAGAGAGAGAATCTGAAGCAGGCTCTATACTAAGTGTGGAGCCTGATTCAGGGCTCGATCCCAAGATCCTGGGATCCTGACCTGAGCTGAAATCAAGAGTCGGATGCTCAACCTACTGAACCACCCAGGTGCCCCAGGTCTTCATGTGAAACTCATATTAAGTACATTTGTATGATTTTCTTCTCTTCTCAGTCTGTTGCCGGTCCAGTTAGGGAGCCCCATCTGGAGAACCTAGGAGGGGAATAGGAAAAAGGTATCTTTCCTCTCTTACATAGGAAGGTGAATGTTATTTCTTGTGTTTGCTGGCCGCTTATGCTTTTCTCTCATAAATTTCCTATCCATGGACTTATTTTCAGAAAATTCATAGACAAAAAATCCTCTACAATATTCCTTTAAGATAGTACTGTAGCAATTTTATTAAGGAAAGAAGAGACTGGGGATTGATTGAATCAGACTTAACATTTGAATGAAAAGTCTTAAAATCTATAGAGTGCATTTAAGAAATACAATACTTTGAGAGAACACTTTTCTTTGCTTCAGTAATCAATGTGTAGGCCAGAACATGTATTGCTTTTGTAATTTAAAAAGAAAGATAATGGGAAAAGTCAAGTTTTGGTATAATACGAAATATAACAAACTCATTTCATTACAGAGCTCAGAGGACTATGCAACCATTTCTTTGAATCACAGAATCAATTGTGAGTTTGACATTTTGTGATGAAAACACTGAAATGCTGCAGCTGGTTACCAGATTGGGGGGAAATGTGCTTTGTATGTAATTAATAGAGACAAGCCTTACAGAGAATAAAAAATAAAATTAAATATAAGTGTATATATCAACTGCTCGGGGAGATGAAATAGAATATAAATCATTTTATTTTGGTTGAAAATAGATAATTATAGTGTGAGGTTTTATATCCATTGTACTGTGGCACTAAGCATCTTCACTAAGTTAAAGAAACAGTAGATGTGACTTTAACCAATCAATAGAATTAGCATGAACCTAGAGCCAAAACATTTTAAGCAGGAAAAAAAAAAAAAAGAAGAAGAAGAAGAAGAAAAGAAAGCCAGATTTGTAAATCTGCAGAAGGCACGTAAAAGCTAACAGGCTTACAAAATTCTTGCTCTAATTGAGTGTATGCACAAATGTACTGAATTCACAGTTAGTGAGGAAGAAACCCGAGGAATGGGGTCCATTGCCTAGAACATTAACAGTACTAACAAGGGCAGTAGTCAGTGTTGGAATGTGTTCTCTGTGTGTGCACTGTGCAAGGTGCTTTACATACAGCACTTCCTTTAATTGCCACAACTCATGAGGGAAGCATCATGATCTTTCTAGCAGCCCACAGTTATGGATGGACATAGCTGATTTTCAGAGGCATGTCTCTTTTCAAAGCCTGTGTTCTCACCGCTTGGAGATGTTGCCACAGCATTTCCCTAACCCCATTATTTTTGTTCTTCTCCATCTCTGGCTCGATTCATGCATGCATACATTTTATACCAAAATAGTTATAGAGTTCTTACCATACACTATGTCCTGTGCCAAAATGCCCTTAATATAGCAGGGAATTTGATGGTGATGTTTCTGCCGTTCAGGGAACTTGATCAGAGGAAACCAAGAATTACAGTCTCCTGATAATCATCATGAAACAGCATTTATTAAATACCCCCAAAGTGTCAGACCCGTGTCTAGGCACTGTCTGTGCAGTCTGATTTTTGCAGCAGTGCTTTACTGGGGTGTTATCAGCTCCACTTCGTAAGTAAGGAAACTGGGGTTTGGATGCATTGGGCAGTTGGTTCAAGTTTCAGTCAGTGTGCAGGGTCTGCTCTGGGATTCTAGCCTCAGCCTGCAGGAGCTCCACTGCCTCATTACCACATCAGACCGCTTTATTCCCATGCCCCTCGGTTCTTCAATCGATTTCACACCAGAAATACAATTCTCAGTGCCACCATCTGCATTTTTGTCACTGCCACGTTGCTACGCTTCATCTGAGTCACGTCAAAATAATGTGGTAATATTGTCTCTAATGGCCCCTACCCTCACCTCCCCCCAGAAACACACACATACGTACACACACACACTTGTTGTATGTTCACACCCACCCACCCACACACACACACCTTGCCCCTAGGGGCATGCATTAAACAAACTAATATTCAACATGTTAATTAAGCAGTTTCCAGAAAAGTCAGACTCTAGCTTTTTGCTTTTCAAGGCACGTATATGCAAATGCAGAGCAATTTTCAACTGCAACGACATTAGCCATAATGCCTCTAAATCAGTCTTCTTTTTAGGATGCCTCATAATCTTGGGTGATGTGATGCAACTTAGACACATCTTTCCAAATCATTTCAATCACTCCTATAAAAGTGTCATAACCATATGCTAGCTCTGGCAAAGTGATAAATCTTCCCTCTACTGTAAACTATATGCTCAGACTTGTAGGAGTATCTGTTTAAGGAATATATGGGCTATAAGAAGCAGCTAGCCCTCTCTTTATATACTGTGAGTTCTTTGAAGAGCATTAAAATATTTCAGTGTAAGGTATCTTAATTAAACAAGTATTGCAGATACTGTAGGGTCCCTATCTCAGAGCGAGATTGGTGGACATCCTTCTCAGGGGTTAACACAGTCACCCTGGCGCATGACATAAGACAAGTTACTCAATTTCTCTGTAAGTCCAAATTTACTTTTTTAAGAGTGGGTATGATATCTTTAGTGACTAAAACCTGACCAAAAATTCTATGACATACTTCCCATCAACAGGTTGAATCTATGTCCCCTCTCTTTGAAATGGGTGGGCTTGTGACTGCTTGACCAATTGAATACAATGAGGTGACATGATGTGACTTCCAAGGCTAGGTCATAAGGGTCATGCAGCTGCCATCTTGCTCATAGGAACACTTGCTTTTGGAGTTCTGTGCCTCCATGTAAGAAATCTTTTTTTTTTTAATGTTTATTTATTTTTGAGAGACAGAGCATGAGTGGAGGAGGGGCAGAGAGAGAGACACACACAGATTCCAAAGTAGGCTCTAGGCTCTGGGCTGTCAGCACAGCACCTGACACGGGGCTTGAACCCATGAGCCATGAGATCATGACCTGAGCTGAAGTCAGACACTTAACTGACTGAGCCACCCAGGCACCCTTCCATATAAGAAATCTTAATACCCTGAGTTACCAAGTATTGTGGTTGATGGCGTCAGATGAGCCCAGCCTTCCAGCCATCTCCACCAAGGTGCTAGACATGGAAGTGAGGCCATCTTGGGCCCTTCAGACGAGTCCATCTGTCAGCCAGATACTACTGAGTGACTTTCATTGACATCATGTAGAAGTTTCACCCAGCTAAGTTCTGCCCAAATTTCTGACCCTCAAAATCATGAAGTATAATAATTGTTGGTTTAAGCCACCGTATTTGGATAAGTCAATCACTATCTCATCCATTGTGAAGTTTATTGTAAGACTCTTAGCTCAGGGCCTGACTTCTAGTAAGTACTCAGTAAATGTTAGCTATTATTTCTATTTATTGAGCATCTTTTGTGATCACAAAGCTGCAGAGAGTGTTTTGAGGCATAGACAAGCAAAGGCATACTCTGCAGTGACGTGGCAGTGAAAATGGATACATATGAAAAGATAATGTATGTATCATTAGAATAGTAAAGGTTATAATTGCCAGAGGAGTTCCAAGAAAGGAGAAAGAGCCACTGCAAAGAAAGTGGTTCTTGCGCTGAAACTGAGGTCTCATCTTCAGGGGGAGAGAAAGGGAATATTTGTTGACCTAGACACTGTAAGATAGTTTATCTGATTTGGGGGAGGTGATTGTATTTGAATTCCCATTTTATAGATTAAAAGACGAGAGAGGTGATGCATGTGTTTTGATCGCCTTCTATGATGCAGAGGACAGCTGGGGCCAATAGCAGTTCATTAAGGGGAGAGGGACACCTCACACTATGCAAGGCCCCACAGGTTTGTGCTCAGGAACAGAGTGAACAACCAGGAGCTGTGGGAGGTAGGGTTTACGTAATCAGGAGTGGGCCCTCGTTCCCAAGGGAGGATGTGACTTCCCTGATTTGAATAATTCCAAGGGCTTGCAGGGAACTGAAAGGCACTACTCAGGGATAAGCCAGAACTGTGCCTGTTCCTTTTGATAAGGAGGATGGATGACCTTACGTGCTCTATTGCTGTCTGTGAACCAAATAGCCAAGGCTATTTGAGGCCCTCCTGATTTTACCAGATACATACATTTTAAAAGCAGCATGTGATACTGAGGCATAATTTTCAGCCTTATACCACAATATAGCCTGCTTAGGATGCCAAAGCCAATGAGAAGTGGAGCTTGGATTTGAACTCAAGTGTATCTGGCCCCGAGTCTGGTCATCTGGCTCAAAGTCCATGCACCGGATGCAAATGAAGGAGAGGGCAAGTATATGAATACCACTGAGTGAGTGCTACTTCTTTTTATGGAATCATTCTCTCTTTCATTGAATTTAATCTAATTACAAGGCACCCAATACCCTAAGAATGCTAATGGGTATTATACTATAGTTATCAATGATGTCACCATTGGTGGGAGGGTGCACAGGTAAAGGGTACACAGGACTACTTTTGTAACTTTCTGTGAGTCAATAATTACTTTAAAATAAAAAGTTTTTAAAAATTCTCCTGGGGCCTAAGATTCTACACTGTGGTCCTGGACTTGGAGATATTCATTGTAATCACTGTGGGGCAGCACAGTTGTGGTTGATCTTACTGTGATCAATCTCACACTTTTCACTCTTTCTCATCTACTTCATGCCCTCGTGTCCTTCCATATCAGCCTAATTCCAGAGCAATTATAGAAGTCACTGTCTTGTACACACTCCTGATTCTTGATTCTCTCTGTCCAGTGTCTTTGTAGTCATTGGCTAAACCACAGCCCTGGTTAAATCCAACTCTGCCTCTGCTGTGTTTTCACCTGGAAATCTGGGTCTTGATGGAGAAAAGTTCACATCCAGGTTGACCGGTGTCATTTTAAACTCATGACCTGACCCTCTATTGGTCCCTTAGTGCTACTTGGTACCATACAATGGATGTTTGTGTCCCTCCCAAAATTCATATGTTGAAATGTAACCCTCAGTGTAATGATATTTAAAAGGGACAATCTTTGGGAGGTGATTAGGTCATGAGGGTGAAGCCCTCATGAATGAGATTAGTGCCATTATAAAACAGACCCCACAGAGCTCTCTCACTTCTTTGACAGTGAAAAGACTGCTCTCTGTGAACCAGGAAGCAGACCCTCATCAGACACTGAATCTGTTGGCACCTTGCCTTGTACTTTTTTAGCCTCTAGGATTGTGAGAAATAAATTTCTGTTGTTTATTTTGTAATAGCATCCAACATATTTTGTAATAGCAGCCCGAATGGACTAAGACACCTGGCAATTACTCTTCACGTCCCCACTTTCCTTGATGTCAAATATATACCTTTTTTTCTCCCCTGAAAGCTCCAGCATCTTTTTTTCTGACCCCACTCTTGGCTTCTTATTTCACTGTTCAGATAGATGCAACCAGAAAATAACTTCAACAAGCTCCTTGGACAAGCTTTTCACCTACAGATTCTACCTTTCCTTCCACTGGTGTGATGGAGCTTTGCAAGCCAAGTGAGACCCACAGTTCTGCTAGTGTGTTAGACTCCATCCCCTCCTACCTAGTCAAGGACAGTGCTCGGCCAATTATCCTCTCTCTCTTCTAGATCATCAGTTTCCCTCTTAACTAGATTATTCCTGTCCACATACAAATGTCATTATTTCCTCCATCTAAAGAAGAACTTTCTTTGCCCCATCTTATTCTCTGAGTTCCTGCTCCCCTTGCAGTAAAACTCTTTGAAAGGATTTTCCATACATATGAACTCTAAATCTTCCTTAAAAAAAAAAAAAAAGTTTATTTATTTATTTTGAGAGAGAGACCAAACATGCACATGCATGAGAGTGGGAGAGGGGCAGAGAGAAAGAGGGAGACCGAGAATACCAAGCAGGCTCTGCACTGTCAGCACAAGAGCCTGATACAGGGCTCCAGCTAATGAACCGTGAGATCATGACCTGAGCTGAAATCAAGAGTCAAATGCTTAACTGAGTGACCATCCAGGTGGCCCTTCCTGTCTGCCTTTCGAATCCAAACCAACCAGGCTTTTGCCCCAAGCACCTCATGTCATGGTCATCAGTGACATCTCATTGCTAAATTCAGGGTCCATTGGCCTATCAGCACCATCTGATAGGCTTAATCAGTCTTTCTTTCTTGCGATACTTTCTCAACTTGGCTTCTAGCACACTATCTCCTGGTTTTCCTTCCATTCCAGTGTCTGCTTCCTTCTCGATCTCATTTGCTGGTTTCTTTCCCTCTACTTCATATGTTAATGATGGAGTGTTCCATATCTTCATTTTTGAACCTCTTCTCTGTCTCTGTCTATACTCACTCCCTTGGTGATCTTAAACAATTTTATGGCTTTAAATACTGTGCATATGCCAGGGCCCTCAAAATTTATAGCTCCAGCTTGAATGTCTCCCCTGTGCTGTAAGTCCAGAATTAAATGTCAAGATTTCCATTTGTCTAATAGGAAGATCAAATGTACCATGTCCAAACTCAAAGATCCCTATTCTTCTCCCAAACCTCATAATTTTACAATTCTCTCCTACCCAGTTGACAGAAACCCCACAAAGTGCTCTTTTCCTCACATTTCTCATTAAGTTGGTCAGCAGATATTTTTGGCCCTACATTTAAAAATGTATTCTAATCTGACAGTTTCCCACCACCTCTACTGCCACGACTTTTGTTCAACCCACCGTTGTGGATTACTGCTGAAGTCCCTGTGGGGGAAAAATCTTGTGCCCTACCTCATATACTCTCAACTTACCTTTTTACTCCATCCATTGCTTCCACACCTGGCTGCTTGTAAGTGTAACCTGGTGGTACCTCCCCTCAGATTATCTCTAGCTTTCTCGTCTCTTGCTTTCCCTTAGGGTTTCTTTGCCACCACTGGGTGTGATATCTATGGGAACTTGCTCAGTCACTCTTTTGCTTTCTATTTTCAAAACTGGAATTAAAGAGAATTACATCTCCATGGGACAATACTTAGCTGGTGGAGAATGAGAGCTGCTGGGGAAAAACTCCCTCCTCCCTCTTTTAGGTGGAAAATTCTGAGTGTCAGCTTTGTATGTCTTCAGAGGCTGCCCTGCATGGAACCCCACTTGCTCACAGTGGCTAAGCTTCATAAAGCTCTTAATTGGCTTTATTTCCCTGTTTCCCTCTTCTTAAGTGTCAAGTCCTCTCCTTTGGGGTCACTTTACAGAATAATCTATCTGTGGGCAGCCATTGTCTCAAGCTCAGCTTTGGGAGAAACCAGGGCTAAGCTCCTTTCTAGTTGGTCTCCTTCTTCCATTCTTGCTCCACACAGTCTAGCCTCAACTGAACAACTAAGGTGACCCCTTTTAAAACATTGATCCAATTATGACACTTCTTTTTCTTTAAAATTTATAATGGTTTCCCATCTTATGCAGAGTAAACATGGAAAAGTATTATAATACCTTCATAGGCCCTGCTAAATCTGTCCTTCCTGAACGTATCTGACCTAACCCATCTCTGTGTCATCTGCTGGTCACTTCCCTCTAGTATAAGTGGCCTCTTTGCTGTTTCTTGAACACACTAGACATACTTCTCTTTAAGGGACCTTGAATTTGCAGTGCCATTTTCATTCAGTTACCTGCATGGCTCATTTCCCTCACCTTCTTTAGATCCTTACTCACATGTCACCTTCTCAAGAAGATCTACCCTAACCATTATGTTTAAAATTGAAAACTCTACTTGCCAACATAATAATCTTTTTGCTTGTTTTGTCTTTCTCCATAGCCCTCATGTCTCATTTAACATTTAATATATACATATTTTAGTATGTTGTTATTTATTTATTTAGCCTATTTCCACAAGGGTGTAAACTCTAGGAAGGCAGGGATTTTTGCTCATTTTCTTCACTCCTGTATCTTCAGTGCCAAGAATAGTGCCTGGCACATAGGAAGCATTTAATGGATATTTGTTAAATGAATGAATTAATGAATATTTATCTTTTTGATGTTTCAGGCACCTAGGCAGCTATAAAGATGTCGCATTAAGGACAGTAGACATTTTCCCCTTATCTTCTTTATCTTTTTTTTAATGTTTTTGTTTGTTTTTGAGAGAGAGAGAGAGAGAGAGAGAGAGAGCATGAGTGGAGGAGAGGCTGAGAGAGAGGGGGAGACACAGAATCTGAAACAGGCTCCAGGCTCTGAGCTGTCAGCACAGAGCCGGACTTGGGGCCTGGACCCGTGAACCACGAGATCATGACCTGAGCTGAAGTCAGATGCTCAACGGATTGAGCCACCCAGGTGCCCCATCTTCTTTATCTTTTATTCTGTTTCTAGTGTCTCCCAAATTCAGAAGCCTGAGTAGAGCCAACATACAATAGGAAACTCTATGGAAGGCTCTGATATTTATTAGCTACTTAATGAAGTCTTTTGATATGTCACTCTGAGAGGCAGAACTAAGTAGAAGGAAGAGACATTCATTATAGACATTATTTGATTTGGGGGTACCTTCCACTTAGGTAGAAATTCAATTGTGTAAATGAAGTGACAGAAGACGATGAAGATGTCACTGTCCAAATGTCTTGATTACTTTCTTCAGACCAAAACCCACTAGTAGAGATGCATAGGCATTGCAGTTTCTGCTAAAATGTAATACCTAGGAGATATAACAAGCAATTAAGAGTTATTTCCATGTGATTGTAAATTTTTTCTAATAATATTTCTACTCGAGTATTTGCCACATTCATTTTATTTCATTTGTTAATACATTTCATTTTATTCATTTCATTAATCTTCCATGGCTAATTCAAATACCATTGAAAAAGAAAATTCACACCAAGCTTCCCCTCAAAATCTTACTCCTTCTTATTTAATTACTATTATTGTGTTTTAGCAAGCTATTGCTGCAAACAAAACTAAGATTTTTATGGTGTAATTTTTTGAACGTAGGGCAACTGTAAATGTCAATTAGATTGTAACAAACTCATTTATATTTATAATTAAATTTGAAAATTAGACCCAGTAATTTGGGTCTGATTCATTTGAGATATATTTATTTATGGTATTTATAATACCTAGAATATATTGGCCATTCTTCATTAGAACCTCTCTCAGTATCATTTTCCATTGATTGAGGACTTCTGATTTCAGCTTGTTTTACCAATCTAGACCCACTTTGCAGTGTATTCAAAACAACTTTATGTTATATGGGTTACAGGTAGCAAATGAAAAGCAGGCATGAGTTAATGCTTTTAGCTTGGGATACAGAATATTTTGGAACATAAGTTATCTTTAAGTGTGGTTATAATGGTATCTTAATGTATAAAGACAGTTAGTCTAACAAATGCTAACTTTTCTTAGAGAAGGTAGCATGTAACAGTAACATCATAAAAATATGCTATATATATGTTCCCACAATTCTATAGATTACATTAACTTCAGAATTTCTACATAAAAACAATAAAAGCATTATTTTGGACTCAGGTCTTGCCCACTAAGGAGCAGGAAGCTCATGCCCAGATCTTTCCCCTCTGGAGATTTTGTGAGTTTTTCACATGTTCTCTGAACACTCTTTCTAGACAGAGAATAGTACAAGAATTGAGGGAAGGAGGGGGAGAGGAGAATACATTCCTAGAAATGAGAACATTTACTGTCACTGCTAACATCACTATTTATGATATTTACATCACTATGCATGTAAACATGCAGTGTCTTAGTAATACAATTCCTGTTATCAACACCTATCTTACTTCTCCTCTGCTTCCCAATAACCCATGGGTTACTTTTCAGCTTTCTTTTAAAAGGACATCATCCCAGGAGCGCCTGGGTGGCTCAGTTGGTTGAGTGTTCGACTTCATCTCAGGTCATGATCTTACAGTTTGTGGATTCAAGCCCTGTGTCGGGCTCTGTGCTGACAGCTCAGAGCCTGGAGCCTGTTTTGGATTCTGTGTCTCCCTCTCTCTCTCTGCCCCACCCCAGCTTGTGCTCTGTCTCTCTGTTCCTCAAAAATAAATTAAAACGTTATAAAAAAATTAAAAAAATAAATAAAAGGACCTCATCCTACTCTATATTTTGGGTCAGGCATTGGTAGGACAGCTAGTGAAAGGTGGAATTAGGTAGAAACTAGGAGCAGACAGTAGCAGGGGCCAGGTTGTAAGAGGGCAAGTATAAACTGGTGGAGAAAGGTCAAGTAAAGTGAAGGCCTTAGAGACAAAAAGGTTCAAACAGCAACAGGTTGTCCTGAATACACAGAGGCTCAGCCTGCCCGAGGTGACACTTGAGAAGTAGGTGGAGATTGTGATGTCTATGTCTTTCTGACCCCTGTTTCCTATCCTCTCTGGGACCATGCTCTTGAAACTCTCCTCTTTTTCTTTGAGAATCTGTGTCCTTTCCAGGCCTGCAGTGTTCACACTGCTTCCCAGAGAGTTGGGCTGTCCTGGTCCCTTTTTCCCCTACAGAACTTTCCAGCTCAGGGTTCTAAACCTTGAGAGATTTGTTCTAGGTGATTTGGTAACAAAATTGCCTAGGGATTTGGTCACCAAATATATACCAAGGGATCAGTAGGTGCTACAGCGTACGTCACCTTTTCCAAGCTAATTCTATGAAACTTCTATTGACTCAATGAAAAGAAATAGGAATTTCAGGCAGATCAGAAAGGAGACAATTTGGGTGAATAATTTGGTCCTTGATGCCTCCAGAATTCTATCTCATAAGAGGTCTTTCTAAAGTGTTCAGCATTCAGAGAAGAGATTTACCTCAGAATCATAGGATTTTATAGCTAAAGAGGGATTTTTTCTGTCAGTATTTTCTAATCTCCTAATCACTTCCCGTGCACATCTCCACAGCAGGTGCTCACATAATGTTTGTTAATAAACAACAGTAACGGAGAAGGAAAGATTTCTGTTTTATAATGACCTCTGGTGTCAGTATTTGTGACATGCACAGAATAGTTGAAAAAATCCATAATTGAAATATGAAGGCAACTCTTTCAGTGTTGTGGAACTGAATGTTTTAAGATCTTGGCACTTGGGCTGGTCGGTTTAATTCTAATTTGGTTGCTGTAGGTACAGCGTTTTTACAGAAGGCTCTATCGATGAATGGCAGTGGCAGATCGGCTACTGAAGGGATTTTAAGGCTGCTGGAAAAGCCCTCTGCCATCTGCTCCCTAAAATACTTTCCATGCTTTCTGTTGCCTGAAATTCCATAAATGGAGCCCCATATTTTCCCTTATGTTTCCTTTCCCTGTGAAAATAAAATAACAGTATAGATTCACCTGGGGGGATGCTAGAAAAATCTCCATGCTTGGGTCCAACCCCAGAGTGTCTTATCGGTCTGGACTAAGGCCCAGGTACCAGGTACTGGTATTTTTTAAAAGTCCTTGGGTGATTTTAATGTGCAGCCAGTGTTGATCAACACTGTGTCTGTGGGACACGAAGATGTGCTCATTTGCACCTGAAAAGCTGAGAATGGGCATTTTGTGTTTGTTTTAGATCCCATATCTTCCTGCAAACCAGGTTACTAGAAGGGAGAAGGGTTGTAAAGAAAGAGAAATCTGGATGCTAAAGGAAACTGAGCTGTCAAACCAAAGAGAGACTCGGAGTGGAAGACATGGGGATTCCAAAAACAATCTCAGTCCATTTCACAGTACTTGAAGGCCAGGCTTGTTAGTATTAATGACAAACAGCGAAGAAATGCCAAGTAAAAGGATCCCACCCCTTCCCTTTCCTCCCCTCCCATCCCTCCCCTCCCCACCTCTCCCCTCTGCCCAGCCTTCCTCTGGCATTCAAGGAGCCATCCATGCACACATACTGATCTGGAGGCAGCACAGGGAGTTTTAAGATGCTGTTACCACTGTCGCTGCCGTTCTGCAAACCTATCAGGGAGATGCATCATCTCTCTTTTGATTTGAAGTTTCAGATTAATGGGCCTGAAAATGGAATTAGCTCAGTGACTGTTCAAAGATCCATCGTGAAATGAAAACAAGCCGGAATAGAAACAACCTGTGGCTAGTTGCTGCAGAAGCTTTTCAGCTTGGAGTTCTCAGGGTTAAAGTGAATCCAAAATGGTAATAGAATGTGGACAGATCAAAGTTGGGGCTACAGCTAAAATATTAAAAAATATTCTCAAGTATCAAAATGTCATAGAGTGAGCAACCAATACCTAGATATCTTTCTTCCCAGCTGTAAATCCTTTCTTTTCTTTGCTTAGATACTCCTCAAGTTTTCAAAGCAACAAGAGTGGTCAAAGAAAATACATTAATTGAGGGACACCTGGGTGGCTCAGTGGGTTAAGCATTTGACTCCTGATATCAACTCAGGTCATGATCTGGTTCCTGAGATCAAGCTCCCCATGGGGCTCTGTGCTGACAGCACAGAGCTTGCTTGGGGTTCTGTCTCTCTCTCTCTCTCTCTCTGCCCCTCTTCCCTCTCTCTGCCCTCCTTTGCCCCTCCCCCTGCATGTGCATGCTCTCTGTCTCTCTCAAAATAAATAACATTAAACATTAAAAACATTAAAACATAAAACATTAAAAACATAAAAAACATTAAAAAAAGAAAATAAATTAATTGAAGGTGGGACAAAAGTAGTCTTTGTAAGGCGTTAGCTTATGCTTTTAAATTGCTTGAGGTCCTAGAAATTAAGTTGTCTCCCTGACTTTGCTCTGGAATGGGTTCCTCCAGGGGTGGATTTCTCTTCAGCAAAGCTAACACACCCCTCTCACCTACACTAGCTCCATCTGGGGCCCTAGCAATGAGTTCTAATGGTCATATGTTTTGTAACATTTGAAAAACATAAGCTATTTTAGCAGCAATCAGCTGAGACTACTTGCTCCCCTCCAGATTTTCCTTTGACACGCTTCCTCTCCTGGTCTGTGGTGTCAAAGTAACTGCATGCATTTTGGGGGGATCTGACTAGGGGATTTATGAGATACTTTGCATAATTTTCTGTCACTTCAGATTATACCTGCGTGATTGTTCATCATCCTGGTGAACACATAAGCATCTTGACCTAAAACTGTGGTATCATGATATAAACCAGCTCCGGAAACATGTAGGAAAAGGGGTGAAATGAAGCTTGGAATATATGGAGCCAGAAACTAGTCTATGGAAAATTCTCCCAACTGTCAGTTGGATGTATAAAATTGTAAGTGGAGGACTCCATTCACAGTGACACCTAATTAAAGCAGAAGTTCTTTCTAGTCAATTAAACTCCATCTTTTTTTTTTTTGATGAGAATTACATGAAATAGAATTTATCAAAAATTCCTGTGCTTATGGGACATAAAACTATAGCAGTAGGACAGACTGGTGAAGTTCTGTATTTTGCATGTTCCAGCACATCAGATGGTCCCTTGGCATATCTAGTATGTTTTACTTTAGTGAGGCTTGTCAGCCCCAAACTAAATGGCAGGTAAAATTGCCTTCAATAAAGTAGAACAATCAGCCATGATCAAGGAAAGACTGATTTATTGTCTAATCTCTGTATTTGGGTAATGTTTCAAAGTTGTTGGGTGAAGAGGTGATCAAGGAGTATGCAGCAAAAAAAAAAAAGTAGGAAAAGGTAGTGTAGAGGTATTTCTGGAAAATGATTAATAAATATGTTATATTATTTTTCAGGGTTTGATAATGTTTTCATTTTTAGTCAGTTTTAAAAAAATTCTAACTTGCTGTGACTTCTTTGATTCCAACCAGGTAGCCCTTTTATACCTAACCTTATATTTTCAATTTTGTATTCTTTTCTTAAAGAAGGAGCTTCCAAATTGTCTAAGCATCAGGCTGGACAAAACCCTGACCTGCCCCTCTCTCTCTGTGGCAACAATTTTCATGTGGTTGGACAAACCATTAAGTATGAGTATAGAAGGGAATTTTGGCCCCTGAGCTGATACCTCTCCACTTGGTCAAGAGTCAGAGCTGGGTTCTCTTCTGGACTCCACCATTTATTGGTTGGGTGGTCAGACCCACATCTCTGAGGGAGAGAAAAGGGGAGAGAAATGCTATTTAGACAGCATCCAGTAATAAAATGCCAGGATCCTACTAGTGCTTTTTTATTTATACATTATCCCACTTAATCTTCACAACTGGTTTATGAGAGTGGAGGAAGCTAAGACAAATAGAAAGATGAAGAGCCTACCTAAGTGAGAGCACTGGAATTGGAACATATAACTGTCTGACTTTATGGACTGTGATTTGTGCCCTGACTTACAGATTTGAGACTCTAAGCTTCCTCAGCTATAAAGTGAGGATAATTAGGTCTTATTTACCTGCTTCTCAGGGTTGTGTCAGCTGTCAGTTGAGTGAGCCTCTGAGAAAGGGCTTCAGACATTATCCTATAAATATGAAATAATGTTATTGTCTGAGGATCTGAATGCAGCTCGTATGATTTGGGGTATTCTATTATTTCACAGCTCTGAGATAATGCAGCAAGTGGGGTTACTTAAATATGTTTCACGGGTAGTGGCATGGTAGGCGTTCTGTGCTGACTGGAGTTAGTTGTTTCCTTCTTGGACCCCAATAGGGAAGTGTCTCATCTTACAAGCTCTTGATTCGACATCAGGGCAGAGAACAAAGTGTAGAATGATAATCACAATAGTAAAAAGAGATAAAAGGCTTAGAGCTGAGTTTGGAGGGAAAAACAAAAGGCACTGAATATACAGTATATTGGAGGAAGTCATCATCCAACAAAAGTACTTACTAAAGATTTGGTCATTTCCAGGAACCTTGTACATTTGTAGAGTCTCGGAATTAATATGCTAAATAATATGTTAATAATAACAGGCTCAAATAACAAGGTTACTACCAGAATTATCAAGAAGATAAATCGAAATTGGACCAAAACAGAGTCTATACTCCTGGTGGGCTGGGTAAGGAAGATGTATTCCTTACTGAGAAGGAACTTTTGGTTAACCTCAGGATGATGTTGCTGAATTGTTTAGAGAAAGCTGTGTATGTTAATGTTCAAGTTCAGTGTATCTTGCTATGTACCGTTTCAAATAGATTTCAAAGTATCTATTGAGCAGTTCTCAGTGAAACCATTGTTTTTCTTCAAACAGTATGAATTTAAAAATTATTCTAAGTATTTTCATAGGTAGGTGCTTGAACCAGGTAGATCATGCCCACTTATTGTAGTGAAGATCTGGCTTCTGAAAAAGGTAGAACAGGGTCAGAAGAACTGCTTCACGAGGTGTTTTACTGAATGTGCTGTGTGACAGGGCAGACCGATAGGCAGATTCAGTCACTTGATACCTTTTTGATAGAAATTTTAAAAATATATTTTAAAACTTTTATGTAGTGGAGATGGTGAGAAAAATGTTTTCTAAGAAGTTATGTGGACATAGTCATGTGTTTATTCACTAATTCCAACCAAAATATTTGTCAAGCTGTTTCCTATTTTATCTGCTTCTTATCCTTCCATTTCCCTTTTATAATTTTCTAACTTGTAGACATTATAGAACTGTAGAGTTCCAAGACAACTTCTTAGAAGACATAATGCAGGTTTCCAATTTAGTTAACTACATTATTCATTCCCCAGAAGCAGACCTTTGACTTTATTTAGTTTTAAAAGCTCAGCTCACTTTGCTGGCATCTAACTCGCTAAAATTATATATGGGTAGGGAAAAATTACTCAAAAGACAAAGTAATGCTGTAAAGGGTGTTTTTAACTCTGACTTGATTCTATCTACTTTAATGGGAGTGAGACCAATTTATACTGTGTGAATTTATCCCGGGAATGCTATCTCATGCGTTAGAAATCAGCATCCCAGGTAACCTCCTGGTTAGTCTGCCCATTAATTGGGCTCCAGATACAAGTCACTTATTTTATTTTTTCTTTCCTCTTCTAAATTATATTTTGCTTGGTTCTTATTTTTAATCTCTGCTTACATTTTGCTGGTTTATTGTGTGTGTTCTGCTGTGAATCATATTAAATCTTTTGTGGAAAGTGATAAGGCATAAAACAAATAATATTGGCTGGTTTCAATCTGTCTTGTCTCTTCGATCTTCAAGATGTCTTGGTAACATCTTTACCATCTGCCTCAGAATTATCAGAATTCTGATGATATGGTGACCTGACATGTCCCTATTGCCCTGATACTCACTTTCAATTCTAATCTAAATACCAGCTATCTTTTCATAGAGAAACAGGTGCTTGGACTGAAGGATGTATGTGAAAACTTTGACCCTGACATAGGCTGGAAGTTTAGGATGATTCTGTCTTGGCCTGAAAGTTGATCTGGGATGAGAATTTGAACTCTTTTTCCTGAAGAGAGATTATACCTTAAGATCTGTGTAATCCGAAGAGGAAAACCTTGCTAGCCTATACATGGCATTCCAGGCAGACCTGCTGATTGTGAAGGCTTCAGAGGGGCCCTGTGAAGGCAGAGTGAGGACTCTGCCTAAGAGAGCACCAGTCAAGCTTCTGCTGGATGGTTGTAATGGGGACTGAAGAGTTTCCAGTTTTCACATCCCTGTCTGTGAACAGCAGTACTTTCTGCCACTTGTTGGGTTTTAGTCACTCCCAGGTACCCTATTAGCTTGGTATGTAAATAGACTTATGTGTATGCAAAGGAAATAATCACAATCTAAGGGGACGCAGCAGTGTCTCTGAGTTAAAACAGAGCATGGGGGAGAGAGAAAGGAAGAGTGAGGGGGGGAAGGGACAAGGGGAGAAAGAAAGAAAGAAAGAAAGAAAGAAAGAAAGAAAGAAAGAAAGAAAGAAAGAGAAAGAAGAAAGAAAGAAGAAAGAAAGAGAAAGGGAAAGGGAAGGGAAGGAAAGGAAGAAAAGAAAGGAAAAAAGGAAAGAAAAGAAAAAGGAAAGGAAAGGAAAGAAAAAAAAAGGAAGGAAGAAGAAAGAGGAGGGGGAGGGAAGAGAGAATTAGAGAAAGAGAAGAGAGATTCAAAATTCAAGATTCTATTATTGCTTTATAAAGAATTCCTGAAACTTAAAAATCTGACAAATTTAAAATTTAAAAACTGAGTGGATGAGTTAAGGAGAGATTAGTCATCATAGAGATTAGCCTGGAGGGTCAAGTGGAAGACACATTTCAAAACACAGCAAAAAACCCAAAGAGAATGAAATCTTGAGGAAAAAGCTAAGAGACTTGGAGCACAGCATCAGAAATTGTAAAATGTGGAGAGTTAAGGATTCTACAAAGGAGAAAAGGGAATAGGTAGAAGGAAACATATTACTCAAAATAACAATTGGGAAAATAACACTGGGTGGAAAAAAAGACTTGTATATTCACACTGAAAATGCCCAGGCGAGATCGATTTCTGTAGCCGAGGACTGGCTGTGAGCGGGAGAGAGAGAAAACAGGCCGGTGGTACTGGCTTTTCATTCTGCTCCCAGTCATACCCCTTTGGGAAGTCCATAGTGCTTTTATTGTGTACTGGAGGAACCTTGATATTTCCTGATAATGCCATCGTGGCCACACCTTAAATTTCTCACATGACATGTGAACCCTTGTTTCATTGGCTTCCGCATCAACTGTCATTATCTGATGGGTGAAAAAGTTGTGGATAAGCACACCTGCCATGTAAGGGAGTGGTTCTTGTTATGTGAGTTATTTTGAGCTGCTCTGCACCCAGGTAGGTTCAGACGTACAAAATTGGCCTGAAAACTGGATTTGGGGTTGGGAAATGAAGAGAGTAAATTTCTCTGCAATTAGGAAGAATTTGGCAAATCAGAAATAATCTGGAAAGGAGGAATGAGACTGCATGTAGCTGGGGTTTGGTGTAGTGTAAATTATCTGATGAAAACTCCCACAAGGAATTGATCCAAAAACAATAATAAAGAAAGGCATCTAATGTCTAGTGCTCTTGAAATCGTATTTCTGTGCCATAAACTCTTCATGGTTCTTCCCCTCATTTATATCCAGTTAAATCTACTATTAGGAATACCACTTTATGTATTTGAAGCAGAAAGAGGTTTACTACACAAAAATAGGTGTTTACATAATAATTGGAGAGGTTAAAGGAAGAGGTCTAGGTTGGGTTTCCAGAAACGTCTTTAGGAAGATTGGATCACTGTCCCACTAGGTGACTAATGTCTCTAAAGCCTCCGTGGCAGTCTTGCAGGAAGCAGGGAGCCTCCACTCTCAGAGAGCCTGCCTCTCAGCCCATGGAGCTGGACAGTGGTGGCCACTGAAATGCTGATGATGGAAGATCTTATATTTCCATGTCCTTTTTTGACAGCAGCCCTAGCCAAGAGTCGCAAGAATATGGTGTTCATTGTATTTCTGCCTTAGGAATTTTATGAAAAGGCATCTGTTTAGCACAACCTAATTTACTAGCTATAACACCTAGAAGATTTTTGGTATACAAGAGAGACATCCATACGATGAAGCCAACGACTGATTTCATAGGGCCAATGAAGTAGAGACAGAGAGATCATTAGTATTAGATGCATGAGTGCATTAGATGGTGTGGGGGGCAGGAAAATAATTCATAAACAGGAAATCGGGGGGAAGAAGGATCTGGGAAACAGAATGATCATGATGCCACAATCTAGGTTACAACTGTCTTTGGGTAATTTTGATTATCTTAAGGTGCCTTAGGATGAGTTAGGATCATGGAATAACTATACCCCCTCCTATATCCCAACTCATGGCAAACGTTAAGACACTACAATGACCAGGGCACCTGAGTGGCTCAGTTGGTTAAGTGTCCAATTCTTGATATTGCCCCAGGTCATGTGTTGGTCTCTATGCTGACAGTGCAGATCCTGCTTGGCATTCTCTCTCTCTCCCTCTCTCTCTGCCCCTCCCCCCACCCCCCCCCTCTCTGTTTCTCCCACTCTCAAAATAAATAAATAAACATTAAACAAATTAAAAAAGAATCTACAGTGACCTGCTATTCCAGATGACTTAGCATCTTCAATTAAATCTTTAGAAATTCAGTTTACTAATTTACTGGAGTTGTCACTAAGAGAGAATTGAAAACTATTTGCTATCCTGCTTGTCAATACTATTGAGACAAACTTAAATAGTCTAACTTGCTGCAGTATCACAGAGCTGTTATTGTTTGAAACTTGATGACCCAAATCAGGTGGGCCACACGCAGAACTACCGGCCATAAATATTATTTCCTACTTATAGAATTTATTAGAAGGTGGTGGCTATGTATGGCGAGAGTTAGACAACAGCAAGTAAACAATAGAGGATCCCAGGCAGGGGAGGCTGGGCATAAACCTGCCTGTGCTTCAGAGTGGCTGGTAGTCTAGTCCATCAGGCAGAATGGTCTGCAAGAATTAGCAGAACCATTAGCTCCACTGAAGTAACTTACCTTCATACTTTTACCTATTGTTCCATATTGTTGATGGTCTTAAGAAACTTGTTCTCACCTTTGAAAAAAGGCACAGAGAAAGCAAATATAAGTATAATGATGATGTGCTAGAAAGTTTCCTATGTAACATACGTATGTGTTTATGTGTGCTCTGAGTTGAATTATGTTACTTCAAAAGTCGTGTATCCTACCCTGCAGTAACTGAGAACATGACCTGATATGGAAATTGGGTCATTACAGATGTATTTACTTAAGATAAGGTCATCGGGGTAGGCCCTGATCTAGTATGAGTGTTGTCTTTATAAAAAATGGGAACTACATACACAGATACACAGCAGGGGGCATCACGTGATGATAGAGGCAGAAGTTGGGATAGTACTTACACAATCAAGGAATGCCAGAGATTGCTAGCAAACCACCAGAAGCTGGAGGCATAGAATGGATTCTTTCACAGCTTCCAGAAAGAAACAACTCTGCTGACACCTTGATCTTGGACTTCCAGCCTCCAGAACTGTTGGGACAATGTGTGTTGTTTATGCCATTCGATTTGTGGTACTTTGTTTTGGCAGTTTTAGCAAATGAATACAAAGTATAAAATTCTAAAAAGCATATAAAGAATATTAATTGATAAAGTAAAAATTAAGAAAAATGAACATAATGACATGTATACCATGCGTACACTCTGGGACCAATTAGGTATCACCTTTCCAATGGTGGGTCTTGGGCCACACATTTCAATATGGCTGAACCAGCTGTAAGAAAATTCTATACTGTTATAAATCAATGAAGAATTTTAAAAAGGAGGAGGGCGTTTGTGATGAGCACTGAGTGTTATATGTAAGTGATGAGTCAGGATATACTACATTGTATGTTGACTAACACGAATTTAAATAAAATCTTGGAAGAAAAAAAAGAATTAAAAAAAGGTATTTAATTTCATAGGAGCGATATGATTAGAAATGGAACACTTGGAAGCAATCTTTACCCAAAGATCATGAATCAGTAAAGGAAGATGAGTCAGAAGGAGAAGGTTAATGTCATTTCAAAAACTATATGTAGACGTATTGCTTCATTTCTGACCTAAAATATCCCCTGTGGTATCCTAATAAAAAAGATAACCGACTTTCGAGGACTGTCTAGGATGAAAATTACCCGGGCTTTTGACATTTAGATTTTCAAATGAAATTGCGTCTGCTTTAACTGTATATCAAAAGCAGGCTGGTAAATAGATCAACAGGTACATACAGCCCAGTGGTGTCTGCCCTAGAAGAAATATAAAGAGGCCACATCACTAATTTCTCCTCCAGGAGAACAGTTTATAACCATCTTGTACACAACGCCTGTTGTATTTTGGAGCAAATCTGGGGTGCTTGGTCCTCAAAATAGGGGAATGCATTTTTATTAATTTGTAAAGCTCTAGCAGTTATACTGAAAAATTTCTTTAAACTTTTTTTTCTTCTAGAGCCCCTACATTTCTGACTATTTTTTGAGAATGTTTCTTCTACCAGTGTGCATACTTTGTAAGAAATAGGCAATTTCAGAAATGAGAAAATATTTTAACTTTCCATATCACATAGGAAAATTATGATTAGTTTTTTCTCCCTTGGGGAGAATTTATGTGCTGTCAAAAATTACCATTTCAATGCATTCAATAAAGGCTTAAGTCTAGTCGGAAAGGAAATACTACAGGACAACATGAGAATTATTTTGCCATCAGTCCAAGAAAGAACCAAGAACTTCTTGGCATTAATTTGAACTGGGACTCAAACAATGTTTTGAAAGTTATTTAAGTATTTGTATGAAATTAGCTAGTAGTAGCTATCATTTATGGAATGCTAACCATGTGCCAAGCTCTTTATTAGTGCCTTATACACTTATACATACAGCATATTTATGAGGACCAAAATCCTGTGTGTGAAAAAGTAGGGGAACTTGAAAGTTGCTGAACTGGATGGAGCTCAAACCCAGGGCTAGAGTTCCCTGTCCACCAAAACACAAACCACGGGCTATGCTCACATATTTGAATATCCTAATTCACTAATACATATTAAGAAGCCTCAAAAGGTTTTTATCAATTAAAAAATTAATTAATAATGGCCAGCAATGAGAACTGGAATGCTTTGCTTTGGAATGTAAACGAGTTTAGAATAGTTGAGGTGGGTGGGGTGCTCAGTTCAATACCATAAGAGTTAATCACCCTGCAGGCATACTTATTTAGATGTATTGGTTTGAAATCTCAGGAGTTCCCCCATGAAATCTGAAACTGGTCCCTGTACATGGAGGACAAAGAGAGACCGAAGAAGGAGGCCATTCCAGATTTGTAGGTAACAGGTTTAATAAGCAAGGGGAATTACATACAAGGCTTGTCTTGGACAGCTGCAAGTCTAGTAGTTTTCTGCACGTGCCCTCCAGAATCCTTGAAGTTTATTTAGTGGCCTTAACTTGGTTCAATCACATATGTTATCCAGATGGTCTCAACAGCACCTTCTCTCTCAAGCCTGAGTGCTTTGAAACAGCTCCTACTGTGGGAACGGTGGGCAGAGCATGCATTCCAAGAATAGGAGAGGAGGTGAGGAGCCTCTAAGTGCCTGGGTCCAGCTTGAGGGTCAACTGGCAGTCCCATTCTCCCAGTGGCCATCTCCGACATATTGTATAATGTGTGCAGTTTATAATAATATTATATTGTTATTTATTCTATTCCAAGTTATTCAAGTTATTCATCCAAGTTATTCATCCAAGCTATTGCTTGGATCAGTAGTTCATTACCTATGAGTAGTATTCCTTTGTATGGATAAACCACAATTTTTATATCTATGGACTTGTTGATGGACATTTGGGTTGTTTCCAGTTTAGGGCTTTTACAAATAAAACTGCTGTAAACATGTATGTATCAGTATTTCTATATACATATGTTTTTATTTCTTTTTTTAAAATTTATTTATTCAAATTCAATTCAGGTTAGTTAACATACAGTATAGTATTGGTTTCAGGAGTAGAACCCAGTGATTCATCACTTACATATCACACTCAGTGCTCATCCCAACAAGTGCCCTCCCTAATGCCCATAATCCATTTAGCCCCCTACCTACCTCCCCTCCAGCAACCCTCCATTTATTCTCTGTATTTAAGAGTCTCTTATGGTTTGCTTCTCTCTGTTTTTATCTTATTTTTCCTTTTCCTTCCTTCCCCCTATGTTCATCTGTTTGATTCTTAAATTCCACATAGGCGTGAAATTGTATGATATTTGTCTTTTTCTGACTGACTTATTTCCCTTAGCATAATACACTCTAGTTCCATCCATGTTATTGCAAGTGTCAAAATGTCATTCATTTTGATCGCTGAGTATTATTCCCTTGTACATATATATACCACATCTTCTTTATCCATTCATCAGTTGATGGCCGTTTGAGCTTTTCCATGATTTGGTCATTGTTGATAGCACTGTTATAAACTGGGGTGCATGTGCCCCTTCAAATCAGCATTTTTGTATCCTTTGAATAAATACCTAACAGTGCAATTGTTGGGTCGTAGGGTAGTTCTATTTTTAATTTTTTGAGGAACCTCCATACTGTTTTCCACAGTGGCTGCACCAGTTTGCGTTCCCACCAGTAGTGCACATCTTCACCAACATGTGGTTTCCTGAGTTGTTAATTTCAGCCATTCTGACAGGTGTGAGGTGGTATCTCATGTGGTTTTGATTTGTATTTCCCTGATGATGAGTGATGTTGAGCATCTTTTCATGTGTCTGTTAGCCATACGGATGTCTTCTTTGGAAAAGTGTTTATTCATGTCCTCTGCCCTCTGCCCATTTCTTTCCTGGATTATTTGTTTTTGGGGTTTGATAAGTTTGAGTTTGGTAAGTTCTTTATAGATTTTGGATACTAACCCTTTATCCAATATGTTATTTGCAAATATCTTCTCCCATTCCATTGGTTGCCTTTACTTTTGTTGATTATTTCCTTTGCTGTGCAGAAGTTTTTTATCTTGATGTTCCAAAAGAGAAATGTCAGGAAAGCTTCCAGACTCAATCTGTGCAGCCAGCATTACCTTGATTCCAAAACCAGACAAAGACCTTACTATAAAGGAGAATTACATCATATCCCTGATGAACCTGGATGCAAAGATTTTCAACAAGATACTAGCAAATTGAATTCAACAGTACATCAAAAGAATTATTAACCCTGATCAAGTGGGATTTATTTCTGGGATGCAGGGCTGTTTCAATATTTGCAAATCAATCAACATGATATACCACATAAATAAAAGAAAGGATAAGAACCATCCTTTGATCCTTTCTATAGATGCAGAAAAAGCATTTAACAAAATACAGCATCCATTCCTTTTTTTTTTGAAAAGGAATTTAACACAGTTATTGTATTATATTGTATTGTATTGTATTGTATTGTATTGTATTGTATTGTATTTTACATAAAACACCCAGTGTTTTATTTTATATTTTATATACAGCACCCTGTGCTCATCCCAACAGGTGCCCTCCTCAATGCCCATCACCAACTTTCTCCTCTCCCCCACCCCCAATCAACCCTCAGTTTGTTCTCAGTATTTAAGAGTCTCTTATGGTTTGCCTCCCTCCCTCTCTGTAACATTTTTCCCCCATCCCCTCTCCCATGGTCTTCTGTTAAGTTTCTTAGGATCCACATATACGGCATCCTTTCCTGATAAAAACCCTCAAGAAAGTAGTGATAGAAGGAATATACTTGAACATCATAAAGTCCATATATGAAAGACCCACAGCTAATGTCATCCTCAATGGGGAAAAACTGAGAGCTTTCCCCCTAAGGTCAGGAACATGACAGGGATGTCCACTCTTACCACTGTTTTTCAACATAGTACTGGAAGTCCTAGCCTCAGCAATCAGAAAACAAAAAGAAATAAAATGCGTACAAATTGCCAAGGAAGAAGTCAAACTTTCACTCTTCACAGATGACATGATACTCTATGTAGAAAACCCAAAAGATTCCACCAAAAAAGTGCTAGAACTGATATATGAATTCAGCAAAGTCACAGGATATAAAATCAATGTACAGAAATCGGTTGCATTTCTATACACAAATAATGAAGTGTCAGAAAGAGAAATCAAGGAATTAATCCCATTTATAATTGCACCAAGGAACACAAGATATCTAGGAATCAACCTCACCAAAGGGGTAAAAGATCTATACATGGAAAACCATAGAAATCTTATGAAAGAAATTGAAGAAGACACACAAAAATGGGAAAACACTCCATGCTCAAGGATTGAAAGAACAAATAGTGTTAAAATGTCAAAACTACCCAAAGCAATCTACACATTCAATGCAATCCCTCTCAAAATAACAGCAGAATTCTTCGCAGAGCTAGAACAAACAATTCTAAAATTTGTATGGAACCAGAAAAGACCTCGAATAGCGAAAGTAATGTTGAAAAAGGAAACCAAAGCTAGAGGCATCACAGTTTCGGACTTAAGCAGTATTACAAAGCTGTAATCCTCAAGACAGTATGGTACTGGCACAAAAATAGACACATAGATCAATGGAACAGAATAGAGAACCCAGAAATAGACCTACAAATGAATGGCCAACTAATTTTTGACAAAGAAGGAAAGAATATCCAATGGAGAAAAGACACTCTCTTCAGCAAATGGTGTTGGGAAAATTGGACAGTGATATGCAGAAGAATGAAACTGGACCACTGTCTTATACTATACACAAAAATAAATTCAAAATAGATGAAAGACCTAAATGTAAAATAGGAAACCATCAAAATCCTCGTGGAGAATACAGGCAGCAACCTCTTTGACCTCGGCTGCAGCAACTTCTTACTAGACATGTCTCCGGAGGCAAGGGAGGCAAAAAGCAAAAATAAACTATTGGGATCTCATCGACATACGCTTTTATTTCTTTTGGGGAAATATCTGGGACTAGGAATCCCTGGGTTATATAGTAGCTGTATGTTTAACTTAAGAAACTGTCATACAACTTTGTAAGGTAGTTGTGCTAGTTTAGTTTACATTCCTATTAGCACTGTGTGAGAGTTCCAGTTTTTCCATATTCCCTGAATACTTGGTATGGACAATCTTTTAAATTTTAGACATTCTAATGTGTAGTAGTATCATAGTGTGTTTTTAATTTGAATTTCCCTAATGATGGATGATGTTGGACATCCTTCATATACTTATCTGTGATCAGCAAATCTTCTCTGGAAAATGTTCAAAGCATTTACTGTTTTATGGTTTTTTTTTCTTATTATGTGCTGATAGTTATTTATATATTTGAATAAAAGGCCTTTCTCAAATATGAGGTCTTCAGGTGTTTTCTCTCAGCCCATGATTTTGTCTTCTTTATTCTTTTAACAGTGTCTTTTGGAAAGTAGAAGTTCTTTATTTTGATAAAGTCCAGCTTACTAATTTTTCATTTTATAGATTGTGCTTTTGATACCTTATCTAAGAAATTGTGACCTAACACAAGGCACAGATTTCCTCAAGTTTTGTTTTAGAAATTTCATAGTTTTAGATTTTGCATGTATATCTATGATCCATTTCTGAGTTAATATTTTTCTATGGTGCGAGATATGGATTGAAGTTTATTTTATATGTATATGAATTTTTATTTGTTAAAAGGCTATTCCCTGAATTGTATTTGAAACTTTGTGGAAAAGCAATTAATTATATATATAATTATATATATATATATATATATATATATATATATATATAGGTGTTTTTCTGAACTCTATTCTAGCCCAGATAGATCAATTTGCCTATCTGAGAACTGATTGACTTGATTGCTGTAGTTTAATGATAAATTTTAAAGTAGGATGAGAAGAACTCTCTCTTTTTTTTAAGGTTATTTTGGCTCTTCTGGTTCCTTTGCATTTCCAAATAAATTTTAGAATTTCTTGTCAACTTCTACAAGGCTGCTGGGATTTTTATTGCAATTGTGTTGAATCTATATATTCATTGTAGAAGAGTGTTCCCTTAACTAGACTGAGGCTTGTGATGGTCCACAGACATGACATATTTCTCCATTGTGTCAAATATTCTTTGATTTCTCTTTTCAGTATTTTATAGTTTTCAGTGTTAGGACTTGCACATATTTTAACAGATATACCCCTAAGTAGCTCATATTTTTATGCTATTATAAATTATATTTTTAACCGCAGTCTTCACCATTTGCTAGTATATACAAATTACAGTTGAGTTTTGAACATTGATCTTTTATACTGGAACTTTGAAAACTCAACTTATCAGTTGTTGGAAACTGATAGATTTTCTGCAAGGATAAATTATCAGGGTATCTGCAAATGACTAGGTATATGTATGGGTGGTGGGATTATGAGGGAAATTTGAGATGCCCATCACATTCCTGAGGTGGATTGCTGGATTGACATTGATATAATTAATAAGGATGAGAAATAGAGAATTAATGTGTTTTACAAAAAAAATGATTAAATTTACTGCTGGATACATTGACTTCTTGGTTGCCATAAGAATTCAAATGGAAACGTTTATTAGACAATCCTATCCATGTTTAGGGGAACAGTCAGGAAGGAAGATACACATTTGGGAGTCATCACTATAGGTGGTGGCCTGCTTCGTAGGAATATATAATGTAACAAGAAACAGAAAAATGTCAAGGAAAGAACTATGGGGAGCATGAACTTTAATTTAGGATGGAGAGACTTGGATATTTTCATGGGCTGAGGCAAGAAAGAGGAAATTAGTTTAGAGGAGGACTTTTCAATTTCCTTTTCTTTAGCACTTTGTTCTGAGTCGCTAATATCTCTTTGAATCCAAAAGAAAGTATGTTGATTCCTACAGGGAATCATATCTCTGTCTCTGGCTTCTGTCTGGATTCAGGGTTCATGAACATAAATTTGTTCCTCAGCCTGACATTGTGTTTCTGAAATTGCAAATCTGAGAGACAGGTTCTATATGATAGTGAGTTCACCTATATGTCATAATTATTTTAAAAGGGCTTTTATTCAAATAACTTTTTTATAGTTATAGAACTAATGTATGTATATGTAGAAAATCAGAAAGAAAACAAGAATAATTAGAAAGAAAACAAATATCACATCCCCACTCCCTCAGGGATCACCACGGTTAATACCTTAGTACATATTAGTATTGTACACTTTGTTTTGTAAGCTTCTTTTCTTAGTCAATGATCTTCATCTTTCCTGTTCAGTAAATTTCTATCTCACTTTAAACCCAGCTTATATTCAAATTTCTATAATTGGCTAAAATGTCCTTTACAGTTGGTTTGTCCAAGTCAAGACCACACATTGCATTTGCTATTATGTCTCTTGGGTTATTTTAATTTGGCAGCATGTTTTTTCTTATGATCTTGATGTTTGTATATCAAAATATTAAAGACTTAGTTTTTAATTTATTTTATTTCATTTTTTTCACTTCGTTTCATTTTAAATGTTTATTGAGAGAGAGAGAGAGAGCGAGAGCGAGAGAGTGCATGGGTAGAGAGAGAGGGGAGAGAGAAAATCCCAAGCAGGCTCCATGCTGTCAGCATAGAGCCCTATGTGGGGCTTGAACCCATGAACCGTGAAATCATGACCTGAGCGGAAATTAAGAGTCAGATGCTCAGCCGATGGAGCCAGCCAGGCGCCCCCAAGACTTAGTTTTTAAAAAGCAGCCAGCTTACTTTGATAGAGTTGTTCACTGGAAAATACTGTCATAACAAAAATCAGTAATTAATCTACTCATCAGTTTACTGACATACCAGTCCATACTTTGTCAAGTCAGGCTTATTTATAGAGGATGCAGACTATATATAAGAGCAGTATGTATGATGGAATAATTAGCACTGTCTCTGTGGGCTTGAAATGGCAAGACCTGGTTTCCCTTCTGTTTCTCTTATGATTCCTGTGTGGACTCCTCTATGCCTCCAGCACTGGCCTTTGTGGTTCCTACTCCACAATTCTTGGTTCTTGTAACATCGTCTCTTAATGTTGTCCCAGACATGGGGCTGGTAGCTGCTTCCTCTGTCTCATGGGTTTTAAATGTGTCCACAAATTCCCTGACATTCTTACCACCAGGGGGCCAGTGTCCCCTCCCCTTCTGTCTAGACCAAACTTAATTAACCCACAGAATATGGCAGAAGTGACAGTGGTGTTTGAGGGTAGGTCGGAAAAAGGGATGGATCTTTTGGATCCTTTCTCTTTTGGATTACTTGCCTTGGAAGCCTGAGCCATCAGGTAAGAAGTCTGAGATGGTCATGTTATGAGGAAGGCCAGGCCACATGGAGAAGTTCTGTGTGAGTGTTCTGGCCCCAAACTCCTGCCAAGGTCCCAGCCAACAGCCAGCATTGACTATCACACATGTGATATCACACATGTGATGTCCAACTTCTCCACCATCTGACGTAACTGCATGAGAGAACGCAGGTGAGAGCTATCTAATGGCGCCCACTCAACTCCCAGCACTATGAAAGATAATGATTTAAAAAAGATAGATTGTTGTTGTATTGAGCTCCTAAAGTTTGAGGTACTTTGTTATGCAAAACTACAGAAGTGGAATGGTCAGTGACTCATTTCCGAGTTACCTCTTCACGCCTGGTTTTCCCTCTCATCTAGCACCTGAGTAGCCGATTCTATTAAATATCCTCTCTTTGCAATACCTAGGGTTGTTCCTGTTCTCCACTAGAATTTTACTGATAATCCTCCTGGGCAAGGTGTATGCAAAACAGCCAGGGAAGATTAAAAAAAAAATTCAGGGGCGTCTGGGTGGCTCAGTCGGTTAAGTGTCCGACTTCAGCTTAGGTCATGGTCTCACGGTTCGTGAGTTCCAGCCCTGCGTCGGGCTCTGTGCTGACAGCTCGGAGCCTGGAGCCTGCTTCGGATTCTGTGTTTCCCTCTCTCTCTGCCCCTCCCCCACTGTGCTCGTTCTCCTTCTCTCTCTCTGTCAAGAATAAATAAAACACTAAAAAAAAAATTCAGATCACATGTTGGTCTTTTTTAGTTACATGTGTTTTGATGTTCATTATCAACTGTTTCTCTAAAACCAACATTGTGAGATATTTCTGTTCTCTCAGGAACTATAAATGTAACCTTTTCATGAAAGTACGGAAACTGCACTACCTTTGAATAAGTACAAGACATCAGAATTTCGGTATTTGTTATTTAAAGTTCTTCTAAAATAAACATGA
The DNA here is from genome assembly GCF_016509475.1 of Prionailurus bengalensis. Taxonomy (NCBI): domain Eukaryota; kingdom Metazoa; phylum Chordata; class Mammalia; order Carnivora; family Felidae; genus Prionailurus; species Prionailurus bengalensis. The sequence goes on along the minus strand of NC_057344.1, from coordinate 170,381,402 downwards.
TTTCTTAGTGACATCCTTTTTTTTTTTTTTTTTCACTACAGCAAACTGCCTTTTGCTTCCATGCCTGCTTCCTCGAAGGTGGGAAGGTTTAAAAACACACCTTTAACTTTATTTTTACTTTAATGTGTTTTCCTTAGGAAAGTTATAGCCTGTGTGTGCAATATAAGGAAATGTAGTGGAGACGATTCTGGCACACAGTTGTCCTCACTACTTAAAAGTTGGCTTTGCTTGTGATCTGCAGCATATGTGGGAAGATGCCTGCTGTTCCCAGAAGCAGTCATGTGCGTTGGGGTACTTAAGATGAGGGGCTTAGATGTATGTAGATAGAGGAGGCAGTGATTCCAAAACGGACTGCATGGGGATATGCCTCTCAGGGTGTCAGGCTCTGTTGGGTACTGTAGGGGTTTACATTTTATAGCCTTGGAGTGCCTGGGTCCTGAGCTGCTCAGATTCCAGGAAGCTAGACTTTGGTGCCGGTTCCATGGAGAAGAGATACTTCCCAGAACAGACTTTGCCTCCGTTTTAAAGCCTTGTTTTGCATGGGCAGCAAGTGTGCTAACATGGTTAGTATCATGATGTTGATTCAGCTCTCATGTTTCCCTTTACCATCAACTCCTTTGTCTCTGATTTTGTTCTGCATACTAACCATGGCCTGCGACAGCCTCAGGCTTCTCCGGTTCAGTTTTGGGCATGAGATCCCATTCATTTCCTGACACAGGAGAGACTGAAGTAGGAGACTCTAGTTGGCCAGGTGGTGGAAAACAAGTTTTGCTGCCAAAACCCACAAAACCAGTGCAAGCCCCCATGAGGCACTGAAATGCGGCCTTACCTTAATTTCTTCATTCTTGACCTTCTCCCTTGGGTTGGATTTCTATGTCTCAAGTTCATTGCATCAGGTTCTAGGGCTTAGTCCTGAACCCTTATATACTCTAATGGGTCTCTGATAACCTGCCTAGTTCTGGCCTAGCTCTTTTTCTAGCTCCCTTTTTACTATCCATGTCTGTAAGCTGTCTCCCATATACTTGGGCACAGAATGGAGTCTGTTCCCAGAGAATGAGGACTCAGAACCCCAACTCAGTCCCCTCCCCCATCTCACCTTAGCTTTCCATTGAAAATGACCCCTACCTGGACTTTCCACCGCCATGCCCCACCTACCCCACCCCTCATTGAATACAGTTGTGCATCTGAATGGGAGGTGAGTGGCATAGTCTTCTGGATACTGATTGTTCCTTTCTGGTCAGTTTTCTCCACCTTGAGTGCTGTCCATTCCTGGTTTCTTCTCTTTTCATTCCCCTCTCTCCTCTTTTCAGTCGGTCCTTTATCTGAGTCTGCCTGAATGATCACACTCTTCTTTGGTCTTAACCTTTTTCTTGGCCTCAACCAGGCTTCACTTTCATTCTGTTGTTCCAAATAAAATAACATGTAAAGCTTTGCATTGAAATTTGAGAGGGAAGGAAAATAATGCCAAGGTAAATTTGTAAAGCCAGGTGCTGTGGAGCCCAACAGGTGTGGAATAGAAGGGAAAATAATGGAGAAACAGGTGACCAGCATTTATCAGGAAGAACTATTAGGAAAGAGGATCCATAACAATACTTATAGCCTCAGGTGGCTGTATAGTCAACAATATACAGAGCACAGCAATAGACAAAGTGAACTTAAAACTTAGCTCAAGAGTGTAGATATGATCTTGGGCATTATTCAGACTTGGTAGCATGGAACAGTGGTAATGGAACAATGTCTCCATTGGAAGCCAGATCTAGTTTGGGTAATGTTCCTAACTATTCATGAGACCACTCTGGTTCTCTCCTTTGAAAATTGATCAAACATATTTTAATGTCTAAATTTTTTTCTAGTTCTGGGACTCCTGGGTGGCTCAGTTGGTTAAGCATGTGACTCGATTTCAGCTCAGGTTGTGATCCCACAGTTCGTGGGTTCAAGCAATGGGCTTTGCACTGACAGTGTGAGGCCTGCTTGGGATTCTTTCTTTCTCACTCTCTCAACAATAAATAAACATTAATAAGTTTAAATTTCTTTCTAGTTCTGACGTTCTGTAAGCATTTGCCCATGGCCCCATTCTTACAGTTGCACCTATACATTATGAGTTTAGCCAACTGCTGTTTTCAGGTCCTTCAAGAGGTACACATGTCCCAGAAATGGAAGAAAAATTATAGTTACTGGGATATGATGATATATGAAACCAACTAGATCAGTAGTAAAACATTATGCACTGTTGGGCAGAAACTGTCAATTTCTGGTTTCATAAAATTCACAACATTTTGGCATCTGGCTCATGAGGGAACTACCACTAACAAGTGAGTTTGTACTGCCATCTCTCAGAGACTTCTGTTTATTTTTTTACACAAGATGCTTCCAAAAGAACTGTTTGAGGGGTGCCCAGGAGGCTCGGTTGGTCCAACTATCGGTTTCCGCTCAGGTCATGATCTCACAGTTTCATGAGTTTGAGCCCCATGTTGGGATCTGTGCTGACAGTGCAGACCTGCTTGGGATTCTCTCTCTCTTTCTGCCCCTCCCCTACTCACACTGTCTCTGTCTCTCTCAAAATAAATAAATAAAAACTAAAAAAATTTTCAGAATAGCTATTTGAATGAAACCTACTGCCCAGAAGCTGTGGGGAGCACAAGTCATAGAATAAGGAAGCATTAAGAATAAGAAGCCAGGAACCAGCTTCCTGGAAGCAAGAACCAGCAGTGTGAGAGGAAAGAACATCAATGAGTTGGGTCTTTCAGTTCTGATACCATGATGTCTATAATCTGGAATGCAAGATTCAGCCAGCCTTGTGTTTGAATATCAGCTCTGCCTTGATGATTTTGAGTAAAGTATTTAGTGTCTCTGAGCCTCAGTTTTCTCATATGTAAAGTTGGAACAATATTACATATTTTATAGATTTATTTTAAGGACTAAAAGCGGTAACATATGGAGCATTTATGGCACATAAGAAATCCTTAATAAAAGTTATTTTTTATCATTGTTCTTTATTATTTATGAAGCATCCAAAATGGAGACTATATAGCAGGAAACACATCAATATAAGCTAAAGTGAGTTTCTCACTTCAAATTACATGTTTTAAGTATCCAGGTTCTTGGTTCCAATTAGATTTCACAATTTAAAATTACACAATTTAATTTCTGAGACATTAAGAAAAATATAGTTCACAAGTGAAAAACCAAGACTATTTTGGCATTCAAAGCAGCAAATGGTCTAAACTTATCTAAATAGGCCATGAAAATGGAATATGTTTTTATATCTTCCAAGTTTGAGAAGTAACTTCTCAGTTGAATGTTCCAGTTATGATATTACTTCCAAAATAGCAAAAACAGGTTTTTTTCCAGGAACATTTCTATTTAAAGAGCTAAGATTACTTATTGATGGTAAGTTACCACACCAAGCTTCTTTTTATTTATCCTCTCACTTTATTTGTAAACTAAGTAGACAGTCAGTAGAAGTGGTACAAATATGTCTTTGGACAAACAGTGCTTTTGGACACTCGTGCCCTCAACTGTGGCTATAAAAATATATATCCTTTTTATAAAGAAAGTGAGGAAAAATCAGATAACATCTGTGGAATATTAAGAACTCTTGTGAAGGAAATATTTGGGTAGATTTTCTTAATCTAAAGCCCAGCTTTGGAAAATGAAAATAATGAAAATGAAAATGATGACTTAGAGTTATATATTTTATAGGTGTCTGATAAGCCTGTATTTATAGGTGTTCTATAAAGATTGTTTTTGAATGAATGAATTGCTATTCATCCAGTTTTCTTTCCATTGAGGATGAAACTTGGAAAAGTAGTAAATTATCTTTAAGTTTATTTATTTTGAGAGCACAAACACACACTTACACACACACATACATGTGAGCAGAGGAGGGGCACAGAGAGAGAGAATCCCAAGCAGGCTCCATGCCTATCCTGGAACCCAATGTGGGGCTTGATCCCATGACCATGAGATCGTGACCTGAGCAGAAATCAAGAGTCGGCTGCTTAACCGACTGAGCCACCCAGGCGCCCCAGCAATAAATTATCTTTAAATGTGCAAGCAATATTTCTCTTTCTATTTGCCTTTATTGCAAAAGGCTTTTCTTTAGCATTCTTGGAAATTATACCAGGAATAGCCACTGATTTTTTCTCAGAAACTGTCTATGACCTTTTTTTTAACGTTTATTTATTTTTGAGACAGAGAGAGACAGAGCATGAACGGAGGAGGGTCAGAGAGAGAGGGAGACACAGAATCTGAAACAGGCTCCAGGCTCTGAGCAGTCAGCACAGAGCCCAACGCGGGGCTCGAACTCACATACTGCGAGATTGTGACCTGAGCTGAAGTCGGACGCTTAACCGACTAAGCCACCCAGGCGCCCCTATGACCTTCTATGTCTAAGAATCACATCTACCTTCCATACTCCTCAGCACTCCATTTATCTCTATTATACTGCTTCTCCAACTATACTGGAAGTTTTTGGAGGGCAGGAGTTTAGCAAGTTTTGAATCCCTGCTGTTTAATGTGACATGTGCTCAATCAAACGGGTTGAATGAACAGTTGAAGAATAGGAACAAGGAAAGGTCTTGGGGAAGAAGCAGGGGTGATATGCATTCCCGCAGATGCAATGCTGCTAACAGCCATGAGATCAGGATTCCTGTTTGGATGGGACTTACCGCAGAGGGAGGTATCTGAGATTCCAGAGTATCAGCATGGCTTTGGTTAAGATTCAGTTCCAGTTGAATGTATTTTCCAAATCCTCCTAAGGCTGTTGGTCTGAGAGAAACTGAAGATAAATGAGTCCAGTGGTTCTTAGTAAGAGAATTACTGTCCTCTGGGGCGGGGACATTCTGGAAATTATGGGAATGTGTTTTTTTGTTTTTAATATTTGGGGAAGGGTCTCCTATGTCATTTCACAAAGTTGGATCCAGGGATGCTAGATGTCTTGCCATGTGTGAGAGAGCCCTGCACAACAGATACATATCTATCCTGTACAGATTTCATATTTTCTTAGCTTTGAAACAAACTGCATCTGATGTATGAACACAGATGCTTTTTAATGAAGCTTTCATATACAGTCTACTTTCCAGGAAATGCAACTGAGGTGTAAATTGAAAGGAGTATTGTATTTTGCTTTGTTTGGAAATTTACCGAAGTTATTCATCATTTCAGAAAATTATTCCATCATGCATTGTGCCTGTTGTACCCAGTGATGGGTGCTTCTCTGTCCCGGTGCAGGCATCAGACTGCTTCAGTACATCTGCCACTATATCATGTCCAAGGACTTCCATAATGAAATATGTATGGTTTTTATAAATTAATATCCTTTCATTTCTTCCTCCTGCTAGAGTTATTAGAGTGTATACTGAGTTTTTGTGTGAAGGTAGGTTACGTAGTTATGAAAACCTTTTTCTGAATTTTTTAGCCAGAAGTATTTTCAGTCTTTTTTTCAGATTTTAGAAAACTAGCGAAGTACATACACCTAATATAATGTAATGGTCTCTGTGGAATATGGGACCTAAAACCAATTACACTGGTTTTGTTGTAGCACATATTCATAGTAGATGGGATAAATAAAATGAATTATTCGCATCAATTCAGGTCGGGGATGGGGCCGTGTGAGTTTAGGAGCCAAACTCTGATAAAAGTTTTCAGATTTCAGAGCTTGTCGGGCTTTAGAATTGTAGAAAAGAAACTATGGAATGAGTGTATAATCTCTGTGTGGATGGATTAAAGTGCCTATGCATTTCATTTCAGGATAGTAAAAGGGATATTAAAATATTTGGCAGAAAAGGAGATTTAGGATATGATACGGTTAGGGTCCACTGATACAGTTGAAGAGACTCAGACTTTTAACTAACCATATGCAGTGAATCGTGGAATGAGTTATGACTTAGAGTCTGAAATAATTCCCTAAGGCTAGAGTTCATTCATAAAATATTGAAATGTACAAGCCAGGTTATTTATCTCTATTTGCTTTTACAACAAGGGATTGCACTCGGGGCCACTGGTGCTTTGTTGATATGAGAATGTTATTTAGTCCTCTAAAAAATGAAACATAAAACAACAGTTAGAAAAGCCAGATGAACTCTCCAGGTTGTTAAAAGGAGGTTTTGTCCTTTTCCATTTCCCATAAAAGCCCAGCTGTACCTTCTAAAATTGGAACTTATTCATGTGCTCTCCAGGTGCCAGAGCATAAAAATCAAATGTGGAAAAGCTGAAACAAGATATTTCAAAAATAGAAACAGGAAATGGGCATAGGGAAAGAGGTAAATGAAAAGTAAGTAAATGGAAAGGTAGAAAGGAAAGAAAAAAAAATAGCCATATGGAAAAACTTTTATGGGGTAAAGTACATGTGTAATTTTATTAAACAGTGAATTTATTGGATAAGAAATGATAATTGTTTTAGATAGGTTAGGTGCTCAGGTTCATCCATTCAAATTATCTGGCTTATATTTTTACATGTAAAACTCAAATTTGTGAGTTTTTATCTGGCTGCACTAGAAGCCAGTTAGTAGGAAGTTTGGAATAAAGTAAGATCGACCAGTTCTGAGTGTGGTTTTCTTTGCACACTGAGGACTTAGGCTTAAGCAGAGACTCTGAGGATGGGGAGAAAGGACACACCTGAGGTATGGTTAGAAGGGCACGCAGAAGTACTTGTGGGTGTGGTAACCAGGTAGAGAGTGACAAAGAGAGAGGACAGGGTTGGAGAGCAGAAATCCTAAATCTGCTAAAAACATTCTTCTCTTGGAAGAAGTGGAAATGATTAGAAAGAAGAAGATGAGGAATAATGAAGTTCTATTAGATATTTGTGCTTAGGTAACAGAAGCACACCTTGTTGGCAATGTCTGGTGGGCATGTGGACATAAAGGAAATAGTCCAGGAAGTAGCTTTGAACCATCAATATGTTTTCATTCCAAGGTTCCATTTCCCTAAAGGCAATCTATGTATAATCAACTCCAGAGAGTTAAAGTTCTTCCCATCTGGAATTTTGGGTCCCAGAGAGAGGTGAGCTCCAGAGAGTTTAATACTGGATGGTGCTTTACAGGAATAGGAAGGAGCAGCCCCTTTGGTGAATTTTCCCTAGTGACTCAGAGTTGGTGGTGGTAAGCAGCATGAAGTCATTCAGACCAGGTTAAATAAACAGGTGAATTAACTAGAGGTATACACGGGTGGATATTATGCCAGGCCTCATGACGAGCCAAGAGCTGGAAATCTCTGGGAGTGAAGGAAGCTGTTTTCTTTATCTTGTTCACTGTTGGAAGTTCTTAGAATTGCTATGTTCTATTTCCAAGTAATCTTGTTGGGCCAGCCAAAGGGCAGGGTTATATGACCCACTGCACACTTGGGTAGAGCTGTTGAAACATACACTCTGTAGAGGTTCACCCAAGGGAAGCAATTTGAAAATATGCCTGCTAAATGCCATTGGCAAAACATTCTACTGGGAATGTGGAGGGCGGTGGGTCCGGAGAAGGTTGGGGGAAATACAGCAAGGCAACAAATTTGCAAAAACATACTGCTGTGTTAGAATGTTGAAACATTTTAAGAAAAGACTGGATATGGGCTTAGTTGATTACCTTTACTCTTAGTTCACCAGATAATGAAAGTAAATATCACTGTTTAGAAGGGAAATTTTTGTCTCATTCCTTAATTTTTAAATTCATTCAACAAGTATTTTTGGAATACCTTCTAAGTGCCTTCCAGTGATTGTTCCAGATGCTGGAATATAGCATTTATCACAATAGTTTTGAGTCTTTGATCTAGAACAGCTTACAATGGGAAGACAGACTATAAGAGATAAATCATTGTGATATGAAAAATATTAGAGCAGGTTAAGGGAAATAGTGACAAATTTTATCTAAGCTGTCAGGGAAGGCAGAGTGACTGTATCATTTACTTCCTTCCTTTATTTATTTTTTTATAAAAAAAATTTTTAACGTTTATTTATTTTTGAGAGAAAGAGACAGGGCATGATCAGGGGAGGGTCAGAGACAGAGGGAGACACAGAATCTGAAGCAGGCTCCAGGCTCGAGCTGTCAGCACAGAGCCCGATGTGGGGCTCGAACTCACGATCCGTGAGATCATGACCTGAGCTGAAGTCGGACGCTCAACCGACTGAGCCACCCAGGCACCCCTACTTCCTTTTTTTTTTTTAATTAATGTTTATTTATTTTTGAGAGCAAGAGAGAGAAACAGTGCAAGCAGTGGAGGGGCAGAGAGAGAGGGAGCCACAGAATCTGAAGCAGGCTCCAGGCTCCAAGCTGTCAGCACAAAGCCCAGTGTGGGGCTCACACTCACAGACCACGAGATAAGTTACCTGAGCCAGTCGGACACCCGACTGATTGAGCCACCCAGGCACCCCCTCATTTACTTTCTAAGGGAGGTATTTCGAGTATGGAAACAGGCATTGTTGAGTAATTCTGTAATAACAGATGTCAACTGGGACTGTCCCAAGCAACCTGGACAGTAGTCTGATCACCCCACATCATGATAGTGTGACATAAACAAAGACCGGGAAAAATTGGGAAGCAGGTGATGTATTTATTTAGGGGAAGTGGTCCATGAGGAGGGAATACGTGAACCCTTCTGCACAGACTTTGGGGATTGGGGATTTATAATTTTAGAATTTCTAAAACAAGAAGAGGACTCCACCGTGGCATTGCCTTTCCTAGGAATGGCACCTTACGGACTCGCCACACGAGGACTGGCTGACCTGCCCTGTCAGAGCCTGACCACTGACGTAGGTGATTGTCATTGTCAGCGTAGGCCTAGAAGGATTGCCAGTCAGGAGACAACCTTTTCCACACTGTGGTCACAGAAAGATGGTGCTAAGATGAGGTCACTTTGTGAAAGGCTGAGCTCACCTTGTGGCTCTGGTTTGAGAAGCCTTTTCTGTCTAGACATGTGGCTCAACTGAAGCCTGAAGCTCCTGTAGGGTAAACTGCTGCCTCTTCCTTCTGGGTGTGACCTTTGCCTCACACATGAGCCTCTGCTTCTAGGTGCCCTCAAAGAGCTTGGGCTGCTCACCCTGCGGCTGTTGCCTGTCACGGCTCCATTCGTTGGGCACAATGCAACTGCCTTCCTGTGTCTACCTCTTCTCCACAGGTCTTGCTCAGCTAGGTGGGATCATGTTCTGTTAAGAAACCATATTCTAGGGTTAGTCAGCTGGGGAGCCCAGCAGCTTGGAGAATTTGGGCGTTATGGCGTATTAGGTCCTCCTCCTCCTCCTCCCCTTCATCATCATAAAGTACCCATGGGCACAAAGGGATTATTCTGGATAACAGTAGGCAACAGCACATTAAGATGAAAAGCTGTTACTCATTGGGGTGTACTTTTGCCAGACGTTAAAAACCATTAGGCATTAAACACTCAAATTTTCACTCACGTGTGAGACAGGTATAATGCTATTAGGTTTATCCCTGGGAAGTTTCTGAGACTCTATCATTTCTGACCTACAGAAATGACATTTTCATATGGGTTTGGGCCCAAGAGTTTACAGGCAAAGAAAGTTCAGGGATGTTAAGAAAAATAAACTTACCAACGTTGCACACCTTGACTCAGAACTGGTATTTTGATGCCAGCCAGTTGGCTTCCGGGTCTACAGTCCTTGCACTTTGCCTCCCTGACAGCTGTGTCCCATATAAAATAGATGAATTGCTTCTTTCTTTGGAGAGCTTCAGGATAGAGCGCACAGATGCAGATGCATTCACAGAGCCTATGAATCCCCCTAATCCTGCAGAGAACTGACCCACTGCTGGAATATTAAGACCTGAGGGAGAGACCCTAATACGCAAGCTCATAAACACTAAGAGGCCACTGTGAAGTCAGAAAGAAAAGGGGAGGTGGGCAAAAGAGTTCGGAGGGAATCCTGTTAAGAGAATATACAGGGACATTGCTCTGATGTGGATGTGAAACAGGAGCCTGCCAGAAGCTGGCACCAGTTCCCAGTGGGGGTTCCTCACACCCCAAGTTCTTCAAGAGACCTCTGAACCAAATAGGCTGGGAAACTAACTGTATTCTCCTGCAATCAGACCAGAACCAGTAATGGGAATGAGACTGGGAACTAAGGAACATTTCTCTGTTTCTCTGTCCTTCCAGCACCCTCCAACCCCAAACTCTGCTTCTGTTTTCCTCTGGATATCTGCATTTCCTCTTTCCCTCTTTTACAAATGGCTTTCTCTGTTTCTTCATGCGTGAATAATTATCTGAGAATGACCCTAAATTTCAGTGCCCACAGACACTGATGAGAATCACTGCATGAAGTTAGAAATTCTGCAGAGACAAAGCCGAATGATTAGGGTTAGGTCGGAGGTCTCCTGAGGCCAGGGAGAGGTTGCATGCACACTCCCTAAGAGGGGACATAGTACAGTAGGCAAATGGACTTGTTTCCAATAATCGGTTTCAAGCCAAACTGAGAAGCTAGAGAAGTCCACTTTCATATTTGCTTATTTTCCTCTTCTGTTGTGTCTGTGCTTAGTCAGTAATCTTCACAGTCTACCCCACAATTGGGTCTATCTTCTCTCTTCCCAAGCTGTCCCATACCACAGGAGGCTATATATACTAGCTGTGCTTCGGGTGATAGTTTTCTGAGTTTGCAAATGATTACATATTTGGCTGCCAACATATCACCTGATTGAAAATTAAAGTTTTTTTTTTCTCACTAAGAAGCTATTTGGATGATCATTTTGCAAATCGGCTTCTTCAGATCCTATTTCTTTGACCCAGTGTGAAGGACACAGCACGTGAGAGCCATCGGAAGCTAAAGCACGAAACGGATGCAAAATCTCACTATCATGACTTCATGATGAGTTGAGAGGCACCTGGACAGCAGAGTAGAAGGTGCTTCTCAAGATTTTGGTCTCAGCTGTCCTTGGTCATCTTTTAGATTACAGAATTTCAGTTGATGATCATTGCCTATTTCTAATAGGAATAAGAAACCTGACCAAAGAATAAAGTTGATGATGCTAGGTCATTTTCTGTACCCCCTCATTGATACTTCTTTGGAGCGTGTGTACTGTGCTGGCTGAGTGTGGTTGTTTTGTTTTGTTTTGTTTTGTTTTGTTTGTTTTGTCTTTTGAACAGATGCCTGTAACAAAAAGTTAGCTGGGTTTTAGGGATGGCTAATGTCTCTACGGGCTGCAGAATGTTATTAAGGCTTGATTGCAATCTCCCGACATGATAAAACTGAATTAAAGAACAGGAACTGCCTGCTTGGCAGCGCTGAGGGCAGTTGGAAAGCTCAGCAAGGAACAGGCATTAAGGAAGAAAGAATGCTGACAGAAGCTGGGCAGGCAGACAGGGCTATTTAATTCAGAGGGGTGGGTGTTAATTAATTTATTTTGGGTGAGGGAGATCTGATTTCTGAGCTAGACTACAAGCTGTTGCCGGTGTAGTTGGGGACAATATCCTAACAGCTGTAGGAATATCATCCATCGTCTGGGTGGCTGACCTCATATCCTATCCATCTTCCTGTGTCCAGACTCACCGTGCTGTGTCAGTTGGATGCCAACAGCTCAGTTTTCTTACCCTTCCATGTTACTCTTGTCTTTTGCTTGTCTCTGTTTCTTGTATCTCCAAGAACTCCCCTGAAGCCCCAAAATGATCCATGAAAGGAAGAAGGTAGAAAGAAGGAAACCAGGACTGAGTTGGAAGTTACCACTCCTTCTAAAATGGCATATTTTTCAGTGTATGAAATCTTGGCTTCCTATCCTTTTAAGATGGGTCAACTGCTATTCAGAAAAAAAGGTTAGTCATTAAAATTCACCAAAGCAAATGTCAGGCTTGCAGCCTCCTGATTTTCTATCTGGTCTCTGATTTCTCACTGTGAAAAATTACTTTCTCTCAATTCCATTGTTTCACATAACAAAGGGCACATCTAATGATGTCTTCCCACATGCGGTTCCATGGAGGCGTTTATTATGGTAATTAATTTTTCAAAGGTAAAAAAAAATGGTAAGATGTATTATGAAACACAAACAGAAAGGCATGAAAATTTGGGGGTAACGTTTTAGAAGTTATTTTGATGTAGTGGGAGAAGCACTGGGTCTGGGTACCAAAGCTCTGGTCCAAGCAAGTCCCTTAAAAGTCTAAGGAGTCCTGTACATATTTGTTAAAACTCATCAATCAGTAGCACTAAAAGGGTGAATTTGATTGTGTGTGAATTAACCTGTAAAAACAGAACGTGAAAATCTGAGGAATAACTATATTTAGTAAGTATGAGGATAAAACACGCTCATCTGAAAATACAGAAACGCACACAAAAGTAAAAACTAGCCATAACACATCAACTGTAAGATAATCACATATCTATGTTTGGTTACAGTGAGGTGAGTCAATGACATTGTGCTCTTCAGGGTCCTCTGTCATCACTGGGCCATGCAGAGCCCCTCATTTCCTGCTTCACGTCTTCTCACTCTTATCTCCCTCTTCTGTCTTATGTACACGTACGGAATACACTTTGATTTCTATCACTCTTGTCAAATTTGTAGTGCTGCTTTGTGCATGCATTTGTTTTTATTCTGCTTAAATTGTACGTTAGTGTCTGTAGAACCCATTCGATTTCTAAATTATTTCAGTCAATACCGGTACTATGTATTAAAGGTACATGGAGTTATGTGTGAACTTAGCTCATTGATCCCGATTTCTACATAGCGTTTACAGGGCTATTGTTTCCAGTTTCCCACAACCCCACACAATATTGAAACAAACCTCCTCATACATGTCCCCTTAACGGACCTTGAGGTAACATCTCTAGGTTATATAATTCTGAGTGGGTTTCCTGGGTCTTGGGATCCAGAACGGTTCCATGAGTGTATACACCCGTCAGTAATTTTAGGAGGCTTTCAATTTTCCACATCCTCCAACATTTATGTATTTAATTAGTTTTCTGTCTGTATTTTTTTAAATATAAATTTTCTTTTGTAATTTACTTTTAAACTGTTTTACTGTGACTTTTTTATTATTTAAAATAATATTCTGGGGCGCCTGGGTGGCTCAGTCGGTTGAGCGTCCGACTTCAGCTCAGGTCACGAACTCACAGTCCGTGGGTTCGAGCCCTGCATCGGGCTCTGGGCTGATGGCTCAGAGCCTGGAGCCTGCTTCCGATTCTGTGTCTCCCTCTTTCTCTGCCCCTCCCCCGTTCATGCTCTGTCTCTCTCTGTCCCAAAAATAAATAAACGTTAAAAATAATTAAAAAAAATATTCTATGTTGTATTCAAAGCTAGACCTTAATTATTGGACTGTTGTCATTTGTTTAGCCGATAGCCTGTTTTGTGATATACTTCTAAGATAGGACATAAACAAGTGTACAGTTAAGGCAACATAATTATCAAATTAATAAGTTGTATCACTGATATTTGGACATGGGTAGGGGTCTACTTCTTACCAGTGGTGGAGTATTCCTAAGTGTAACTCTTTGGTTAGAGGAAACTAATGAAACTTTGACTGTATTAAGAGAAATAATTCAGTTGGTAAAATGATAAACTAAAGAGAAATGGAAACCTGCTTCTGGAGCAATCCTGTACAGGATACGTTCTGACAGTTAAGTTGCTGTGCTTGCATTTAGTCAATGAAATAAAAAACAACTATCAGGTATATCATGCCTCTTATGTAGAGGAAGACTCATTGGCCAAATTACCTTATGATAGAAGATATTTTTAAAAAATTTCTCCATTCAGGGGCTCCTGGGTGGCTCAGTCAGTTAAATGTCAGACTTCAGCTCAGGTCATGATCTCACAGTTCGTGGGTTCGAGCCCCGCATCGGGCTCTGTGCTGACAACTCAGAGCCTGGAGCCTGCTTCAGGTTCTGTGTCTCCCTCTCTCTCTGCCTCTCCCCCACTCACTCTCTCTCTCTCTCTCTCAAAAATAAATAACATTAAAAAATTTTTTTTAAATTCTCCATTCAGCCATACGTTTACTTCTTTATATGCTAAACTTCCTTGTATGTTTTTTTTTACAAAGTTGAATACAATTAAGCCCACAGTTATGTTAAATTCTACAGTGATTCGATATTTTCAGGTGTCTGATGTACATATTGATTATTCTTCCATTACTCACACCATCTCTGATACAAATACTCCAGTTTTTAAATTTTTTTTTTTCAACGTTTATTTATTTTTGGGACAGAGAGAGACAGAGCATGAACGGGGGAGGGGCAGAGAGAGAGGGAGACGCAGAATCGGAAACAGGCTCCAGGCTCTGAGCCATCAGCCCAGAGCCCGACGAGGGGCTCGAACTCACGGACCGCGAGATGGTGACCTGGCTGAAGTCGGACGCTTAACCCACTGCGCCACCCAGGCGCCCCAAATACTCCAGTTTTTATTGAATGTTAGTCTGATACTCTGAGAGCATCAATGATTTTCTGTACACTGGTTTTGGAGAATTCAGTATTGGCATGTTGAGCAAGAGAGTTGATATTAAGAAGTATTTATTTTAGCGTACAAAGATGAAATAGATCCGTATTCTGGTTAACAATTCTCCTTTGAAAGAGTCTTCAGCTTTTTATACTGAAGATTTTTTATGCATCTAGCGTACATCATGATCGACATAAAAGGAACACTAGAAATCCTACTGTAAGAAAAAGAAAGATAAGAGGGCTGGTCATGATTCTTTTCTAAAATGTAACATTCTGCATTTGTCTGAGATTTCGTTAGACTTTTATATAAGGGCTGATGAGGAAAACCGAAAGAGATGAAGTAACCATCAGTGAAAATGTTCTTTTTTGATGATAGGATATTATTCACTATGCACTGTGCTAGTCAGGACACCATAGTTCAAGTCATTTATTTGTGAAGGACAAATGTATTTCTTAATAAGGGAGCACAAAGCAGACTGTATACTAGGACATGCCTCACGTTTTCTTGTGTATTTACTCAGAACAAAGAGGAGTATTTTCTGTGAAGAACATTATTTTTTTGAGTTACTGCCATTTAAGCACACATGATCGCAGAAACCTTGGGAACTTTTGGAGGTTAAGGTATTTATGTTCAAATCACTCTGTGTTGGTGTTTGAGCTGGTTGTCAACCTGGAGAGGAAGAAGTAGAACAGACCACTTTCTGTGTCACTGGAGATTAGCCTTGTTTGTATTTGTATAGGCAGGGCCAAGGGCAATGCCGGGTACAAGAAACCTACTAAAAAGTATTTGCTGAGAAATGAATGGGTTGGGAAGTTAAGCAGTTGAGTTTGTGAGGGACAAAGTGAAAATACAAAGATGGGGATTGGTTTTCTGGCTTTCTGAAAGGTTAGTGGCATTCAGCTTCAATTCACATGTTTCATTTATGTCAGACTTAGACTGTAGATGAAACTCAGATGTTTCATTTATGGAGGACTCAGATTGGTGGGATAAGCAATGAATTAGGAATAATTTTATCTCATTGTGCCTCATTTCCTTCAGTCTGGGGGTTGGATATATTAATATTTACCTCCTGTCTTTATTCTTTTTCTGAATTATTTTGAATTTATTGTATGTTGCTATGTTGTATGCATTTTTGTAGCCTTCTTTTAGTCCCTACGAGAACTGGGTGAATATAAATTGAAATAATAATAGCCGTTTTGTTTTAAATCAAATTAGATACCCTATTAGTAAGGCCTCATAAATTCATCATTAAGCAAACATTTATAAACATATGAGAGGTTATTATTAACACACCTTCTGCTCATTACTATTTTTTTAAGTTTATTTTGAGAGAGACGGAGACAGCACGAGAGGGGGAGGGGCAGAGAGAAAGGGAGAGAGAGAATCCCAAGCAGGCTCCATGCTGTTAGTTCAGAGCCCAATGTGGGGCTTGAACCTACGAACCACAAGATCATGACCTGAGCCAAAACCAAGAGCTGGACTCTTAACCGACTGAGCCACCCAGGCGCGCCTCTGCTCATTACTATTTTAAGTGAAATAAAAGCTTATTTTCCCCCAATGTAAGTCACAGCTAATGCACTGCCCCAACTCCTCATTCTACATGTCCATGTTAGAGTTAGTGCATGACTCACCATTTAGTACCAATGTACCCATCTGTAAAGTGGGTGTTTTGTAATCCCTTATTGTCAGGAGTGTTATGAGATTAAATCAAACAGACAGTGTTCTCTGTGTGTTTTACCCAGTTCATTCCTTCCCACCCTCACCTTCCTGGGGGAGACTTCCTGTGATGTACCTATCATGTATGCTGTGAGATGTACTCAATACTGGCAAGAGAACATCTTGGGGATTTCAGAGATGCTCCCTTCTGAAATATCTGAAAGACCTGAGGATGTCCCCATGGAGGGGTGAGAGGAGCCAGATTCAGTGGCTTTGACCCCACAGTGCCAACCGAATGGAACCAGAGTCCTGGGAAGAGAGCAGACAGGCAGAAAAGGAGGAGGATAGTGGGGAGATGGGAGTGGTGAGGAAGAAACGTTGGATGCCTCTCTGAGGCTGACTTCATTGGATAGAAAGGTGACCCCATGCTGATAGCAAATAAATTACTAGACCATCCTCTGGATCCCAGTGCGTTCCAGACCTCTAATAAGAATGCATCCTTCCTGGTAATGAAGCTCTTTCTTGCCTGTGCCTCTGGATGTTGCACAGCATTAAATAAAAGTTACATGTACATGGGAATTGTAGCATATGCCCATATTTCATTGAATCTAAGATGCTGTCATCTGGAGGATGCATCCTTATTTTATGAACCACCGAGAAAGAAAAAAAAAAGCCCTGCTAATTTAACCATGGCGTGATATTTTAGTATGGCTTGACAATTTTAAACATATGGAAAAAGCTCTTTCAGATGTATTTATATAGATATTGTTCTCATATATCACTCTTAAGCATACATATTAAGGCAAATAAATATAAAATAAATCGATTAGGATATTCCTAAATGTGTTTGCACTCAGTTTGAGTCTTGTTAACCACTTTCCCCCTCAGAGTCATTGATGTATGTGATTTTTCACACAAGTCCTTCCTGCAGTCAAAAGCATTGGTGATGCAGTGTTTATTAAAAGTGTACTTTGCTCTTGTCTTGGGTTTTCTTAAAAAAATTTTTTTAATGTTTATTTTTGAGAGAGAGAGACAGAGCATGAGCAGGGGAGGGGCAGAGAGAGAGGGAAACAGAATCTGAAACAGGCTCCAGGCCCTGAGCTGTCAGCACAGAGCCCGACATGGGGCTCGAACCCACAAACCGTGATCAGGACCTGAGCTGAAGTCGGACGCTTAGCCAACTGAGCCACCCAGGGGCCCCAGTGTCTTGGATTTTCTTCCAAGCCAGTGAAACCAGTCTATAAGTTTTAATGTGCAGGCAGTTATGTCATGACTGTCACAGACTGATCTGAGGGTCAGATGCCCACCAATTTCAGAGATGTTAACATGTGAGAAAATGCACATCTTAGAACTGGTAAGACCCGGCATAAATCCTCAACGGTGCTAAGGTGCCCAGATCCGTTTATGAAGTACCTGAAAAGCACTCTGGGTTGAGCCTTTCATATTTATGCAATGGTGAACGTATGATTCAGGCTTCCACAGCCTGTGAAAATAAATGATTCCTAAATTATAGTAGCTCAGAGCCTCCAACAGATGGATGGCTGGACCTCAGGGTCCCTTGCTCCAAAGCCTCCAGAATTATTTCAGGAGAGGGGGTTCAGTGAGTCTCACATGGAAAACTGCACAGCCTCATGTGGCATGCTCTTCCCCTTTGGCTCATGCTTATCAATACCCATTGGCCCCCAAGCTGCCTGGACAGGTCTAGCAGATGTCAGCCGCTGCCCCTGCCCCTTGTGAAGCCACAGTGTCGGTGCCCAGGTTGTTACCTTCTAATGTTCCAGTGATTGGATTATTGATCTCCAGAGTGTCAGGGATGTGGCAGTTGTCATGCATAAGTGTGGACAATGGTTTCCTTAACTCCTCATCCTATTTTACTCCCTGGCTCTCAAAGCATCGAGGCTTACCCCTGGAGTCCATTGAATCTTCCAAGAGACTCCCAGCTTCCAGAGCTAATGGTGGGCAGTCAATATAAATGATTAATGAATTTTTATTTCGTTTTTAATATGACATATATTCATACTGGAAAAAAGGTTCTTTATGCAAACAGAGCAGATCAAAGCCAAATCAGGTTAGTTTAAGAGTTCCAGGTTTATATATACAAAAGCTTTGGAAACTGCATTAACTCGTTTGCAAAAGACGATGCAAAAAGAGATATCTGCAAAGGTCCCCCTTTTAAATGTGTAATAGATACTTTGGGAGATTTGACTGAACCGTGTGCTCTCTGGGGTGGTGTGCCTTTTCAGCCACAGAGCTCATAATCCATTTTGCATTATGCCTTCTCTTTAAGGGAACTTGCCTGGTCTTGTGGACCACTTGTGTGCTCTTACAGAACTTTCTATTATATCTGTGGGCTTGAAACCACAATCCCACAAGGAAAACAGAAACTCTAGATCTCTGAACGAATGCAGTTGTGTTTTTTTTTTTTTTCTGTCTTGGCTCCCTGTTTTTCCTCTCTTGCCAGTTTTAACCTTCACATCAGACAGTAGAATCAGCAGCCCCCTGTTACCCTGGCAACAGTGGTAGGCTAATAGAATTGGGTTGTCCCAAGGCTCCATTCTGGCATTATGCTTTTGGAAGAAAAACAACAACATGATTATGAAATACAATTTGTGGTAAATTTATGGCATTTATTGGTAAAAGATAATGTATGTCAAATTTTCAGTGATTCAAAAAAAATTCAGCCACAGGAATAAGAAAGGAAGTGTGTCTCAGGATAAGGATTTCTTTAATATATATATTTCCAGTCAGCTTTGCATGTTTCTCTTGACATTTTATTTTTTCATCAACTTAAAACTAATGACTAAGAAAAATTTAGCAGGGTAGTCTCTGAGAGCATTGCTATTTACCTGAATAGATTTAAAAATCTGTAAGGATCTTTTACATTTTCTGCAAGCACATTCTCCTGGAAAAATAAATCGCCACTCTAGGGATTTGCATGGGATTTACAGTCTCATGCTACCACATTCAGCACTGATGTTCTGTTAAAATCCACTGCTGATTTGAAAAACTGATTTTAGTTTTCTCGGCTGATGTTTCTAAGACTGTGACTCTATTTCTCTGTTCTCTTATTTCTATCCTGATTCTGGAAATATCTCAGGGATGAACTCTGGTTTTTATGATACTTAGCAGGATACCTTGAGTATCTCTGGATCTGATTCAGTGTTTTTAAAAAAAAATTTTTTTTAACGTTTATTTATTTTTGAGACAGAGAGAGACAGAGCATGAACGGGGGAGGGTCAGAGAGAGAGGGAGACACAGAATCTGAAACAGGCTCCAGGCTCTGAGCGGTCAGCACAGAGCCTGACGCGGGGCTTGAACTCACAGACCGCGAGATCATGACCTGAGCCGAAGTCGGACGCTCAACCGACTGAGCCACCCAGGCGCCCCTGATTCAGTGTTTTTAATGCTTTATTCATTAATCTTTATTCTCAGGTGCCACATTCATTCATTCTATCCAACCTTTTCTCCATCCCATGGTAGTTGTATTTCCTTGGATGGTTCCAGGCAGAATTGTGAGAAGTATACTTCCCATGTGTAGGATAAATGTATGCATAATTTAGTTCATTGATTATCTCTTTATTGGCAATTAAGAGGTGTTGAATCCGTCCACCAATATCCTGGAGTAATAATGCAGTTAGTTTAAAAATCTTTCTACCGAGGGGATCCTGAGTGGCTCAGTTGGTTAAGCATCCAATTTCAGCTCAGGTCATGATCTCACAATCTCAAGGTTCCTGAGTTTGAGCCCTGCGTTGGGCTTTGTGCTGACAGCTCAGAGCCTGAAGCCTGTATCAGATTCTGTGTCTCCCTCTCTCTCTCTCTCTCTGCCTTTCTCCTCACACTCTGTCTCTTCTCAAAAATAAATAAACGTTAAAAAATTAAAAAACAATCTTTCTACCGTAAGACATTTCTTATGGGTATTCTCCATAGTGACAATCTGATTGAAGAAGGATATAAAAGTGATTTTTCTCCCAGTTTGAAGAATCTTAGCCACACAGTACACATGAAATTCCTTATTCAGGGGAAAAGAGTCAAGTCCTTGTTTCATGCTTGAGAAACATACTTGCATAAGCCTGAGCTTATAGCTACTTGGTGCTAAGTGGATTGGATGTTTGAATCCCTTGGCTTTTATAAGCTGAAGGCAGCCAAGTCAAGTTTTTAGCACTAAATAGGTAAACTTGATTTATTTCTCTTTGATTTTCTTTCTGGGACGCGGATTCTATAGGCAGAATACACTATTTACTCTGCCATCCAACAATTTGTAATGTAGTGTAGATGGTGCCTTTAAGGACACCAATAACTTTATAGGACTCAGATATTTTTGCCTGAAGAGTAAACGTTATTTCCCACCTCACATATGGACCAGAAGCAGGACAGAAAGAGATGGAAGTAATCATGTCAATGGTTAGTTACCTCTTTCCTAGAATGTGAGGTCAGTTTGTTCTGACATTAAAATCCAACTAATTTTAATTCAGCAAACATTTTTCTGAGCACTGTTTATATGCAAAACACTCTGCAAGATACAGAGGGGAATCAAAGAAGAAAATTGAACTGTTAAAGTCCATTCGGGGAAGTCGTTTCTCTGGGGACTCCTTATTGATCTTCCTTCATCTGTGGTTGTGCTAATTTTAGAGAGTTTATATAATTATCCGATGGAAATGCTGGGCTGCATGTTGAATCCATAGCTGGGCAGCGTGGGATTCTGACACAGCCGCAGCTGCTCAGGATCCATAGTGACAGGAAGTAAGCCAGCACTGAAGCCTTCTGCCCCCAGTACAGCATTTAATATATGATGAACTCTCAGTCCGGAGATGTAAAGAGTGAACAAGGCTTTGGAAACTGGAGCCCTTCTCCAGGGTCTTAGTGATGACAGACTGGTTCAGCCTTGAAGCCCCAGAATCAGACGAAAAATAGAATGGGATTGCCTTGACTTCCATCAATTAGTTTCATCTGGTTCCATTTTCTCACTGTCCTCCAAAGTATATGTAGCTAGTTCAAGTAACTGAAAGAATTTATGGTTATCATTTGTTGAGCAGCATGCTAAGCAGTTCATATACCTCATTTTGTTTAATCTTTTCAAACACTCTATGCAATAGGAACTACTATCTGACATATGAGGAAACTGAGGCTCAAGGTCACTTAGAGGGTGGCTGATCCAAGATTCAAACCCAGAATCATGTATACCCACAGCCCCCATTCATAATTAATCTATAAACTAAGAAAGCCTGCATCTTTCTTGTTATGTAACAATAAAATAGTCCTGTATTCAAAGAATAAATTCTTAAATGCAATTAGTTTCTTCTCTAATTAGAAGCTCTCTGTGCTTCAAATTAGTATTTGAACTGTGAATTTTGATTTGCAAAGTCATGTTTGTTAAAAAGGGTTCAATATTGTATATGCTGAAAAGTTTCAGAGACAGTTTATTTTCCCTATTTCACTGATGGTTAGTAAATCTCCTTCCCCCTCTAGTCACCATGTAGTTAGAATACAAAAATCAATAGGTTCTCTCCATCCAAACAGAAGTTCTGAGAACAGTACTGGGGAGTGAGTCATGGCTTATTGCTTCTCTGTTGACAAATGTTGCTGGAGAAAAGACAATTACTTTGTTAATGACTGTCAGAGTTTCTGCTTCACATTCAGTGATCAATTTTTACTGCTTTGAAGACCAAAAAACAAAACAGTGAATGTGATAGTTATAAAATAGCAGCAAATGGAGACATGTGCATATTTACTATGATTCAAGGGAATCTTAAAAATTGTGCTCCAAAAGCCAGGAATATGGTTAAAATTATTTTTTACCATGTAGTGTTTTTTTTTTTAATTTTTTTTTTCAACGTTTATTTATTTTTGGGACAGAGAGAGACAGAGCATGAACGGGGGAGGGGCAGAGAGAGAGGGAGACACAGAATCAGAAACAGGCTCCAGGCTCTGAGCCATCAGCCCAGAGCCTGACGCGGGGCTCGAACTCCCGGACCGCGAGATCGTGACCTGGCTGAAGTCGGACGCTTAACCGACTGCGCCACCCAGGCGCCCCTACCATGTAGTGTTAATCACACACAGAATAGTATGTGGGGCAATATTTGGAGATGGAATGAGTGAAAGAATAATTAAATTTTAATGCCCTGCTTTCTCTACAAATAAGGAAATAATTAGATATTCTCCTTAAAAAACCAACACCAACAAGAAATATCTGGGCTTAGCTCTAGCTGCTAGGTTATCATTTCTACTGGGAACTGAACAACGGGCATTTATTTTGTCTTTGAATTGCTCATTAATTGTATTTTCCAAAGTAGTTCTAGTTTGGTTAATACAACATTCTATCCTCTATTTAGATTCTAGAATTTATAGCTTACTATTTTAAACAAACAGATGCCCATTGGTGTTAAACTTACGAGTATTGGAAATATTTCTATATTGGTAATACGGTTTATAAGTTTTTGGTTCAAGTTTTGAGGGGGTTGCATAAATTAAGGATTAGGTTAAAAAGGAAAAGTCTTGTTAGTATTGTCCTTTTTATTTATTTATTTTGAGAGAGAGAGAGGGAGAGAGAGAGAGAATCCCAAGCAGACTCTGTGCCATCAGCACAGAGCCCAAGACAGGGCTCGAACCCACAAACTGTGAGATCATGACCTGAGCCGAAATCGAGACCCAGATGCTCAACTGACTGAGCCACCAGGTGCCTCAGTATTGTCCTTTTGAGAAGGGCTTTGTAGGATGGAAGTCATAGCTATTTTCAGCCACTCTGCTTTTATTTAGTTCTTTGAACAAACCTGCTGCGTTTTGGTCTCAGGGCCTTTACACATGCCACCACAGCTGAGGAACTATCTCCAACTACTCCTGCCCACCTCAAACCTTTACGTGAGCAATCTCTTCTACTGTCTCCTTTTCAGAGAGGCTGACTGTAACTATTTCATCTGAGAAGGCTCCCTTCTTTTATCATTTCTTGTTATACCCATATCTTTTTCTTAGTAATGCTTATAATTTTTATTATATCTTTATTTGTTTATTATATGTTATCTACTTCTAAAGGCACGGAATGTGCCTGTTTTGTTCACCTGTATAGATCCAGCAACTCTCTGATATTTATTAGGGGTTCGATAAATATTGTTAAATGAATAAATGATTGAAAGAGTACATCGAAGGAAGAGATGAAGGAACTTCTTTCTGAAGGGAGGATGCTAACCTGGCAAAATGACTTAAAAATAGGGAAAAATAAACTGATTCTGGGAAAAGGTGGCTGATGGAGTAGTTAGAAGTTGCTATATTAACATCCAGCAGCTGGGAACCAATTGTAGGCAGAATAAGAGTGGAGATGCTGCTAATAGTATTGATGTCTTTTATTGGAGATGACTGGAAACTTGGCTATTTCAAGGAAATGGGATTATATGTTAGTTTAAGATACACTACATTGAGCTCTAGCTATTTTGTTTAAGCATATGTTACCAATGGAAGGCATGGGCATACTTTTGCATATCTTTATATTTACCATAGTGTCTTACTGTGTCTTATCCTTGGGTGGCACTCAGTAGATACTGATGGAATACTCATTGCCTGAATGAAAGAATAATTACAAAGCTATCCACTGCAAAGAGCACCTTAATTTTTAATTTTTTTAATCTTTATTTTTGAGAGAGAGAGAGAGTGAGCAGAGGAGGGGCAGAGAGAGAGGGAGACACAGAATCTGCAGCAGGCTCTAGGCTTTGAGGTTTTAGTACAGAGCCTGACGCAGGGCTCAAACTCACAATCTGTGAGATATGACCTGAGCAGAAGTCGGACGCTTAACCGACTGAGCCACCCAGTGCCCCTAGAGCACCTTAATTTTCATTTTAGCTGATAAGTATGTGAATCACAGTTATCAAGGCATATTCTCACACCAGCAGATACCTCCTTATACTTGTAGCAGGCTGGTTTCCAGTTTACAGGACTTCCAGTTCATCCATAAAAGAGAGATGACTTTTAACTAATATCATTATTTTAAAATGGTATGTAAATATTAGATATGAATACATATGCATGTGTTTATGTACATGCACACACTATGTATTTTTAATATATATATTTAAAATATCACAAACTTTGAAATCGTTTTATTGAATTCTCTCTATCCTTCAAGTATGTTTATTAACTGCAATCTTGTGTAGCCACTGTCTTGCCTTATTCAGGCTAAAATTAGTTGTTTCCATCCAAAGGACGCATAGTGTATGTACACACCATCAAAAACACATGGAGCAATGTGTTCCAGATACTTCCAAGCACAGCTCACTAGGGTAGATATTGTTACCTTCATTCTACTGATGGGAAAATTGAAGACTTGAGAGGTGAAAAGAGTATTTTCACTGAGGTATGCTGGAATTTGAATCTAGGTTTCTTGACTTCAAAATCCTGTTCATGCTATATAGCACTCTGTCCAACTCAAACACCTAGAAAAATGGGGGTGGGAAAGATTAAATGGGGAATGCAGGACAAAAATTAACTGGGACAAGCACAGAATTTTGATTTTTTTTCTTGATTAGGCTCATACTCATGCCCTACCCTATGGTGTCTTTTAAAGATTTGGACATTTGGGCATAAAGCTGAATTATTTTTTCTCTTCTTCCCCAATAAGTATTTCCTCACTTATGTTCTCTTTTTGTGTACTTTGGCTACATACTCTTTTACTTTGCCAAGTTAAAGCCCCTTTATATTGTCACTTAGCTGATCTCATACTTGATCTTTCCCTCTCTCTCCCCCTTTCACCCTTCATCTCTCCCTCCTTCTTTGGCATTATATAGAATTCTCTAATATTTGCTCTCTAATTTGATTAGCCAGGAGGTAGAGGTTTCCATTTTTCTCCATCTTTTTCTTCAGTGAGAGCTCTATATGAAGAAAATATTCAGAATGAAAGTCCTCAACAGTGTTCAAAGTTGGGAAACTATAACATTACCAAAATACTACTTTTCGACTTGACAAAATAAACGTTGTTGAAAATTGGTAATATGCACTGTTGGCATTGGTTAGAGACAGTAAAATCGGAACTCATATGCTAGTAGAAGTGTAAGGTATACAACTTTTCGTATCAGCAATTGGCAATTTATATCAAAAGCTTTGCATTAAAAAAAATTCTTACCTCATCAGTTTTGCCCAAAGATACTAAGGGACTACTTAGATATATGTACACTGATTTTTGAACAAGAACATTTAGTGCAGCATTATTTTACTAAATATTTTATTTTCTTTTTTTTTAAATTTTTTTTTCAACGTTTATTTATTTTTGGGACAGAGAGAGACAGAGCATGAACGGGGGAGGGGCAGAGAGAGAGGGAGACACAGAATCGGAAACAGGCTCCAGGCTCTGAGCCATCAGCCCAGAGCCCGACGCGGGGCTCGAACTCACGGACCGCGAGATCGTGACCTGGCTGAAGTCGGAGGCTTAACCGACTGCGCCACCCAGGCGCCCCTAAATATTTTAAATAATTTAAACATCAGGCAATACAGAAAGAGAAATAAAACGTGGTACAGCTAGTGGAAGGACTTTTAATATACACATCAAATTCATGTTTTTCAGATATATATAGGAAATGACTCAGTATATAATGGTGAATGAAAAAAGCAAGATGTTGAATATATGAGAGCACATTCAGGACTGATAGATGCCCTAACAAACAATCCTTAAATTTCCACCTCCACTGCTTAACACAATAAAGGCTTAGTTTTTGCTCATAACATAGTTTAGTGCGGGGCGGTGACGGTTGTGAACCTGTGGCTCTGACAAGCTCAGTATATGGCTTCAAGGGTCACCCAGCTAGCAGATGGGGAAGGAGGAGAAAGGGTGTGGATGGGGCACTCTCTCTCTTAACTGCCTTGGTCCACAAATGAAGCATGGCTTTTGTTCACATCCCATCAGTGAAAGCTAGCACTTGTTCCTTCTCCTCTTAAACTGCAAGAGGCTGGGCGATGTAGTTTTGTGACCATCAGAGCATCCCGTCTTCATAGGCACTGGGAGATGTTTCACAAAATTATTAACATCTCCAGGGAGGTGATTTGTGACTCTTCTTTTTTTGTGTGACTTTATTCACAACATTGTGCTATTATTGTCTGAATTTTCTAAAATAAAAGTAAATTAAGTTTATATCACATAAAACTATACATTAAAAAAAAAAAACAACTTGAAGTTCAGTATGAGGGCCAAGTGTGGATCCTCCCTCTGGAGGTGCAAACAGGTTGGGACACTCACCACAGTGTATGTTTTAATATGGCCCTTGTATCTTTTTTTTTTTTCTGAGAATTAATTTTTTTTTTTTTTTAATTTTTTTAACATTTATTTATTTTTGAGACAGAGAGAGACAGAGCATGAACGGGGGAGGGTCAGAGAGAGGGAGACACAGAATCTGAAACAGGCTCCAGGCTCTGAGCTGTCAGCCCAGAGCCCGACGCGGGGCTCGAACTCACTGACCGTGAGATCGTGACCTGAGCCGAAGTCGGCCGCTTAACCGACTGAGCCACCCAGGCGCCCCTAATTTTTTTTAATATATGAAATTTATTGTCAAATTGGTTGCCATACAACACCCAGTGCTCATCCCAAAAGATGCCCTCTTCAATACCCATCACCCACCCCCATCAACCCTCAGTTTGTTCTCAGTTTTTAAGAGTCTCTTATGATTTGGCTCTCTCCCACTCTAACCTCTTTTTTTTTTTTTCCTTCCCCTCCCCCATGGGTTTCTGTTAAGTTTCTCAGGATCCACATAAGAGTGAAAACATATAGTATATGTCTTTCTCTGTATGGCTTATTTCACTTAGCATCACACTCTCCAGCTCCATCCACATTGCTACAAAGGGCCATATTTCATTCTTTCTCATTGCCACGTAGTACTCCATTGTGTATATTAAACCACAATTTCTTTATCCATTCATCAGTTGATGGACATTTAGGCTCTTTCCATAATTTGGCTATTGTTGAGTGTGCTGCTTAAACATTGGGGTATAAGTGCCCCTATGCATCAGCACTCCTGTATCCCTTGGGTAAATTCCTAGCAGTGCTATTGCTGGGTCATAGGGTAGGTCCATTTTTAATTTTTTTGAGGAACCTCCACACTGTTTTCCAGAGTGGCTACACCACTTTGCATTCCCACCAACAGTGCAAGAGGGTTCCCATTTCTCCACATCCTCTCCAGCATCTATAGTCTCCTGATTTGTTCATTTTTGGCCCTTGTATCTTAAGAGATTCTTCAGTCACTCACCAAAGTGTCAGAAAATGCACTGAGCATGGTGTTAGGAGGTCCGTTCTGTATGCATGGGTGATTTGGATATAATATTTATTAATGCAGATCACTAGGACCTCTTTGCCTGATCTGGCTGGCTTGGAGGATTTTCCATGCCTCCCTCAATTGTCCCTTATGTTTCCTTCCAAAATCCTTCCCTCTGAGAGAATTTTCAGCTAGCGGAAGTGGGAAGTAACAAGGCAAATGTTCTCTCTTTTCACAGTTTGTTAAAGAGTTTTTCTTTAGCAAAACCACTTGTGCATGAAGATGTATATTGAAAATGCATCTTATACAATGCTGACAAAGTCGAAGAGATTATTTCATAACTAATATTAAAAGCTCTATGTTGGCAAGTAGCACGTTCACTGCCCTTTTGAAAGATCACAGTGGAAGATAGAAGAAAGAAGCCCTGTGGGAGGACTATGACACGTTCCATCCTACACATTAGATTCCATACTTTATCTCTGGCCTCCACTCTGGACAGCGAATTGTAGAGATACTCTTCTGTTAAAGATCCTTTTCAACATTCATCATTGGCTTCAAAGTTCAGGTCTTTCGTTTCCTTGCCCCATACTTATTTTTTGTTTCATTACCTGCCACTTTCTTGCGTTTGTCCTGTTAAAGAGTCCACCATGGCTGTTTAATATTTAAAGGCTGGGATCATTTGCAGGTTTTAGTTTAAAGGTAACCATAGCACACGCACACACATTCATTATTAATAGCAGAGACGCACTGTAAGTTCTTAGGAATCTTCTTTCGATGTTAGTTTCATATGGGTGCTGCTGTTGCGAGAATGAGGCTCTGCTATTGCTATGTGGCAAGTGGACTAATGCAATAACACTGATCCAGAGATTATGTGAATTGTTTATGTGGGTGGAAGTGATCATGCTAAAAAGGGACATAAAGCCAGAAAATGACAGGCCACGGAAAGTCCGGTTTCGGATCGCGTCATCTCACAGCGGGCGAGTTCTGAAGGAAGTGTATGAAGATGGGCAACCATCAGGCTCCCTGGATTCTGAATGTGCCAGCATCTGTGGGGTAGATGGACTGAGTGAGTCTGATGGACAGCAAAACGGCCACATAGGATCAGAAGGTGATGAGTATGAGAACGACCAGGATAACTTGCTGGTGTTAGCGAGGGCTGCCAGTGAGAAGGGTTTTGGTACAAGAAGAGTCCACATTTTAAGCAAAAATGGCACAGTCAGAGGCGTCAAGTACAAAGTGAGTGCCGGCCAAGCTCTATTTAACAATTTGACCAAAGTATTGCAGGTAAGTCAATGCACTTTGCTTTTCCCGGGCTTTGTTCTTAACTCACCATCTCAACACCTCTGTGCCCTCCAGTTGAAAGCAAGCTTCTCTTATTCATGACTCCTACATACTTCATGAGTCACTCCCCCATCTAAGGTATTGTCTCAACAGCCATCGATTAAAAAGAGGGTCATTATGCTTAGCAAATTAGATGGATTCTCAAAGTCATATTTCTAAGTGGTCTTTTCTTCCAGTGTGCAGTGACTAAAACAATGTGTCTGTTTCTTTACCAAGATGATGGTGTTCAAAGCATCTGAGCACAACTTAGGAGTTAATTTTTGGTTTATCACCTTCCAGATACCAGATTAGCACTTATCATCACTTGTATGGATTTTAAACCAGAGAACATTGAGAGCTGCATTCAGTGGCGTTGGATTCAGTTGGAATGTTAGGAAGTTGTAAAGACAAACTTCGACTTGCCCCTACTACTCTGGGGGTTGCAGCTTTTATCTGAGGTGCCTTTCTTCATTCATTTGCCCATGGGAACTCTAGAGTAGCACTTGAAAAAGTTATCCCTCTGTAAATGTATGGAGTGAGATCCAGATCTTATAGGAAAAATGTTAGCCTTTAAAATGTGATAGATTCTGCACAGTAATGTAGGAATGCATTATTCAGGTCTGGAGGCCTTTGGCAATGATATAATGTTTAGACAAGTTTTTGAAATTGCCCAGAAGCATTGGTAAAATGATTTTCTGTTAAAAGCAGGGATCATTATTTCAGGAATAGAATTCATAATCACTATCATTAAGGTAGCAAACCAATATTTTTCATTTTAATACCTTTCTGTATTATTTTCAATATTTAAATAAAATCTCCTTGATGAATTATACAGTGCCTCTGCATTATAGACAGATATAACAGTGGTAGGGAGAAAGGATTTTAACCAATAGTATTTTATTATTTTTCATTTCAAAGAAGTATTTGGAAAGATCACATCACCAGGATTAAAAAAAAAGAAATTAAAGGGTAAAAGCAGTTAAAATCAAAGGTTATTTTCATATGTAGAATTTACCCATGAAAGATTTCACTGATTACGGATGAGGTGGGAAATCAAAAGTTAGAAACTGATGACTATGTTTGACTAATTTGGAGATCTTGTATAGATTTCTGAAATAATCTTAGTGGCCTCTGTGTTTTATCTAATGCAGAAATTATCATTGTCAAAATATAAGCCAAGACTCTGTAATAAGTGTAAAAATGTTTGCATTTATTGTGATTAATTTAGCTTTTGATTGAGTCATGATTTGAATTGCTTTACGATCTGGAAGGTTATTTACGAAACTTCTGCACCAGTTATAGTACTGTGATTTGAATTTATTCATATCTCCCCCCAAAATTATTATTTATGGGTAAATACCTTAAATCTTCAAGAGAAAATGGTTTTCTCCCTATGGCTTTGTCCTGAAAGAGCTTATAAATTCACATATAGAAAATAGAAGAAATTCTATAATCAGATGTTATTACTACATTACTTTATAATAGTTAACTTGTATACTTTTCAATGTGTAATTCCATCACCCTTTTTCTTTTGAAAAAAAAATCCAGTGAAACTCATTTTTTAATAACTTACCCATATTCCATTTACCCTTTGCTTCAAGAGGACAATAGTGATTACTAGCAGAAGTCCCTCAAAGACTGGTACTTAACCATTTTTCTTTCTAGCCGGTCCTTCTTTCTGTATAATGTGGGCAAAGTAATCAGCATATTGCAAGTATTCACAAATTTTGGCCATCATCATTACTTTTATCATCATCATCATCACTATCGTCATCATGGAATGTTCTCTGATCTCTCCAGGACAAAACATAAGTTAAAGGAGTTCCTCTCTTGGATGGGGGCTGCTAGTTGTGCTATTTCAAGGGGCTCCATTCATATCACTGTCCATGTAAATAGCACCCCTCAGAGTTGTGCAATACAACCTATGCAGCATTATATAGAGAGCTGATTTGGATGCTCGCTGCTTGTTAAAGGATAGGTGTCATAAGGAGTGACAAATATCTTAGACATGTGCTTTACGGTGACTGAGTAGGTTTCCATAGGCATCCCACAATGCAGTAGCAGAGAAGCCCTGGGGACTAAAAGCAGAAGTTACCATGAAGTTACTTCTATACATGGTTATGGGACCAGATGTGACTCTTCCCTGGATATCTGTATATTTTCCACATCCCTTAGAAAATAAGCAGCAAACCTAACTGGATGTAACTGTGATGTAGCAATTTCTCTCATGGAGGAAAAAGTGAGGAGTAATATTTTGGATATTTGATTAAGGTTTTAATGCACAATCTTATTGAAGCAAGGCACTATAATTGAAGACACAGGTTTTCTTCCTGTTTTAAGTCATAAAATCTTAAAGCATTCAACTTGAAACTTGAGAGGAAACCCAGTTATAAATAAAAGCTTTCAAAGAACCGGTAAATAACTTGGCTTCCTCTCTGTTAGTTTCCCATTCTGTTACTCCTGTCTCATAAAATATTGGCATGGAGCTTGCAAACATTTCAGCTGTGCAGAGAATTGTCATTGAAATTATTTGCCTCAAATATTTTTACTTCTTAGGAACACTTATTTAGAAAGTTGTGTATAAAAGGGATATTAGAACAAATTCCCATTTCATGTGTTAATTAGTTTACTCTATAGAACTCTGGGTAATTGAGGATGTGCAATATTAATTAAAGTTTTTGACAGTAGTAATGGACCATGAGGTAAAGAGAGGAAAGTCACTTAGATGTGCAGGTGGGCCTTGTAGAGGGTGGTTCATTGTTTCATTTGTGAATCTCTCAAAGCCTCCAATGCGTCTAGATTATAGCTCTTCAGATACAGGTGCTTGGTTTTTCCATTTCTCCTAGAAACAACAAGAATGTAATGCTCAAGAGAGGCTCATTTGGAAATCTGAGAACGTGGAATCTAGTGATGGCCTGGAAATATGCATTTATTAGAAGCCTTTTAGGTTGTTCATCCATACACTGAAGTTTGAGAATCATTGACCTAGCATGTAAAATGGAAATTCATCCAGTTCGCTAGAGTTAATAAAAATATTCCTTAATGTTCTTTATGTCTTCAATATTTAAGGGGGAAAACAAAGAAGTTACGTATTCATCTGTCATTTGTTCTTCTGATCATGTTAGATCACCAGGGAGGGGTTTCCTGAGCCAAAGATAAAGATATCCCGACAGACTTGTTTCCTCTTGTATCCTAATTTATCAATCAGTTGTTTTAGAAATGGTTCCTGAAATTACCAGTACATTCTGATGTAGGTGTGGTGTTTTAATTTTCTTTAAGAAATTCTGTAAGGATAATTCTACCTAGATAAATGATTTTACTCGTCATTACTGGAGAATTTTAGAAAAAAAGATTATTTTGTATTTATTTTTTACAATTAGTCACTGTTACCTCATGCAAGACAAATCATAAGACCACTATGTGGCTCATAGCGCTCATCACTCAGGGCATGATTAGGTTCGAGATACACCCGTGGGGCCAGGACAGGCAGCGAGTGGCCCAGGTGCTCGGGGAGGAGACAGTGCAAAAACCAGCCTTAAAAAGAGCTCAGGGACTTAATGATTTCATATGTGCCAAAATTACTTTGAGAGGTTTAAATACGACAGTTTTCTTGATTTGAATAAATTTATAGCAAAAAAAAAAAAAATTTGCAATACACCTTGACCTTAGCAGCAACATATTTCCAAAGCTTCTTGGGGTGGGTCAATGATGCAGATAATTAAGGTCATCAGTTTTTTTCTAATTTGTTCCTATGGGATTAAATTTCAGGCAGTAATTAAATATCAGTAATTTTTGTCTTCATCCTATTTTCAAACTTGTATAATCTATTGTATACTCAGTTATAGTCTTTTTTCTGTAATTTCTATACTTTTAATTCCCTCTTTTTACAAATTTAAAGCTACTGTATTAGAGAAAAATAGATGCCAAGAAGGACAATAGCTATCCCCATGTTATAATTTGCTGGTTCCTTTCTAAAAACTCAAACATATAACTTTTCATCTTTGTATTTACATGCACATCTGTGGTTAATGTGTTTATATTTATAAGCATTTTAACATTTCAAGATAAGTAAAATAAAAATAATTTTACATTTGTAGAAGAATTTATATTTTGCAAATATTTTCGGGTACGTTATTTTACTTGATTGTTCCAAAGATTTTGTGAAATACGGAGCGATAATGCCTGCTTGTAGTAACTGAGAAATCAAGTGTCTGGCCCAAAGCTAGTAACCTGGGAACCCTGCCTTTCACTGCTTTGGCTTTGTTAGGTTTTCAAAGTATAGTGCTATATACAAAAACACTCAACCTTACCTTTATTTTTTAAAATTTATTTTGAGAGAGAGTGCACAAGTCGGGGAGGGGCAGGGAGTGAGAGAGGGAGAGAGAGAAATCCCAAGTAGGCTCTGTGCTGTCAGGGCAGAGCCCAATGTGGGGCTTGAACTCATGAACTGTGAGATCCTGACCTGAGCTGAAATCGAGAGTTTGATGCCCAACGGACTGAGCCACCCAGGAGCCCCTTACATTATATTTTTAAAACTTATCAAACCTTATCATCTCTATAACATCATGTGATTAAACTCTTTTCCGATTGCAAGGGTTGACACTGGGAAGGGGTGACTGGGTTAAGTCCGGGAAGACCCCTGCTCAGCGTTGTTCACTAACTGTAGGATGAATGATTATCAGAAATTTCTGGCTGTACTTATTATTAATCTCTAGTAAACTTTATCTAGCTTTGGCAATAGAGTAATATTCCAATGAAAACAAGGCGATACTCTTGATGACTTCTTGGTCCCAGTGGTTTATTTGGACCACTCTGGAAAACAACAACAATAATACTAAATATTGATTAAGTACTTACTAAATACACTGTCCTTATTATTTATGTGCATTGACATTTATTTCTCATAGCAATTTCATGAGGTACTATCATTATTAATTAATAATAAGTTGAGCATATTCTCTGCATATGAAACATTGTTATAGGATTTAAAATCTCATTCAGAAAAATTATTATGTAATATTCTATCAAAATAAGCATCTATTAATGGAAATATTGCCTTTTTTAGGTATCAGGAATAGCAAAAGCTGCAGGATTTTTTATGCAATTTCAAATGATGCAAGAAACTACATTACAACCCCAAAATGGGTTGGTACAAATGATATATTTTTATGGAAAATTATATAATTGCAAACTGATACACCCGAAGTTCCTGTTGTTACCGGACAGAGAACCAGTTGCAAACTCTGGTTCAGCTGCTCACCTCTCGAAATTCAATACTCAAGAGACAAGTGATGGTGGGAAAGGAAAGGTTGCGTTATTTAGGAAGCCTCAACCTGGGAAGATGGTGGACTAATGTCTTAAAGACTGTCTTCCCGGTCTAGGTGAAGGCAGAGGGTTTTAAAGGGGAAGGGTTGAGAAATGGGCGGGGGCGGGGGTGGGGGTGGGGGTGGGGCTGGGGGGCTGGGGGGGTGCTAACATGCAGGAGAAGCTGATGCTCTGGCAGTTAATTATATGTCAACATGACCCTCAACAGACTTGCTGGCATCGATGGCAGCTGTTTTTAATGGGGTCAGGGCTTATCTTCCAAGAAAGCCTGGTTCTTTATTCGTCAAGGCCAGTGATCTGCAAAATCTCAAGGAAAAGGCGGTTAGTTCTCCTACAGACCAATGGACTTAGGTTAGCAGG
Organism: Prionailurus bengalensis; assembly: GCF_016509475.1. Taxonomy (NCBI): domain Eukaryota; kingdom Metazoa; phylum Chordata; class Mammalia; order Carnivora; family Felidae; genus Prionailurus; species Prionailurus bengalensis. The sequence continues at coordinate 170,347,174 of NC_057344.1, read as the reverse complement.
CAAGGAGTGCATGATCTTGAAGGAGTTAACCCTTCAAACTTGTTGAAGTGCTGTTATGATGACCACCTTCCACATACCAATGCTTTGCTATTCTTGGCCACAGCGTTTGACACTGATGCTGATTAGGACTTCAGTAAATGTTCTTTCTTTGAGTTAATGAATTAAGTGAAATTCTCTTACAAAGTGATTATTTTTTTTTTTTATCTCTTTTCAGTTTGGAGAATTCTCCTATTGGAAAGGAATAGGTTTTGCGTGGTGAAGTGTTAGTAGCTCCCTCCATTCGGTTCTTTCTGTTGTGGGTTATCTTCTAGATTCAATCAATTATTCTTTTAATTACCATTTGCTACATATCTATTATGGAGCAGGCACTAAGTAGATAATGTGAGGAGTAAGACCCAGCTTTTGCCTTCATGGGCTATTCAGTAATGTATTGTGAATTGTTGTGTAAAGTGATTTCTGGAAGAATTCAGACACAAAACTTGACTTTATCTTCTTTTTCCAGAGGCTTTTCCCTCTCTGTTTTCTCATTGGCCTAACATAGTCTCTGCTACCCATTCCTCGTTTCTCCCATGCTTATATTTTTCTCCATTTAGTCTTTCTGTTACTAGACCATCATTTTATTACATTCCTTCCTTCAACTTCTCTTGCTTTCTTTCTAATTTAGGTCCATTTCAAGGCCCAAGGACTGAAGGGTAATCTACATAATTAATGACTCTTATCTTCATCCCACAAGGCTCCAGTAGTCAGTAACAGTGACTCTGACCATGAGTACTTATCCCAATTCCATGAATCTTACTACAGATTTCTGTCATTAGTTCAATGAGTATCTAGTTGGAATATTTCTCATTCTCTCCTATGTACTTGTATCATCAGGACATGGGATCACTGTGACATTTTAATTTGTGGAAGGCTGACGCTTAATCCATTAATTTACCTAAATTCTGACATCAGAACAACATGCTGAGAAAACCCACAGATTCTACAAGATGACTTGAAACTGCTTAATGAACTCTTACTGATAGCAAATGGTTACCACATAATTAGGAAATTAGCACCTGATGCTTCCAAACATTATAAAAGCAATATAATAGCAGGGCTAGACAAACATCTTTGGGTGGTCCTACTCATGCTTACAGAGTTTCTGATATTTTCTTTGAAACCCGGTACCTTGAATTTTATATAACAGCAATATAAATATTTAATAGTCTTTAAGTTGACACTATATAAATACATCACTTCCTCAATCACTATTGCCTGGAAGGAATTTTAGAGATTATAGACATGTTAAAATGTCATACAGAAATTTTTTAATGTTTATTTATTTTTGAGAGAGAGAGACAGAGTGCAAGTGCAGGAGGGGCAGAGAGAGAGGGAGACACAGAATCCAAAGCAGGTTGCAGGCTCCGAGCTGTCAGCAGAGAGGCTGATGCAGGGCTCAAACCCACGGACCATGATATCATGACCTGAGCCAAAGTTGGGTGCTCAACCAACGGAGCCACCTAGGCACCCCCATACAGAAATTTTTATTAAGGGACTTTGGTTCATGTACACAAGTCTATTCAAGTAATATTTAGGATCTCTTTGCTCAATTTTATTTTTGTAATAATTCATTATGTCACCTAATTTCTGACAAATTATTTATGCCTTAGAACATTTTGTTAGGAAGAAGTAGGTGCACATTTTGTTCATGTAATTCCTTCATAGTTAATAGAATAAATTGTAGAAGTATTTATTATTTTTTTTATTCCTAAACAACAAAATTGGTGTTAGTTCACAACCTCTGGAGCTTCCTGGGTTAAATTTGAAACAAGCTCCTGTACATGGAGGGCAGGAATTGACCAGAGAAAGAGACAGGCCACTCCAGATTGGTAGGTGGCAAGTTTAATAAGTAAGGGAACTTACCTATGAAGCTTGTCTTGGGTAGCCACAAGATGAGTATATCTCCATACCCACTGGAATTTTAAAAGTTTATATAGAGGCCTTAACTGACTTCAGTTACAAATACTATTCAGATGACCTCAATAACACCTTACTCTCTCAAGGCTGCATCTTTGAACAGCTTCAGCTGTGGGAATGGTGGCTGGGGGCATACATTCCAAGGACAGGAGAGGAGGTGAGAAGCCTGTGACTGCCCATCAGTTGACAGCCATGTCCTCTTGATTAACTCCTCCAACAATTAGGCCATGGAAGAATTAAGTTGCCCCCCTTTTTTGCACCTTTTATGTAACTAATGATATAGAATTAAAGATCTTTATTGTATGAAAAGTCTGAAAGCTTGACTAGTCCACAGAGTGGGTAGAGTAGTGAAAGCCAGGTTGTTGATTTGCAAGAGATAGTTTTTGTTAGAAGAGAAAACCTGGGGGAATTATGTGCTGACAAGTCAGTGGAAATCAAACAAGGAGAAAGAATGCCAATCTGGTAGAGACTGAATGAGGGTCATTTTGGGAAAGGAGAATAGTTGGATGGGCTGTGACCTCAGGGCAAATTGGCAGGTTTAGAGATTGGAAAGTGGGCTTTGTGGATTAGAGCAGGGTCAGCATGGACAAGCTGTGGGATTGCCCTGCTCATCAGTGCTCCAGAACCAGCCTGTGCTGGTAGAGCAGCTGTGCTTACCTGCATGTTACCTTTGGTGTAGAGCCAAGTTCAGTGTCCTCTCATGACTGACTCATGAGCACCTTCTTTTGACAGCTGTTAGCATACTGTTTGGGAAACATCTGGCAGAAGTGATGCCCTCTCATGTTTCAAGATTCTGCTGAGCTCAAGTAAACACTGCCCTTTTCAATGACACAGGACTCATGATTTTCCCCAGTAATAAAGAGCAAGGCCTTTGGCATCCAGATTGTGTGGTTATGTGAAAGAAAAAAAGCCTGCAGTATCCATATTTAGGGGGATTGAACAATGGTAATAATTATTCACCTAGTGTATTACTTTCCTATTGAAACAAATTGCCATAAACTTGAGTGGTTTATAATAACACAGATTTATTACTTTATAGTTCTGGAGGTCAGAAGTCTGGAAGGAGTTTTATGGGACTAAAATCAAGCTTTCTGTAGGATTTTACTCTTTCTGGAGGCTTTCTGAAGAATCTGTTTCTTGCCTTTTCCAGCTCCTGGAGGCTCCCTGGGTCCTGGTTCTGCATCTCTCTGACCTCTGCTTCCATTGTTATATCTTTTTTTCTAACCCTTCATCTTCTTTCCCTTATAAAGACCTTTGTGATTATATTGGACCTACCTGGGTAATCCAGGATAATCGTCCTATCTCAAGATCCTTAGTGAAATAATATCTGCAGAGCCTCTTTTGCCATATAAGGTGACATATTCATAGGTTGTGGGGATTAGGACATGGATATTTCTGGCCAGCCATTAGTCTACCTGCCATACCTGGTAGGTACAGTAAACTTATTTTGTCTATGAGAAAACTAAGACTTTATGGTAGATTCAACTTTTTTCCAATGTGTGTCACACATGGACGCACTTCTGTCATGACTGCATGAGGATAAGAGTGGACTTCTACACCCTTGACTTTAGCGTTGGCCACATGACTCCCTTTAGACAATGGGATGGTAAAAGCTTGAAATGTGCTTGCATGATTGAGTTTTCTCTCCTGCACTCTTTCCAAGAGAAGGCATGCTGCAGGAGGCTGGCTGGTCCTAGGAGAGTGAGAGACATGAAGAACAGACCTGGACCCAACCAACATTTTGAAGCCAAATCCTTCATAGCTTAGCCCCGATCTGCTGACTGCCAGCTAAACTGCAGACTCAAGAGTGAGCCATAAATGTTTAATGTTGCATTTCACTCTGTTTGGGGTGGTTGGTTAAGCAGCAGGAGCAAACTGGTACAAGTTCACAGATTCTGAGTACCTTGCTCAAAGTCTCATGATGGTGAGTGATATAACTATCAGAAGTTTGACTCCAAAGCTTGGGCTCTTATCCATCAGGCAACTAGTGTCCAACCACTCATTGGATGCCTGAATTTTCTCTACAGCATCTCTGTCAAGGTCTTACCTAGCCTTTGGTGGGGATTTCTAGAGGGAAGAGATTCAGAGTCTTGGCAAGACAACGATTCAAGTCTCACTATCCTGTGGATATTGAACCTACTGAAACTGATCATACCAGGATAGAGTGAAGGCCATCTGTCACCCACTTCCATGAATATAATTTAAGACTAAAATAATATTTTTGGTGGCCACATCACACTGTTGTGATGTTGGCTTGTTGACTCATTCAAACATCTTTTCTCAGTGGAAAGATTCATGAGGTTAAAACTTTCAATCTCATAAAACATCTGTTTTTATTTAATGTAGTACTCTTGTTAGTTTTTTTTTCTGTGTTTACATACAGGACTCTATATTCAACAAAATTTAATTTTATTGTGTTAGTCAAAGATGTTAATCCTTTTGGACTCTGGTCTTGTAATTAGCTATGCCTTAGCACTTTATGGAGTTGATGGAACACAGTTTTGATTGTGGCAAACTATCAGCATGGAATAGCACTGAGTAAAAAGAATTGACCTTAAAGCAAATAAAGTTATCACTAATGAAGTGGCAAATGTATTTTATTAAGTATAAGAAACCAATAAATTTAAACTAGTGGTCTTTTTAATACAGAAAGAGGAGAGAAATGAAAGATGTGCAAAGAGGAGAGAAATGAATTATGTGTAAGTGGTTGTACCATAGACTGTATCAGCCTCAGAGGGTTTCATGGATTTCCTTTTAGTAGGCTCTTTAACAATGATCTTTACACATTACTCATATAGTGCCAGAAACTTTGTTCAGGAAGGGAGCCATTTGTCTCCCAGGGGTCATGGATGCTAATTCCTACAATCTCAGGGAAATAACTGTGATTCTGGGAAGCAGATAACTTGTAGTCATGGCACAAATTTTGTGTGGTGAGTCGGTCAGACCAATACTCAGTAGTAGTGGGTTTCTAGAGTCATGGAACTTCATTCACAATGAAAACACAGCAGCAAGAGCCTGAAGGCTGAAAATTTGCCTCTGTGAGTACCTTGTGCTTTTAACTGTAGTTCTAGGACAACATATAGTTATACACATCTGTCAGTTAAAAGAAAGTATTAGGAAATTTCAATAACCAATAAACCAACCAAACTTAACTAAGGTTACCACCTCTCTTTTGAACCATATAAAAAACTAAATCATGGAGCTTTGAGACACAGCATCGTAGATTCTCTTAATTAATCACAGCTGTCAGGGCTGCTCTTCTAATTGTGGGATTTTTCTTTATATATATATTTTTTTCTTTTATCATTCTTTATTTCTGCCTACTTCAGCATCTTCCATGGCCAGTTCTTTCTGCCTCAGTTACAAGTTAGCTTTCTCAAAAAGTGTTTTTCATATTTCTAAGATTTCTAGAGATGGAATTATGCCCCCAAAGAAGTGACTTGGTGGTGAGAGCTTATGACGACTGAAGCAGACACAAAGCCTGTGCTGGAAATTAGGTAGCTGCCCGCTCAGCCTGCACAACAGGCTTTCTCTCTCTCTTCTGTCCGTCCTTTCTGTTGGAGGTAAATGTGAGGCACAATAAACCACTGCTGGAAAGACCACTTGACTTGATTCTTTCCATACTGGATTCAAAGTGACTACTGGCTCCCGTTTCGTAGTGTGGGCAAGAAGTCCTATACTAGTCATCACTGGGGCTTCTTTCCCTACCATTATGATCTGCAGGATATACAGGCTTGAGGGGGTCAGAAAACCTAGCCATGGTCCTGGTCTGTGGATTCTGGCACATTCATCTTCATTTCTGCTCTTCCAGCCCCTTGATGCTGCACTGATGCTGCTCACGGGCCTTTCACATAAATTGTCTCTCAGAATACCCTACCTCTACTTTTTTCAGTTCTTGGAACTACCCAGCTTCATCTTGTGTATGTCCAGGCTCTTTTTTTTTAATTTTATTTTTTAACATTTATTTATTGTTGAGAGACAGAGAGAGACAGAGCATGAGCAGGGGAGGGGTACAGGAAGAGGGAGACAGAATCCGAAGCAGGCTCCAGGCTCTGAGCTGTCAGCACAGAGCCCGACGCGGGACTCAAACTCACGAACTGCAAGATCATGACCTGAGCCGAAGTCGGACGCTCAACCGACTGAGCCACCCAGGAGCCCCGTGTATGTCCAGGCTCTTGAAAACATAACTCCATCAATTATTCACAGGAGCAGGAAAAAACCCAAATTTCTAAGAATCCCCACTTTTCTTTGTGAAAAATACATAATTCCTCCATGAAGGGGTAAGAACTGTATTCTCTGGAGGGAGGTGACCTAGTTTCATATGCAGAGTCTGCTATTTCCTGGGTGGGTGTGATGGGGAAATTTACCTAACTTTTGTAAGCCCTGGTTTTCTTGTTGCTGAAATTGGGTTAATGATCATGATTATTTCCTATGAACTGTTGCATATAAACCATTTTGCACAATGCCTGGCATGTTATAAGTGCTCAATAAATATTGTTATTATTTTTATTATCCACCTCAACAAACAGTGAATTGTTAGGGATGAAGACCTTCTACAAGGGCCTTCTAGCTGGACTTGGAATCAAATTGACATAATTCAGATGAACATGAGAAAATAAAATTTAATAGTGTATGTAAGGGAATCCACATAGACCTGGAAATTCCAAGAACAAGGCAACATGAAGCTTACATGAACTAAGGAGAGAGGTAGAGTCTGAAGATACAAAGGGGAGGAAGGTCATTAGCAGGAAGGCGAAAGGAGATGTTTTTAAAAACAAAGGTTGCCCTATTACACAGATAAGTGTATTAGGTAAAAGGGAGTCTCTGTTAATAACTCTTCCTGATACAGGCTCTCCTTTATAATGTAAATTTAGGCAGTTGAGGACCATGAAGAGAGCTTTTCTACATCTACTGAGTTTTGATGACTTTTAACTCAAAATGATGTTCACGCCAAAGTGGCCTATCTTGGGGAAGCCTGCCCTTGGCCTCTATAGAATCAGTCATTGTTAAGTACTCTGCTAGGCAGTGAGGGTGCACAAAGATGAACAACACATGATTTCTGTCCTCAGAGGAATTAAGTTCTTTCTTATGAGGAATACAAACTCATAGTTACTATAGAATGTAGTAAGTACTCAGAGTTTACTGGGGGACAGAAGCAGGACATCTGAGTTCTTTTAAATTCAGAATCTTATAGAGATTCTGTTCTCTTCACATAACATCTTTTAAAACTAGGGCTGCATGGGAACTCTGGGCCACTCCTTAGAAGGCATTATGGTACTACAAGTTTTGTTGGCTGAACTCACTTCCTTTTGGGAAATCTTAGCTTCTGCATCTAAACTTGGCTTAGCCTCTGCCACACAAAACTGTTTTCCTGAGGCCAGTTTCTGTGTTTGAGTTTCTCGTTGGCTTTGGCCCCTCACTGGGTCTTTGTCTTGGATTCTGTAGTTTTAACTTCCTGTGACTACTTGGCCATGTGTTTGCCAGCCTGGCTGTGCTGCACTTGGCTGTGTACCTGTGAGCTCAGCCAGCTACCTAAGTGCCTTGTGTCTGAGCATTCCCGTACAACACCTGTCATCCTGAAAGCCTGGCCTGCCTCTTCTGGACAGAGGCGGGCTCTCTCTGTTCTTTCGTAGTAGCCTGGATTGACTTGTTATGCCTTTCAACAATAATTGGGGAATTATTTGTAAATATATGGGATGTACTCTGCTATAAGGCACAGAGTGGACTACTAGATATGGCTTAAAATACTTAGACATTTGTTATATCAATTAAGAAGAAGTTTAGAGGAGGCTCAGGTTGTTGGTGGCTTGATAATGTGATAAACAGCTCCATTTTTCCTGTTCTGTGCTCTCATCCTTAGCTTGTTTGTGATGCTCCCTCATGGATTCAAGATGACTGCCATAGCTTAAAGCTAATCCAGAGGCAAAAAACAGAAGAAGAGGAAAAGCAAAAAAGAACATTCTTTGTAGGTGTGCCTCTTCTAACAAAAAGGAATAAGAAAATTCTGGAAACTTTCTAGAAGCACTGTCTGACATTTCATTAGCTGGAATAGGGTCTTAGGGCCACTATTTGTTATAACAAAGAGGCTGGGAATATGAATATATGGCATTGCCTCTCTGGTAGAGCATGGGTTTGGAAATAGCTGTTGGATAGACAAGCAATAGTGCCTGCCACACCATTACTAAACAACTTTGGTGAGATTTAATTTTTATTTTATGCAATTTAAGTCACATTAGATCATGCTACTAAAGCACTTTAATAGTGATCACATGTCATAATATTTAGTTTGCTTATCCGTGTTTTTTTCTGTCTTTCCAGGTTCATTTCCTCTTATTATTATTTTTTTTTTTTCAGTATTCATTCCTTTTGATTTCTGGCTGCTATTCATCTTTTCTAAGGCCTAGAGCTTTTTACCTGATTCTATTATTCTAACACTAGAACTTCACAGACATCAAATGATATTAGGGGTGGTAAGCAATTTATTATTAACTAACAGCAATATAAGTCTAAGCCTGTCAGCTATCTGCCATATCCATAGTAGGGCGCTAATTGTGTAATTTTAAACAAGCGCATGCCACATTTGACTTAAAGTGAGCAATCTAAAACAGAAAGGAACTTCCCCCAAGTAGTGCACATTGCTTTGTTTTTTCCCTTCTGCTTGCCTACGTGGAATCAAAAACAAAATAAAATACTGAACACGATGACTACAGAGTCACAGGGATCATTCCCAAGGCTTCTTCCTTCACTGCCTCCATCCGCCTCCCCCTTCCAAGCCTCAGGGGCTCTGCAGTCAGTGAGGTGGAACTCATTTCACATTTGAGGAGAACAATGATAGGAAAGCTCTCTGCATGCAGAGCAGGGCAGACTCTCTCTCAGCAAGCCTGTCAGCAATGCTGCTCTGGATTCTGCTAGTCACAAACAAGCTTTTTAAAACACTGACTTAAAAGAATATTATTAGTACTGGTAATAAGAGCAACCCTTTATTGAATGTCTACATGTGACAGAAATTTTCTTAGGTACCTTTCTAACAATACTGTTTCTTTAATCCATTAACTTATTTTACATAATAGAAGCTGACAACATCCCAGTATGATTCGAAGGACAATGAAAAAAAAAATTTGTCCCCAATTATTTTTGTCTTCATTTTGATCTGCCGCCTGAAATCCTTTTCTATTTTTTCCCCCCACTTTCCTGCTCCAGCTAAGTGTCTTCTGCTTAGGTTGAAGTTTCTAGAAGTAGAACCTGAGATTGGGTTCTTGTGAAAAGTGATTTATTGAGGAAGTACTCTCAAAAGTAAGGGGTGAAGGAAGCAGGTTAGGACAGGGGAGGGCAGCTCAGCCAGGGAGTGGTCTTGGCTGGAGACCAGCTGCAGTCTGGGTACTCAGAATACAAATTGTATCATGGATTTGTTTCCACCTTGCAGTAATGGGCTGGCATTTTGTATGCTTCTGTCTGTCTGTCATCAGCCATTGGCTGTCCATGTATGTGTGTTTATGTATGTGTGTCAGGGCATCATCTGTTCTGCTGAGATGTTTATCCAGAAAGGGGAAGCTGTGAGTTTTTAGCAGCCAATATTCATGCTGCTTGGGGGGTGGGTCAGCCAACCTTGTGAAGGGAGTTCTGGGTGCATCCACTACAGTCCACCTCTTGCCCTGTTCAGATTTACTTGCTTCTTCCATCAAGTTCATTTCATCCAGGCATAGCCTTGCCACAGTCGGTGGGACAATTAGTGGGATATAAATTATAGCCCCCACGCTGTCGTTGGTCTCAATGTGATAACTGGTATTTATTTTCTTCCTCTTTTACCATCCATTTTAGACCCCCTCCTCCTACCTAGCTAGCACTTCTGCTGGTCTAGGTGGTTTGCATGAGTGGGTGGCCCTTATTTTTAGTCCTTGTGGAGTCTGAGCCTCTGATCACTATGCCCTTGTCAGTCAGTGGTTGCTGTCCTTGACCATTTATATTTAAAACCATGTGAATACCAAGAGAGGCACCAGAGTCCCAGCTATATTTTTATCTGCCCCTAATATGTACCAGCAGTTCTATATCTTTGAGAAAATCAGGGTCAATTCCTTCTGCTCGTATAATGATTCCTTTTTATACCAACTAGATTACAGTCATGGTGAACCTAAGGTGACTAGATATCAACTGTAGTTTTAAGTTTAGTGAGCCTTTCACTGTGTTACTTGGTACAAGTATTCCCTTCCGGGACCAAGGGCTTAAAACTAATAATACCTAAAGTTGTAGTAATTCCTAGGCTCCAGGTGAAGGCCTAGGAATGATGGCGAATGGGATCATTCCTACAGCTTTCCGTTGGTTCCTGGACCCATGAATTGTAGGTATTGGAAATATAGCACCATATAATAACCACCATATAAGCCTAACATAGTACTGGCTTAAGGTATAAGTGGCATCCTGAAGAATGATGCCCCTTTCCCACAGGGTTTCATCTCCAAGCTGATATATCATCTGTACCTTCAACATGATATATCTGTTTGGTGGCAGGTTCTGGATGATACGACACATGGTATGGCATGGTCTTGGTCCTGATCCTGAACCCTAGGGGTTGGTGCTATGTCTTTCCTACTGGTGCTATGTCTTTTCCTATTTCCTGGCTAGTGATTTGGACATAATGCTCTTCTTCACTACAGATACTTTAATAACATGGAATCTGCTGCGTTGTATGCATGAACCCACAATTCTCGGTTACTTGTATTTCAGCCTGCAGCTGTTCTTTTTGTCAGCCCTACCCCAAACTAACAACCTTCTGTGCCACTTGATAAGTGGATGTGTGTCTTCTAACACCTGAAGAGGTCCACAGAGCACTTTATTTCTTTCTTAGAGATAGAAGGGGCAAAAATAATTTGGCCTTTCCTTTTGAGAGAAGGTTCCAACATGCCTCAAACCACCAGACTCCTAGATAAACTCTGTGGGGTTTATCTCCCACACTCTGAAGCAGTGTATCTTATATTCAGGTGTTTAGTATTCCTTGCTCATCAGGTCTCATTCAGAGGAGTTATTAATACAGGGGGACCAGTGTGGGGTTCTGCGCAATGTCAATAGTTGGCTGCCCTTCCCCCCTTCAGTCTCCTGGATGAAGAGGCTCCCATTCATCTGAAGGAATTATCCTCTGTTCGGAGGACAGCAGCAGAGAACAGTTAGCAGCCACCACTCATAGTATCTGAGGACAGTGGACCAGCCTGGCGAAGGGGAGAGGTAGGGACACACCCTAGCACCCACCACACCCTATAAACATAAAATGATGTTATCTGGAGACAAAGGAGGAGAAGCATTGGGTGGGGAAGGGATCAAAATTGAGGATACTAGGATCTCACTAAAACATTGCAAAGAAGAGCAGTGGAAGGCAGTTGCATTGCAATAAAGAGAGGAAACTAGGGTAGTGGTTGCCAAAGTTCAGAATAGCCCCAGGGCTTTCCTGTGGAAGTGGCAGCAGTGTAGGGGTGGAGAGAGGGTTGTTACATATTCAGAGAATTTGCAAGTCAGTTGTGAAACACTTGGCTGTTTGAAATTGGCTATGGTGGGAGTATTCCCAGCACAGAAATCAGCTAACACGGGAAATTAGGGCTTTTATCCTCTCCCTGAAAATAGTTTACCAGCTCATCATTGTTACTAAAACGTTTCTGAAAAGAATATCAAAACAGGAAAAGGTGAAGAGTAGGAGAGCCCCCAAGCCCCAAACTCTCCCTACTTAATAATTTACCCTGGAGCCAGAGTTCATCCCTGCACATTTTGCTTTTCCGCAAATGCAATCAGAAAGTGCCATCTGGCTAGCCATTTTTTTTGAGGCCATTATTGTTATTTTTTCTCATGTAAAAAAAAGTCCATTTACTTCCGGGGTTTTCTCAGTAACTTTATGTTGCCATAGATATGCAGAAACTCTCCCCATTCTGTTTTTCCGCCTCCTGTGGATTTCGTCCTTGTATAATTGAAAAGCTAATCATGTTACTCCCCTGCTGAAAACAAATCAATGGTTCTTGGCAGCATTTACATATAAAATCTAACTTCAGAGTCTGCTGTATGACCTGAGTTCTTCTCAGAAGCAGAATATGAAATGAGGACTTGCGTGCAGGTCGTTTATTGGAAAGGTGATCTCAGGGCAGGAGGGAGAGATGGAGAAATGTGAAAGAGGGAAGGGGATAGAGCCACGGCAAAGGTACATTGATTACTGCCGTGTTTAATGAGGGTCCTTCGATCCTGCATCCTGCTGGGGCCTTCTGAAGAGTATCTAAAATGCCTTTCAGAATCCACATCAACTGGGAGAAGCATTCTTTTATGGTCTCTTTCCCTTTGGTGAGGATCGCCCCACGAGATCTATATTCCCCCACTCACCACACACACTTGTAGGCTACACATGCCTAAGAGCTGAGGGGTCTTCTTTCGGTGCCCCACCCCGAGGAGCCAGAGAAAAGTCCGAGCTGGAAACATGGCACCGAGTCACAGTGAGTATCTGTCGGTACCAAATGACACGAAGCTCATATGGATCTGTTTCTTGAAGCCAATGGGAGGTGGAACAAAAGAGGCAGCTGATACATATGGCGTATAAAGCCTTCCCTGCTTTTCCATTTTACTCTTGCAGTCCCATCTCTGGGCATGGTCTCCCTTACAGCCCGTATGTACCGATCCCTTACTCTAACCAATCTTTGCCATTCTATATCATCTGATTTTTTTCGCTTTGCTTTTGGTACATGCCGATCTCTCTTCTTGAAATGCTGCCACTTTTCTCTCTTGGTTAACTCAATCTTTTAAACTAACCTCAGACGTGCCTCTTTCCTGGAAGCTTCGGTGCTTGCCCTCAGTTAGGTTCAATGCCTCTATAACTCTCAGAACACCCTCACTGCAGCTCTACTAAAGCCCTATTGCCACATACTATAACTCTAACACAGAAGTCTGTGTACTACTCAGCCTTCCACACAGGTCCACAAGGACGGAATTTTAAATTTCCACATCCTGGGTGCCTACCACAGTACTTTGCTGCATAATACATGTCCCATAAATACTTGTGGACTAAATGAATGTGTGCATTTTGATTTTGCAGTGGACTGCATCTCCTAAACAAAGAAAATCTAATCTGAGGCCATTCAAAGAATTGAAACATGCATATATTTTGAAAGAAGTTTTCTAGGTATCCAAGTATGTCTTGGATATATACAAAATCAACAAGGCAATAACAATGAAACTGTAAAAAAAAAAAGTCAAGCAATAAATTGGTGATTATAAACAGAAGGCTCCTGCTCTCATGAATTAGATTTGTAAGACACATTATGAATAATGATAAAAGAGGGGAAAATAACCCACTGAGAGATGAAATATTATAAGATAGTATAATTACTAGGAGATCAGAGGATTCTGGAATCTTCTGCGGATAGAAGGACAAGGAGGTTTCTAGGCAGTGGGTGAGATTTGAACTAGTATATGTAGTGGTGGATAGCAGTGACTCTGGAAGAGAACCCATAGGTTCAAACTCCTAAGTCACATATCACCCTTTATCTGTGTCATCTTGGGCAAATTATAGTTGCCTCATCTATAAATTTGAGTTAGTAGTTATACCTAATTTATGTGGGTATTGTGAGGATTAAAATAAGTAATACATTTATAGAGATTAGAACAGGGCCTGGCATATAATACTTGTATTATATATGGTATACTTACCTTAGAAAATGGGGAGGTGAGTCTCTTAGCAGAGACATAAGATATGTTTGGGAGTCAAGAAAGGGACTAGTTTACTTGTAGCACAGAGTTTGTTTGGGGGAAATGGTGGGAGGTAAAATTGGAAAGCTATTTTTGATTCTTACTGAGAACCCAAAGAGTCAGTATAGCCAGCAGTGAGAGCAAAAACGAGGTAAGGTGACTGTACGTCTTAGTTTCCCCTGTGGTTTAATTACTGCCTTGTTATAATTCCTAGGATACCTGTCACTTTCAAAAGTGTCTTGTTTGGATAAAAGATACCTAAAAAAGTGATATTTAAACAAGGGTCAAAGGGATTTGTGGAGATTATCTGGCATAAATGTATAATATGCACTACAGAAAAATATAGGTTGTTAAGAGACTGTTGTGCGTTTGTTTAAAGTCATATTTGTTTCCATGGAATCATAAAAACTCAGTATTGATGGGGACCTTGAGAGAATGTGATAGAATTCATTCTTCATTTTTATATTGGCACACCGTAATTTGCTTTCAATGTATTTTGAAATGTTCAAAGAAGTATGTGAAGCCAAATTCTTTGCATAAACAACAACAACAAAAAACAACACACATGCAAAATAGGCGGAAGTCAAAGCTCGTGACAAGGAAATTACAGATAGCTCATGTGCATGGGAAGTTCTTTACTTCATATTCAAATGGCAGCCCTGAACTATTTCCATATGCCAGATTTGGAATTGTATACAGTAGTCAGTACTTTGGTTTGGACAGTGACAACACCATTATGTGACAGTGTTTGTGGGATGATGTCAACATTCTGCACTTTGCCTTTATTATCTAATGAGCATAAGTGAGAAACTGGGAGACTTAAAGTGCTGATACTAGTGCTACGAACTATGGTTCTTATAATTTTAATAAGGCAAAATTTGAAATCATCAGTTGGCTTAAAAAAGCACCTATCAGTCTAGTGTTGAGTCAACCTAAGTCCACTCACTGGGCAGGAGTAAGAGATGCAGGACAGACCTTCCATGTGTGAGCCCTGTTACCCTGTGCTCACTTGAAGCTGGTCAGAACCCATGCAAAGCTGGTCACCTCAGTGGAGAATAAGATATGAGAGATGTGACATGGTGAAGATCGAAGTGGTATGTGAGAGGTGTCTGATACAAAGTCTTTTTTAGATTGCATTGGTATTTTCATGTCACCTGTACTGACTTTTTCCTAGAGTTCAGTTCATTTCCTTCACATACTTGGAATTAGGGTGTGTAGAGTCACCTTGAATGAAAGGATATTTCTTTCTCCCTCCACCGACCAGTTTGGTAGTTTTGGTACCACTGCTTTATTTGTAGTCTAGAACCACATTTTATTTTATTTTATTTTTTTAATTTTTTTTTCAACGTTTATTTATTTTTGGGACAGAGAGAGACAGAGCATGAACGGGGGAGAGGCAGAGAGAGAGGGAGACACAGAATCGGAAACAGGCTCCAGGCTCCGAGCCATCAGCCCAGAGCCTGACGCGGGGCTCGAACTCCCGGACCGCGAGATCGTGACCTGGCTGAAGTCGGACGCTTAACCGACTGCGCCACCCAGGCGCCCCTAGAACCACATTTTAAATGGTTACTCAAGACTGTTGTCGTCTAGTGATGCTGGGTATGTTTTATATCCAGTTACAAAGCCAGAGAGTAGCTTGGCTCAGGTTCTGTTTGCAAGGCCCTGTCTTGCCACATTTCATATAAACTGTATTTCCAGGCAGCTAATGAGGTGATTCTCCCTGCCTCCCCCCACCCCCCTGCCCCAGGTACCTGTCATGAGATGGTAAGTCCTAGCCTAGCCCAATTTCTGGTAATGAATCTGGCTTCAGTCTATTGCTGTGGGAGCTATGTGACTTCATTCCTACCTACCACTTTGTTTCTGTTCTATTTCTAGACCTTGACATGACTATCTTTTTTTGATTTATTTTTAAAAAATCCACTCTTTTTTGGGGTGCCTGGGTGTCTTAGCCGGTTGAGCATCTGACTTCGGCTCAGGTCATGATCTCACAGTTTGTGAGTTCGAGCCCCACATCGGGCTCTGTGCTGACAGCTCAGAGCCTGGAGCCTGCTTCAGATTTCTGTGTCTCCCTCTCTCTCTCTGCCCCTTCCCCGCTCATACTCTGTCTCTCTCTGTCTCTCAAAAATGAATAAATGTTAAAAAAAAATTTTTTTTAATTAAAAAAAAATCCACTCTTTTTTATTTTAATCTCCCATACTACTTGGAACATCGAGCAGGGGCATATCTATACCTAAAGCTACAAAGCTATCTTGACTGGAAATCTCTTGGAAAAATTATTTTGAACAGATAATTCCCCTTCCAGGCAAACTACTAATCAAGTGTAAGTGTAAAACAAAAATGTTTCCATATGTGCAAAGGCTCAAGAGAGTTTGCCTTCTTCACATCATTTCAGAAAAAAAAAAACAACAAAAAAAACACAACTAAACCTGCACTTTTACAAAAAAGAAAGGTACAAACCAAGAGATGAGAAGATTCAGAATTTAGGAAACATTTGATCTAATTCAGGAGAGCAGTAAAGAGAAATACCAGGAAGAAAGTCTTCAGGCAAGATAGGATTCACAGGATAAATAGTAGTAAAGGTAAGTCCCCAGGCATAAAGTGCATCTGAGATGCACAGACACATTAATCAAGAGAAAAGAAAGTAAATTATAAACAACAGGTAAAACCACAGAAGCTGATTAGTCATGCTCCAATATGTAGCACATGGAAATTTATCACTTTGAAATGGTCCTCAGCCTTTTTTGGTCTTTCATGCCATCTACATTTTGAAGAATACAGTTATTTAGCAGAATATTCCTCAATCTGGGTTTCTCTGCTGTTTCCTCATGATTAGAATCAGGTTATATGGGGCGCCTGGGTGGCTCAGTCAGTTAAGCGTCTGACTTCAGCTCAGGCCATGATCTCTCGGTTTGTTGGTTTGAGCCCTGCGTCGGGCTCTGTGCTGACAGCTCAGAGCCTGGAGCCTGTTTCAGATTCTGTGTCTCCCTCTCTCTCTGCCCCTTCCCCGCTCGTACTCTGTCTCTCTCTGTCTCTTGAAAATAAATAAATGTTAAAAAAAATTTAAAAAAAAGAATCAGGTTATATATTTTTGGCTGGGGTATTACATAAGTGATATATCTTTCTGGGGTATCACATCTGAAGGCACATGTTGTCCATTTATTCCTTTGAGTAATATTCATTTTGGTTTTTATTATGGTGTCTAATATCTCCACTGTAAAGTCATTTTTCTTATTTTAATTAATAAATACTTTATTGGGAGGTACTTTGAGGCTGTGTGATTATCTGGTTACTCATCAAACTTCCACAGCAAAGATTAAGCACATGTCGATGATTTTTTTCCATGAATAAAATTTTAGAATTATGTTTGCAAAGTGATGATTTCCCCCTATAGTTATTAGCATTCTTCTGTAAGAAAGATTCTCTTTTCTCCTTTGTTTATAGATTTATTTATCTATTTATTATCAGTATACAGACTGTGGATTCTTATTCACTGGGTTATAATCCATTGCTGTCCTTATTCATTTTAATACTCTAAATGTTCCATTTTTGTCCAGTAGGAAGGAGCCCCTTAAACTAGCACTGGTGTCTTCTTGACATGCCCACGTCAAATTTTTAAGCACTTCCTTACTTTTTTGGCATAAGGTAGTCCAAGCTCACTTTATACTTTCTCTGCTCATCCCAGGAATCAACCATTTCTTCAGAGAGCCCTGGTACATTCTGGTGCAGAAGGGTATTAGGAAACCAAAGTCTGGATGGTAGGTTTGCTCACAACTGCTGGTATGTCATAACTCGCCTGTCCTTTCATTGGACAAAGTTAATGGTGGTGGTGGAGGAAACCCTGTTGTAATTTGGATGTCTTTTTTTAAGTTAATTAGAAGCTCATGCTATTCTTTGTCTCCTAGCAATGCTAAGGCATGGAATGTGTAGTTTTATTTTTGGGCCTTGTTGATCTTATTTTTAGGGGGAGGATGCGTACAAATGATTTGGATTCAGGAAGCCATCACTATGAGTGCCGACCAGACCTCCAAGATCTAGTCTTTTGGTGTCTTCCTTACCCAGGGCATTTTCAGTCTCCAGGATAATTAAAATTTAGATGGAGATTTTACAATGCATTAATGTACATGCTGATAAAAACTTTGAGCCTAGAAATGTATGCTTTAACTCCCTACAATCTTTTACCTTAATAGTGTGTGGTTGCTTTGGAGTCAGAGAAGGAAGTTTGGGAGGAAATAAAGTCAAGAATTACTTCCTTCAAATGAACATTGATGGGAGGATAGCTCTTGTAATTTGCTTTTATACATTGCCTTCAGAGGCTGCTGCTGTTTTCCCAATACATTTGGCATTCTCTCTCTCTCTCTCGCTCTCTCGCTCTCTCTCCTTCTGCACACATGTGTGTGTGTATCCAAAAGTGTAATCCTTGGCATTTATGAAAGTCTAATCTGATTTTATTGCTGAAAGCAGAAATATATAGAGGAGGGAAAAAAGTATCCCATTTCCTGCGGTATTGACAGCACAAATGAGGACTTAGTGTTGCATTCCAATGAGATTGTGGTTGTCATTAATTTCACACCCACGGCTGATGAATGAAAATTGTTTTGTTGTATGAGGCAGACTGCTCCTGCAGAGTAATTAATCCCCAGTGCAGGGTTGGAACAATGCCACTGAAAATGCTGTATGTCTGCAGCTCAGCCGAGACTCGCCGGTGAGGGCTCTCCTGGCAACCACGCGCGACTCTATGATTACTTACACAGGGAGAGTGACAAATGGAACCACTGACACTCGTTTTTTTTTTTTTTTTTCCAACGTTTATTTATTTTTGGGACAGAGAGAGACAGAGCATGAATGGGCGAGGGGCAGAGAGAGAGGGAGACACAGATTCGGAAACAGGCTCCAGGCTCTGAGCCATCTGCCCAGAGCCCGACGCGGGGCTCGAACTCACGGACTGCGAGATCGTGACCTGGCTGAAGTCGGACGATTAACCGACTGCGCCACCCAGGCGCCCCTGACACTCGTTTTAATTAAAGACTCCAAAACAGGTGGCCAGGCGGGACGGAGGAGAGGTACAGAGGGCTTCCTAGATAAGAGCTTCGTAGAGCAAATACGTTTCACCGTGAAAGAAGCTGTCCTGGGTGGAAAGGCTACCTCCTATTTCTGGCCAGAACAGGAACAACTGGGATGATGAAGTGCAAACCGTAGTCCTCTGATAGGGAAACAAGATAGGAATTAGACAACGTGATAGGAAGAAATGAAGTCCATGAACTAGTCACCTTAATATTTAGTTTTTCAATGTTCCGAGATCTAATATGCGTTTTAAGATTCCAGCATAGCCGGTGCTTACTTATATCCAAGTACGGATAGACTGGTTTGAAATCTGTTTTCTATGCACCTAATACTTCTCTCAAAGTCACTGTGGAGAGTGCCCCCTCCACTTTGTCACACCAGCCTCGCCTTCGTGAAGGGGTTAACCTGGGATCACAATCATATATTCCTTGAGCGACTCCAGCCCTCACAAAGTTTTGTTTTTTTCTTGGAGCACTAAAGTTCCCAGAAAGAGTTAAGCCCCCTTGCTTCTCCACATGTCATGTAAGGAGTGGAAGCCACACCTGGAGGTTCACCATAAGAAACAGAAGTTTTGGTTCCACCAGACTTTGGGAATCAGAATTGCATTTTAATAAGATGCCCAGGGGATTCCTGTGCAAACAAAAGTTTGAGAAGCACTGCGTGAGAGGACTAACTCTCACCATTGACTTTCCGGAACCCTCCAGTTTCTCCTCCTTATTCCACCTCCATTTTCTGCCTCTCACTGTTGCTGGTCACAGGGATGGTTCCTGAAAGTTTCAGGTTTGTGTGTCTTGTTCCCTTAGAACATAGATTCTGTGTTCCCCAAGAGCATGTCTTGTATCCGCCAGCGTGCCATTACACTTGGCTTTAGTAACTATTGGCTATAATTGATTAACTGATAGATTTGATTGATTGGAAAGTGAGAACTGGAAAGAAACCCGTGAGAGCACCCCCTGCTTCTGCCCCCTGCAAGTGCCCGTGTGGTCTGTGCTGAAGCTCTTTGTGCTTTGTGTTGAAGGACTAGATGGCAACACAAAGGATGCTTGTCCCCACGTCTGCTGCCTCTCATCAGTTGGTAACAAATTCCTATGCTCTAACCATCTCTCTTCTGATATGTGATTTCTTTCCCAGTAGGTGCCTGGGTCTACTCACATGAATAAACCACTAGGTCGCTCTTCCCTTGTATGTCTTACACTATACATGCTAAACCTCAGTCTGAATCTGTCTTAGGTTCAAGCTGGGAGCTCTACCAGCTGACATTTTAATAATAACTATCATATGACTTAATAATACTCTGGGTTAAAAAAATACCTCTACTAGCTGCTGATATTTTTAAATCAGGGAATTTTACATAAATACAGATTAGTAGCATCTCTTGACACATCTGGGCCTGGCTTTCCTCAGGTGACATCAGGTAGAGCTGCGTAGTGGCTGGTCGGTCAGAGAGGGTTGCACCTTTCAACATGCTGCTTTTTCTCCTCTTTATTATGTCCCTAACTCCACCTTCAAGGATCCTTGGTATTTATCCTCACATCTACACTGTTGTTGTGGTTTTTTTTAATACCTGGCCCAAGTCCCTCATTGCCTGCTTATCTCATGGGCATTTGAGTTTGATGCCATGGTCCAACTTCTTAGTCTACTTTCTTGGACATGGCATTTTTATTTATGTATTTTATTTTTTATTAAAGAATTTTTTTTAATGTTTACTTATTTTTGATACAGAGAGAGACAGGGCATGAACAGGGGAGGATCAGAGAGACAGGGAGACACAGAATCTGAAGCAGGCTCTAAGTTCTGAGCTGTCAGCACAGAGCCCGATGCGGGGCTCGAACTCACGGACCATGAGATCATGACCTGAACTGAAGTCAGAAGCTCAACCGACTGAGCCACCCAGGTGCCCCAGACATGGCATTTTTAAACCATGCCATTTTCTTTTGCTTTCCATTTTATAAGGATGCCCTATAAAATGCCATTCTTTTCCAGGGTATATTTGGGGTACTGTGATCCCAGGCACAGAAAAATTCAGACCTTTCCTATCAGCGCCTTCAGCATTGGGAGCTTGTCAGAGTGTGAGAAGAATACATTTGAATGATATAGAAACCCACAGGCCATGTTTTCTTGGTTGTTCTCACTGGACTCCTTAGCATACACTAAACCTTAGAATGGCACTGGCCATTTCCAATAACCCATAATGTACTGGATAAAACAAAAAATCATTTCTCAGAACTCACTATTTTCTACTTGGAGCTTAAAATTTTAATTTCTAGAGGTAGAATTTTCTGTAATAGTTCTTCTCCATGTGTATTTTGGATTTGGAAACCTATCGTTGACGTCCGTATCTCTCAAGGAGTCTGATGCGTCTTACTGCTGGTTTGCTTTGGGAGATATGGAGTGTGTAGAATTATCACGTATGTCTCCAGCATGCCTTTGGAGTGTCTGCGCTGTGTGAAGCATCTTGGCTCTTGTGGCACAAGGGAAAGGAAGCTGAAAGTCTTCCAGAGGGAAGCTGTGCCTTCCAGAGGGAAGCTGAAAGTCTGGCCTGTGTGTAAAGAGCAGGCAGGGAGTTAGACACTGCTGACCATCCAAGGGAGAGCTTTTCCACAGCGTGCTTCCTCTGCATTTCTGGCAGAAAGAGTTTATTATAGGACATGGTATACACTGACAAACGGCTTTTAGAACTGGTTGCCTCCCCTGGAGTCAGCAATTGGAAAGGTGAAGGGGGAGGGTGGCGTGGGGGGAGAGGGAAGCACCAGGCACAGACAGTGAATATATTCGTTGGCAGTTATCCCAACTAAAGAGAGTATTTTAATGTTTCTAATCATATGCATACCCATTCAGCCAAAAAGGCTTTTATTTTACGGCGTATGACGAACTCGTGTGAGAACTAATTTGCTTCCCCTGTCATCTGCACTTAATGCACACATCAGGAAGAGCGGCATTCAAAACCCATTACTAAATTATGATATATATGTTGGGACAAGGTGTCACATAGAAATAGCAAATAGCAGTGTGATGTGTGGTAATCATACCCGGAGGAGCTGGAAGCTTAGAGCGTCTACAGAGCACCCATCGAAAGGGTGCTCAGGTTCTACTTCAGATCCCACCTCTGTGCAGTGCATGGGAGTGAGTCCTCCTCTCTATCAAATTGGGTTAACCCGGAGGAGTCGGTTTCCCCTTCCCTCCTTTCTTCACTCCTTCTTCCCCCCCACCCTTCTTCCCTCCCTGTTTTCCTCTTAGTTCTTGCAAAAATCTCTGAAAAGTAATTTTCAGAAAATCAAATGTTTTCTTCTTTTCTCATTCCCCACACTAAGTCATTACATTAGTCCTGATTAAATCTTTATTATAGATGATCCTAATAGCTCTTCTGTCTGGTTTTTCTCCTTCAGTCTTCTTTAGCAAGCAGAGGCCAATGAATTACTGCCAGTTGCCTTTGCTATGGGGTTATTTTCCAGGGCTGCGATAATTTCCTTTTAAATCTCTATCCCAGAAAATAAATGCCAATGAGCTTTCCACACAGGTTCCATTTGTACCCACATCCCCAGTTTTACCCATTTCTAGATTTTCCTTTTTTCTCTAAGGTTCATCTAAATTTGGGACTTCGGAACTATATCATGGTTTTGATTACTGAAGACCCCACTGCAGGAAATACTATGATGGAGGACAGTGGGTCATTTTCTAGTTAGAATGTTGGGGTGGGGCATCTTGTACATAGGAAATACACACACGTTGGGACATATAGTCCATCTTTAAAGAGTTTTTTGAAAAGTCTGAATTTGGTGAGATTTACACAATATATGGTTTTATTCCTTTTAAATCACTGTCTTTAAAGATGTTTCATCCAACCTCTCTTTTTAAAAATTTCATTAACATCTCAGACAAATTCCATGATTATTCCAAACTTTTCTACACCTAGAGCATTACTTGTCTTATCCCATTTAAGGATTTTCTTTCTCTTTCTGCTGATGTGACTTGGGGTGGAAGGATTTGGGGGGATGAGAGGGTGTGGTCTTCTCATAGACCATACCATCTGCCTTCCTTTCCCTCACCCTCCTTTCTTTTCCAAAGTACCCATCCTTATGCTTCAGGAAGGAGAGAAGTGATTGAAACTGACTAGTGTTTCTCATTTATATCTTGGCTGACACCGGTTGGCTTTCCTGGATGCCTCTCTATTACCTCCCCCTAACATCTGTGAGTATAGACGGAGGCTTAGACACCCTGTGTCTAAATATAAAAAGTTATATATCAAGCCAACAAAGTGTTAAATAAATATATTTATATACTTCTCATGATACACCTTCAGAATGACCTTCAGGACCAGGTTAAAATTTAAAATTCTTGAACCCCTTGTATTCTTGTGTGTAAACACGGGATGAACTGTCCTGTCCTTCTCTCCATCCGTGGCTCAAGGCCTACCATCCTTATCTTTCCAGTCCTGGAATTGTTTTACATTGATCACGGCCTTGCACACTTGTGTGTAGTTGCTGGAGTCAATATGTCAAGCTCTGTTTGACTTCTTGCCACTTGCTGCAAATATTCACCCTTGGCCACTCTTTAGGTGGAGGGGTTGTGCTTCTCAGGGAAGAAATCTTTGTGGGCTCTAGAAGCAGGCTTAGTTAGGACCACCAGGAGAAAGAACTCAGTGTATCATTTGAAGAAGGTACCGGCTTCGGATAGGCACATCCCGTTGTCTCTTACCTTGTAGGGATGGGAGTGGCTATAGGAAGGCAAGAATTGGGGCCTCTAAATAGCAAGCTAATGACTAGCTACTGTAATAATCCTCTCTACCCCCCTTTATCTTCTGTTGATATAAGGTCGGCGGGGGGGTTGAAGAGAGTGGAGAGGTGGTTGGAGGATAGCAGAGCTTATTTATATGTTTCTTAATAAACCCAGGAGAGTCTGTTGGTCCCCAATTATTGGGTAATCTGTGCCTCTGTGTTCTCAGTTTATAGTCTTAGTGGTAATTCTAGGGCCAATAAGAAAGCCTCTCAATAACTTAATATAAATGCAAACCAAATATCTTTTCTATTAGAGTGGGTAACTTTGCCAATTAAAAAGGAAAGGACTGTTTAGACAAATATTTACCTTGATCTTTGCTTTCTGTGTATAGAAATTTTCTTTTACTTCACAGTGTACAAATAGCGTAATTGTAATTTGGCTTAAAAATGTGTTCCTAGCAACATGCAAATTACCAATTTAATCTCTTCTCTTCCTAGCTTCGCCCCATGCTTCTGCACCACCATCTGTCACCAGGTTGGCAATGCTCATACACAGTATCCCTACAAACACCAATTCCTAAAAAATCTCCAAAGATGCGTCAACATGTTTGGTTTTCTTATGTAATAGATATTGCTTACTTTCTAAGCATCATTGCATTGGCAAGGAATCTACACCTTCTCATATGGTGCCTTCACTCTGATATTTCTCACTCAAGGCCTCATTTTAAAAAGCTAGGGACTGAGCATGAAGTTGTTATGGGGATAGCCTTGAATTCACTCTATATTAAAATGTAAATCACAAACATCATTGTTACTATTGGTAAAAATTACCACAAATTGCACAACTGATTATGATACTAAAAAGACAAGCAATTCCCTTATGATCTAAAGTAGAAAAGGCAAAAGACAGCAGGACGTTGTAATGAAGACAGAGAATCTGACCTGGGCGGGGGGGACCCTAATTTATGGAAGGTCCTAGATAAACGGAACAGGTCATATAATTCACTTTGAAATACAACAACTCAGTAGCTACTACCATGCTTTCACATAGATATAATACTTTTAGAAATATTTACGTGAAACAAGGTGAGAATTATATAATAAACACACGTGTATGCACATATGTGCATATAATGTGCCAGGAACAATGATTGATAGATTAATGATTTTACCTGTATTTCACATTTATTCCTTAAAACAACTCTGTGGGAGAAATAAAGGTAATTCCACTTTATATATACTGCATACTCAGAGAACTTACATAATCTGCCCAAGTTCATTTAAAATGCAATGAACTAGTATAGCCACTATGGAAAATAGTATGGAGGTTCCTCAAGAAATTAAAAATAGAACTACCATATGGTCCAGCAATCCTACTTCTGAGTATGTGTGCAAAGGAAACAATATCATTACTTGCAGAGATACCTGCATTCCTATGTTTCTAGAGCAATATTTAACAATAAGCAAGGTATGGAAATAACCTGTCAACAGGATAAAGCAAATGTGATACACACACACACACACACACACACGTATATATACATAGATATTTATATCAAATCGAATATTGTTCTGCCTTAAAAAAAAGAAGGAAATCTTATCATGTGAGACAACATGGGTGAACCTGGAAGGCGCTATGCTAAGTGAAATAAGCCAGAGAAAGACAAATACTACACAGTATCACTAGTATGTGGAATCTAAATATGTATGTATATATTTATATATAAATATATAAAGTTAAACATTTAAGTTCCATATATGTATATATTTTCATATATGTGGAACTTATAGAAATAGAAAGTAGAAAAATAGTTGCCAGGGGCTGAGGGGTGGAAGAAATAGAGCTTGGTAAAAAGATACAAAATTTCAGTTATAAGACGAATAAGGTCTGGGGATCTAATGTATAACATAGTGACTATAGTTGATAACACCATATTGTATAATTAAAATTTGCTAATAGAAGAGAACTTAAATGTTCTCACATACACAAAAAGTTAAGTTTGTGAAGTGATGGAATGTGTTGATTAATGCAGTGAGGGGGAATCCTTTCACACGTACACATGTACCAAATCATCACATTGTGTATTTTAAATATCATACAATTTTACTTGTCAATTACACCTCAGTAAAGCTGGAAACATGGGAATGCAAGCTGGTGCAGCCACTCTGGAAAACTGTATGGAAGTTCCTCCAAAAACTAAAAATAGAACTACCCTACAACCCAGCAATTGCACTACTAGGCATTTATCCAAGGGATACAGGGTGCTATTTTGAAGGGACACATGCACCCCAGTGTTTATAGCAGCACTATCGACAACAGCCAAAGTATGAAAGAAGCCCAAATGTCCATCGATGGATGAATGGATAAAGAAGATGTGGTATATATATATATATATACCCCATTGTGTATATATATATGTGTGTATGTATATATACACAATGGGGTATATATATGTGTGTGTGTGTGTGTGTGTGTGTGTATACACACACACATATATATATATATATATACACAATGGAGTATTACTCGGCAATCAAAACGAATGAAATCTTGCCATTTGCAACTATGTGGATGGAACTGGAGGGTTTTAGGCTAAGTGAAATTAGTCAGTCAGAGAAAGACAAAATAATGACTTCACTCGTATGAGGACTTTAAGAGACAAAACAGATGAACATAGGGAAGGGAAACAAAAATAATATAAAAACAGGGAGGGGGACAAAACAGAAGAGACTCATAAATATGGAGAACAAACTGAGCGTTACTGGAGGGGTTGTGGGGGGGGGGATGAGCTAAATGGGGGTAAGGGCCACTAAGGAATCTACTCCTGAAATCATTCTTGCACTATATGCTAACTAATTTGGATGTAAATTAAAAAAAAATAAAAAATAAAATTAAAATAAAAGCAAAAAAATAAAATAAAATAAACATTGAAGGGCAACTGGGTGGCTCAGTCGGTTGAGCGTCTAACTTCAGCTCAGGTTATGATCTCATGGTTGATGAGTTCGAGCCCCTGCATCGGGCCCTGTGCTGCCAGCTCAGAGCCTGGACCCTGCTTCAGATTCTGTGTCTCCCTCTCTCTCTGCCCCTCCCCCACTCATGCTCTGTTTCTGTCTCAAAAATAAATGAACATTAAAAGTTAAAAAAAAATAAACATTGAAAAAAAAGAAGGTAGCTCTTCATTGTCACTCATCTTTGCAGGAGGTGATTTTCTTGCATTTAAAAATTTCTTTTAAATTTTTTTGCTACTGATGTCCCTCTTAAATACACAAACACTCACCTAGTCCATTTAAAATTTCTCATGTTGGAGCATCTTGGTGGCACAGTCAGTTAAGCATCCGACTCCTGATTTCGGCTCACGTCGTGATCCCATGGTTTGTGAGATTGAGCCCTGCATCAGGCTCTGCGCTGACAGCGTGGAGCCTGCTTGGGATTCCCTCTGTCTCCTGTCTCTCTATCCCTCATCCCCTTTCTCTCTCTCTCTCTCTCCCATCTCTCTGCCCCTCCCCACTTTTTGGTGCTCTCTCTCTCTCAAAATAAATAAACTAAAAAAATAAAATTTCTCATGTTATGGGGATACGAGGTACAGCATAGAGAATATAGTCAATGGTATTGTAATAGCATTGTATGTACAGATGGTGGCAACACTTGTGAGCACAGCATAAGGGATATATACACTTGTTGAATCACTGTGTTGTACACCTGAAACTAACATTGTGTGTCACCTGTACTTAATACATTATTTTTAGACAAACAAACAAACAGCCGGAAACAATAAAAACAGAAGAAGCAATGAAACTGTGTTGCAATACAGGAACTTCTAGCTCCAAAATCAATTTTCCTTACCACTATTTCCTTCTCTCCCATTCTCTTTTACTTCTTTTCTTAACAGGAAGGTATGAAGTACTTGGTATGTGCCAGGTATGTTTCCAGGGGCTGTGTGCGCACCAGGGGCGACCCAAAGTTCCTGCCTTTGGCTTGCAAAGGCAGATAGTAATCAAATAGCGAGCTAAAATAAATACATAATGTACCTTGAGGTGGTGGTAAACTTTGTGAAGGAAATTTCCAAAAGGTGAGACAATTGAGAATGAGGGATGAGGTAACAGGTAGAGGCAGGAGTAAAACTGTCTTTCAGATATGGAGGTCAGGGAAGTCTAGCAACTGATGTGCTTCACAAGGCATTGACTGCCCTATTGAAGTGTCTAAGTTCCACATGGCGCTGTAAACAAGATGCATTTGTCAATGGAAACCCTCAGTTGCTTTCAGCTATCTGCAATGTGTCTGTAGCTCATGGGTTTTGTTAGCAATGTACACATGTTCATTCTTCATGAAAAAGAAGTGTGTGAGATGTTTCTAAATGCATAGGAATGATATTTGTCTTTCTCCATCTGACATACTTCACTTAGCATAATACCCTGTAGGTCCATTCATGTTGTCACAAATGGCAAGATCCAGGGGCCCCTGGGTGGCTCAGTTGGATAAGCCTCCAACTTTGGCTCATGGCGTGATCTCACAGTTCGTGGGTTTGAGCCCCACGTCGGGCTCTGTGCTGACAGCTCAGAGCCTGGAGCCTGCTTCAGATTCTGTGTCTCCTTCTCTCTCTGCCCCTCCCCCACCCACACTCTTTCTTTCTCTCTCTCTCTCTCTCTCTCTCTCTCTCAAAAATAAATAAACGTTAATTTTTTTTTAAACAAATGGTGAGATCTCATCCTTTTTTATAGCTGGGCAATATTCCATTACATATATGGAATGCATCTTTATCCATTCATTTATCAATGGACATTTGGGTTCTTCCATATGTTGGCCATTGTAAATAAGTTGCAAAAAGCATCGGGATGCATATATTTTTTCACATTAGTGTTTACATTTTCTTTGGGTAAATTTTCAATAGTAAAATTGCTGAATCATAAGGTATTTCTATCTTTAATTTTTTGAGGAACCTCTAAGCTGTTCTCCAGATTGGCTGCACCAGTTTACATTCCCACCAAAAGTGCACAAGGGTTCCTTTTTCTCCACATCCTTGCCAACACTTACTTACTTGTTTGTTTGTTTATTTATTTATATTAACATTCTAGCCATTCTGGCAGGTATGAGGTGATATGTCATTGTGGTTTTGATTTGCATTTTCCTGATGTTGACCTTGTTTCCCATGTCTGTTGGCCATCTGTATATCTTCTTTGGGAAAATGTCTGTTCAGGTCCTCTGCCCATTTCTAAATTAGATTATTTGTCCTTTTTGGTGTTAAGTTGTATAAGTTCTGTATATATTGGATATTAACCCCTTATCAGATATGTTGTTTGTGAATACCTTCACCTATTCAGTAAGTTGCCTTTTCGTTAGGTTTCCTTCACTGTGCACAAGATTTTAACTTTGGTATAGTCCCAATTGTTTATTTTTGCTGTTGCTTCCCTTGCCTCAGGAGATATATCTAGAAAAATGTTGTGACAGCTGATGTCAAAGAAATTACTATCTATGTTTTCTTCAAGGAGTTTTATGGTTTTGTGTCTCATGTTTAGGTCTTTAATCCATTTTGAGTTTTTTTTGGTGTGCGTGTGTAGATGGTGTAAGAAAGCAGTCCAGTTTCATTCTTTGGTATGTAGCTGTCCAGTTTCCCCGGCACTATTTATTGAAGGTACTATCTTTTCCTCCTTGTATATTCTTGTCTCCTTTGCTATAGATTAATTGACTATATAAGTGTGGGTTTATTTCTGGGGTCTCTATGCTGTTCTGTTGATCAGTGTGTCCATTTTTGTGCCAGTACTGTACTGTTTTGATTACTACAGCTTTGTAGTAAACAGTAAAACCTTAATTTGTGAGCATAATTCATTCCAAAAACATGCTTGTAATCCAGAGCACTTGTATATCAAAGCAAATTTCAAGAACCGTTGGCTCAGTTGTGATCATGTGACATTCAACATCACGTACTACTCGTATTACAAGACATCATTCTTTTATCAAGTTCAAATTTATTAGAAATGTTTGCTCATCTTGTGGAACACTCACAGAACAAGTTACTCCCAATCCAAGGTTTTACTGAAATCTTGGATTGTGATGCCTCCAGCTTTGTTCTTCTTTCTCAAGATTGCTTTGGCTATTTGGGGGTCTTCTGTGGTTCCAGATACATTTTAGTATTAGTATGAGTATGAGTATGAGTATGAGTATGAGTATTAGTATTAGTATTAGTATTAGTATCTGTAATTCTGTGAAAAATGCGGTTGGTATTTGGATAGGAATTACATTAAATCTGTAGATTATTTCAGTTAGTATAGACATTTGAACAATATTAATTCTTCTAATCTGTGAACATGATATATTTTTACAGTTAACAATGTATAATATCAGTCACTGCAAATAGTGGTGGTTTTAAATCTTCCTTTCTGATTCGCATGCACTTTATTTCTTTTTATTGCCTGATTGCTCTGGCTAGGACTTCTAATACTATGTTGAATAAAAGTGGTGAGAGTGAGCATAGTTCTTCCTGAGGTGGGAGGAAAAGGTTTCAGCTTTTTATCATGGAATATGATGTTAGCTGTGGGCTTGTCACATAGGACCTTTATTGTGTTGAGTACATTTTTAATTGTCCATCATAAAAATCAATCCCTAAGTAACACATTGGTTTTCAGTGATTTTCTTCTTTCCATTTCTTCTGGAGTTACTTCTTCTCCATTCATTTATTAATTCAACTCATGCTTACTGAGCACCTCCTATGTTTTGTAGTACATCTCTTGCTGCCAATGCAAAACTTATTGCTGTACAATGTAAGCCCTGCAGTTTATGAGTGAAAGAAAACAAACTATTTCCCAAGCATTATTATTCTTCTGAATTATTTGTCTCTACTTTTATACCATTATTGACATTACCTAGTATGGAAAGGGACCCTCTTACAGAACATTAGTTAGTTTGAACCATTCCAAAGGACCTAGAGATGACCTAGTTTAGTTGCAGGGTAAGAACGGATCAGCTAGTAGTTTTACACTAAGACTTTGGAGAGTTGCTTAGGTTTTACAGTTTAGTATGAAATGCACTGTGTTCTGTTTCAGTATTGTGAAGGGTAGTTGTCTTGCTATGAGCTGAATACCATGACCAAGGAATCTACAGCAGAACCAGATGTGGACACAGATACTAGACTTATGAGGCCAAATTTGCGGGGACAGTACTCTAAATCCCTCCTGTGGCTATACTTTCATAGATCTCAAAGGAGTCCCTCTGAGGCTGGCACCTGACAGTATCCAACTTATATTTGATAAATTTGCTATGAACTTATGTACAGATACTTAGTGAATATTTATGTGCTAAATACCATGTTAGGCATTTTGAGGAAGTAGGAAGGTGTTTAAGAACAAATTCCTTCTCTCAAGTTCTTTACATGTCACTTGGAAGAGACAGATCAACTTGTGAAACAATAGTAGTAGCAAAAGATGGCTTAAATGCCTGGATTCAAGGTAGAAAGGAATGCAAGTAAGTAGCAAAATAACCACTTGGAAAGTTGGTGACCTAAGATAACCTTGCTTTGAAATCTGGGAAATGAAAATAGAATAAGAATGTGCTTGGTTGGGGGAGGGGAATTTTCCAATCCAGGGTAAATGTTTGTTTTAGATTGGGTTCCCCAGATAAGGGTTTGAGTGTACCTAATGTATTTGGGAAGTGATCACAGGAAGCCTCCTTAGGAGAGTGGAAATTGAGACAGAGAAGGGAAGGAAGCAAATAAACATTGTTGTTGAGCAAGTTACTGCTCTTGACAACCAGAGCTCAATCCTACAATATAGAATGCACTTCAAAGGGGCAAGAAATCTGAGATATTTATTCGCCACCCTTCATAAATCACTGGCTGAGGGCTGTTACGAGGAGGTATTAACTCCCCGGAACTTCCTGCTTAGAGAAAGCCAACAGGTAGAGAGTCACAGGTGTGTGTCCTAGAATCAGCAGCATACCCTGGAACTACACACCGTGGTGAAATAGGTGGGGCTCCTACTCTTGGAGCATGTGTGGGAAATAGTCCTACAGAGGCTCTCAGGCTTGGCATTAAAAACATTCTGATACTTGTCTATTAGAAGTTAAATTTGCTGCAATAGATGTAAAAGATACACACTCAGCAAATGGCACCAAAAGATATTAGTCCGGAGGACATTCAGGAAGTTTGGTTTCTTACGTCCCTCCATTTTCTCTTAAGGGATATGTTTATGTTAGCAGCAGCGGCCTTCTGCCTCCCGAGGATGAGCCCCTGCTGGGCAGAGGCTTACTACAACTTCTAGACCAGTAACTGCTTTACTTTGTGTTCTGGATTCTTTTATGAGATGGCCAGTCAGGTGTGGCCACAAGAGAAGACAGAGGACAGGCTCAAGAAAGCAATGTTCTTATACTCACAGCTTCTAGGGACAGGAGGCATGGAGTGTCATGCAGAGCTATGGTACTCTCTATGGTACGCAGACCAGAGAGAGGGCTTAGGGTTCTTGACTGGTTAGTTTGCATATGTAAGGCATGCTCTTGGCCAAATCCTTTACATCTCTAAAAATTGGCCAGCCCCAGAAGGGGCAGTCTTTCCCCAGCCAGAAAAAAATTTAAGATGTCAAAACATTATAATATCTGGAAAACTAAAAAATGCATACAATACACTCTGGAACTCCAGATACTACCTTATTTCGTTGTAGAAATTGCTCACCTGGACTTAATGTCTGTGCTCTGGGTATAATTTCTTACTCTGCCACCAGCACCCTCTTACTATACTGCCCATAAGTTATACACTAACAACCAGCTAGCACATATATGCAGTCACTTTGCAACTATGAAAGTGGTGTCCAGTCTATGAGCAGGAGCCACCATTTATGTCTCAGATGGCAAGGCCTTGAGAAGGATTCATCCCAGCAGGCAAACCTACCACACTAGGAGGTTTGTGCAGTGATGTATACCAGGGTGCGTGGGGGGAGCAGAGAACCGTAAAAGAGAGTGCTTTCAGTAGGCGCTCATGAGTCACAGCATGAGGGCCTTTGGCAACAGTGTTTTCATGGAATCTTCTCATCAGAAACCTTGTCAGTAGACAGGAGAGACAGATGGAGCAGGAGAGGAGAAAGACGGTAGGCTTAGAATGGCTGCCGAGACAATGGTACTCATTAACATATATGAGTTCCTTTATGAAAGCCTAAATTTGTTTGCAGGAGGATTTGGAGATTGGCTCTGTGTGTGGAATGGGGGACTTGGTAGTGGGTGTGAGCAGGTGGAAGGCTGAGAAATGCTGTCTCTTATAGTAACATAAGGGTAGGCTGCCTGGGCATCTCCGACATTTTCTGAATTATATAGGTCACATTTTCATGTGATATTCAAATACAATGACTGAGCCCCCACCCAATGAATGGTGGGAAACACAACATTCCTTAAAATCATCATCAGTAGCCACAACATCACCAACAAAAGAGTTCCAGGCATTTTTATATTCTCTCTCCATATATTATCTAAAATAGTCTCATAATAACTCCTTGGAGTAAATTCTATTATAATTTTCATTTTAGAGGTAAGGAAACAAGTATAAAGAGGTCAAATACTTATCTAAGACCACGGTTTTAGTCTGCTTGGGCTCCTATAACAGAACCATAGATTGGGTGGTTTAAACAGCAAACATTTTTT
This sequence comes from Prionailurus bengalensis, assembly GCF_016509475.1. Classification (NCBI taxonomy): domain Eukaryota; kingdom Metazoa; phylum Chordata; class Mammalia; order Carnivora; family Felidae; genus Prionailurus; species Prionailurus bengalensis. Next base: position 170,314,117 of record NC_057344.1, on the reverse strand, counting down.
TCTTCTAGTTCCAGAGGCTGGGAAGTCCAAGATCAAAGTGCCAATGTAGTTGGTGCCTGGAGAGAACGTACTCCCAGGTTCATAAACAGCCATAAGTCCACACATGGAAGAATGGGAACAAAAGAGCACTGTGGGGTTTCTTTTAAAAAGGCACTAATCCCATTCATGAGGGCTCCACCCTCATGACTGAATCACATCTGAAAAGCCCCACCTCTAATACCATCACACTGGGGGTTAGGTTTTCAACATATGAATTTGGGGGAGATTAAAAATATCATCCATTGCATTCTGCCCTGGCCTTCAAAATTCATGTCTTTCTCACATGCAAAATGCATCCATTCCATCCCACAAGCCTCCAAAATATTAGCTCTTTTTTAGCATCAACTTTAAAGTCCAAAGTTTCATGTAAATATCATTTCCATGAGATACGAGTGAGACTCATCCTGAAGCAAAACTCTTCTCTAGCTGGGAAGCTGAAACCAAACAACTTATGTGCTTTCAAAATACAATGATGGGAGAGGCATGGCATAGACATTCTTATTCTAATGGGAAGAAGCCCGCATTCATTCATTCATTCATTCATTCATTTAAGTAGGCTCTATGCCCAACATGGAGGTGGATCTTACAACCTCAAGATTAAGAGTCACACACTCTACGGATTGAGCCAGCCATTCCTATGGCAATTGTGGCTTTTTCTAGCATGTATGTATCTCAAACTCTTCCAGTCTCTACCATTACCCAGTTCCAAAGCCACCTTCATTCACGTTTTCAGTTTCTTACAGCAGCACCCCACTTCTCAGTACCAATTTTTGTATTAGTCAACTACACCATTGGTAGACAGCAGGACTGAGCAAGCAGTCTCTAGGGCCCTAACCTCTGCAATCTGATTTTTGGTGTTTAGTGGATTCTCTGTGTCTATTTTATATCCATTCTCTATCTCACTTTTGTTTTTCTGTCCTTCTTGACCCTCTGTCATCACCCTCACACATTTCTTCATTCCTTTAAAATTTCATTCACATAGGTCAGTTGTGTGTAGGAGATTGTCAGTTAAGTTTTGGAGACTGAGGGAAGGGGATTCCAGGCTAGCCCAGTGCAGGTGAAGCACCAACTTAAGACGTCTTATTAGATATGACAGTGCTAAATATCCATCAGTCATTCTCTATTATGCAGTTTTTCTCTAGTCCATTGCTCTATCTGAGTCGGGTCTTATCTCCTCTTTCTTAAGGTTATTCCTTGTAGCAGATTAACTTCAAACTTCTAATTTCCACCAAGCAGTGGGCCTGTGTTTGCATACCCAGAAGTTTGTTTAGAGCATGTTAATTTTGAGATATTCATTAAGTTCCCCATGTTTCTTGTCCTTTTTTTTTTATTCACCTATTTGGTTTGCTAGCCTCTGGCACTCAGATCATACTGCTAATATTGACTCTTACTGAAATTGAGACTGGGAGCCAAAATAGGAATTCGTGTTTTTTATTGCACTGGTTTGCTCAGATTGGAGTATAATGGAGTCAGCAAGGTCTAGGTTAAAAGCTAAGGCTTGGTGATAGTAGCTCAGTAGTGGATAAAATCAAGTAATGTCTGATTTCTTCTCTCTGTATCTTTTCTTGTTTGTGTAACATGTACATTAAATGAGCTGGATTTGTTATAATATGAGCTCAAAATACCTATGCTCCATTTCCCTGATGTCTTTCAAACATATGAGTTAGTTCTTCCCTCAAACTTTGGAAAATTTTCTAGCAGATTGTGTAACTGTATCCCTTCTTAAGTAAAAGTCTTCTGGCTTGGTCACAGGCTGTCTCAATAAATACAGTGTCCAATCTAGTGCAATAATAAAAACTTTGAACTACATTCAAAGTTACTTTTTCCATCCTTCAGTTGTGATCTCCTGGGTCTGGTAGGTCTGCTGTGGGGAGTGGGGTGAGAAGACTTCATCTCTGTTTCCCGGCCTTGTTCTCCCCACCCATCCATTAGACTTCCTTTACCTTCTTGAGGGTTTGCTTTGTTTGTTTGTTTGTTTATAAAGTTTATTTATTTTGGGAAAGAGAGAAAGAGAGTGAGAGCAAGCGGGGGGGGGGGGGGGGAGCAGAGAGGGAGAAGATCCCAAGCAGGCTCCACACTATCAGTGTGGAGCTGGATGCAAGGCTCGAACTCGTGAACCATGAGATGACCTGAGCCAAAACCAAGAGTTGGATGCTTAACTGACTGAACCACCCAGGTGCCCCAGTTTAGGGATTTTGTTGTGGGCAAAGGTGAAGTCTCAGGTGGCTGATAAAATGTAATCTGTGATGTTATCTTCTAGAAGTTTCACCTGTCCAAGGCTGACTCTATCTCTCATGAGATGCCTCTGTGTCTGTCCGTGATATCTGCTCTGGGTCCTTTCAGTGGTTATCCTCTGCATGCATGCAGCATTGATCCTACCAGGCCTGCACAGATTCCTTCTTCAGCCTCTGGCATCCAGCTGCTTGTGGTCTGTCCCTTGGAGGGTTCTTTCCACAGCAGTGTTCTTTCGGGCGTGATTCCCAGCAGCTGCAGGCAGCTTCTTGATTCAAGGTCCAAATGTGGTCCACACAGAGAAAACACATCAACTCTCCAGAGTTGGTTTCAGTGCAGTTTGTTCTCAATGTCACTTCTTTATCATGCAGCAAAGGTCTCTTAGCCATCCTCTTGCCTGTAGACATTTTCATAAACTCCAAGAGAAAAGAAGCCAAACTCTCTCTATTTCTCTTAAAGTTCCCCTTTGCCTCCGACTAGATAAAGGACAGAGAAATGCCACAACCCTCCAACAACATATTCTAAGGAAATACTCTTCTCTTTTTCCTTTTTGGTTTCAATTCTTTTATATACTTAAGGTCAGTGAAGTGGGTTAAAGCTAGCATTAGCCCTTTTGCGGGCTCTATGCGTGTGGATTGCCTGGGGATGCTGTTAACACATAGGAAAGGATCTGATTTTGTAGGTTTGCATTGTGGCCTGGGATTCTGCATTTCTATCAGGGGCCCACATGATGCTCTCGTTGCTAGTTAATGTAGCACACTGGTCACCCATTTTATAGAATATCTTTTTAGAATACAGGAGTCATTTTTGCACCTATGAATTTATGTCCACTTTAGGTCACAGTTAAAATTGTAGCAGAAGGAATGCCATCTCATCCTTCTGTCAAATGCCAAATGGTGAGATATGGACCAGGAAACCTTTTAAGTATGTTATTATGCTGGATAAGTAGTCTCTTATCCAGGTACTCTATTAGCCTGTTAGCAAAACATTTACCAAGTGCCTCCTCTGAGTCAGGAGGTCTTCCAGAAGCTGAAGAAACTACTGTGTTGCAATATGTAGACAGGATTCTAGCTTATTCATTTCACTTGCCACTCCTTTTTGGAAAGTCAACATCAAAGATTGGAAAGCTGGTAACCAATGTCTTTCCTGATTTAGTATCATCCATTGAAATTTCAAATGTGGTTGAAGGCATCTCAGAATTCATAAGCTAAATATTTAAACATGGATCAAAGTCTCTCTCTCTCTCTCTCTCTCTCTCTCTCTCTCTCTCTCTCTTTCTCTCTCGGTGCCTCTCAGTCAGTTAAGTGTTCCACTGTTAATTTTGCCTCACATCATGATCTCACAGTTCTTGGGGTCAAGCCCTGCATTGGGCTCTGCACTGACAGTGAGGAGCCTGCTTGGGATTCTCCCTTTCCCTCTCTCTCTCTGCCTCTCCCCCACTCATGCTCTCTCTCTCTCTCTCTCTCTCTCGCTCTCGCTCTCGCTCCCCCTCCCTCTCTCAAAATAAATAAATAAGCTTTAAAAACTCTTTTAAAAAGTCTCTTTCTCTGGCCTGTAAAGCATACAAAGTAAGTTTACTTATCATCATGAGTAGATGAGCGTCCCCAGAATGCAACGACTAGGCCACATGGTTAAGGATCAACCACAGGTGGCTCTAGAATAAATAAACGAATATTTTTTGAGTAGCAGCACAGGGCACTGTGCCACATGTGGGGCCTCAAAGAAGCATGAGGTGTCTCTGTCATAGTTGTGGTGTCACCTCATAGTTATTTGTGGTTTATTAGTTGAGAGAGAATTTATTTCCTTTTGCCCTGGAAAGACCAAGGCTAAGTACAAAAGGAGTTAAGTGCTCCTGAGTTTTAGAGAGGTGACCACAGTTGGAGATGCCTACCTCCCAGTAAGGTTTGCTGGGAGAACTTTCTCATTCATTGACCACCATCCTTCCCCTTGAGGTAGAGAGGGAAAAAGTGTGCTGGTGTCTCCTGTCTTTTTAAGCTAAGGAAGGTTAGGGGAGAGAGTGATGAGAGAATAATCTGTGATTTTAGGGAGACTCAAAGAAGGAGAGACTACCACTTTGCTCAACTTATATAGACATGTGCTTCGTGAGAGAACCTTCTAAACTTCCAACATGAAGCACATGAAGAGAGAATTAAAGAAAGATGGCATGATGAGAAGTTACTAAGCAGAGAGGAAACCAGGAAACACTCAAGAGAGGACACTCTTCCACATGCCTGGCTATTGAGGGCCGTGATACTGGAGTCTTTCTGGAACCAGTGCTTTATGGAGGGAAAAGGAGACCATGAGTCAGGGGGATATTGCTTGAATCCATGAGGTGGAGATCATCCAGAAGTGCTTCCATTTTACAAGGGACTGCCAGAGTGGAGCAGTGCTGTCTAGGCCTGTAAGCACTGTGCCCATGCACGCCTATCTACCATGTGGCTAGAATCTAGCACTATCTAGCGTGTGGCTAGAATAGCTGCCATGGTACGTGGAGGGGAAGCCAGCATGCTCACACCCTTTCCCTCTTCCTCTTCCCCACCTATAAGGAGGAGGAGCTGGTGCTCTGAGAAAGGAAAAGGGGAAGCAAAGAGCAGACTACATGGCTCCCTGCCTTTCTCCCAAGTGAGTTAGATGCAAGGAGATATGTTGCTGAACAGGGAAGAGGAAAAGGAGAATCTGCTTTAGGTTTTAGAGTGAAATTTTAAAACGAGTAGTACTACTTAAAATATCTAAATGATGTCATTCTAAATCTGAAAGGGGAAGTTCTAGAATCCTTAAGGAGACCTCTTCTTTTTAGTGCTTTAGTGATAAAGCACCATCTGGGCAGTTAGCTGAAAAAAATAGAACAGTTTGATGTTGAGTTGAGACTCTGCAATATACCCATTACATATGTATGATATGACACCATAGATATTCAAAAGTCTCCACATGGTTTAGCATATTCTAAGTGCAATCTTGGTAATAGAGAAAATGAGCAATAAACAAGGGCAGAGGAGATGCACTGAACAATTTTGTAATGAGACAAATGGTAGCTCAGTTTTAACACCTGCCTCTGTACCACACATACACATGGAATCTCTCTCTTTATTTTATGCCTGAACGCATGGATTAGCACTTCTTTTCATAGAATTCATATAATTTTCTTGAGAATGCAAACCTATAGAGAGGATTTTGAGGTTGCACAGAAAGGAACAATTTCTCTCTATCTTAGCTAACAGGATACTACATATTTTCCAAGCCTGCACTCTGTCATGTGACAGAGTTAATTTCTTTTTACTTGGCTTCTGTTTTGTTTTTTATAAAATATTTTCGCTTACCTTTTGTCCATGTTTGTATTAGATCTGCTGTGTGAATAAACTTTGAAAAAATCAGAGCCATAAATGTAACAGCGAAAACTGGTGCCTTGGATGAATTCATGTGCAAATACGGCTTGGGTAGGAGATGGCTGGTGATGACAAGGCTCCATCAATGAGCCCAGAGAGAGCTCAAGAGCCCGGACAAAGATTATGCTTGTGGTTAATGACACTTTTCTGTGAGATATAATAAATTTGGTTAAGAACATATCCTCCCCAGAATCTGAGTCTGAGATTGGGATTTTGGTTGGAGATTGTCAGAGGTACTCCATACTCTTGGCCTCTCATGATAGGAGAAAGATTTAAAAAAATTTTTTTTCAACGTTTATTTATTTTTGGGACAGAGAGAGACAGAGCATGAACGGGGGAGGGGCAGAGAGAGAGGGAGACACAGAATCGGAAACAGGCTCCAGGCTCTGAGCCATCAGCCCAGAGCCTGACGCGGGGCTCGAACTCACGGACCGCGAGATCGAGACCTGGCTGAAATCGGACGCTTAACCAACTGCACCACCCAGGCGCCCCGATAGGAAAAAGATTTTTAAACAAGTTCCTTGAATATGCAGATGATATTAGAAATTCTCAAACCACGACTTCTCAGGAAGATGTTAATGCAACAAATATTTGTCATGTGTGTTAAACATTACATTTGGTAGGTTACCATCAAGTGAAGAACTTATTTTTTGCTTTCCAGCAGTTATGTAAAAGAAAAGACACATGCATTCAGAGACACACAAATAATAGTCAAGTTAGCACTTCCTCTACTGAAGTATATGGATTTCTAGTGCTAAGAGATGGTCAGGAAAAACTGGGTAAAACCAAACAAAAACCAGATGGTCTGTGGAACACATTTTAAGAAATACTGAGTAAAGTCATTGGATTGTGCAGTCAGTGGCAAAGTTAAGTATCATAGACATTAGGGGGAAGGAAGAGGAAAGAAATGGCTAGGGCCAGGAGAGATCAGGGAGAGCTTGTGCAGTATGATAACTTAAGTTGGTCCTTGAAAGAGGGAAGACTTTGGAGAGGAGGGAAGGAAGGAGGCATTTCAGATAGGTAGGCGCAATGTCCTACGCAAGTCTCAGAAATGAAACTAATCTCCAGCTGAAGAGAAAGGAGCTTTGTATGAGGAGAGTTTTGTGGTGAAAGAGTCCAAAATATGGGCTGGACACGTCATGAAGGATAAATAGACTGTAGAGTAGAGGGGTGTGAATGCCAGGCAGAGGCATCTGATATGATTAAGAAAGGCATTTTGACTTATTTCTATTAAAGTTCTTTTTCCTGAATGATCTGAATGCACTTTGTTATTTAAAAATATGGTGTGATTTCAGATGTTAATATGTGCTTTGTGAAAAACTGCATGATGGCCATAAAAAGTGTCTTTACTCTAGGACTTCCCAGTTTTCTATGCTAAAGTAAGCTGTAGCTTTTCAAGAGAACAATGGAATATTTTGTTTAAAAAAAAAATGAAAAACCTCCTGTTTCACTCTTATTTTTCCTATAGAAAAAAAATTTGTAGTTTTATGAAATTAAATTTGGAAAATGCTCTACCAGGTATTTTTCTGCTCTTCTCTTGGAGGAGGAGAAGAAAAGCAAGAACTATCCTTTTTTGGAGTGACTCTGTTTCTTTGTCAAATAATAGAAATATTAGAAAAATAAGGCTGTCATTTTACTTACAATTTCCATAAAAATTAGAGTATACTAGAATGTGCTGATGTATGAGACCACATACCAAGCTGAAAATTAGTCTTTAATGAGGGAACAACAGCCAATTCTCTGTTTTTAATTAGTTATATGAGTTATAGCAAACTATTAATATTTATATTAATTTGTGAGCTTTTCATTACTAGTGTTAGATTTTTTCATGTTTATTAATGTTTGTTTTCTAAAAATTAAATGTTTTATTTAGAACAGTTATTTTATTTTATTTTTTTAGAGACAGAGAGCATGAACAGAGGAGAGGGTAGAGGGAGTGAGAGAGAAAAAGAGAGAATGAATCTCAAGCAGCCTCCATGCCAACGTGGGGCTCGATCCCATGACCCTAGGATCATGACTTGAACTGAAATAAAGACTCAGATGCTCAACCAACTGAGGCACCCAGGCGCCCCTATTTAGAATAGTTTTTACAAAACAATTGTGGCGACAATACAGAATTCCCATTTATCCCATGGCTAATTTTCTCTATTATTATTAACAGCTTAAAATTAGTATTGCACATTTGTCACAATTAGTGAAGCAATATTAATACATTATTAACTGAAATCCATGATTTATTCAGATTTCCTCAGTGTTTACCTAATGTCCTTTTTCTGTTCCAGATCCCATGTAAGATAACATAGTACATTTAGTTTCTCAAACTTAACTTGGGTTTGATGACTTTGTTAATTTGGGACAGTATTGCACAGATACAGAATTTCTCTCAGGATTTGTTTCATGTTTTTCTCATGACTAGACTGGGGTCATATGTTTTGTGGAGGAAGATCACAGTGGTGAAAGCACCATTTTCGTCATATTTTGTTAGGATACCCTCTATCAACGTGACTTTTCACAGTTGAAGCTGAACTTGACCGCCCGGCTAAAGCAGAGCTTGTCAGGTTTCTCCACTGTATACTCACTCTTCCCCTACTTTTCCTGCTGTACTTATTGGAAGGAAATCACTGTGTGTAGCCTACACTTAGGGAGAAGGAATTAGCTCCAACTGCATTTCACAGGGGTTACTCTTTCCCCTTAGCCTGGCAGAGCCTGGGGGGAATCTTTCTTGGTTCTTCACTGTGAGAACCTGTTGGGGTTCCTGGAAGTAAAACTTATGAGAGTCTGGAGATCCCCCTAAAACAGCAGTCACACTATCATGTTCGTCCACACTTGGCCTCCAGCAGTATCACAATTACCATTTAAGTGCCCTACCCCTTTATGGCCCCAAAGACTTTGGTTCTAGGTAAACAGAAGTCAGCTGTGTCTCTCTGAATACATCTGTCTCTCTGGGTTTCAGGGTGGCAACTTGCCCTGCAAACTCGGTACTTTGATGGACTCTTCAAGTCAGTGATTTTAGTTTCATCTGGCTTTTACTTGGAAGGGACAACTTCCAAGCCTTTACATGTTGGCGCTGAAACCAGAAATCCAAACTATCAAGTTTTAATGATGATCTCGTTTGGTATTTTGGATTAAAATAAATTGTTAATTCCTGTGATCTGATGGCAGCTATAGTACAGTTCAATAAATGGGTCAAGGAACAGGGTCCACTGGTTTCTAGAACTCTCTTCTACCTCCATTATTCTGATTCTATGACTTTATTCACTTTCAGATGACATTGATAAAGCACTTTTTTAAACATTTATTTTGAGAGAGAGAAAGAAAGAGAGAGCATGAGCTCTCAAAAAAAATTTTTATTTTGAAAGATAGAGGGAGAGAGAGTATCCCAAGCAGGCTCCACACTGTCAGCACAAAGCTCTAACTTACAAACTGTGAAATCATGACCTGAGATGAAACCCAGAGTAGGATGCTTAACCGACTGAGCCACCCAGGCGTGCCAATAAAAACACTTTTTATTTAATTGTAAAAGTTATTAACAATTTAGATAACTCACTTTTTATAAAAATTTACTTCCATTCTTATTCTCTAGCTTGTTAATAACAACTGGTCCTCTATGTACACAATGCTAATTCAGTAATTTAGAGACATCAAAAAGAACTTTGATTATTTATTACTTTAATGGAGTAAAACATTAAATAATGTTAACATATAAAATATTTCCTAACTTTCATATATTATTTTTATCCTTCATTAAGTCTCTTGATTAAGGTTTGTAACTTGAATATTTAATCAACTTTGAAATTGATTAAGCCTCGTTTGCTCTGTTGCATCGTGCTTTCTAATTTTTTTTTAATGGAATTTTAGGCATTTATTAGAAATGAGATTTACGAAGGGTTTTTTTATGACATGGAGAAATGCTCCTGACAACATGTAGTATAAAACATATCAATTAAACACCTAAATTAAAAATAAAATCAGAATTATGCAGTATGATGTCTGAATTCAAAATGCGTGGAACACTAACCAGGAGAAAATATGTCGAATGTTAAGAATGGTACATTGCTTCCAGGGAGCAGGTTCATGTGAGTAATAATTGTTTTGCTGGTTTCTTTATACTTGAAAAAGGGATAAATCCAAAGCAAAATTAATGTATCTTAAACACAAAACTTGAGGATAACATAAGGCAATTGCAACATGAAAACATAAGGATTAGTGTGGACAAGTTATTTAAACTCTCTATGCTTTGATTTTCTTCTCTGGAAAAGAGGGATTATAACCATATACCCACCTCATTGAGTAATTATAAAGATTACAATGAGTTACCGTAAGTAAAGTCTTTGGCTAAGAGCCTGGCGACAAGTAAGAACCCAATAGATGTTAATTTTTGTTATCTTTACGACAAGGTGATTTCAATTACCATTACTTGTTATTTTAGAATCACGTATGGTTAAAGCTGAGAGGTACTTGAAAAACTATCTTGTTCAGGGATCATAAGTAGCTTGTGGGCTAACTTTAGCTTCCAGGGGTTTGGTTAACACACTGTTTTAAAATTATTTCCAATTCGAATGCCTTTTGAGAGGGCATAAAATCCAGTCCTGATAATCCCCACTACCGCTGTCATCTTCTGTTAATGCTTTACCTGCCCAGCTCCTGAGAAACCTTTGAATTTGTGGCCCTTGATCTAGTCCACTCCTCTCATTTGATAGAGGCTAGTGACTTCTGGAGGGAGTGAGTTCTGAAGGGATCATATAAAGGCCCCGAAGTTGTGGCCAAACTGGAAATAAGATCTGGGACTTTTGATTCCTAGGCCAGTGTTATTCCCATCACACCACAGTGTCTGCTTCAGTTGGGATTGCTTAGATCAAGTCCCTCTTTAATGAAAATAGACAGAAGGGCCTAAAATAGATCAGTCATCTTATAGTACATGTCAGCAGGGAGAGTGTAAATTCTTAAGGATGCAATTATCCTCACAATTAGAAACAAAACAAAAAGCTAAACAAAGCAAAACAAACAGAGCTTAAGGTATGTGGCAATGTCCTCTTCTCCTTTTTAAAATGATATAGGTGGATCAAGTTAGGAAACCATCAAGAAGCTTTTTCTTATCCTTAAACCTGGCATATCCTCTAAACTAAAACAGCAACTTGAGCACGTCATTTGAAAAGCTGCTCACAAGGTTTTCAATTCACAACCTGTTCTTGTGCTGTCTTTAAAAGAGGAAGTAAATTTTTAAAAATTAAAAAAAAGGTGGGGGGGCTGCGCCTGGGTGGCTCAGTCGGTCTGGTCGGCTCAGGTCATGATCTCATGGCTTGTGGGTTTGAGCAGCCAGTTGGGCTCTGTGTGGACAGCTCAGAGCCTGGAGCCTGCTTCAGATTCTGTGTCTCCCTCTGTCTCTGCCACTCCCCTGCTCATACTCTATCTCTCTTCCTCTCTCTCAAAAATGAATAAACATTAAAAATTTAAAAAAAAATAAAAGAGGGAGTAAAAGAAACAGATTTACATAACTACAGAGAACAAACTGGTGGTTGCCCGAGGGAAGGCGGTGGGGATATGGGTGAAATAGTTGAAGGGGGTTAAGAGGTACAGATTTCCAGTTATAAAATAAGTAAGTCACAGGGATGAAGATTCTGCATAGGGAATACAGTCAATAATATTGTAGTAAGTTTGTAGGGTGACAGATGGTAACTACACTTAACTGTGGTATGCATTTGGTAAGGTATATAATTGTTGACTCACTGTGTTGTACACTTGAAGCTAATATAAAATTGTATGTCAACTGTACTTCAATTAAAAAAATACCAAGTTCTGTTTGTACTTCAAGGAAAGAAAGAAAGAACAGCTGAAGTTATTTGTGTGGGACTAGAGAGAGCATCATAATTGGAAACTTTTGGTCCTAGGCATGATAACAACAATGAAATCATTCTAACAAAATATAAGAGGAAGAAATTATACCCTTAATTCTGAATACTCTGGATCTGGTGAATCGGATGTAATGTGAAGCATAAACAAGTAGAAAAGTCGGAGAAGTTGAAGTTTAAGTCAAATGAGTTGAGTGTTTTAGCGATCATTTGGATTTTGTGTAAGATTTCACTCTATCTTTGGGGCGCCTGGGTGGCTCAGTCAGTTGAGCGTCAACTTTGGCTCAGGTCATTATCTCATGGTTTATGAGTTCAAGCCCCACACCCGCTCACTGCTGTCAGTGCAGAGCCCACTTCAGATTCCCTGTCCACCTCTCTCTGCCCCTCCCCCCTGCTTTCTCTCTTTCTCTCTCAAAAATAAACATTAAAAATATTCACTCTAGCTTCTGTTACATTTCCTTCACAAATTCAGGCAAGGAAATAAGACAGTGCAGGTGCCTGAGCCTGACTTACTGTCAGCTCCATAGGAGGTTTTAATTAGGAGCCCTTCTTTCAGTAAGAAAGAGAAAAGGGTGTCAGTCTCATCCATTGATAGTCACCAGAATTAGGCACAGTTCCTATGGAATGTTTGTTCACTCGCGAAGGAGCACAAATAGACTATGCTGTTTAAAAATTCCGTTTTGTGGCAAGAACATCCAGAGACTTCAGGTTTCGGTGATTTGTAGACTGTAGTGTGCATAAGAATTCTCTGGGGTTCTTATTTCAGTAGGAGAGCTACTGCTCCAGAATCAGTGGGGGAGGAGCCTGGGACCTGCATCCTGGGGATTTGATGCAGGTGCTCTAATGGGCCATATTTTGAGAAGTGATAACAATGTATCCTGTTTCCTATAAGAATTTTAGAAAATTTGATTCCCTTCCTTCCTTCCTTCCTCCCCTCCCTCCTTTCCTCCTTTTCTCCTTCCCTCTTTGTCTCTTTCTGTCTTACTCTCTCTCTCTCTCTCTCTCTGTTCAACTTTAACACAGGGATGGAAGACTTGAAGATCTGAATATTGTATTTTCACAACTATTTGTCAGACGTAATGCCATTCATGACATAGGAAATCATAGATTGAAGGGTAAGGGGAGAATAGGAAGATGCTTGAGAATGAAAGAAAGGCACATGGCCTCGATGGAAGGGCTGCAATGTGGCAAGTTAGTGGAAGGCACTGCATCATCAGTTTGGGAGGTAGACGTACTAGTGTTCAACTCTGTTTTTCCACATCATAACCCCATGATTTAGGGCAAGTCGTTTTATATCTCTGAGCCTCAGCTTCCTCATCTTTCTAAGAAATAAAAACATTTACATTACATAGTTGCAATGTGTGTGTGCATGCGTGTGTATGCGTGTGTGTGTGTGTGTGTGTACCTATGTATATAAAATCAGTCAGTTACCAGGAAGATTTGAAGATTTTAGAGAGGAGATATTGCAAGGGGTAGAAAATCGAATTAGACAGGTTAGGATATAATAACATAGGCAAATGTGATGAGAGTTTAGTGTTGCATGAGGGCAATAAGAAGAGAGCAATAGAGATGTGTGAGAAATTTATAGGGACGCGACCACAGTAGAAACTGGTTTATGATTGGATCTGATCAATAGAGAGGAGTGGTTGGAAGGCAACTCCAGGACCCAGTAGAAGATGGACAGACCAAAGCCAGAGGTGGAAGTTCAGGGAGAACATGAATTTGGGGAAGAGTATGACCTTAGACTTGCTGAGTTTGAGGCAATGTCCAGATTTTAAAAAGGAAATGCATTTTAGACTAGCTCAGGTGAGAAGAAAGGAAAAGAAATACTGACCTGGGAGCCAGGAGCAGGAAGGTGGTAATTGAAGGCAACCAAATAGGTTAGTCCTTCAAGGGAGAGAATTTATAGAAAAGATATCAAAGATTCAAAGATTAATTCTTTTTTTTATGTTTAGTCATTTTTGAGAGAGAGAGAGGGAGAGAGAATGAGCGGGAAAGGGGAAGAGAGAGAGGGGGACAGAGGATCCAAAGCGAGCTCTGTACTGGAAGCAGCGAGCCCAATGTGGGGCTTGAACTCACAAACCATAAAACCATGACCTGAGCTGAAGTTGGATGCTCAACCAACTGAGCCACTCAGGTGCCCCTCAAAGATTTATTCTTGAGAATTGCAAGTAATTAATAGCACTTACTTATGCATGGCTGTATAGACTACAGTAATGCCATCCATTTTGTTTGATCCCCATGAGTTGGGTGATGTGGATGCAGGAGGGTTTTAACTATTTTATGAATGTGGGAATCAATTTGTTATAGGCCACTTTACTACAGATTAGCAGAGATGAGATTCACAACATAGGTTTCACCCCTCCAAATTCAGAACTTTTTTAAAATTTATATTATTTTTTAAAATATTTTTAAATTTTTTAAATGTTTATTTTATTTTTGTGTGAGAGAGAGACAGCATGATCAGGGGAGAGGCAGAGAGAGAGGGAGACACAGGATCCGAAGCAGGCTCTAGGCTTGGAGCTGTCAGCACAGAGCCTGATGTGGGGCCCGAACCCATGAACCGCAAGATCATCACATGAGATGAAGTTGGTGCTTAACCGACTGGGCCTCCCAGGTGCCCCCCGATTCAGAATTCTTCATACCATGAAGTCAAGAGGGAAGAGATCAGCCAGTCGTTCCTGAAGTCTTCAGCCACTGATTCTATTCGAGCCTAGGTGATATATGAGTGTAGAAATAGGCTATGTCCCAAGCACGTGAAAACTGCTAAAAAGTCTGATTTCCCCTAAAAAGTTTGTTTTTATTCCTGGAGAGAAAAATGTCATCACTAAAGTTCGTCGCATCTGCTGAAACCCCAGGTATTGTAACAGCATCTTTGGTTGGTTGTGACAAACATGACCAACTCAACACAAAAAATACAGGAAAAGGAAGTTATTTATCGACTCATGTAAATTAACCGTGACCATGACAGGGGTGGAGAAGGAAATGAAAAGGGAAGTGCTGTTGCAAACTTCTCTTTTCAGTCTGTTTCCTTCCTCCTTTCTGCTTTCTCCACATTTGGGGGTGATGAGAACTCCATGTCTGGCATCTTCTATACTTGAATTCTCATAGCTTGAGAGCCAGAGAGAAAGGTGGTTTCTCTCTCCGGGGGCTGGCTGAGGGTATGACTGTGCCATGCAGGTTTGGAATTGTGAGTTGATCTCTTCAGAGGGTGGTTGTTCATGTCTAGAGACTTTAAATACCATTTTAGTAGAAGCAGCCAGATAGACGGTGGATGACAATAAAGGCAACAGGCTAGCCTTTCCTCAGGCATGGCTAACATCTGCACAAGCATTTAACCCCATCTTGATGGAGACTAATGTAGAATAATGATGTTCTCTATTCTATTTTAAAGGTGGTTAGCCAGTTTTTATCCTACCTCATGCTTCATATATGTATATGTATATATATATGTATATGTATATGTATATATGTGTGTGTATATATGTATATATATGTATGTGTATATATATATATATATATATGTATATTTGAGTACCACTTTATTGTCTTATCCTTCAGTATTTCTAAAATCATCATTTATTTGAATGAAATTACATTATTTCATCTTAATTGTAAACACAAGTCTTTTGGTCTTTTTTCTTCCCTTTATTGAAAAAAATAAAATGAGGACGAGTGAAAGCATCCTTTGGCTGTTTGTTTGAATGCATCCTGTTGGCTGCTATGCAACAGTCAGCCTTCAGCTTTTGGCCTGGCAATGTACTATCAACTGAATCAGAGATGACTACTACAAAATTATCCTCTCCAGAATTACATACACCTACTGCAATGTGGATTGCAACTGTGGTGTGGATTCAACTGGAATCCATACCCCTAAAGTAGAGAGGCTATAATGTCGGTGAGAAATTGTACGAACCTGAGTTAAATCTGTAGAAGTGCGGACAGAGAGAAGGAGACAGGCATGAAACATACAAAGAAAGAATTGATAGGACTGCTTCATTTGTAGAGTATGGGGTTGGTGATACGGGAAATCTCTGGAGGAACCAGGACTGTTCCCAGATTTTAAGCAACTGGTTTTAGGTATAGTGGCAATGAAGAGGTTAGCTTCAGGCATTCTGAATTCTAGTGTAGAGGGTATATCCAAGTGGAAATGTTACATAGGTAGCTGGATATCTAATCTGGATTGCTGGAGTGGAGTCTGAGCTGAGGATATACCCCTGAGAGTTCATCAGCCTTCAATTAGCTATTGAAACTTGGATGAGATCATCTAGAGAGAAGGAGGTGGACCAAGCTGAGAGCCCAGGGGAACCAGAATTCTTAGAGGAAGGAGGAGCTCTAGCGAAACACAAAGAAGGAACAGCCAGACATGTAAGAGAAAATCTAGGAGAGGTGGTGTTACATATGCCAACGAGAAAAGATTTTTATGATTATGTGCCTTGAGAAAATTTGCAATCTCTCTGTGACTTTTTTATTTTGTCGGTGAAAATGGAATAATCATATCTGTTGGCATTGCATGTTGTGAGGATTTTAGTGACAATAAATGGATTCATTTACATGATGCCTGTAGCATAAAAAATCATCAATGAATATTTTCTTGTTTCCAGTATTGATCAGGTTACTAATAAAATTATTCACAATGAAATTTTCCACTTAATGGGACTTAGTATTTCGTTCAATAATTTAGTCATATTTCTTTCCTAATAACTGAATCTCCAAAATTCAATAATCAGCTCGAGTCAGGAGCTCTGGTATTAAAGCAAGCAGTGTCTGCTGAAAAACATTTCCAGAAATTATTTTCTTCCTTCCGATAATACTGTGATTAATCTTATTTATTTATTTATTTTTAAATTTTTTTTTTTCAACGTTTATTTATTTTTGGGACAGAGAGAGACAGAGCATGAACGGGGGAGGGGCAGAGAGAGAGGGAGACACAGAATCGGAAACAGGCTCCAGGCTCTGAGCCATCAGCCCAGAGCCCGACGCGGGGCTCGAACTCACGGACCGCGAGATCGTGACCTGGCTGAAGTCGGACGCTTAACCGACTGCGCCACCCAGGCGCCCCGATTAATCTTATTTAAAAACACCTGCATTTCTTATTTGAATATGCAATCAATATCAAGTAAACTTCCTTCACAAAATTACATTGGTCATCTCAAATAGTATGGTATATACTTGAAAAAATATATGACTTGTAAGGTTTTGAGCATTATTCTTCCTTCACATCTGCTTCTGTGGGATTAATGGGCTTCACAATTTAGTTACTTTTATTAAGGCAACCTGATTTGGGGAAATTTGAGAAGACATGGAAAAGCAACATTTTCTTGCCTTTGAAATCTTACAGTTGTTTGTTTATCTCTTTGAAGCTGTACTGAAAAATTACTCCGTTGCTTTTGTGGAGAACACAGACAAATTCAACCTCTGGCTTTATGCAGAAATTTTAAACATTTTCATTTGTGTTTTCCTTTTCATGTAACACAAAGTACCTCCCTCATTTTGTCATGCTTAGCATCTGGTTTTTCAGAGCAATTTCTAAGGCTTGTTTGGAGGAAGCAAAGCATATTTTTAGGTAAAAGGTAGAAAAGGGAGACAAAGCACACTGGTTAGATAAGGATCAGACAAATCTTTTTTTTCTTTCTTTTTAAAGTTTCTTTATTTTGAAAGAGAGAAAGCATGAGTGGGGGAGGGGCAGAGATAGAGGAAGACAGAATCCCAAGCAGGCTCCACACTGTCAGTGCAGAGCCTGATGCGGGGCTCAGACTCATGAATTGTGAGATCATGACCTGAGCTGAAATTGAGAGTTGGCTGCTTCACCAACTGAGCCACCCAGGCGCCTGACTTTTTTTGTTGTTGTTGTTTTATTTTTTGTTCTTGCTTCTTTTTAAATATCCTTTCCATTTCTTCAGTAGCAACTTGGAGAAAGTTCTACTCACAAGTGATTGTGTCGAAGGTCTTAGAAGAACAAGGTGTTTCATACCTACCTTACTAGAATTACCTTATTTTGTGTTTATAAAGCAAGTTGCTAAGCACAGTGAGGAAGATATAGTTCAATAACCAGAAGTTTGAGCATATTCTTGATATTGCCATACCTTTGTCCAAGTTGGACTAAATGATCTCCATTTTCCTTTCTGTTTTAAGATTGTATAACTTGAAGTCCTTTATTCCTGTACCTATGATCCAGTACCTTAAAACTATCTATCTCTAGTAGGCAGAATAATGGTTTCCCACCATCACCCCCATCCTGTCAAAGGTGTCTATGTCCCAATTCCTGGAAACTGTGAATATGTTACCTGACAGCAAAAAGGACTTTTCAGATGTAATTAAGTTAGAGATCTTGAGATGGGAAGATTATTTTGGATTATTGGATGGGCCCAATGTCATCACAAGGGTACTTACAATGGGGAGGCACAGGGTACCTTGATGGTTCAGTCCGTTGAGCATCTGACCCTTAATTGCAGCTCAGGTCATGATCCCAGGAGCTTGCTTGAGGTTGTCTCTCCCCCTCTCCCTCTGCTCCTCTACCCTGCTTACCCTCTATCTATCTCAAAAAAAAAAAAAAAAAAAAAAAAAAAGAGGCACAAAAGTCAGTGAGCAGATGTGGCAATGAAAGTAGAGACTGTTACACTATACTTTGAAGAAGGAGGAAGAGACCAAGATCAAGGAATGCAGGTGACCCCTAGACCCTGGGAAGGGGAAGCTAATGGATTTTTCCCTAGAGCCTTAGTGAGAGCGTAGCCCTCCTGACACCTTGATTTATGCCCAGTCCCATTTGGAACTTCTGACTTTCAGAATTGCAAGGCAATATATTTTTGTTGTTTTAAGCCACTCACTATGTTTGTGGTAATTTTTTACAGCAGCCCTAGGAAACTAATATACTATGTATCTAAAATCCATATATATATATATGAAACTTTAGGATTCATAAATCCTGTATCTCTCCCTCTAATATTTTGTTCTCTACGGGATGAAATGGGATATAGATACATTCAAGCAGAGTCAGTACATGGCCAATAGCACCATGCAAAGATTTGAGTTCTATGATTTACTCAGATCAAATACTAGCTCCATCATTTGCTAGATTTCTGGCTTTAGACTTGTCACATACTTCTCTGTGTCTCAGTTTCCTCCTCTGAAAAGTTAGGATAATGATAGTGCCTCTGTTCCTTATACAATTGAAGGACTCAATGCTCAAAAAAATACATATATCAGCTTCATGTGGCAACTTCCAAGCTTTCCATAAGTACTCTCTCCAGCAGTTTCTTCTCCTGTGTGCAGTGTTTGGAATCTGGAGAAGAGCATACCTAGGTGAGGTTGGAATCATGACAATAAGAATAGTCAGGAGGACATAAGAGCTAAACCTGGATACCCCAGGAGGAGGCAGGAATAAGGATTTGCCTGAGGCTGGGTCCAATTTTCTCGACTTCTGAGTTTTCACTGCCTTTGTTGCTCTTGGTTTTCAATCTATTCTGGGAATTCCACAGAGACTAAGATCACTTCTCTTCATCACACTGATATTTATGAAACCATGAAGCTGAGATGAGATGCAGGTATTATAACCTCTAAAGGAGATTCCTGTCACATCCCAACCCATTAAAAGGGATTGATCTCATTTAGCTGATTATTCAGCCTTTTTTTTGACGTAGAAAACTGCAGAAGATTTTAATCTTTCATTGTTTGATTTTGATTTATTTATGATATGTATATATTTGGGAGAACGGAAGAAAAAGGGCACCTATACCTTTAAGAAAGAGTGCCGGTTTTTGTGGAGTAAAAAGATGAAAGGCATTAGGAAAATGGTGAAGGCACTCTACCCACTTATTATTCTGATGTTATTGTTCAACACTTTCATCTCTTCTGGTTTTGCAATGTGAATTTTTCAGAGGATGAGAGGGAAAGTTTTTTTTTTTTTTCCCCCCACTGTCTCCATTTGCAGGATGTTCCTAATTCAGTTGCTGCCTGGCTTTTCAGTGTTGTAAAGCACATCACCCGGGATTGGATGTTCCTGAATGTGATTTTGGCACTCACCTTGATGGCAGTTTTATCGCAGAGATGAGCAGAATAACAAAGGCCAATAAATAATATTTCTGACGATGTCTGTAGAAACCAAAATATTCATATGGGAGGAGAAGTTTGGTTTGGTAGGAAGGTGGTTTCCATTAGAGGCTTGTTCCTTTTCTCTCAACTGGATGGCTGGGCAGTGATGACAGCTGCTGTGTTTGTAAAGTATTATAATTTACAGTGTGTCTTCAGGTGCATTTTACATATGATCCTACAACTCCTTTGTCAGCTGGATTATATCTATTCCCATATTAGAGAAGAGAAAATCTAGTTCCAGAAAAGTAAACTGATTTCCCCAAGTTCTTGCAGCTACTAAGTGCCAAAGCGTTGGCTCAAGATGGGTTCCCCCCCCACTACATGTTGCTTCCCCCCAAAAGTTGATTCAAGTAAATAAACTGTGAGTCTCAGTTTCCTCCCATATAAGGTGTGTGTACAGACTCACTAGACTGGATGCAGCATCACAAGCTCTGAATGAAAGAAGCAATGCAGGTAATGTTAATGCAAGAAATTGTCTAGATCTAAGGGAATGACATTACACGCAGCATCAGGAGACATACGCCACTAAAGAGGGTGGCTGCCACCAAGCTTCAGTTACTGTTTTTGTACAAGAACGCAACAAAACTAATGTTGTCAGATTCTGTTTTTTGAAGAACAGACAAAAATCTATATTTTCAAGTGAAACTTCCCCGTGCTTGATTAATACAAAGTTGGCAGAATTGAGACATTTTTCTAAGGTCTCTATGGCGGAGGAGTGGGGCACCTTCATTTTCATTAACTCAGATGTGCTATGAAATCAAGATTGTTTCAGCTTAGCTTTCTGGAAAAATACATTTTTGTTTGTTTGGTATGAAGGATTCATTAGGTTCATTGACTTTTCAGTTAATGTCTAGGCCAACTCAATAATTGATTTGGACAAGTAGATAATTCCTGAGGTAATAACTGAAATTCATTAACTTATATGGTCTTAGAGCATTACAAAAACAGAAAACACACTCTTCAGAAATCTTTGCATGCAAAGATTGTGCCCATGCATTTCTTTCATGCCACCAAGGGGGCACCCAGAGTTAGAAAGGAGGGATTTTTATGGCATGTGATGTATATGCTCCGCTTTGTTGTTTTCACTCTTAGAATTAATGGTGCATCCAAACAAATGTAACTGGAAATTTAACTCATTAAAAAGATTTAATTTTTGATCATTGTGTAAATATGAGGTTTAACTTTGCCGTTCAGGCTTATGAGGCTGATGACATGTAAATTTGGACTTGGTGTTCCATGAAAGGGAGGTATGTGCAAAGTGACCTCCAAACGCTGAAGGAGATGGGAGACTGAAGAAAAAGGCAGATAAGTCCAACTTGATAAGAAATGGCTTATTAAGGGGTTTATGGACAGCAGTCTTGGGCTTCTGCCCAAGATGAGGAGATGTCCACAACCCCACTTCCTGTAAGACCTGCTTTTGTCTCCTAGAGGCTGGGAGTACTGATGAGGAACAACTGGGGGGAAATGTTTGAGAATAGTTGTGGGTCATAGTCATAGCACCAGGGCAGATCAAGAACACTATGCCTCAAGGGTGTACTTAAGGGTTATTATGTGTGTGATTAAATAAAAAGAAAGAATGTGGAGGGGGGGATGCTGTGCTCAAGGCTTCAGGTTCTCTGAGTGGTTATCATGGTGGAATTGTCCAAGATGAAGTTAGTCTGATTCACATAGTTGGTTATAATGATGGGGGTGATAGTGCTGTTGGTGGTGTGTGTAGATAACGTTTTATAATAATGGTAATACTAATAATCAAAAGGTAACATTTATTGAGTGTTTATTATGCATCAGGATTCATGCCAAGGGCTTTTCTATTCAGTAAATCATTGAATCTGAAAACATCCTCATGAAGGAGGCATTTGTGTCCCTATTTTATAGATAAGAAAAACTCAAATTTGAAGAGATTAAATAACTGTCCAAGAATGTACAGTTTTTAAGAGGCAAATTCAAACCAAGTTCTAATTAAATGTGTGGGAAAGAGGCCAGAAGGTACTTATTGAGCATCTACGACGTACCGGGTCATATTTTTGGTTCTTAATTCTTGTAAACAAAACTACAAAACTTAGTTCCTGCTTTGGCAGGGTAATATTTTATTTGGGGGGAACAGACAGCAAATCAATAACCAAACACCAGGTAATGTCTAGCAGTGCTAGGTGCTATAAAGGAAAGAATTGGGTATGAAGGTAGAGGGCCCATTTTCCATATGATGATGGGTGAAGGTCTGTGTAAAGCAATGACATCCAGCCAGAGATAGTAGAATGAAGTGGAGGGATGAGTGAGGGGAATTTCTAGGACTGTCCCTGTGACAGTTCGTCCATGGTATATTTCATCACTCAGTTCTAGAACAGTATGGCCCATTGGTTGGGTGTATTTAAGAGGGGTATATAGTATCTTCCCGTGGCAAAAGCAAGGACTTAGGAGGCAGACCCAGGTTAAAATTTTGGTTCCGTTCCTTTTTTCCTGAGGTATTTGGGCACCTTAAGTTTATTCTAAGCTTTAGTTTCCTTATTTGTAAAGCTTGAATTATAATCCTTATCTCTTGATAAATGAAAGTTCTACATGTAAAGTCCCAAGAACTACATATCTATGCAGTCATACAGTAACTAATAATTATTATAATTATTTTTATAATCTGTGTCTTATAAAGGGACACAGAGAAGTTCCCTGGGGGGTGCATCTCAGAACATGCATATAGATATAGGGATTTACAGAATAGCATGGAGAGGGAGGGGGAGAGAGAGAGACAGAGACAGAGAGAGAGAGAGAAAGAAAGAGATATAAAATTCTCATCCTTTACGAAGGCCCACAGCCCTGCTTCCACAGGCAAGCACCTGCTCTTTAAAATGGCAGTTCCAGGGGGCACCTGGGTGACTCAGTTGCTTAAACATCTGACTCTTCATCTCAGCTCAGGTCATGATCTCGGGGTTGTGAGTTCGAGCACTGCATTGCAGTGCTCTGTGCTGGGCATGAAGCATACTTAAAAAATAAACAGATAAAAATAAATAAATAAATAAATAAATAAATAAATAAATAAATAAAACGGTGTTTCCTGGAGCCAGGTTCGCCCATTGCCTGCTAATCAAAAAGTCTGTCTGAGTCTAGTCCCAGTTTACCTTCTGACATGCTGTGTGGCTCTAAACGAATCATTTCACCTCTTTGTTCTCAGGTAGAGGAGGAAAGATCTCTACACCTTCCCCATCTCCAAGGAATATCTTCAGACTGAAACAAGAAAGTTTAAAATGCCCCTCTTGTGATGGTACTTCCTGTTACATGTGTGAACATAATTTAGGAAAGAGTTAAACCTCTTTAAATCACAAACATTTATCTCACAGGTGATGAATTAGGTCTATAGCCATCTGTGTTTGGGCAACAGCTTTATCCTGGGGAGATAGTAATAAAACCAGAGGGTGATTTGGTGGTTCATCTTGGCTCAGTGGAAACATGTGGATTTTGGAAAGATGTGCATCTGGTTCCAGTTTTCCAAATTACTGAATTTTGATTCTGTCACCCTGTTTAGGACACTTATCCTCTCTGAGCCTAGCTTTCTCAGTCTACAAATAAAGCAGGCAATAACAACGTGTAAGCGATTGTAAGGATTATGAATGTAAAGTTCTAGCATTCTATCTGCCATTGATGTTTTAAAATGTTACTTTTGGTTTTGGTTTTTATTTTTGTTTAAGACCTGAATTCCTGGAGGTGTCTGGGGGCCCCTATTTCAGGAGGCCTTTTTAAACCATTGCCAGGCTGGACAGGCAAAGGGTCAAATGGAAATAACCCACTGGATTTCCTCCAGCCGGAGGAGCTGGGTCTGCTCCAGGGATCCTCTGTCAGGGAGCCGTGGGGACTAATTCTTGGCCTGAATTCCAGTGGCAGCTCCTGTGGGCATGGGGGCTTCAGTGGGCATGGGGGCTCCAGAATTGCCCCAAGATGATGAAGTAACTGGAATACTACAATTTCACAGTGGCTCTTACAAGGCAGGAGCAGGTTGAGGACATAAATCGGCTATTGCGTAACCTCTATGTCTTGTGCGTAGCAATTTCCGTCCCTTGCCAACATATCTGCATTTGCTGCAGGCTCTGGTGAGGCTTCAGGTCACTCCTAAGATTCATCTGTTTAATCAGTGGAAGGGCAGAAGTGGCCTGCCTTTATGAATATCTGGGTCGGCTCTCTCAAAACAAGCAGGCTGCAAATCCCAATGGCTTCTCAGCACTGTCTCAGATGCATCCATCCTTCATTACGCTATTCCCATGGTAACCCCTAGGAAGGGAGAAGAAGGACAGTAACCATTGAGCGGCTATTTTTAGATTTCTGGCCAGATGCTTTGACAAATCTGTTGAGGGACAGAAAATGACACAAATGTAGACGAGGATTTTTTTTTTTTTTTTTTGGCCAAAGACAATATCATTTAAATTCATCTTATAAAACTTTGGGAAATCATTCAACCTATTTCTACCTCTAGGAAGATCTACTTCCAAATCATACCCCCAAAAATTGTTCAATAAGGTCTTTTTAGAACACTTTACTTAACAGCTTATTCTAATAGATAACCAAATTTCCTACCCTCATTTTATCCCGTATTCAGTCTCAGTTCTCAGACCAAGGGAGTTGGGAATAAGACTGAGTATGATTGCTCCAGTTGTGGGCTACACAGCCCTGAAGGAATCATTCATTTAGACCCTGCTATACACATTTTGTGCAACTATCTGCACTCGCCCTGCTGCACTTACTTTTTTTTAATGTAAATTCCTCCCTTCCTCCTTAAAAACCTTCGGGAATTTCCCATTGCTCTGAGGTTGAAGCTCACAGATCTTTAAGGTGGTTATAAAGGTACAACATGATATAGATCCTGCATACCTGTCCAGAATCATCAGTACTAATATAGTTCTCTTTCTTTGTGTTTTGGCAAAAGACTTTCTTTCTTTTTTTTTATTTTTAAATTTTTAATGTTTATTTATTTTTGAGTGAGAGAGGGAGAGATAGAGCACAAGCTGGGGAGGGGGAGAGGGAGACACAGAATCCAAAGCAGGCTCCAGGCTCAGAGCTGTCAACACAGAGCCCGACGCAGTGCTTGAACTCACGAACCCTGAGATCATGACCTGAGCTGAAGTCAGACGCCTAACCGACGGAGTAACCCAGGTGTCCCAAAAGACCTTCTTTCAGAGTCTCAAACATGCCATCTTCCTCCCATCTCAAGGTCTTTGCACTTACCTATAATACTTTACCCCATGCTTTCTTACCTACTTAATTTCTCTAACTCCTTCTTGTCCTTCAGAGCAGAGCTCAAATATCAGAAAACACTTTCTCAAACTCTGAAACAAGAAAAGGCACACCTTCAGTAGCCTCTGATAACAACTTGTGCATTTCCTTTCCAACACTTAACAGGTTGTGAATCTATATTTATTTATGTAAATAAAAAAAAACTATGAGCTTCAGGTTGTTAGGGAACAATATTGTTTGTTTACCATTATATATCTAGTACCTTAGCACCATGTTTGGCAAATAAATTATTCTAGTCACTGAATGAATGACTAGCGGTTATTTTAAAGGGACATAAACTCAGTTTCTCCGTCAGGTCAAGCTGTCAGTGTAATTGCACTGGAGCTCCTTAAAATGTAATATGAATCCAAATTCCCCAGAGAACTTGTTAAAATGCAGATTCTGACTCAGCAGATCTAGGGTGAAGACTTTTTTTCTGCATTTCCAACTGGTATCTAACTAGTAGAACTTGGTTGCACATTGGAATCACCTTCAGAGCTCTAAAAAAAAAAAAAATCACAATTCTGAGATTTTCACTCCTGGTGATTCTGATTTAATTGTTATGTACTTGGCCTGGGCTTTGGGCATTTTTAAAAACTCCCCAATTTATTCTAATATCCAACACATTTGGAGATCCATTGATTGTAGGTGAAGCTCATTCTCAACAGGAGGTAAAGAGATATCTTTGTTTCCTTTTACATTAAACAGCATCCAACATGGCCACTAATAGGGGTCCATCTTATTACTACTTTTTAAATGCGTGCCCCTTAGAGACACACAGAGACACACAGAAAAGTGGTACAAGCAAAGAGAATCCTATATGAGTTGGTTACTGTGACGGCAGAATGGTCCGATCTTAAACTCTCCCACCTCTACTCATGGGGAAAATGTATGTCTTCTCAAATATTTCAAAAGTTACGTGTAGCTACTGAAAAAAGTGGAACATGTTGGTGGAATCAAATGTGGATCTAGCAGCCTTGCAGCCCGAGGAACAATGCATACTTACGCTCATAATGTCATCAGAGAAAAGGGACCCAGAGTGCACTTCCAGGAGCTGCAGTATTTGTCGTGAGTTTCTTGATTCCCTACTTGCCCATAACCATGAACATGAAGATAACCCATAGGTTCTTGGGCATTTTGTTTCTCTCTTTGAAAACCAATGCTTCTTCATCTACAGCATAGTAACAATCCCCCTTTCTTGTCATTAACTCCACTCATTTTTTTCCCACTGATTCATTCTTGTTTGTGTTTTTAATCTTACAAATCCCACAATGTGGAGTGTAACTGAGCACAGTAGTGCATGTCAAGCCCTACACTAGTTGTTTTCATTTTCTTGGTTACTTAGTCCCCTCAGCAAACCTGCTAGGTAGATCACATTTGACAGTTGACAAAACTTACTAGTTTGAGGCTTACTAGTTCATTAGCTTCTCCAAAACACAAAGATGGCCAGTGGCAGAGTCTAGATGTATCTAATGTTTCTCTACTCCAGTATTAATTAACAGTGTATAGGCCAAATTCAGCCTTCAAATATTGTGGTCCACATGGTCTGAATACATTTTTAATGCGGTTCTGGCATTTAGAAAGAATAAAATTTTCCATAAAACGCCAGATTTTGGGGTACCTGGGTGGCTCAGTCGGTTAAGTGTCCAACTCTTGATTTCAGCTCAGGTCATGATCTCATGGTTCATGGGATCAAGCCCTGCATCTGCCTCTGTGCTGACAGTGTGAAGCCTGCTTGGGATTTTCTCTCTCCCTCTCTTTCTGCCCCTCTCCTGCTCATGCTCTCTCTGTCTCTCTTAAATAAATAAATAACCTAAAAAAATCAGATTTCAAGCTTATATTTAAAATAATCATGTCATAAATAAATAAATAAATAAATTAATTAATTAATCATGTCTGACAACACTGAGTAACGTGCCTGACAGCCTGAAGCTTGCCTAAAGCTGAGTGACATTTTTTTATCTTTCAGATGACTTTTTACCTCTCACTAATATCTCTTTTATTTCTGGTCTGGCCCAGCATTTATGACACCTGTTTGGTCCCTCCAAGTCTCTGGGTTTTCAGCTTAGCGAGTAAACTCTATTGAGGGAAGCAGTGATTCTTTCATCCCTGATATATTGTGTCATCAGGAAAAAATGTCCTCTTTCTTGGTGAGGTGGACATCATTGCCTTGCCTTCTTAATGACTTTAGACCTTTTTAGGATTATGTTTACATTCACCTCCGATGCACTGTTCTGACTTCTTTGAATAGAAAGTGGTGGAGCTTAGTATTCTACCTTCTGATTCTAGCATTTAGTTGTCTGGACTGGTTTCCAATCAAAGTTTTGCGTTAACAGGGGTTTGTAAGTTGTGTCCTTGTGTTTCAACAACTGTGGCCCAATGAAAACTCACGTATCCCTTGGTCTCATGGTATAGTTGTATTTCGTTTAGTCTCCTTCAAGGAAGACTGTGACAAGGAAGAAAAGGATCTTTCCTAATGTTGTCAGAGCCTATGTTGTGTGGCCCTAGCAGTACTAGGCAGGTTTTCTCAGGAATGCAGTCACTGACTTCATAGAAGACAAGATTCACACACAGAGAATCGTCTTGCTTGTGAGAGTTGCTTGCCTCTGTTGTAGTGTACCTGTTTCCTTCCTTCCTTTCCATGCCTGGCTCTGACCCGCTGCCCACTATGGTGTTGGTTTCTATGCACTCCCTCTGGGTCACTGCAGAGCTTTCTAGCGGCACATTGTAGCTCTGTTGCTCAACAGAGTGCATGCACATTTGCTGTGCTACTTAAACCTCAGAACAATCCTATGATATGCATCTTGTTATTTACAGGAAATAGTGGCGCAAAGACCATAAACTTTGTTAAATTGATAAGTGGGAGGGTTTTCAAATGGTGAAATACTAACCTTGACTGTTCTGTCACATTTTTTACTTTGGGTTTAAGAGGCAGATCTAGTAATTGAAAAATGTCTACAAAACACAAGAGAGATCATTCAATCATTCCTTATTTTACCACATGGTATGCCATGTGAGACATCATCAACTGAAGATACACCATTATTTGATTTGCCACTGAGAACAGAAAAAACACTGTGAATTAAATTATGCCATTTAAATTATGTTGACTGTTATCCACTTTTTAATTACAGATTTTCTAACATAAAAACATGTCTTAGAATTGACAAATATGGCACTTCAACTTTACTGCATACTTTTAATGTATAACACACTGAAATGCTAATTGTCTTAAAATAATAAGATGTAAGAAAGTAAATGCAAATATTGACACTATACTACAATGTTTTTTCTTCAGCAACCATCAACTGACCTAGAATTTGACCGTGTAGTGATTTATACCACTTGCCTTCGTGTTGTACGAACAACCTTTGAAAGATGTGAACTGGTTAGAAAGATCTTCCAAAACCATCGAGTAAAATTTGAAGAGAAAAACATAGCTTTGAACGGTGACTATGGAAAAGAGCTAGATGAGCGATGCCGGCGTGTTTCTGAAGCTCCTTCCCTCCCTGTCGTGTTCATCGATGGCCATTACCTTGGGGTAAGTACTCCACTAAGGAAAATCTTCTTTTTTATTGAACCCAACCAGCATTGTTAGAAATCTATAAGCCTATGACAAGGCAACTTGCAACATAACTCCTGGGAAATTTGCTATTTTTTTGGAGTTCCAACCAAAGGAATTGAAGCACTTATTTCTGTCCCAAATGATGTGTTGCTAACAGTGTTCATCCCTACAGAAGCATGGTGAGATAAAATCAGCATTAAATTGCCTTTTTGAATAGGAATACATTTTTTAAATGTTCAGTTGACTTGAGTTTTGCATTATGAAGCTTGACATGTGAGATAAAAACTATTTTTTAGTGCACACAAGAAAAACAGAATATTTATAAAGATGTACATTTGTGAATTCTCTTATACCCCATTATCGAACACTCAGTTTCCTACCTAATGAAACTGAGATGGTGGTCCTGAAACAAAATCAATAAGAAATGGGGCCTGGAGCCAGAATTTTATCTGCTTGTTGTTAAAAATTATTCTGAATTTTGGTAATTTGTCAGTGTGAGACACAAATTTAGGCTTACAGGAAGAAGAGAAAACTCCCAGAGAAGCCAGGAAACATGACTGCTTCATTTTTCTTTGAATAATACTGTTAGCATTAATTAACCCCCATCGATCTAAGAGCACGCACAATCGCACAGTCATTAAGAAGCCCGAGAAGAGGGCTCTGGACAGTGCACTTTAGAAAGAGTAAGAACAAAGAGCCAAAGGACACCAGTGGTTGAGGGGGTGGGACTGACTCCCCCCAGATCACTTATCAGGGAACAAAGAGCTGCTGTCAAAAGGCAGATGGATATTTGGATCTTGGATTTGTTTCGCATCTGGTCTTAACCCTCAGCTTTCAGGGGAGGTTAGAAAAAATCCAGAGCAGGAAATGCTCATGTTTTGTTACAGGGAAACTGTTCTGATATTCTGTCTAGAGCCATCACTGTTAGAGACAGCCTGTCATCTTATGGAAAGATAAATGCAGTGAAGCCATGATTCCTGGGTATGACTTCTGCAATCCTACTTTTAACCTGAGCTGGACACAGACTACATTCTGAGGCAGAGGACTTTTGATTTGATGCATTGAGCCTCTTTTATCATATTTCAACATGTACCCTTAGGTCCCAGAAAGCTACAACAATGGCAGTCATGAGTGATAAATTAATAATAATAGTAGTAATAATGATACTATACTGCACTCTCAGCTTTACACATTCATCTCATCGAATGCCCAGGATAGCCTCAGAGAACAACTCTGCTCTACTGGTTGAGAAGCAAGACAGCCTTGTTTCAAATTCATGCTCCGACACGTCTATGTGATTCTGGGCAATTTAGAAATCACTCTGTGCCTGGGTTTTCTCATTTGTAAAAGGAGAAGCATAATAGAACCTTTCTCACAGACTAATTGTGAGAATTTTACCATATGTAATATATACAAATGCTCAATTCTTGTGCCTGGAACAAAGTATGTTTTTAATAAACAGTAACAACTTTATCCTTATTTTGCAAAAGAGAACATTAATTATTTTGCTTCAAGTCACAAAGCCAGTCAAGTGACAGGGCCAGGACTCAAAGTTAGGTCTGCCAGACTCCTCAAACCCCAGCTTTTTTGGCACATCACCTCAAGGAAAGGGATCTTTGATACTTTGTTTGCTGATGCAGTCTTAATACCTAGAAAAGGGTTTTGGCACAAAGTGCTCAGAAATGTATGTTGAATGAGTATATGATGCTCTATTGTCCTTTCATATTCTTTCCTTCTCTCTGACATTCTCCTACCATGAAAGGATCTGATAAACTCACCCACACCAGGAGGAAAAAAATCACTGATAAGGGTTTTGGTCATTTGCCTTTTAACCCTGGAAAAATTCTGATGATGGTAGAAGATATTTCCCTTTGTGGAATTTTGGTTTCTGTGATCTACCCAATTAAACATAGTGGGTGACTGCCTCCTTATACAGGTGGAAGGTTGGCTTTACCTGATGCGCTGCTTTTGACCATACTTATCTTCTTCCTACTTCTAAGATGATCTAACAGGAAGTAATGCTATTTTTCTTTCCATTTGATGGACAGAGGGAGAGTGTGACAGACAAGAGAGGTGGGGTGCAGATTTTTTCTCAATTGCTTTTTTCTGTGATTACTTTATTAATACAGTGGCCTAGAGAAGGAAAGATCACAGAGGTACTACCTTATTGCTTCTGCAATTTGAAGCTAATGCCCCAAATCTGGAAAGAGACCAGAGACGGATTTCTTTTTCCTCTTCATTTTTTTCTTATAAAGGAGATTTACTTCTAAATCTATAATTTAAATGGAGGCAAACACCCCAGAAAACAACTTCTACAACAAACTCCCCTCCTCCTACAAAAACCCCTTTATTTAAATTCCAGTGTGCAGTTGTAAATGTAACACAGTGCTGGAACTGGAGAGAGAGCCTTTTCCCTGCAGAGTTCATTCATCTGAAATGGAAGGATGCCCTCTGCTGGGTTTTGGCACATGGTGAAGCATGATTCCTAGGGAGGAAAAGAAGCTGATGTTGGTAGTTTCCTTAACATCTGTGATGTTTTAAACGGTCACACGAAACCATTTGACTTGGCTTAAATTTAGATGAGTGAGAAAAATCAAGATGTATGAATCATCTGTGCAATACAACTGTTTGAAAGGAGGGAGAGAGAGAAATCGAGAGGGGCAGAGAATGAAGTCGACAGAACAGAAACAGGCATATGGAGGCACACTGTGGGAGACAGTGAGATGGGGTGGAGAGAGCATGAGGCCGTTTTGCAACAGCTCCCTTATTTTCCTGCATCATTCCTGCCAGACCCAGGGATAGGTGGTGCCAGACCCAGGGATGGGTCTCCACTGCAGGGACCTTAACAGAGTACAATGGGAAAGAGCAGAGGAATTAACAAGAATGCTCAGCTCTTTTTTCCTGATGACCCTCATTCCCAGTCAGACTTCTATGTAAAGATAGAAGCAATGAAACAGTCAAGGGAAAGAAATTGCTTTAGAAAACAAATCTTCACTGTCCTGGCATGCTCCATCGGGGGAGGGAGGGTCAAGGAGCTAGTTGGGGGCTGGGAGGGGTGTAGGGTGGGGAAGCAAGTTCAGCTTGAAACTTTTAAAGCAATAATCGTGTTGATTTGGCATCAGGAGATCTTTACACAAAAAAATTGTGTTCCTGAAGTTTGGACATAAGTTATCTTAGAAATTCTAGTAGGAAATAGGTTAGAAATAGTGTGTTGATTCTGGACCAACCATAAAACTTTTACAGTAAAAATCTATAAAACCCACATTGGAACTGAGCTATAAAACATAGAATGAATCAGAGTGGAGACTCTGGTAATGAAGAGGAGTAGAAGAGCTGTTGATCTAGGCAGGTCTCTTAAACTAGCTGATATTGAGCTGTGACTGCTTGATAATTCGGTATCCATTGAAAGTGCTATTTTATTCAGTTCAAGAATGAAGGAATTGTTACCAAGCATAGGTAGTTTATAGACTAGAAATATAGGCTCTAAGCAAGCTTTCAGAGAGAACTTGTATAACTTCTCTGCAGAAATGGGCCACCAAAGAAGCCTGTGCCACAATTAGGAAGCTGCTGGCTCCAGAAATGCCTCTGGATTTGGTCCTCTCCAGAAAAACAGATGATTTGTTCTCTGCCCCTTTTCCTACATAATTCTGTTCCTAAGTAAAGTCTCCAGTGAATGAGTATATCTGTGGTTACTGAATCAGTCACATATGAAAACAACGGAGGACAATGGGAAATGTAGCTTTTAGGTTTCTGGCCTTTACAGTACAGGAAGACACTTTAGAAGGAGATTGGATTGGTTACGAGTGAGCTGAACCACAGGATCTGCCAGATGCACTGTTTTGTTTGTTTTAATCAGATTATTGAGGTACAATTTACATATAATAAACTGTATCCATTTAAATTATAATTTGATGGGTTTGGGCAGATATTTACACCCGTGAATCTATTAATACACTTGAAATACAGAGCATTTCCACCCCCACACCCCCAAATATTCCTCATGCCAATTGACAGTCAGTCCCTTCCTCCAACCCCTGTCCCTTGGTGACCATTAATCTTTCTGTCAATATAGTTTTCTATTCTTCTAATGTCTTTATCTGGTTTTGGTGTCAGGATGATGATGACCTCATCAGGTGAGTTTGGTAGTGCTCTAACTTGTGCAATTTTAATTTCTGGTTCTCTTTATTCTTTGGTGTAGAGTATTAAATCATTCAGCATCACTTTGCTTTTATGTGAAGGGCTTCTTATACACTATTATTGTAGTGTGGGTCTGCTGTAGATGAATTCTTTCAGCATTTTTATGTCTGAAAAAATTCCATCTTTGGTTCTTATAAGATATCTTTGCTGGATATAGAATTCTAAGGTTGAAAGGATTTTTTTTTCTTTTAGTACTTAAGGGACATTGCTCCTCTATCTTCCATTTGCATTACTTCTGATAAAACGTATGCTGTCATCCTTATCTTTGTTCCTCTGTATGTGTGTCTTCTCCTTCCCCTTGCTGCTTTTAAGATTTTTCTTTTAATCACTTGATTTCAGAAACTTGATTATGATATATCTTGGTATAGCTTTCTTCATGTTTCTTTTGCTTAGGGTTCATTGACATTCTTGGATGTGTAGTTTTTTCTTTTAATCTAATTTGGAACAGTTTCAGCCATTATTTTTTCTTTCTTTTTTTTAATATGAAATTTATTGTCAAATTGGTTTCCGTACAACATCCAGTGCTCATCCCAACAGGTACCCTCCTCAATACCCATCACCCACCCTGCCCTCCCTCCCACCCCCCATCAACCCTCAGATTGTTCTCAGTTTTTACGAGTCTTTTATGGTTTGGCTCACTCCCTCTCTTTTTTTTTTTTCCTTTCCCCCATGGTCTTCTGTTAAGTTTCTCAGGGCCACATAAGAGTGAAAACATATGGTATCTGTCTTTCTCTGTATGACTTATTTCACTTAGCATAACACTCCAGTTCCATCCACGTTGCTACAAAAGGGCATATTTCATTATTTCTCATTGTCATGTAGTATTCCATTGTGTATATAAACCACAATTTCTTTATCCATTCATCAGTTGATGGACATTTAGGCTCTTTCCATAATTTGACTATTGTTGAAAGTGCTGCCATAAATATTGGGGTGCAAGTGCCCCTATGCATCATCACTTCTGTATCCCTTGGGTAAAGTCTTAGCAATGCTATTGCTGGGTCACAGGGTAGATCTGTTTTTAATTTTTTGAGGAACCTCCACACTGTTTTCCAGAGTGGCTGCACCAGTTTGCATTCCCACCAACAGTGCAAGAGGGTTCCCATTTCTCCACATCCTCGCCAGCATCTGTAGTTTCCTGATTTGTTCATTTTGGCCACTCTGACTGGCATGAGGTGATACATGAGTGTGGTTTTGATTTGTATTGGCCTGATGCAGAGTGACGTTGAGCATCTTTTCATGTGCCTGTTGGCCATCTGGATGTCTTCTTTAGAGAAGTGTCTATTCATGTTTTCTGCCCATTTCTTCACTGGATTATTTGTTTTTCGGGTGTGGAGTTTGGTGAGTTCTTTATAGATTTTGGATACTAGCCCTTTGTCCGATATGTCATTTGCAAATATCTTTTCCTATTCCATTGGTTGCCTTTTAGTTTTGTTGATTGTTTCCTTTGCAGTGTGGAAGGTTTTTATCTTCATGAGGTCCCAATAGTTCATTTTTGCTTTTAATTCCCTTGCCTTTGGAGATGTGTCAAGTAAGAAATTGCTGCGGCTGAGGTCAGAGAGGTTTTTTCCTGCTTTCTCCTCTAGGGTTTTGATGGTTCCCTGTCTCACATTCAGGTCCTTTATCCATTTGAGTTTATTTTTGTGAATGGTGTGAGAAAGTGGTCTAGTTTCATTCTTCTGCATGTTGTGTCCAGCTCTCCCAGCACCATTTGTTAAAGAGACTACCTTTTTTCCATTGGATATTCTTTCCTGCTTTGTCAAAGATTAGTTGGCCATACTTTTGTGGGTCCAATTCTGGAGTCTCTATTCTATTCCATTGGTCTATGTGTCTGTTTTTGTGCCAATACCATGCTGTCTTGATGATTACAACTTTGTAGTAGAGGCTAAAGTCTGGGATTATGATGCCTCCCGCTTTGGTCTTCTTCTTCAATGTTATTTTGGTTATTCGGGTCTTTTGTGGTTCCATACAAATTTTAGGATTACTTGTTCTAGCTTTGAGAAGAATGCTGGTGCAATTTTGATTGGGATTGCATTGAATGTGTAGATAGCTTTGGGTAGTATTGACATTTTAACAATATTTATTCTTCCAATCCATGAGCATGGAATGTTTTTCCATTTCTCTATATCTTCTTCAATTTCCTTCATAACTTTCTATAGTTTTCAGCATATAGATCTTTTACATCTTTGGTTAGGTTTATTCCTAGGTATTTTATGCTTCTTGGTGCAATTGTGAATGGGATCAGTTTCTTTATTTGTCTTTCTGTTGCTTCATTATTAGTGTATAAGAATGCAACTGATTTCTGTTTATTGATTTTGTATCCTGTGACTTTGCTGAATTCATGTATCCGTTCTAGTAGACTTTTATTTTTTCAAATATTATTTAGATCTTCCCTTCCTTCTCTTCTTTTCAGAGGCTCTACTTACATGCATATTAGGCTGCTTGAAGTTGTTCCATAGCTCACTCCTTTTCATTTTGGATAGTTTCTCTTGCTATGTCTCCTAATCTATTCCTAATCTTTTCTTGTAAAATGTCTAATCTTGTGTTAATCCTATCCAGTTTATTTTTTTTAATTTCAGGAATTATAATTTTATCTTCAGGCATTTAATTTTAAAAATATATATATATTCCATATCTCTACTTAACGTGTTCAATATATCTTCTGGCTTTTTTAACATATGGGATATAGGTATAATAACTTGTTTTAATCTCCTTGCCTGACAATTCTAACATCTGTGCCAGTTCTGGGTTGGTTTTAATTGATTGATTTTTTTCCCACATGGGGAGTCATATTTTCTACTTCTTTACCTGCCTGGTAATTTTTTTATTGGATTCTGCATATTGTGAATCTTATCTGGTTGGGTAAAAGTATTCCTTGTTGGGAAATTTTTGTATTCCTATAAATATTCTTTTTTTTAAATGTTTATTTATTTTGAGGGAAAGAGAAACCAAGCAAGCAGAGGAGGGGCAGAGAGAGATGGAGAGAAAGAATTTCACACAGGCTTCACACTGTCAGCGCAGAACCTGATGCAGGGCTGGATCTCACAAACCCATGAGATCATGACCTGAGCTGAAATCAAGAGTCAGATGCTTAACTGATGAAGCACTCAGGCGCCCCTGTATTTCTATAAATATTCTTAAACTTTTTTGCTGAGATGCAATTAAGTTACTTGGAAAAAGTTTGCTATTTGGGGTTCTGTTTTGAAGATTTTCAAGACACAATTAGCTTTAGTCCAAAGCTAATTATTCCCCATTATGGAAGCATAATATTGTGGGATCTTTATCTAATGCCCCACTGATTACTGGGAACAGGCATTCTTCTCAGACCTTTTCCTGGGTACTGTCCCTTTTAATCTTTTCAGGTTCTTTTGCTAGCCTTCCGTACTTGCCTTACATGCATGTGCTGATGAGTACGCTGCTGAACGCAAGCTGGCTCTCTGCACATCTTCAGAGTTCTCCACGAAGCCCTTCATTCTCTAGTACTTTGTCCTGTAAACTCTAGCCATCTTAGTCTCCTGGGCTTTTAGTTCTATTTCCTCAACCCAGAGTGTCTACCAGGTTCTTAGGTTCCCTTTTCCTGTACACAGCTTGGAAAACTGAAGAACTCACTTCATTTATTTCCTGGCTCCCAGGAAAGATGAGTGGGAGGATGAGTGGGGGGTGGGGAATGTTTGATAATTTTGGTTTCTTTATGGGAATGTGTTATGATATTAAATAAGTAGTGTCATAAACCACCAATGTAACCAATGTAAAGTTAGATGTTTTGTTAGGTTTTGAAACCATTCTATTTTAAACCTCTTGAAAATATTTCCCATATATATGAGAAGTGGTTTTTAAATGTTGGGGCCATATTCTTCTTTGAAAATCTGATGAAAGTTATAGACCTTCTCATTATACATGTACACAATCTTCTTTACAATATAAGAGCTTTCTGAGAATTTATCCCTAGGTAACTAACTTTTCAATAAAAGGAGTACTTTGGAGACGGTGCCTACTGGAGTATATCCCACTTCTTAGTTGTCTTTGAAGATTTTACTTAGTAATGTGACCCACTTCTTCACAAGTGAGTACAATAATATCTCATGCTGATATTTTTGTATTTAATTATGGAATCAATGAATTTAGAACTTTATCTTTTCTTTTTTTTTTTTTTTTTTTTTTGGAAGTCATTAGTATCCTTTGTGGTCATTTTCTTAATCATTAGCAATTTCATCAGAGGTCCAAATGGACGGAGAATCTTCTGAACATTCGTCTACCCCTGTTGTCTTGGATCTTATTTGTAATAGACACAGTAAATATTTAATCTTCAAGCCTCCTTCGTCAAAGTCATAAATTATTTGTTTCTGGCCTGTTCCCTCCACTTCAGAAAGCACGGGGTTAGAGAAGTCTGAAATAAGCCTAAGTCAGGTTCTTGGAATTTAAATTAGGCAATATTTTCTTGTGTGATTGCTTCTTTGTCCTTTTTTTTTCTACTTAATTGAGGATAGTTTTTGTTAGCAACAACAATGACAATAACAGTAAAAGCTAACTTGAATGATATACTCTGCCAAGCGTTTTGCCTCCTTGTTCTCTCGTACATTGTAAAATAGTACGGTGAATAGTACTACTATCATCTTTCCCACCCCCAATTTCATACCTGAAGAAAAGTAAAGCTTAGAGAATTTACGAAACAGTTTAAATACCTTCAGATCACAAGTGGCAGAGTGAGGATTCAGCTTTGGGTGTGTCTGACTCTAGAGCTTGGACCCTTTAAAATCAAGTCTGCAAAGTTCTTAACCTTCATCTCCCTGGCTTTCAATTCTACTATTTAGCAGCATAGTCACACCCTGAATTACTTCATCAGGTGAAACTTCTCCACATTCAAGATCTTAAACTTAGAAACATCCTGCTGTGGCCACAATGTTCTGTCCTTCTATCTATCCCCTTGTCTCTCATTGAACTTGTTCTGTCATCAGTGATATTGTGTGTCCTTTTGCCTTTTCTACTTCTCTCAGCTTATAGTCACAATTTTGGTTTCACTTGTTTCCCTCCCTTACTGTATTCAGGAATATGGTAATACTTAGTCTGTTATCACCTGCTGGACAGGCTCTGTGGAGCTCCCAAGTTTGTCCATTCCCAGTCCTACGCAACCGTTTTTCCTTCATCCGTTTTTCCTCTTTTCCTCTAGTATAACCAAGGGCATTATTGGAGAATATCTAAAGTCATAGCAAAGAAGTCTCCAATGAAGTTGTATTATCAGCATTATCTAGGCTCATTGTCTAATTTTCATATCAATACTTTGTTGGTTTTCTTTTGTGACCCACATAAGCAACTGCTCCAGTGTTTTCTAATTTCACCAAACAGAAGTCCCATTGCCATCTTCTGCTCTCTCTTTATCACATCCATTATTATCTTTCTCTTTTTCTAGTCTTCAAGTCTATTTGCAGCTCTAATCTTGTAGGGTATTTTAATTTTACAGATATTTTACCTAAACGTTAAAAAAAAAAAAACTAGCATAGAATGATGCCTCATCATTTGTTACTTATTTCAGTTCTCTGGTTTTGATTAGTGACCCCACAATTTTCCCAGTCACAGAGGCTCAAAATCTCGGTTTTCTTTTACTCCATCTTTCTCTTACTCGTATCTGATCACTTGCCAAGGTTTACACTGTATCCATTGGGATCTTCATTTTCACATTTTGGGAGCTCCTCCTGGAAAATAAGAGTAGCAAAGTAAAGTGGAAGCAGACATCTGGATACAAGAGTAAGTTCTTTTCCTTGCTAGTATGGGTATTGGTCCAGTTATTTGGTCAATTTCTTTAAGATGAAGATAATAAAATACCTACAACATTGGGCATTTTGAGAATTAAGTGAGATGAAGCATAAAAACTCACAGTGCCTGGAACATGGTGCACTCTAACCCTTTGCTAATATTATTAAGGCAAAAGCTTTAGAGAAAACATATACTTAGGATGTATAGGTGGGGAGAGATAGAGATAATAAAAAGAATTAAGAGAAGGCTGGGTCAATAAATCATGCGAGGAGAAAAGGTGGAGTATATTCTGAGTCTATCCTCAGACATCAATGTCCAAGAGGTCTGATTCATGGGGGCAGGATGCTGCACAGCATCTGAGCTTCTGGTTAGTGGTAGTGTTTTTAATATGAAGCAAGTACTATGGTCAAATGCCATTCAGTGTCATGTGAGCTGATATGTGGGCTGTTAGAGATATTCCATCTCAGTTCATGACACTTTTCCATAAATATTAAACACAATTATTTAAATAGTGTTGGGTGCTTGGGTGGCTCAGTCAGTTAAGTGTCCAGCTCTTGGCTTCCGCTCAGGTCGTGATCTCATGGTTCATGAGTTTGAGCCCTGAATCTGGCTCTTTGATGTCAGTACAGAGTCTGCTTCAGATCCTCTGTCCCCCTCTTTCTCTGCCCCTCCCCTGCTTGCTCTCTCTCTCTCTCTCTCTCTCTCTCTCAAAAATAAACATTTAAAATAAATAAACAAAGTTATGTTTATTCATTTTGGTACTAGGTAGGTTATTAATATCTTCACTAACAATGCTATCTACAACATATTACTGAGAGTTTGTGAGATTAAAAAATTATTAGCAACACACATATTTTTTCTTAAGATGAAACATACCAGTTACTTATAAGATACTCTACACTATTATTTGCTTACAATATGACAATGATTTTCTTTCTCTTTTTAATAGTAAATACAGTTTTACCTTATTCAACTCAGAAAACATTTTTTACGTGAAAATGTCAAAAAGTGACATCTGATTTGTTCTTTATTATTAGAACAAAGCTAATCCATTTAAACGTGTGTCCAAGTAAGAGGCAGAAGGCTGAAGGAATTAATTTCTTAGATTCTTCTGTTAGCACCTCTTCTCTCTCATATCTTCTCAGATCAAGACCAAGTTGGAAGACTGGTGGGGCTACCAACAAGATGAGGTTGCCAAAGATTTGCTTTATTAGGTTTTGAAAAGACAAATGTAGAGAGATACATGCAGATGTTTCATACAGAAACATAGAATCTTGGATTAAGAAGGTCGGTTTGGATGTCAACTTCTCAAGTGTTTCTCTCAGCACATGAATTCTTTCTACCATATCCCTGGGCAAAGATAAACAATCTTTGAACACACCCAGTGACAACAACCTCACTGTGGTTCAAGGCAACCTATTTGATTGTAGTACCCCTTTAAATATTAGAAAGTTCTGCCTTTAACTTCCTGCACTTGTTGGTCTTAGTTCTTGAACCTAGAAAAATGAAATTAAAACCATTCCCTCATTCATAACTATAATTTCATTTGCAAAAATATTGGGAAGTTTTCTCTGAGGTTCCCTTAACTCTTACTTGTCTCATGGTTTTCTGAACTTCCACATCTTAATTATTCTCCTTAGGACCTAGTCTCGTCTTTAAATGCAGCACCCAAAACGAGAGCTAGTCTTCTAGATGATTGTCTCTATGAATATTATCTCTATCACTCTATGAATGGAGCCTCCATTTAAGCATCTATGCCATACAATGAATCCTACTGAGTCTGAGGCTAGTTAAAATACTTATATAACTTTCATGTGAATGTTTCTCAAGATAAAAATTCCTTATACCCTTGGTTTTTAGGTCCATTTTACTAGGTCTCAACATCCCTTTCCCATGGATATGTGGTTAGTAGACAATAATTAAGACAACAAGGAAACAGAATTTTCCTGTGAAATATAAGCTGCTATTTTTGATGACTATCATTCTCTTTCTGCAAGCAGATCAGTCTGGTGCTAGTATCATTCCTTAGATCATGGAGTAAAGAATTTATCAAATGACTCAAGATTCCATCTCCAGAAAAATGTGGTCATGGACTATAACAAACCATAGTCAAAGTTTGGGCTTTATGATGGAAGTAGCTATTAACAGCTTTTGCTACGTAACAAACCACCCCAAAACTTAGTGGTTTGGAACAACATTTACTGTATAGATTGTGATGTTTCCTGGACTTGGCTGCTTGTTATGATCTACTTGTGGCTCAGCTAGAGCTGAGTGGTCTAGGATGATCTCACTTACATGGAAATTGGTTCCTCAGATTTTCTCCTCTTTAGTAGCCTAGCTGGAACTTGTTACATGGTGGCAAAGACGTTCCTAGAAGTGAAAGAGGGCAAGCCGTGAAGCTGAAGCACATTAAAAACCTCTGCTTAAGTCATGGTTGTTTTGTCTCATTGAGACCCTAGAGCAAGTCATAGGGTCAGGCCCAGATTCAAGGTGGAGAAAACAGACTCCACCTACTGATCGGAGGACCACCAATGTCACGTCCTAGAGTGGTATGCACACAGTGAGGCATGAACACATTGGTGGCAATGACTGCAATAAACTACCGAAGTGCAGACCTTTGACATCATCTAACCCTGGCTTTTTGCCTGAGTCAGATGTGCTCAGTGACATTTTCATGTTGGAGGATTGCATACTTTTGATTTACCGAAGTCTGTTAATGATGCTTTAACACTGCATGTGGTCATGAAATTAGTTTGTGTAACAGTTTGGCATTCAAAGCACAGCTCTGTAGAACTAAATCAAGGAATCAGTCCTCTTCAAATTGCCACAGTCACATACCATCGTCTTAGTCCTACAGTAATCCTGTAGCATCACCACTAACATCTTGTGATGTGCTGGTTCCACTGACCAAATCTTTGCCTTCAGCTTTGCTGATTTGTTTGGCTCTTACCTTATTCTTGCAGAGAAAATGTGGAAGGACTATGATTATAGTGTTTTCATCTCATATTTTGGGTGCTGCCTTTAAATCAATGACATGAATCATATAGCAGTAGGTACCTTGAAACCTGTTTATGCGCTATTTAACTTTCCTTCCAAAAATTTAGAGTCCGTTAAAGAGAGAGTTTTTGAAGCATGTAGGCATTACGTATTCCAAAATTATAGGCCCAAGGAACAGCTTCATCCATACAGTCTTTCCTTAATATATATATCCTGGCTTTACCATTTCACAAATTTTAGTGAATTGTCCCACTTGATCAAGACTTTGCCGCATTTAGTTTTGCCTGCTGTAATTGTCTGTATGGCAGGATACTTATAAAGTGTCTGGTAGGTACATTGTTTAATTACTTGCACAATATATCAAAACTTGAGGCTTAAATTTGATGCTGTGTACCTAGGCACTATGAAAGTATAAAATAGTTGTGTTGAGGGGAGCCTAGGTGGCTCAGTTGGTTGAGCGTCTGACTCTTGATTTCGGCTCAGGTCATGATCCCAGGGTCGTGGATTGAGCCCTGCGTCAAGCACCACACTGAGCATGAAGCCTGCTTCAGGTTTTCTCTCTCTCTCTCCCTCCCTCTGCCCCTCCCTGCTCGCACACCTGCACATATACGCTCTCTCTCTCTCTCTCTCTCTCAAACAAAAACAAAAACAAAAAAACAAAAACAAAGCAGTTGTGTCTGTTTGTGACTTGGACACAAATTAAAGAGGACACAGAGCATACCACCTCATAAAGGGATCCAGGAGCCAATTTGCCTGTATCTTAATTTAGATGTAAATTGCTAACTATTCCCAATCTGATTGAAAAGAAAATATATTTGTGCATAATCAATGTTTTCTTATTTGGATTTAAGGACATAATGTAAGCATTGAAGCTCTTTTTTTTTTAATCTTAGAAACTGCATAAAAATAATGTACCATTCTATGAGTAGGTGAGAGTTTATAGAAATTTTAATGAGCATCCATTTCTAATAGAACTTGAAATCACTATCTCAGTAAAGAAGAGCTTTGGTTGGTAATGAGCTGTATTTCTGTTCTTGTGAGCAGAGAGACTTAGTGTTTTCTCAACCAGCAGAGGGCTCTCACAATGTAAGAAAACACATTAAATATACAGTAGAATAAATGAGCTCGATTAAAATTAAATGCCTTAAATATCTGGATAATAGACAAAGTTTCAAATCTGTATTTCCTTTCAGGAAAAGAAAAAACTAGGAGGAACAATTTTGAACTGACTATTCAAGAACTTAAAACAAATGTCATAAATATTTTATCCGTTGGGGGCCTGAGCCTGAATCAAACATTTATACCATTCATTTACATTTTGAAAGGAAAAAAATAAGGAAAAGGAAAGTGAATGTATTTTCTCTTAGAGTTTCTGGCCCTTAGGACCTATTTTTCTATAAACATCTAGTTTGTTACCGTGATATTGTATATGATTACAACCCAGCAAACATTTCACATGGGGATTCGACAAAGTAAATAGCTCCTGTGCCAAGTGGCAGGCTTCCTTATGTTCAGGTAGGATTATGATACATTGTGTTGTGTTTTGTTTTGTTTTTAATCACTCCTTGGACTCCCAGCTTGGTTGAACTCAGCCCAAGATGCTTTTCTCTCCAAACACAAAAATTAAGCTAAAGACTTGACCATATGTTTGGTCCTGGTTGGTGTTTATTCTCTGGATTAGGTTCAAAGAATCAATAGGGTGAATAAAACGAAGCAAAGTACCTGTCTAACAACAAGCCCTGAACTGCTGAAGCAAAGACGAACCCTGGGCTTCCTCTTTGGGTGCAATGAAGTCAGTCTTGTGGGGAATCAGTAGGGTTCAGTGGCCCCAGGAACCAGGGCTCATCCATTTATTGTGGATTTCAGCCACTCTCTCAGACTCCTGTGGCCTATTTGAGAATCTGAGGAGGCGAATCAGAATTAGTGACTATCAAAGTGTTCTCTGTGGTGCCCCAGACGTACCCTCAACCTTTCCTTAAGGGGCCTCTGATGGGTAGTGGGAGTGGGAAGGATTTCAAGCTCTCCTCAGAATGCCAAACTACACCCTGTGATCCACATATCTGATAGTATTCCACCTATGGTTTCTGTTGAAAGATCTGAAATAAACAAAAAAAGTTCAGTTAAGGAAATTGGGAAAACAGAAACAAACGTCTAAAGTTTTTTTTTTTCATTATTTCTATATTATTTAAATTTCTCTGGAACTTGGGTCATATTGCTACAATGCAGGGTGGGAATTGTGATCTACAGTAGGTGGGGCAGATTTGGATGTGTCCCTGTGTATGGCTTCTAGGCTATTGTAAAAGTAGTAATTCTGAAAAGACTACAAGGAATAAAATGAATAGTCACGGAGCAAACATTGAGTGCCCTCTGTGTACAAAGCAATGTGCAACGTTCTAGAGATTCAAAGATTTTAAATGCACAGTTCCTTTATCTAGGGTCAAAATGTAAGAGATGTGTGTGAGGGGGAGAAGGAAGTGAGCATGACACATGCTATGTCACTCTAAGCTAGTTGTGCCAAGTGCTAAGTTAATCGTAAAAGTTTAGAAGGAGAAAAAAGATGTATTTCAGTCAGGGCAATGAGGGAAGGTTCTAAGCAGGAGGGAGCCTTTGAGCTGTGCTTTGCGAAATGAGTAAGATTTTCATAAGAAGTGGTGGGATTGTGCCCCTAATTCTGTGCCACATGTATTCCTAGCATAAGAGATTTCTAGAGAGAAATCTAGAGGTATGCCTAACTTGTGGACATCTTTGATTCTTTCTAAGGAGGTGTGA
Source organism: Prionailurus bengalensis (assembly GCF_016509475.1). Lineage (NCBI taxonomy): Eukaryota > Metazoa > Chordata > Mammalia > Carnivora > Felidae > Prionailurus > Prionailurus bengalensis. The sequence goes on along the minus strand of NC_057344.1, from coordinate 170,269,991 downwards.
TTCGGTTTAGTTCTGGGAAAGATCTAGGTGATGAATTGCAGGGTAAAAGAATTCTAGGGACTTACTGTTTTTTCCTGAAGGAATAACAGGTCAACTTAGATCTCTATAAAATGGTGTTAACTAAGGAAAAAGTTTTTATGAGTTTTCTCTGACATACAGGTTAGCTCTGTGCTGATTGTATCCAGCTTCCCTGCCACCACTGCGGTTGCCCATCAAAAGCCCCAAAGACATTAGTGTCCACTGAGGGCAGGAAGGTCCTTCCTTGTTCTTCTCTTTGGGGTCCTCAGGTATCACACATTTTTTGGAGTGTGCTGTGCTTTGGAGCTTGAAATGACCTTAGTGTGAACCTTGGTCTTTTGGTTTAAACTTGAATGAGTCAGGGGAGTTTAAACATGTAGTAAAGGGAGTGAGAAGTTAGATGGAAGGACCTAGGTGTTGCCTTGGCTATGGGAATATTTGCGGAGGAAACGGGCTCCTGTCTGTCTATTGTGTTTTGTCTCTGAGAGAAAAAAGGGTAAGATCTAAATTTTCAGATTTTTACAAGTCAAAATGGGAAATAAATCAATTTCATTCTGTCACTGATTGAGAGCCCTGATGCAGAAATGACAGCAAATCTCAGTTCCTTCTCAGGCAAAGCATACAAGAAAAATAACAATGTGATTTTTCCTGAGTTTGCGAAGCTCAGTCTACCCTTTCACTTTGGGTAGTGCAGAACTCAGGTGACAAGCGGGTTATTCACAATGAATATTCAGTCAAGATCATTCTTTTCCCTGGGTTCAAAAACATGTATTTAAAAAATGCATTGCAATTCACAGTATAAGAAGTGGAGGTTGAAAATATAATTGAATGTTTAATTACATTTTTATTTTGTAGAAAAATACTCGATACATTTTCCCGAACTTCTCTTCATCATTGACTGGTTTAATACTTTTGAAATGACCAATAAATGAATGAATGAGGACCTATTATGTGCTATGCCAGGCCTTTTGGAAGATTTAGTAGCAATATAAACTGTGATGTTTGCATACCAGAAACTTGCAGTGAGACTGTGAAGTCAAGAGTATGTGGAGGATTCTTTGTTCCATATGGATTTTTTTTCCAGGTTATAAAGGCTATAGGACACAAGAGGAGAAAAAGATTGGTGAAAGATGGAATTATCTGGAAAGACTTCTTGAGCTCATAGAATTTCATTCTTTCATGATCTCTCTCTCTATACATTTAGCTCAACTTTCTGAGTGACCTTGAGCAGGTTAACTTAACACTGCGTATGTCAGTTTCCACATGTATAAAAGAGGAACAATCCTATCTGCTTCATGGGATTATTTTTTAGGTATTGTTTTAAGCAATGGAAATATGGAAAGGATAACGCCCCAGTCTCTGCCCACAAGGAACTCACAGTGTGCAGGTAGACACAGAAACAAATTTGTCCCTCGGCGTGAAAGTACAGTGAAAGAAGTATGTGCTGTGTCGTTGTGTTATGACATCTAGAGGCATCAGGAGTGACTGCCTGAGACATTCTGGGAAGGCTTCCCAGCAGAGAAAATGCTTGCTTGGGTCTTTCAAGTGGACTAGAAGTTTATACAGTGAGCAAAGGCGGGAACAAAAAAGTAGAACGTGCAAACTCACAGACATGGTACTTTCTGTACGTGCTTTTAGTTTGGTATGACTAAAGTTCCGACTGTGTTTCAGGTATCAAGTTCCTTGTTACAAGTCACCCCAAAGTTTAGTGATTTGCAACCGTTTCTTTTGTTTCACAATTTCATGGGTTGAGTGCCCTCAGCAGGGTGATTCCTCTGCTCCGTGTGGCATCTGTTAGGGCCACTCACACAGTTGCTTTTGGGTGCTAGCTGGGCTGGGCTGGGAAGTACAAGAACCCTTCACTTAAAGGTTTTATTTCTTTGCTTTATTTTATTTATTATTTATATTTCCTTTATATTATTATTATATTATTTGCTTTACATTATTTATTATTTATTTTATTTATTTATTTGCTTATTTATTGTTTTATTGTTTTAGTTGACCCAAAGAGCACACTTCTGGTGCTCCATGTGGCCTCTCTAGGTAGCTGTCTTGGGTTTCTTCACAACTTAATGATCTCAGGGTAGTCAGCTTTTTATATGGCATCTGATGTACAAAAGGGAAGAAGCAGAAGATGCTAGACTTCTTAAAGTCTGGGCTGAGAGGTTCCAGAACATCATATCCCTCACTTCCTTTTGGTCGAAACAAATCATAAGACCAGCTTAGATGCAAGGTGAGGGGACAGACTCCATCTTTCCATAAGTGATGAGACATGGCTACAGGGAGGGAAGGAAGTGATGGTGGCCATCATTAGATATTAGCTACCACAAGTGTATATAGGGAGCTGGGGAAATATGATTGGAGAGGTTCCTGGAGCCAGGTAATGGAGTCAGTCATGGGTTGTGTTCTGCTGTATGGAGCTGGTTGGCTTTGCTTATGAGCTTCTAGAGCCAGACTGTGGTGGCTGCGGGTACCAGGAAACGTGCCCAGTATTTTCCACCCACGTTGTGAACTGCCCTAAAAGGCCTTTAGAGTCTCCATAATGATAAAGTCTTTTTAAATGGTTTTATCATTTTTTTTATCTGACTGCATTTTGTTTTTGTTTTTTTTCATCTTTCCCCTGCTGTTGAAAATTTGGGCTCAGGATTGTAGAAAATACCGCAATAAATATCTTTGTGAATGTAATTCTTATATAGTTAGAGTATCTTTTTTAGAGAACTTTCCAAAAACAAGAAAATGGAAGCCAAGGGCATTAACATTTTAATGTAATTCAAATATTGAGCAAAGAACACGGACATTTTAGTATAATCAGGACCTGAGCTGTTGCTCTTCTCTGCTCACCCTCTTAAATGTAATTCTAAATTTACAACTTCATTATTTTCTTCTTTTTGCTTTGATAGGATACTTTTGAGGATCATTGTGCAATTTCTTGAGTTTACTTTCTTTAAGGAATAAAAACTCATGGATTTGAATTTACTTCTTTAAAAAAAATTTTTTTTTAATGTCTATTTCTGAGACAGAAAGAGACAGACCATGAGTGGGGGGAGGGACAGAGAGAGAGGGAGACACAGAATCTGAAACAGGCTCCAGGCTCTGAGCTGTCAGCACAGAGCCCGACACGGGGCTCGAACTCACAGACTGTGAGATTATGACCTGAGCCAAAGTTGGTTCCTCAACAGACTGAGCCACCCAGGCACCCCTGAATTTACTTCTTAAAACTGCTTTCACTATGTATGTAAGTTTGATCTGTAACATTTTTTGTTTTTATTTTTTTTTAAGTTTTTTTATTTGAGAGAAACAGTGTGTATGTGTGTGCGCAGGAGGGGCAGAGAGAGAGAGAATCTTAAGCAGGCTTTGCACTCTCAGTGTGGAGCCCCATGTGGGGCACTAAGTCACAAACCCTGAGATCTTGACCTGAGTCAAAATCAAGAGTTAGATGTTTAACTAACTAAGCAACCCAGGTGCCCCAATCTGTAACATTTTAATGTTTATGTAAAGTAGTTGGTAATTTCAGTTTTTTTTTTCTCTCTTTGACCGAATTGTTCTTTGGAGAATGGGTTCATTTCCAAGATATTTTTTAATCTGGTTTTACACTTAACTATTTGTTTCTAATTGTATTACATTGTGGTCAAATAATATGACCTATGAGATGATTACTGTTTGGAATTTATTCATTGATGTTTTCTATGTAGTCTAATATATAATAAAGTTATGTAAGATTTTCATGGCTTCTTGAGAAGAACAGGTAACCTCTATTTTGACAGATACATATATATAAATAAAACACAGTGTTTTAATTATATAATTATACCATTCAAGGGGCGCCTGGGTGGCTCAGTCGGTTGAGCGACCGACTTTGGCTCAGGTCATGATCTCATTGTCTGTGAGTTCGAGCCTTGTGTCGGGCTCTGTGCTGACAGCTCAGAGCCTGGAGCCTACTTCTGATTCTGTCTCCCTCTCTCTCTGCCCCTCCCCCACTCATGTTATGTCTCTCTCTGTCTCAAAAATAAATAAACATTAAAACAAATTTTATAGGGGCGCCTGGGTGGCTCAGTTGGTTAAGTGTCCGACTTCGGCTCAGGTCGTGATCTCACGGTCTGTGAGTTCAAGAGCCCTGCGTCGGGCTCTGTGCTGACAGCTCAGAGCCTGAAGCCTGCTTCAGATCCTGTGTCTCCCTCTCTCTCTGACCCTCCCCCGTTCGTGCTTTGTCTCTCTCTGTCTCAAAAATAAATAAACATTAAAAAAAAATTTTTTTAATAAAAAATAAATAAAACAAATTTTATAATTATACCATTCAAATACTCTGATTTTTATTTCAATCTTTTTTTCCCATCAAATTCTTAGGGTCAGCTAATATACTTTAGTCTTTATTGATGTGGCTTCATATATTTAAATATGTAGAGATAGATACATTCATGGCTTTTTCTAATAATCATCTTTGATAAATCAGTGCTTTTTGGCTTAAATTTTTCTTGTCTTATATCACTGCTCACATAGCCCACTCTGTATCTCCCATGGTATATTTATGTACTTTATTTTTGTTTGCCTGTATTCTTTTGCTTAGTAATTTTGATTTAGGTATTTCTTTTGTAAACAAAATTATACTTGGATTTTATTTGACATAATTTGTGAATCTTTATGTTTCAGGAAGAGAATTAATCCATTTAAATTTATGGTCATCACTAGGGGCCCCTGGGTAGCTCAGTCAGCTAAGCATCTGACTCTTGATTTTGGCTCAGGTCATGATCTCACGGTTTTTGGATTCAAGCCCTGCATCAGGCTCTGCACTGGTAGTGAGGAACCTGCTTAGGATCCTCCCTGTCCCTTGCTCTCCACCCCTCCACTCCCCTGATCACGCTCACTCTCTCTCTATCAAAATAAACTTAAAAAAATTTTATTGTCATCACTAGAATTTTTTTCTTTAGTGTTGTCATTCTATTTTATCTTTTGTGTATTTTTCTATTTTCTGTTATCTTTAAAAACACAACCTAACTCTGGGGCACCTGGGTAGCTAAGTTGGTTAATTGTCTGACTCTTGATTTTGGCTCAGGTCCTGATCATGGGATCAAGGCCCACATGGGGCTCCGGGCTAAGCGTGGAGCCTGCTTAAGATTCTCTCTCTCCCTCTCCCTCTGCCCCTCCCCTGCTCACTCTCTTTCTCTCTCTCTCTAAATAACAAACAAGGAAACAAACAAACAAAAACAAAAAACTTTCTTTTGTTAAATGTACTGTGCCTTCTTTGTGGTCTAAGGAGAACCAGTTAGAGATTGCACGTAAGGTATTTGCAAGAATACGCTGCCTCTTTCAGTGAGGCCTCTGGCATGTGCTTAGAGCACTGTGAGCAAGTGTGAACTCTGCCATCACTGCTCAATCATTCCTGGATCAGAAGCCCTTCTCTGTAGCTGACGATGTATAACCGTGTTTCTCAACCTTTTTATTTTTCGTTATTGCCCTCTATCTGCGTGAGTTTGTATATCATCATAGAGTATATATCACTTTCTCCCACCCCCTAAGAATCAACTTTCACTTCCTTGGAGACAATGCTGTTCTTTTTGAGGACGCTCGCTGGACAGAGATCACCTGACTGCCACTCAGCTCTGAATGAGCAGGTGTTGATCAAATGTTTGAAGCCATGCACTTCCCCCCGGTCATACAGCCCCTTTAATGGCAGAGTTCATGGAAATTTCAGTCCTGTTTGCCCTTCCTTTTACAGCATTTCCTTTAAGACCCTGGCATATGGATATCACCCTGTCCTAGTTCTTATCACTAAATCAAATTTTCCGTAGCTCTTACGTTCCTTTTTCTTTTCCAGGGAAATTTGTTAGTGGAGGATAGAGGAGTTAGATCCAAGGGGTAATTGTCACCGTCTCACCTAGGTATCCGTATGGCTGCTTCCTAAGAAATTTCTGGAACACAACCATAGGCATGGTGTTAAAATGAAACTGAGCAAATGCCCTTCTTCAGAGAGCTAAGTAATTTAACATGATTGATAATTAATAGTCAGGAGAAGGGGAAGCGCTACGAGTCAAACCTGGGATCACTGGGATGTCAATTTCTCTGCACACCAACAGTCATTCTTTAAAGTAATTAGAACACAGATGACTAATTTATTGTGATTTTGTGCTTTGTTATTACATGAGATTAATTATGCAGCCTGCTATTTTTTTCTGCCTTTGAAGATTGCCAGCACTTTATTATTAGAGGCATAATTTTCATTTTTCTCTCTGGTCACAATTTCCCTGCTTAGAACTCCAATATTAGTGTGGAAAAGACTTGAAAATAAGATTTGTTCACATTATATTATATACATTCAGAGTGGATCATGCTCTTTCCTCAGTGACCTAAAAACTCTTGTCCTTGTTTTCATATTGGGACCCAGAAGCCCGTAATGTTTGGTAGCTTGATTCAGGCACATAACGTCCAAAATGCCTTTGCACTGCTCATGGCTAACAGTACCTGCAGAATGTTAAAGTGAGCTGGTTGTGAGTCGGGGTAAAGTTCACATGTTTTAGTACAATTATTTAAATATAAAATATAATTAAATTCCCTTCTTAAAAAGATATTAAAATATTTTTATAACAATGTTAACATTTCTGTAGTTCTTTTGGTTTATCAATTTTTAAAATGGCTTGCATTTCCTTCTTACATTTCCAATTTGGGGAGAAAAGATAATGAAAGCATAGTTTTTCTTAAAAACTCTTTTTTTTTTCTCTTCTCCTTTCTTAGCCCCCATTACACGTACTATACTTCAACTTTGAAAATGGCAAATGCTGCTTTAATTCGTGGTAGGATTGCTTTCTTTCCTACCTTCATTTCTTCCTTACTTTCAGTTAAAGTGTGTTTTCTGTCTCATAGGCAAAACATACATGAAATTAGAGGAACAGCTGAAAATGTGCTCCTGGCCAGATGGAAGCAATTCGCTTCCGTAACATCTCAGGAACACCCCCTTCATCTTCATTATCTGTCTCCTTCCTGCTTCTCCTGGACTCTGGGTTATTAATTCCTTGATGCATTGCTACCTTGAGCTGGAAAAGTGGGAGAATGTAGTGAGGGTGCAGACTTTTGCTTTTAGCCTCTCGTGCCAATTTCAGAACAGTGAGCCCTAGTTTTCAATGACTTAATTTCAGCTAAAAAATATTGTTAGGCTCCACGTAGGCTGTGTCGGATGCTGTGTATATTCTGAGGAGTGAAACAAACGTGTCTCTTCTCTCTTTCGTAAATAAGCAAGTGTGGAAGAAAATGGACCAGAGCTCTGTGAGCATAGCCTTTATTTGATAATGCCCACCACAAGAATGCTTGGCAGGAGCTAAGTTACTAGGGAAAAGAAGAGGAAGGGCACCCAGGTGGCTTAGTTCGCAAACGTCTGGCTCCTGGTTTCAGCTCAGGTCATGAGCTCACAGTTTGGTGGGTTCAAGCCCCACGTCGGGCTCTGCACTGGCAGCACAGAGCCTGCTTGGGGTTCTCTCTCTCTCTTCCTCTCTCTGTGTCCCTCCCCCACTTGAGCAGTCCCTGTCTCTCTCAAAATAAACTTAAAAAAAAAAGAGAGAAAATGTTTTATAGGACTGTATCACGCATAGGTGAGTGGAAATTCACCAAGTTTAAGGAATAATTGGCTAAAACTGGTTCTTGAAAGAGTGACCATTGTTTTTTTGTAGATTGGCAACAACTGCTCGTCAGTATGGACAGTATCAGGAAGGAGGGAGAGGACGGGTTAGGGGCTGAAGTCATTGTGTAGGAGGGTATGGAAGAGAAACAGCTTCAGGAGACAAAACAGGCAGCCCAAATGAAAATTTTTCAGTCTTTCAGTGTGTCTCATTCTACATGATATGAGAAGTTGCTAGGAGGAAATAAAGAGACAGAGAATCCGATTAACTCTGCCCCAGTATACTAGGTAATTCTAAGATCATCAAAATTCTTATGTGGATTGGGGGAAATTGCAAAGTGAATGAAGGATCACACCTGTGCCTTGGCTGGACTCCAGCTGCTTCTGAAGTGGGGGCAGGAAATTGTGCACGTTGAATACCCCACTGAGTACGTGCTGCCCTTCAGTTTATCCCACAAATTGTAGGGAGTGCTTCCCGTGTACAGTTTTTCTCTTACAATCTAGTGAAAGACACAAACTCTAGCAGTCATCCTAATAATCACAAAATGAGCGATATGTTCCGCAAGAAAAGAATGGGGTCTTTAAGAACTTCTAGTAGAGTACTTTTACCCAGATAAGGATGTTAGGGAAGACTTTCCTGAGGAAGTATGGGGGTAGGCTGTAAGGGTGAGTAGGTGCTAGAGAGGAACAGTTGATTAGATCGGAATTTTGAGAAGTTCATTGTTAGCTTATTTGTTATTTTGAAATAAATTTGCAATTTAGATATTTCCTTGAACATTTTTTATTGGGAAAACAAAAGGCATTTTAAACATTAAAAATAGGGGCGCCTGGGTGGCTCAGTCAGTTGAGCCTCCGACTTGGGCTCAGGGCATGACCTCACAGTTTGGATTCGAGCCCCACGTCCGTCTCTGTGCTGACAGCTCAGAGCCTGGAGTGTTTCAGATTCTGTGTCTCCTTCTCTCTCTGCCCCCTCCTCAATTTGTGCTCTCTATCTCTCTGTGTTTCTCTCTGTCTCCCTCTCAAAAGTAAATAAATAAACATTTAAACATTAAAAATATACAATACACAGGATTTTTAGGGAAAATACTCTGTATGATACTATAATGATGGATATATGTCATTATACATTTGTCCAATCCCCTAGAGTGTACAATACTGAGTGTCAACCTTCATATAAACCGTGGACTTCAATGATAATGATGTCAGTTTAGTTTAGGTTCATCAGTTGTAACCATGGGCCACTCTGGTGGGGGATGTTGGTAATGGGAGACAGGGAATATATGGGAAATCTCTGTACTTTTATCTCAGTTTTGCTGTGAACCTAAAACTACTCTAGGAAAAAAGAAATAGTCTTTAATAAGAAAAATACATAGTATTACTGCCTTCATACAATCACGTTCATTTTTCTATATTCCCTTCCAGTATGTATGTATGTATATGTGTATACGCATGGTTATATATATTTTATGGTGACATTTCACAACGAATGAACTATTTTTCTCTGCTTTTTAAGCCTAGTATTTATGAAAAACAGCATTCACTTTTCCCCTAGTACTTATAATTAAACTTGAGAATGACTTTATTATATATCATCATGGTGACATATTTGAATTTGTTAAAATCTGTCACTCTTCTTGGAAATTAATCTTTCCAGTTTTATGGTTTGCTTTATAGAGAATTTTGGATATAGATTTTTGTTCCTCTTGAATTGTGTTTTGGGGACAAAATACCAGATATGGGGATATTAAGCTATGGTTGTATTTCAGCAATATTCTTCAATAAACTTTAGTTTTCCTGCTTTGGACAATTTCCAGCGTGTTTTTATCAGTAAGAGTTTTTTAAAATGTTTATTTATACATGTATTTTCTTTGCACGTGTGGAAGCGGTCTATTTAAGAATATTTCTGGTAGCAGTAACTGTTTTTTGGTTTTTTGTTTGTTTTGGAAGGGAATGAAGCGGTATATATCATTTTCCCTCTTCGTTTGGATTTTGCTGGAAGAGATGATTTGCACATCTATGTACCAACCACTAGGAGTCACTAGTTTACCACATCCACGCTATAAGAAACTTGTATCTGCAGTCCTATACAGCCGAATTGGCAGTGTTTGGGAAAGCACATGTGGGGCAAACGTTACTAAAATTCCAGTGCATCTGCTACATTAAATAAAAAGTACATTACGTATATGTGTGCCACACTTTAAGTCAATACAATGAATTGGCAAATTAGGGAATGACATTGTAGATTTTTAATGGTTCTTCCCTTCTAAGGCACTGTGCAAAATAAACAGAATTTTACCTTTGAACAATTGAAGGGCCCACTCAGCCAGCTCAAGACAAGGTCTCATGGAGTCTGAGGGCTTAGAAGGTGTTTAAAGCAAAACTATGGTATAATTGTTCAGGCAAAACCAGGCCTTACCTACTGCTGTTTACTCCTACCAGAGAACACCTCAGAAATAAACATCCTAAAGCTTTCAGATTTCATTACCCTACTTCATCACGGGCAGCATTTAATCAATAAAGAGTAGATATCATTTTTTGAGACTATTGTGGTTACTTTAGAAACCTGCAGAAAAAAAATTATATATTTTCTCCAAGTAGGTTTTTAAAGATGAAATTTAGGGTCAAACTGATATCATTAGAAACAAAATTATTATGGGAGTGAAGTGGAAATGTAATCTGATTTATAAATCCTGCTTATATGCAATGTCACAGAAATCTATCTCTAACATAAATAGAGTTACAGTCATCTGTCCTTGTGACTTGTGGTTTGCTCTGCTGTGGCTAATACTGTCTGATTAAAAATACACATTATGGCAGGGTAGAAATAGCTTTGGTTACAATATGACAGGGAACAAAGCAAAGACATAAATTTACTACATCCACTGCTATTTTATGACCCTAATAAGTCATCTTTAACTTTGACCTAAAGTTACTTGGAGAATAAATCATCGTCGTTTTTTTCAACTTCTACTTTTTGATATGTGAACCCTTTGGTTTGCACAATGAAAAAATCTTGACTAATAATCTATGTATTTGGAAGGTATATTTTTTTAATTCTAGTATCATAAAAGATTTGCCTGTGACCAGTTTTTACTTTTGCTTTAAAAATTGTCAAGTATTCATCGCTTTGCAAATTTACATAGCAAAACCCATAAATCCTCCAAGTTTAGATTTATTGTGGAGAGCTGTCATTCTTAATTGCAGTGTTTTGAAGATGACTGTTACATACCCTCAAAACTGCAATTATAAAAGATGCCAAAATAGCATCCTGACTGTATAAAAATGTAAACTCCAGTAGATACTATACATTTTATAAGTTAATCTTTCATGCTAACAAAATAGACATTAATCAAAGATGAGTATCTTACAATATGCGTGTGTATTCCTCTTTGTCTCTCATCACTCACAATGGGATGGTCACCCTTGGTTACGATCCCTTGACCTACAGGAACTCTGGATTCTACCTCCTGAATATTGTTTCTTTCTGTTCCTTTTCCTTAATTCCTACCGCATTAATTCAGGCTCTTATGTTGAGTCTGTAACCATTTTGACAATTTATTGAGCAAATGAATGGCATACAAACTGTGTGTCACTTATGGTTATCTTAACTGATAGATGTATAAAATATTCTATGTTAATAGGAGATTATTACTCATAGGAATGATACCTTTTGGGTAGATAATGTCTTTAAATAGATCACTGGAAGTTGAAATTTGGATTACCTATATGTCATTTTCCTTTTCTGCCATCTATGAGAAACTTCAAATATTTGGTGAAGTTAACAATAAATTATGGAAATATAGATGATTGCAGGGTGCCTGGGTGGCTCGGTCGGTTAAGCTTCCGACTTCAGCTCAGGTCATGATCTCACAGTTCGTGGGTTCGGGCTCTGTGCTGACAGCTCAGAGCCTGGAGCCTACTTTGAATTCTGTGTCTCCTTCTCTCTCAGTTCCTCCCCTATTTGTGCTCTCCCACTCTCTCTCTCAAAAATAAGTTAAAAATTATTTAAAAAAAGAAATATAAATGATTGAATAAAAGTCATCCGAGTGGCCAAGTTTTATAAGGGAAAAAAACTCTGTGTCTTTTCATTAAAAAAATAAAACAAAGCAAATACAGCAAGGTCTGCATTCGGGCAGGCCTACTTGAATTTCATGATGATTGCATTTCCCAGCAGAGAATCACCTCATCTGCAAATGGGAGGCATGTCCTAACTACTTCATAATGCAGAGGGTTTGTTTCAGGGAATAATGACCTCTGAAGACAGAAATTTAAACAAGAATTTTTTTACTTTTTTCATCTTGCTTCTTGACTTTGGTCATTGCTCAGTTTTATCTGTCACGGATAATTTTTTTTTAAGTTTATTTATTTCTTTTGAGACAGAGAGAGAGAGAGAGAGAGAGAGATCATGAGCAGGGGAGGGGCAGGGAGAGAGAGAGAAAGAGAAAGAGAGAATCCCAAGCAGGCTCCGCACGGTCAGTGCAGAGCCTGACACAGGGCTCCAACTCACAAACTGTGAGATCATGACCTGAGTTGAAATCAGAGTCGGACACTTAAAGGACTGAGCCACCCAGGCGTCCCTGTCTCAGATAAATTTTGAGAACTGACTTAAAAAAAAAAAAAACAACAACTGATTAACAAATTAACAGATTTGGCTCTCTTGACTTTCAAATACAACTCGTGTTGTTGATCTGGTATTTAGTACCTACATTTGGTCCTTCTGGGACATCAAAAAGTATTTTAAAATTAACAATTTCAGAACAAAGGGCTTAACCGAAGCACAACTCACATGACACCTGGGTCTCCTGACCGCTTAGGATTTGGGTGACATTCAATTAAAGTGTAAAACTTCATTCCTGATGCATGTCCAACATCCTCACTGTGATTTTCATGAATTCTGGAGGGTGAAAGGGGAATGAGGGTAGAGAGATTAGCATCCTTTTTTTTTTTAATTTTTTTACATTTATTTATTTTTGATAGAGACAGAGCACAAGTGGGGGAAGGGCAAAGAGAGAAGGAGACACAGAATCGGAAGCAGGCTCCAGCCTGCGAGCTGTCAGCACAGAGCCCGACGCGGGGCTCGAACTCACAAACTGTGAGATCATGACCTGAGCCGAAATCTGACGCTTAACCACCGGAGCCACCCAGGCGCCCCAGAGAGAGATTAGCATTCTTGAGATCACTTCTGCTGCGGATGCATTTCTTCTTTGTGCAGTTTCTCTCCTGTGGCATACTCAGCCTTGACATGAAATTTAGTCTTTTGCTGGCTTCTCTGTACATGATACCCACAAAACAAGCGGGAGCAGAATTTACTCAAGACTCAGAGCAGAATTTACCCAAGACTTGCTTCGCGCTAAACATGCTTTGACAGAGACAACTTCCAATTAAACAGGAGCGTCTTCAAAGTTGTTTTGGCTGCAGGGCCCTTCAGGTGCCTCACCACATAGCCTCGGATTGCCCCCGTTTATCGCTGCCCTCCCTCCCCTCACCCCGCCACTCTCTCAGTCCTCTGTCCTCTTTCTCTCAAAGCAAACACAAAGAATCTTTGTCTATCTCCTACAGAACGGCGAGGCCATGTTCCTTCCTCTTGTTTCTACTTGTTTCTTTTGTTTCTACTCCTCTTGTTTCTTCTCCTTCCATCCTCAGGCTTACCTTTTCCCTCAAGCGGCCCCCAAACACGGCATATCCTTGCCACAGCTTTTTCCCTTAAAGGTATCTTGCTTGAGGCAACGGTGAGAATTAAAAAAACAAAACCAAAACCAAAACCAAACAAAACAAACTCCCATAAAGTTCATCATTCACTGAGTTAAGACAAACAAAAGAAAGCTTTCATTTATTAATACCTCAGAAAAGCCTATGGTTGGCTCAACAGTGTGTAAGCGTCAGCAAGCAGACAACAAGCCTACTCCATTGGATATCAGAGGGCTGCCGGAGTTTAATTTCACCTTAATGTCCCGTTTGTTATTTGTGATGATATATAAGCCTGCACTGGTTGTGTTAGTATCAAACCACATGGTGGGAGGAGGCTAAGACCGTATTACCAGTTCATGGATGTTTCAGCCATACACCAGGGATAACATGGGCAGCTACAGGCATTTTCCTCCTTCTTCCATTCAACTCTTACCTCTTCCTCAGAGATTGTTGGATGGCTTTGTACTACGGCCAGATTTTCTTTCCTTGATCTTCAGTTGAGTGTGTTTGAAGTAAACTATGCTTCCAGTGAGTCTCTGCGTCATTTCTTGGCTTGCCTTAAATATGGTTGTCTAATTTAGTTAGTTAGGTTTTGAATTCACCTTGAGCAGGGGCAAAAGCCCATCATGCCTCCCTGGATGATAGCTCGGCATGGGGTTTGATGCTCAACTTTGCAGAGGCTCATGCTTGCTCTCTCAGTTGAGTTTTTGACTCTTGGAAAGTATCCGAGGTAAAACACTGAATTCCGGAGCCAGTGACAGTTATTTATTCTGCACTGTGAGAAATGGTGTCTGGATTTATGTGGAGTTTCTCTGCAGGGGAAAAGTGTTTGTTTGTACTCTTCAGAGTATACACCCTTGGCAGTGTGTGTACCTTACTGGGGGCTTCCGAATGCCTTGCTTGTGATTATTGGACATGCATGTGATATCCGTCTTATATTTTAGTTGATTTGTTCCTGAATGCTGAGCTAAGTGAACCAGGGCTATGATTTTTCTTTTTTCCTTCTTCTTTTTCCTGTCCTCTTTTATCCCGATCAGAAATGTCAGGGATAAAGAGCTGATAGTTGATTTTGGTCTCATAGAAAAGGTTATTGATACTTGTGGTCTGATATAGACAAAACCTGTATTGAACAGAATTTAGTTTCTGGGTGTTTGCCGGCATCTTTAATTTAAAAAATATGCCCATATGTCATGGTAGCCTTTGAGAGACTGGTTGGATGCATTTTCTTGTTTGTAACACATTCTTTAGCTTTAATTCTATGCTCCTTTTTTGTGGGCTGGCGCGTATGTATTAAGTTGAACCATAACAAATTGCTGATGTTTGCTCATTTTTGGCAATGATGACAATGCCGTGCCGTTCAACCTTATTTTGTTCAAGAACAAAGAGTCACTGTAGGACAAGAGACTGTGACCAGATTGCAAACTATACCCATCAAGGAGATGGCCACAGAATTCAATCTTGTTGTACCCAGTTATCCTGACACTAATATCCAAGGTGGGCAGCATTCATGGGCAAGTGAGATGCCAGGTGTGGGTGAAGGGCATGTAGACCAAGCATCCTGCTTTCTGTTCCTTGGTTCTGAATCATGAGGATTCTTGTCCACTAGGGAGTCCAAAGCCTTGGAAAGGAAGTCCGCTCTGTGGTGTTTCATTCAGCAAATATTTATGAGAAACGAATAGGAGTCCAGCCTGACGCCAGATCCCAGTTATATACAGTGTTGAATTAAATAGCTTATTGTCTCTACTTCTATGGAGCTTACATTCTCCTAGAGGAGATGAGCAGGTAAATAAATATGTACTAAATTATAGATTGTAAACTGCTAGGAAGTTAATAGGATCTGTGATTCAGAGTAATTAGAAAAAGGTTTAATTAATTTGGGTGATCTGAGAAAGGTTTGTCTGAGGATCTGGGACTTAAAGCTAAGACTTGGAGCATGACGATGAGGCCATTATAAAGAGATCCTGGGAGTTGTGCATTCTGATTGTAGAGATTTGGTACATTTAAGTACATGCCAACACTCTAAGGCAGGAACAAGCTGGCATGTTCTAAGAGTAAAAGAACATGGAAAGAAAGCCCAATGAGAAGTTTGTGAGCTTGAGACAGAGGTGAGTCTAACCCACAGGGTGGGTTAGAGAATTAGGACCATGGTGCACAGGGTCCTATATGTCACAGTAAGAGATCTGGCTTCTGATATAAATGGAAAGCAAAGGTGCTTGCTGCTTTGAATCAGGAGAAAGCAAGTGAAGCGACCCTTCTGAATTTGTAAAATATTCTTCTGGCCACCATGGAGAAGAGAATTGGAGGCATGCAGGAATAAAAGCAGGGAATTGCAGTAGAGGTGATGAGAAATGGGTCGATTCAAACTGAACATTGCAGGTGAATCCACAGGATTTCCCGATGGGTTGGATGTGAGGTGATAAAAACCGAGGAGGCAAGATCGACTGATGGCTATGATGCTGATTAGAGGACCTGGCTACTTGGTGGTACCTTTTATAGTTTAGTAACTAGGTGCTTTGGCTTTGAAAGCCTGGTAGTTTCCATATGAGGGTTTATGCTTCTGGTCTCAGAGGCTGCCTCATTTATACGTTCTAATAAAACTCTTTGGCTTTTATTATCATACCTCGTAATATCCTAACTGGTTAATTTCCTATCTTCAAATATTTTTTCCCATTTTATTTTTAAAATGTTTCTGGGACTCTCTTTATCTTAATTATCTTAGTCTGCTGTGTCCTTGGTTATAATATTTTATTTCACTAATATCTTTTTCCTAGTTTTTATTTGCTTCATTTTCTCTAGTTTTCATTGGTTATATTACACTTCTTTTTATCTTGGAATCCACTTTTTTATTTTACGTTTTACTGCTTCAAGTATGCTTTCATTTCTCTTACTTTATTTCATCTTTTTAGTATTAGTATATTCTTTATTATCTATGGCTTTGCTTTACCTTATTAAATGGTTGGGTGAGATAAATGGTCATTTTCTGGATAACTTTTGCATTAGCTTGTCTTCTAAGTAAGAGGGCTCATATTTACTCTCTGGATGCCCTGAAACACACCCGCCTATGTCCTCTGACAGATTGCCTCAATTTCCAACCATTTACTTCTGTGCTTCAGGAAGGCAAATAGAAGACCTGACACAGGTCAGGACTTTAAGGCAGAAGTTTGCCTACATTGATGGCTTAAATGAAATGCTGAAGCAGTCTCTGGGACCCAAGAAATGACAAGATCTAAAATCTATGGTCTTTGTCATCTACCATCACTGAACATTAGGTAAAACTTGTAATATATTAATATCATGGTGTATGAGTATAGTACAAAAGTTATAGTAATAATAGTAGTAATGGGCATTATTTTAAAAAATTTTTTAGAGAGAGAGAGCAAGAGAGCGTGAGCAGGGGAGAGAGTCAGAGGGAGAGAGAATCTTAAGCAGGCTCCATGCTCAGTGCAGAGCCCAATGTGGGGCTCGATTCCACGACCCTGGAATCATGACCTGAGCCAAAATCAAGAGTGCGACACTCAACTGACTGAGCCACCCAGGTGCCCCTGGTGCACTTATTATGTTCTATATTAAACTGTGGCTTAACATGTGTTAATATCATGCTTTATTCTCATAGTAACCCTTAGAGGTAGATATTATTTGTAAATATATATATGGAAAAAGTGAAGTTCAGTGAATAAAAGCATAGTCTTTTGAACCAGGTAGGTCTAGATTTGAACCTTGACTTTGACAAGTATTAGCTGTGTGATGCTCTTGAACAAGTACTCTTGTAACACTTGTACTTTTATAATCTCTTTGAGTCTCAGTTTCTCTAGTTTAAAACTGAGGCTTTTAAAAGAGGACTTGTAGGGATGCAGTAAACATTCAGTGGGTAATGCTGTAAAACACATGTTTAATTCTGGGTGCTCAATAAACTATTAGAAGCTTCACTTAAGGCCCTTGCTCAACCCCCCCTCCTCCCATACCCTTTAAGAACTGTCCTCCTGGCATTGTTCTACCACTGCAACAGCCAAGTTCCTCAAGAAATGAATCATGAGAGCCTTATAACTTTGAGAAAATCCCAAACTTGCTTTTTTTGGAGGCTGTAGAGGCCAAGACAAAGGGAGATGACAAAGGAATACCAGGCTTTGTTCTCAGTCCAGATTTAGAGACCCAAATTTTAGTCATCCTTCCTGACCTGCCTACACAATTAGTTCCTTGGTGTCCTTCTCCAAATAGAAGACACTTCTGGCAGGGAGAGTTCTGAAAGGAATGGAGAAAGAATCTAAAAATATCTACAAGAAATCTCTCTGGACAAGGCTATTATTGCCATCCTGTTTCACTTCTTTTCCTAAATCTTATAGCCAAAAAAAATTCTTAAATTCTGGACAGTACCCAGAAGTTTGTGCTGGTCTCCAACTCACTTCTATAATGTCATCCTTATCTTATCTCTATCTTCTCTATCTGTCTCTGTCTTTGTCTCTATATATCTACCTAAATCTGTTGGTCCATCCATCCATCCATCCATCCGTATGTATGTATATCTATATCTGTTTATGAATCGTAGGTTATTTGTTCAAATAAGGTAGATATTTATTTGTTTCTCAAGTAAGTCTGAGCTGGTAGTGATCTATGGATATAGATGATCTCTGCTCCATGAGTCTTTTTTGTCTTACTGCGTCTCCATTCAGGGTAAGTCCTTACTGCATGGTTAAAAATGGCTTAACTCATCACATTTTTTTCCACCTTGTTAAAAGATAAAAAGAATAAGAGTAGGATGATCCGTTTGCTTTTAAGAGTCTGGCCTGGAAGCTGTATGCATTACTTCTGCTCACATCTCACTGGAGGGTCTTAGGCACACGGCCACGTCTAACTACACAGGAGGCTGGGAAGAATACTCTTTCACAAAAGCTATGCCTAAATCAATTTCAGAGGATTTTTGGAATGAAAAGGACAATGAAGAGTGGACAGTGACAATGGAGTAGAGGTAATTAATATTCTCTCCACACTACCAATAGAAGGAGAATAGTCCCACTGTAAGGAGGTCACAGCAGTTGATTTAAAAAAGAAACACTTGACAATGAGTCCTTCAAAATGGATCTTTGGAATTAGGCTCAATGGAAAGTCCATTACTAATCTTCTGAAAACAACAAAAATCAACACATATTATTCTCATTACTAATGGTCTATATGTACCTGGCACTATGCTAAGTACATAACATACATTATCTCACTTATTTCTTACAACTGTACCTGATGGTGATATTTTTCTCTTTACTTTGTAGCTGAGAAAACTGAGGTTTTGAGGATGTAAGTAACTTGCCCAAGCTGCACACCCAATTAAGTAGCAGAGATAGGATTTAATATATGGCTGAACCCACAATTTTAACGCCAGTGGTTCAGCCTTTCCAACATATCTGGTTACCCATGCGATTCACTTCCTTTCACCATAGGATTACAGAAAGGTTCTCGTCATTCTTATTCTCTTGTTCTGAAGACACATAATAAATGGACTCAAACTGGGATCGTTTCCAATAGAATGAAAGGAATCATGTGATTCATGGCTGGTGGGCTGTTTTCCCTTTTTTCTGTTTTCCCTTCCAGATCCATTCTCTCCCCTTCACTGTTCTGAGCCACAGAAAGGCAAACTTTATAGATTCCTCCAAGCAGATGCTTTCGCCTTCTGACTTCAGTCACAAGGAGGCTAAGGGGGAGATCTGAGTGAGGTGGGACAGAGGTATTTACGTTCCCTGCTCCCATCACACTGAGGTGCAGTTTGGGCAGTTGCTGAGTTCCCACAGCTACTGCATACAATGCCTTCCTCAAGATTGTTAGACCTACGGGTAGTTACACCGTCATTGTTGCCCACCCCCCTGGTGATTCACCAAGCCCATTGGTTTATTTACTGTTGTCCACACTTCTGTAGATTATCCTTTCATTAAATGCTCCTCAGTTAAAGTCTTAGGGCATCCAAGTTTCCTGCTAGGATCTTGGAAGATGCATTGAGTTATTCTCATGAGTTTAAAAAACAACAATTATTAGACAACTGATGACTCTTTAACATTATAGTACCTTATAAAAATGGGTCATCTGCTTCATTTCATGACCATGAACTTCAGTACACTATAGAAAAGTCTTTCTAGTAGCAACTAGGTAGGAGTGATAATTTTACTAAGATCATAATACTAAAGATAAGGTAATTTTTATTGAACATCTAAGCTGCAGTGATGATTCTTCCATAGCCTGTCCATGTCTAGATATCCTTGGATCCCATTTGGGATTTAGGCCTATTTAAGTAGGATCTCCCTCCTATTAATGGAATTATAATTGACATTTGGATCAACTAATTATATTTCTCAACTACCCTCACCACATGAATCTTCCTCATATATTTTTCCTGCTGAGTGATTAAATTCTGTGTTACCCAAGAAAAATAATTGACTCGTCTTCAGTAATATTGTTCACTAACTGTCCTCAGTTTCTGACTTTCCAAAGAACCTTGGCTGAAAGCTAGTTAAATCTCTCATAGTATTTTAGCATGTCTACAATGTAGCTAGAAAGTCCTCAAATTTCATACAACCTTTCTTTTTTAATCACAAAATTGAGATTTTAATCCCAATATTTTGTATGATCCTCTACCTCCCTTTTTATTACATTCTCTTTACTTTATGGTGGCATCATCTGAAAGGAATATAATACTCTTACTGACCTCCTTTTCTAAAAATTATTTATTGACTCTAGACAGGAAATGTTTGTATGCTCAAAATTGATCCTAAATTACCAATTTTCTCAGAGTTCAACAACAACAACAATAATAAATAAACAACTACTATTTATTGAATTCCTAATATATGCCATACAGTGTTGTTGACTTATATATCTCATGTAATCTCTACAACAACATTATAAACATAATTATACCCAATTTACAAATAAGGAAACTGAGTCTTTTTTTAAAAATTTTTTTAAATGTTTATTTTTGGGAGAGAGAGAGAGCATGAGCTGGGGAGGGGCAGAAAGAGAGGGAGACACAGAATCCGAAGCAGGCTCCAGGCTCTGAGCTGTCAGCACAGAGCCTGACGTGGGGCTCGAACTCACAAACCATGAGATCATGACCTGAGCTGAAGTCAGATGCTTGAACAACTGAACCACACAGGCTCCCCAGGAAGCTGAGTCTTTATTTACATTATTTGTCCAAGTTAAATTAATTTGTAAATGGGGGCACTAGGATTTAATCTGGAATTGTATTCAGAAAACCTTTGGCTGGGGTGCCTGGGTGGCTCCACTGGTTAAGCATCCAACTTTTGATTTTGGCTCAGGCAATGATCTCACGATTCGTGAGTTCAAGTTCCACGATTTGTGAGTTCCAATGAACTCACAATTCATGAGTTCCAATGAACTCACAATTCATGAGTTCAAGCACAGAGCCTGCTTGGGATTCTCTCTCTCTCTCTCTCTCTCTCTCTCTTTCTCTGCCCCTGCCCCACTTGTGCTCTTTTCTCTCCCTCAAAATAAATAAATAAACATTAAAAAAATAAAAAAGAAAACCTTTGGTTGTAAAAATATATAAGTGGGACTATATCAACAAAAAGCTTCTGTACAGCAAAGGAAATCATTAACAAAATGAAAAGGCAGACTACCAATGAGAGAAAATATTTGCAAATCACATATCTGATAAAGGATTAATATCCCAAAATATAAAGAACTCATACAACTAAATAGCAAAAAGACAAACAATCCAAGTAAAAAATGGGCAGATGATCTGAATACATTTTTTTCCAAAGAAGACATATAGATAACCAACAGACACAGGAGAAGGTGCTCAATATTACTAATTATCAGGGAAGTGCAAATGAAAACCACAGTGAGGTATCACTTCACACTGGTTAGAATGGCTATAATCAAAGACAAGAAATAACAAATGTAATGGAGGATGTGGGTATAACGGAACCCTTGTGCACTGTTGGTGGGAAAGTAAATTGGTACAGCCACTGTGGAAGACAGCACGGAGGTTCCTAACAAAATTGAACTACCGTATGAGTCATCAATTTCGCTTCTGGGTATTTATCTAAAGAAAACAAAAGCACTAACTCGAAAAGGTGTATGCACCCCTGTGTTCACTGCAGCAATGTTTTCAATTCCCTAGAGATGGAAACAACCTTGGTGTTTATCAATGGATGAATGAATAAAGAAATTAGGATATACATATATATGTATATATATACATATATGCACTATATACACAATATATATACACATATACGCACATATACACAATATACACACATCCACACGTATACACACATATACACAATATATATATTATTCAGCCATAAGAAAGAATGAAATCTTGTCATTTTTGACAATATGGATGGACCTTGAAGGCCTCATGCTAATAAGTGAAGTCAGACAAACAAAGACAAATACTGTATGATCTTACTTATATGTGGAATCTCAAGGAAAAAAAAAAATCCTGAGTTCATAAATACAAAAAACCAGATTGGTGGTTGCCAAATGTGGGGGGCACGGGACAGGGAGGCAAAATAGGTGAAGGGGGTCAAAAGGTACAAACTTCCAGAAGTTTATTTCCAAAATAAATAAATACTGGTGACGTATTGTACAGCATTGTGACTACAGCTCACAATACTGCATTGTATATTTGAGAGCTTCTGAGAGTAGATCTTAAAAGTTGTCATCGCTAGAAAAAAATTTGTAACTATGTGCTGTGATGGGTGTTAACTAGACTTATTGTGGGGATCATTTTGCAATATATACAAATATTGAATCATTATGTTATGTACCTTAAACTAGTAACATGTTATATGTCAGTTATAGCTGAATGAAAAAAAAGCTTTGGTGAACTTAATCACTGCATTCTAAAAATCAGTTTATGCAGGGAATTATGTGACGTAGTAGACAACAGTCTTAAATCTATTAAGTAAAACTGTTTTCTGGCTTCTAGCTCGATCCCCCAATATTATCTTTTTTTTTAAACCTAGTAGTGACTTGGGGGCGCCTGGGTGACTCAGTTGGTTGGGCGACCGACTTCGGCTCAGGTCATGATCTCCTGGTTCCTGAATTTGAGCCCCGCGTCAGGCTCTGTGCTGACAGCTCAGAGCCTGGAGCCTGTTTCAGATTCCGTGTCTCCCCTTCTCTCTACCCCTGCCCTGCTTTCGCTCTGTGTCTCTTTGTCTCTCAATAATAAATAAACGTTAAAAAAAAAAAAAAAAAACCCTAGGGACTTGATGTCACTTTTATGTGATTCAATATTAATTTTAAAGGAACCAGAAGAAATAAATAAAAGAACAAGAGAGATGGTTTTCTGCCATAGGAAAGAGAATAATATATCCCCATGATCATCTACTTTGATGATATGGCTTTATTATAAAGATCAAGATTGCTTCCATGAGAAAAGTGTTCTTTGTAGCTACACTGAAAAAAGTAGCTCAACATTAATTACAGAAAACCTAAATCACTGCCTTTGGCAGGCGTTTTTCAACACCCAAAAGTCTGTATTATATAATTACACAAAACAAGTCAACTAGTTTAATTTTGCAGTTAATTCTTCCTGCCAGGGACACAGGAAAACCATGCTCTTTAGAATGAGATTTTCTGAGGAGATTTTACTGTGTCTTTTTTAAGACACTGGAGGGATATCACCACACCTGCTTTGAACATCTTCCAGGCCTAAGTGTTTGGTGTAGAACTCCAGGGTCTCCATGGAGTTGGTTCACGTACTGGAGATGATCCCAAGCTGATTCCTGAAGTAAAGTCTGCCGTTGTCAGCAGGGCTCGGGTGGCCTGTCTCCAGGGTTGACGTAACCTCCCGTTCTGGTGGGTCTGGCAGCCACAGAAACAAACATTTACTGAGCACGTCCTTTGGCGGGCGTCATGCTAGGTGTTGGTTGAGGCCCTTGAATGCCAGCCCTGCCATCTGCTCTCCTGATTACACAGCAGAAAAATCCTTTAGTAGCTGGCACCAGACAGCCCAGCCTACCAGTTGTCATGAGAGCGCAGCCTCCAATGGTTTGTTCTTCATTTCCTGTCCTGTGCCCAGCTAAAGGAAGTGATGGTTAGGGGAAGCAGTCACACAGTCTCCATACCCCTCTCTCCTGTAGGTGTTTGGCAGTCCATCATCAAATCACATCAGCTTGCAGATTTACCTTCACCAAGGTGCCTTTTGATTTATGCCTTTGCTTATTTTTCCTTTTTGTTTTTTTTTTAAATATTTATTTATTTGAGAAAGAGAAAGAGACAGAGAGAGAGTGAGTGCAAGCGGGGAGGGGCAGAGAGAGAGGGAGACATGGAATCTGAAGCAAGCTCCAGGCTCTGAGCTGTCAGCACAGAGCCCGATGTGAGGCTCAAACTCACAAACTGTGAAGATCGGGATCTGAGCCGAAGTCAGACACTTAACTGACTGAGTCACCCAGGTGCCCCTATCTTTCCTTTTTAAATCAGCAGTCATTGTGGGAAACAGCCATTTGGAATATAATGCTTTTCTTTCTTTTACTACATTTTTTACTACACTTACTACATTTAGTATTTACTAATGTATTTACTACAAAATGGCTGAAGATGTTAATATGGCAAATACTTATTGAGTGTCTGTGGGGCACCATGCAAAGTGCTGGGTCCTTGAAGAAGTCCCAGTTGTTTTAATCACCACTGGGCTCACAGTGCAGGGGGGCACAAAGTGGTCTCAGAGCACAGAGGAGGGAATACTGATATTTGCCTGGGAAAATCAAAGAAACTTCATCAATAAGGTAACATTTCATTTGGGTTTGGAGGGATGTCTAGAAGTTTTCTGGGAGAGGCTGCGAAGGATAGAATAAATTTGGGGCAAAGGTACAGAGCATGTGCAAAGGCATATTATCTCATGGAAGGACCTGGTATGTCCAGGAGAAGGAGAGAAATTCAGAGTATTAGGAGTACATAGCATTAAAGGACAGGGCTGGAAGGGTTGGTGCAGCCAGATAGTGGAGGTTTGTGTCAACCATGCTGAGGAGTCTGGGTTGCATCCCAGTCACTAGAAGGTACTCCAACAAGCAATGTAGGGTGTGCAGTTAAATATAGAGAAATAAATCGCAGGGAAGTGGTTAAGCAAAAAGGAAAAGGAGCCTGATTTAAGCCAGCAGGAGGGATAAAAAAAACTTGTACTATTTGAGTCAAGAGCCACTTCTGTGATGGCATTTATTTAGAGACTATATTTTTATGGTTAATGAAAAGCAGGGGTATTATTTATTATAATAGCAAGACCATCTAAAGTGTTATGTAAAACATTGCATTGTTAGAGTACTACACTAAAACAAACTTTGTTTGAATTGAGGAGCTGCCTTAGAATAAATTTAAGTCTCAATAATAGCTATCATTTTGAAATGTATTTAGGACATTTCTTTTGTCCTGAATTTTTATTCAAATTTTATTTTATTTTATCATTATATGTATCTTTTATTGCAGGCAACTTTCTTAGTAAGATGAAGTGGTATATGAATAAATGCAAATAAAAGTAAAAATTAAGTAATATATAACATATATGCATACACACAATATGCATATATGTATATATACATTAAAATTTCTGATTTGGCACAAAAACAGACACTCAGATCAATGGAACAGAATAGAGAACCTGGAAATGGACCCACAAACGTATGCCAGCTAATCTTTGACAGAGCAGCAAAGAATATCCAATTGAATAAAGACAGTCTCTTTAACGAGTGGTGCTGGGAAAACTGGACAGCAAAAAATGAACCTGGACCACTTTCTTACACCATACACAAAAATGAACTCAAAATGGATGAAAGACCTAAATATAAGATGGGAAGCCATCAAAATCCTCAAGGAGAAAGCAGGCAAAAACCTCTTTGATCTTGGCTGCAGCAACTTCTTACTCAACACATCTCCAGAAGCAAAGGAAACAAAAGCAAAAATGAACTATTGGGACCTCATCAAAATAAAAAGCTTTTGCACAGTGAAGGAAACAATCAGCAAAGCTAAAAGGCAACCGATGGAATGGGAGAAGATATTTGTAAATGACATATCAGATAAAGGGTTAGTATCCAAAATCTATAAAGAACGTATCAAACTCCACACCCAAAAAAACAAATAATCCAGTGAAGAAATGGGCAAAAGACATGAATAGGCACTTCTCCAAAGAAGACATCCAGATGGCCAACCAACACATGAAAAAATGCTCAACATCACTCATCATCAGGGAAATACAAATCAGAACCACAATGAGATACCACCTCACACCTGTCAGAATGGCTAACATTAATAACTCAGGCAAGAGCAAATGTTGGTGAGGATGCGGAGAAAGAGGATCTCTTTTGCACTGCTGGTGGGAATGCAAACTGGTGCAGCCACTCTGGAAAACAGTATGGAGTTTCCTCAAAAAATTAAAAACAGAACTACCCTACGACCCAGCAATTGTACTACTAGGTATTTATCCAAGGGATACAGGCGTGCTGTTTCGAAGGGGCACATGCACCCCAGTGTTTATAGCAGCACTATCAACAATAGCCAAAGCATGGAAAGAGCCCAAATGTCCATCGATGGATGAGTGGATAAAGAAGATGTGGTATAAATATACAATGGAGTATTACTCGGCAATCAAAAGAATGAAATCTTGCCATTTGCAACAACGTGGATGGAACTAGAGTGTGTTATGCTAAGCGAAATTAGTCAAAGAAAGACAAATATATGACATCACTCATATGAGAACTTTAAGACACAGAACAGATGAACACAAGGGAAGGGAAGCAAAAATAATATAAAAACAGGGAGGGGGACAAAACAGAAGAGACTCTTAAATATGGAGAACAGAGGGTTACTGGAGGGGTTGTAAGAAGGGGGAGGGGCTGGGGCGCCTGGGTGGCGCAGTCGGTTAAGCGTCCGACTTCAGCCAGGTCACGATCTCGCGGTCCGTGAGTTCGAGCCCCGCGTCAGGCTCTGGGCTGATGGCTCAGAGCCTGGAGCCTGTTTCCGATTCTGTGTCTCCCTCTCTCTCTGCCCCTCCCCCGTTCATGCTCTGTCTCTCTCTGTCCCAAAAATAAATAAAAAAATAAAAATAAATAAAAATAAAAATAAATAAATAAATAAAAAAGGGGGGAGGGGCTGAATGCATAAGGGGCATTAGGGAATCTACTCCTGAAATCATTGTTGTACTATATGCTAACTTGCAGGTAAATTAAAAAAATAAAAATAAATTAAAAAAATTCTGTTTGGTTTTGGTTAATGAGAACATTATTTTTAGTTCTTCTGGACCTCTCAAAAATTTCAGGTCAATAGTTTCCAAACATTTGTGTCCTATGTGGAATCTCAGAGCCTGGGTATTAGCGTGGAGGTGTATCAGCCTGGAGGCAGCTAACGCCTATACAGGCGTGTGATTTTAAGTAATTCTTGAGAAAAAATACTTAAATGTCTGTATTTGTTTATATCGTTTTTTGATGATGGTCAAGGAAACCCTTGGCCTAACAACTCTTCACAGAGATCTAGAAGAGTGTGGTGAATCCAAGCTGGCTTATACCAATCTAAACTTTTCCTCATCTTATTGGTAAAATAGATCACTGACCCTGTGGCCTGGTATCTTACCTATGTTTCCTCCAGGGCACCAGTCCAAAACACTATGCAGAATCTGATAGGCAGGTTCATTGAACATAGTTTTTCTTATTTTGAATGAAAGAGAATGGTGACCACGAAGGATCATGTACATATGATATTTGGTAACCTTATTGCTCTAATTAATTTCCTTCCTTCATTCTATCTATGTGCTCAGTTACCTACTATCAATCATAAAGATAACAACTTAACCATTAATTTATGGAGTTTTCCCTAATCTTGTTGATTAAGTTAATCGCACCTTATTAGATACACTTTCACAACATCTTGTACCAACAACTCTTTTGTAGTATTTATGACGGTTATAGTTTACATTTATTTGTATGACCTTTTGTTTAACATCTGTCTACTCCAAAAGATTTTACATTCTCTCAGGAACAGGGAGCCTTTTTTTTTTTTTTTTTTTTTTGCTTATTGTTTATATCTCAAACACTTAGCACAATGCCTAACCCATAATGGAGACTCAGAATTGTGTTGAATGTGGAAATAAATGAATGGACATGAGTACAAATGAGTATGGTGGCCACTTTTGTACATTCATGGATCACAAATGGTGGGTGAGTGTCCAGCAGCCCTAATCAGCAGGGGGCTGATGTCTTTTCTTAACCTGTTCTTGTTGCCTGAAGGTGTGGGTCTCTTTTTTGGTGATCCATGTGACAAAAGATTATGTAGACTGTCTGATCTCTGGGAAGCTTATTACATATAAAGTAAAGTGACTTGTTCACATGTCACAGCTCACTGCTCAGAATTTTAAGGGGGAAAGAATTTGAGAATAGAGCTAATTTCATATATTGGAGTTTATAATGAACTAAGTCCTTTTCTGGAATATGCAATGTATTTGAAATAACCGAAAATACCTGAGACTGAAGTAAAAAAAGAATAGAGATGTTCCTTAGCTTCTCTGACACATTCATCCTGTTTGGAGTCATCGCAGTGAAGGCTTTCATTCACTTGGCTTTTTTGGGACCCATGTCAACAGTGAATCCCAACACAGACTGTCATGTTACTCAGACTGGGAGCTATCTGTACCATTTTTTCACTAATAAATTATATCAGTGAGCAGGCAGCATGCATGGAACAATGGAAAGAGTGTATGTTTTGAGACGATATGACCCGAGTTCAAGATCTGGACAGGCTTTGTATTGACTAACTAAAAGGTGCTGGGCATGTTCCTTATTCTCTTCAAACTTCAGTTTCTTCTTTAAAAAAAAAAGAGAGAGATAATAATGCTTATCTTGCAGTGATGATTAAAAAAGCCAATGTCTGTAAAGCACCTAGCGTATTACTAGTATCATTAATTTCAGGATTAAATTAATTTTCAGAAAAAAAAGATTCTGAATCAATTGAAAAATGCATTAGAAATATTTCCATAGGTATCCTGGAAGTCGTGGCAAACTATGCCAATAATAGAAAGATTAATTTCTACTTGCATGGAACTGAATAATAGACTTACATTGTAGAAGTTAACAAACTCATATGTGATACTCTTAACCAAATACCAAGCGGGAAAAGATTATCCCCTAAGAATGTTAATACTTAAAAAAAAATACGCTCTCAGAGTGCTTGGGTGGCTCAGTTGGGTGTCTGATTTTCGCTCAGGTCATGATCTCGCTGTTCGCTGTTCGTGGGTTCGAGCCCCACAACGGGTTCTGTGCTGACAGCTGGTAGCCTGGAGCCTGCTTCAGATTCTGTCTCCTTCTCTCTCTGCCTCTCTGCCGCTTCACACTTTCTCTGACTCAAAAGTAAATAAACATTAAAAAAATAATTTAAAAAAATACGCTCTCTTCTTTGGGCACACAAGTGTCTTTATAGACCAAGTAATAATTAGAATGTCTGTGGTGGAAAGCTGCAGGGAATGAGAGCTTTGGACTGGGTAAATGCAGAGCAGCGCAGGGCAGGTTGAGCGCTATCCAAGCCTCAGGATGGGAGGAACCTCATTTTCCCTGACACTTGCCAGCAAGGCTGAGATCCCTATCCTGCCTCAGCTGCTGCTGCTGCTGCTTAGGAGCAGAGAGGGCAGAGATTTCCCTGTCCTGCCCTGTAAAATCTTGCACTTCAGTTCAGCAAGGACAGGTCAGGTGGAGGTTAGGGACTTGGAACCCAGTGGGGAAGCAGGGGATTTTGACTCTTGTTTCTGTTCAGTACTTGGCCAAAGAACAGAGGGCTCCTTCCAAGGAAATGATCTGGGGGCGGGCCAGGTGGAGTTGTGGGTGGATGCTATATTGAGTAGCAGCAGTTGAGAGAGGGAGCAAGTACTCAGCTCTCAGGTCTCTGTTCCAGAGAATTTTCTCCACCTTCGGCACTTGGTATGCCACCCGTGCACCAGACCCCAGGTGTGTCTTGAACAGAGTTTGGGTATGTTGCTTAATGTGAGCAAAGCCCGTGTTTCTATTGAAACGTAGAATCTACTCTTGTCGTGTTGATGGTGCTGGAATTATTTGGCTGAGGCAGGGCAAATTTCATGTATTGATGGGTAATGAGAAAGGCCTTTCCTGGTCTCTGCATCGGATTCTAAACAACTGGCTAAGGAACGCTGACAGCTGAGAGAAGAAAAGAGCTGGAAAGCAGATGCCTGAGAGCTTCTCTGGTGCATTCGTTTTGCTTGGGGTCATGTGGTGCATTTTCTTTCATTGTAGAAAAATGATCTATTCCCTTGCTGCTTTAGTTGGTGGACCAGAGTCCCCAGGGGCTTTTCCCATTTTAGCGTGGCTGACTCTTAAAAGAAATAGAATGCAGCAAAAGTAAAATATTACCAGTTATTCCTACATTTTAGAGTTTAATGTTTTGTTTGGTGCTTCCATCACTTTGGGTCTTGCTTTAGGTATGTCTCTTCTGTCCTCCTGGCCAAACCACCCACAAACTAAAGAATATAACCCGCCTTGTACAGTTACGTGTATCCTCTGTAGCCCTGTGTGTTAATTCCTAGTGCTTTTTAATATTTCCAGTTGACATTTCTGATGGTGATTAAGATGACATGAATTTTATGAGATCAACTGAAGTAAAATAAAACCCAGAACTAAAGGCTCCTATACATCACTACAAAAATTGCCTACCTCATCTTAGAAACCTCCCCTAAGCTTCAAGGTCCAGATCAAATTCTGCCAAGCTCAGAAAGCCTTCTCTGCCGTCAATAAGCAGATCGGTTTCCCCCATGTTATGATTTCCTAGCTGCCCTTTTCTGCATCACCCATTTCACACTTCTTTTCTTCCTCCCCCCTCCCTCTCCCCTCCCCACCCCCTCCTTATTTTTCTTCTTCTTCCTCCTCCTCCCCTTCTTCTTCTTCTTCTTCTTGTTCTTCTTCTTCTCCTCCTCCTCCTCCTCCTCCTCCGCCTCCTTCTCCTTCTTGCCATATTCCTTTAATTGCCATGAAAAAGGTTCAGGGGACTTTGAGGTTTTATATCTATGGTAGATAGTTTTAACATCTGTCAGTAATTCCAGTTTTCACCTTGCATATCTTCCCTCTGTCTCCTTTAATAGATGTTTTAATGTGGAAAGATGCTTTTAAAATGTTAGGTTTTCATTTCGTTTCATTAAAATAGCCATTTCCTCATCTTGTCATTGCGAAAGAACAGTCTCTTGCTCATTTTTGAGAAACCACGTAAGTTGCTCGAACTCGGACTCTATTTCTTCTTCAGTTCCAATGATTTTCTGGTTTGCACAGTTGTCCCCTTTTCTACCTGTTCCACTCTCTCCTTCCCTGGTTCAGTGCAATTCTCCAATCTTTTCCTGTGATGGGGAACAGCCTTCTCTCTGGGTCAAATGCAGTGATTCCAGTGATCAGTGGAGAAACTACACTGTGGACAAAACTTTCCGGTCCTTCTGACAGAAGAAGGCCAACACTTAATTATGCTTTTTCAGATATGAGCTTCTCTTCCTTCTTCTTCCTCTGGCTTCTTCTTATTTATAGTAGCTTAGCGATTTCCATCAAATTGCCCAGCTGGGGATTGCTTATGAATTTCCTTCCTGGAGAACAATAATGGCAAAATGGACAGGGTAAAGTCTCATTTAGATCCTTCCAGGACAGACTGACTCAAGAGAGACAGAAGTTAGGCCCACACTGGGTCTTTCAAGTAGTCCAGACAGATGGGACAGCTAGCCCCTATTTGGAAGCCTGCCAGGGACGTCACACACTCCATTGAGCCATGAACAAAGGTGGTGGATGAGGTAATCTGTTCTGTAGTAAAGCCTGGCCCGCTAGCACTCAGGACCCAGTGAGCGATGGGTATCCTCCCACAGACCTTGGAAACTGACCAGCTTTCATTTTCACCGGATTGGCATGTTGATGATAGCTTGTATAAACCTGTTTATCCCTTTGCCCCTTAGCTCTAGAGTCTGTTGCCAAGAATACTCCACAGGCTGGAGTCGATTACATCCTAGAACAGATTAGCTGGGCTGCTGTTTTTTCCACTCAATGATGTAAAGTCAGGCTTAATGACTTTCCTGTTCAAGAAAGTAGCTTTAGGTCCAAGACTAGGAATCTTTCCTGGAGCAAATGGCTGAGCCCCTCTCTGGCCAGAGACTGCTGTGGCCCCAGAGCCTCGTTCCAACACCTATTTCCCATTCTGCATTGTGGTTTACTTTGTTGCACGTTTACATAAAAGTCTATAGTGACCTCCTTATGAACCAGGACGTTTTAAATATCTTAAGTGAATTTTTGTTTTCCATCCTGCCCAGCACAAATAGGAACCCAAGAAGTATTTATTGTGTGGTGCTATTTCTCCCCGTTTTGTTGATCAATCAAAAACTGGTTCAACACCTATTCTGTGCCAACAACTGTTATTCCGTGCCAGGGAGATGTTGTGAACAAGGCACACATGGTCTCTGCCTTTGATCAGAAATAATTTCCTTCCTTATCGAGGAAAGGAAAATCGAGCAGGAGAATGTAAGAAGAGGCTGGAAAGGGAAGGAAGATCAGGTAGTTAGAAGAAACACTATGATTTGTTTGGAAAGTGCATACATTGCCCCCATTCTCATTTTCATAGGAAAGTTTTAGAAGTTAAAAACAATGGCTCTGGAGTGAGTTCCCTGCTTGTGTTCAGATTCCCATCCTGCTTCCTTTCGGGGTGGCCTTGGCATTGTTATTTAATCTCACTGAGGCTCACTTTGTGCTATTAATAGAGCCTACCACTTCAAATTAGATGATGTTGG
This sequence comes from Prionailurus bengalensis, assembly GCF_016509475.1. NCBI lineage: Eukaryota > Metazoa > Chordata > Mammalia > Carnivora > Felidae > Prionailurus > Prionailurus bengalensis. The sequence goes on along the minus strand of NC_057344.1, from coordinate 170,237,937 downwards.
GTGCCCAGCTCATAATGTGTGCTTAATTAGTGTCAGTGGTTATTAATTTTATTAGTATTTTTAGCTGCTGCTACCTCTACACGTGAAGGAAGGGTCATGTCAACACCACTGGGAATAGGGTGGAGACAGCCCAGGCTGGGAGTTTGCTCCATGGTTTCCTTTCCCAGATGGCAGAGCTGCCTTCAGGCGCTCTGAACAACTCTGAAGGGTGTGCTGGAACCTTCCATATCTGGACATAATCTGACATTTGTGGGATTCCCAGCTCTCACCTTCTGCTGGCAGTTGTCCTCTTGCTCCCACTAAGCCTTACTAAATGGGAGAATATATGGAGGAAAAAAGAAATTTCCTCCCTTCTTTGGCCTCCTGGTTGTAAGTTTACTTACGAGGGAAGAATGGTGTTCAATATCTTGTGGGTTAAGCTCTCCTGGCTAGAACTTTGTTTTCTCCAATACTAACAAAATGGATTTTCTTCCCCCACCCCACCCTTTCTTGTTAATAGGGTGCTGAGAAAATTTTGTCAATGAATGAATCAGGAGAACTGCAAGACCTCTTAACCAAAATTGAGGTAATTGTGCTTTTAGCAACTTATTTTTAGTAATCAAAATGTTAAAACACATTCTGATTGTAATTGAGTTTTCCTAATTGAATTTTTCTCCCCATGTTCTTACAAATATGTAATGGGATACGTGTGGCAGTTTTCAGTTGGTATCACCTGCCATTAGGTTTGCTCCAGCTAGAGTGACTTTAGTGTTAGCGTCTCCCCACCTCATAGTATTAGGTGAGAATCCCAGTCAGCTTTATTAGAGCCTAATTCTCTGTAATAGAGCTGTTGATGAGGTGTTTCAGAATCAGGCAATTGTCTTGAAGCACGTTTACAATTTTTCATTTAAATTATCTTTCCCACGGACCAGCTTATCATTTCTAAAGATTTCAGAAAAATTATTTCTCCTAAAGTGCACACTTTAATTTTGTTCCAATACTTACAATTGTAGCATCAGAGAAATGCATGTTCAAATATGTAATGTATCAAACAATATGGAACCAGAAAGTCCTCTGCTAAACTATATTATCAGCCTGTTTCTCTCCATAGGTAGGAAAGTCATATCTTTTCTGGCCCAAAATGGGACACTTTGAGAGTAAAGAGGGTGTGTTAATTATTTCTCTGGGACAGCACACATGAACCAGGACATTCCCAGGTGAATTAGGCAATATGGGCACCCAGTATCTATAAGCCCTGCCAGCTCTTCTTGGTCTAGTCTCCTCCACTGACCTCACCTCTGATTCTCTACCACTTTTTGTTCTTTAGTTGCAAGAGACAACTCTCTGTGGCTTCTTCCTACCATTCCTTTGTGCAAGCTGTTTTGTCTGCCTAGAATGCTCTTATTCCAGGTCCTCATTTACTTACACCATCTTCAGGGCCCATCTTACAGTATCCTTTCTTCCCCAGATCATTCCTGGTCTCTCGCACCTTGGAATTTTTATAACCCTCTTTCTGTTGGGTGCTTACCACAATCCTTTGACTTGTGTATTACCTTTCCTTGGGTATTTGATGGGTGTCCCAAACGAACCAAGGGCTCCTTGGTTTTAGGAATCATGTTTCATTCCTATTGTGATTTTTTTTTAACGTTTATTCATTTTTGAGAGATAGAGCATGAGTGGGGAAGAGAGAGGGAGACACAGAATCTGAAGCAGGCTCCAGGCTCCGAGCTTTCAGCACAGAGCCCGACGTGGGGCTTGAACTCACGAACCGTGAGATCATGACCTGAGCCGAAGTCGGAGGCTCAACCGACTGAGCCACCCAGGCGCCCCCCTATTGTGATTTCTTCCAGAAGGACAAACACAGTGAGGGCATGGACTATATAGTCATCAACTCCTCTAAGCTTGAAAATCTGTGTGGATGGACTTCTTTCTTTCTTTTTGTCCCTATACTCGACTCCAACCCCCTGAAACCATGAGTTTAGGTTAATGCATATCTTTTATTTAAATGATTTAACTTGGTTAATGTGCATTATTGTTTTCTGCGTACATTTTAAATTTATGTCATGCTGTTATGTAATATAGCATTGCATTTTTGTTGTGTAATATTTTACACAAATATTTTTTATTTTGTTGCAAATTGTCTTCACTAGGCACTATGTTTTTAAGGACCATGTATGTTGCTATGTGAACATTTAATACATTTCTTCTAACTACTCCATGATGGAAACATATCTGTATTGTCCAAAGTGGTAACCATGGGCTGGTATGTGGCTATCGAGCACTTTATAGTCACTGTTATAGCAAGTAATATGGCTAGTGTGACTGAGAAACTGAAATTTTAATTTTATTTAATTTTATTTGATTTAAAATTAAATTTAAATAGCCAAATGTGGCTAGTGGCTCCTGTTTTGGACAGTGCAGCTCTGTGGTGCATACCCACTATTTTTTATCTACCTGCTTTTCCATTGATGGATACCCAGATGTCATTCAGTACCCTCCTCAAACACTGCTTCCAGGAACAACCTTGAACATGTTCCTTATGGATTTCTCTGGGAGTAGAAATTGCTTAAGCATACACTTAATTTTCCAAGTAGATGGCTCTCTGGACTGGTTGCACCTTTCAAATACTCCCTGTTGTAGGGAAAGACGTTTTTAGGTGTTCCCACGTTCTTCCTCCCCATGATTCTTGACAATATTTTACATTGTTCTCTAATTTACTGTTTTCTAGTTTTTGCTAGTGTAGTAGGTGTGAAGATATATTGCCTTATTGTTTTAATTTGCATTTTTCTGATTACCACTGCGTTTGAGTGTCCCATTGTATGCTTTTTAAATTTTTAATTTCTTGGGGCACCTGGGTGGTTCAGTCAGTTAAGTGTCTGACTTCAGCTCAGGTCATGATCTCCCAATTCATGAGTTCCAGCCCCATGTTGGGGTCCATATTGACAGCTCAGAGCCTGGAGCCTGCTTCAGATTCTGTCTCCCTCTCTCTGCCCCTCCCCCACCTTGCACTCTCTCTTTCTCTTTCTCTCTCTTTCTCAAATATAAATAAACATTAAAAACATTTTAAATTTCTTGTGTAAACTGTGTATTCTTATACCTTCCCTGTAAAAGTCTTGGAATTGTCTTTTTTTTTCCTTGGTTGAGTTTTGGAAGAATCTTCTACATTCTAAATATATGTTTTCTTTGTTTTAGTCATTGTCAATGTTTCCTTTCCTTTTTTCAGTTTCTTTCATGATGTCCGTCACCCAACAGAAATCCTCTGATATAATCAAATTGATCATGCTTCCTCATAACGAAGTAGTCTTTTATCTTAATGTTACATAGATATTATCCTGCATTCCCTTCTATTAACTTTATAATTTTTCATACCTAGGTCTTTACCTCATACAGAATGCACTTGCATTTTCTTATTTATGATGAGATAGCTTCCCCAAACCAGCTACTAAATAATCTACTATTTTTTTTTTATTGTTCTGTTGTGCCAATTTTATATCATAATAAATCCCCATGTGTACTTGGGTCTTGGTTTGACTCTCTACTGAGTTCCTTTGCCAGTCTTATTGTAGCAATATCATCCTGTTTTTATTTCTGTGGCTTAACAGCATCTTTTAGAGTCATATAGGGTAAATCTCTCTCATTACTCTTTTTAAAGATTGATGATCGGCTTAGCTCTTCATGGACTTTTATTCTTTGAGTCTACAATCCCTTAATTCTGCAACTTGGTGAACACCATCATGCTATATAACATAACCTCTGTCTCTCAGCTCAAAGAATTTTGGAAAGAAGATTTTTTTCTCTTCATCAAATCTGTCTCTATTCTACAGATGGCATAAATAAGGTGCAGACATTTAAGACTATTCATGATGTTGAAAAGAATTGTATGGTACTGACTTCTGCTGTTGTAGGAGATGTAAGGTGTTATAACTCTGTTGGGCTGCTTTTCCCATGTAACAAAACTGGTAGAGAAATTGTAGCCATCCAAAGAAAGCCCTAATTTGCCTGTGAGAGGAGCTAGGGCTTAAGGCACACTAGCCTAGGTAAAGATATTGACCCTCAAGAGAGGCAGTTGGAAGAGCCAGGAAAAGTGGATAAGGGATGCAAAATTCCAGTCTAAACCCATCCCATTCTTCAAGTTGACTTTTGGCAGTGGAGTAGGAGTTAAATATTCATGAGGTTGGAAACATTGGAGTCTTTACTATGTAGCAAGTAACATTCTTGATGTTTTGTATGTATTAAGTCATTGAAACGTCACAACAACTCTGCAGGTCAGTTTCCATTATTATCCCCTTTTTACTAACCAGGAAATGGAGGCACGGAGATTAAATCACTTTCTGAAGACCTTACAGACAGTGTTTGATTCATGATTATAATCACCCTGACTTAAAAACCCATGGTCGTAAGCATGAATCAAATTAAGTGGCATGTAGTTGTCTGGGAAATCTGACCATATGTGGTAGGACCCAAAGCTCAAGTGAGAAGTTCTCTGTGAGGTAGACAGAGTATGAGGTCCAGGGAACAGACTAGGCTTTAACATTGGACTCCAAAACTAGAGGGGAGGCCATCCTGAAAGATGGGTAAATTGGTGATAACTTTAGAGAGAAACCAGACAGATCTTGCCAAGTTCTAGTTTGCTGTTAGTTCGTACTACATGGTAGATGATGACTATCCTGGTCCTCATAATTCAGGTCCCAGTTTTTAACAGTTATTCCAAATGATGGTGAAGAAAGAGAGGTAGCAGTTATGGTTGGGCCATCAGAAATGGAGTCAACAAATAATTTCAAATTTCCAAGTCGAAGCATCTTAGCATACATCCAGCCCAAGTGAACATTGCTCTGGGAAGTCAAGTGGGCCTGATTCATTGATGAAAATTGTCAGTAGATTTAAACATGAGGATATGGCTAAAGCCAGCAGAAGCAAGTGAAATATAACAATAGCTAGTGTGGATACTTGGGTTCAGTGGAGCTAGGTGCACCTGGGAGGATTCTGTTCCTGAGACAGAATTTGCAGGGTATATAGTGTGAGCTCCTAATATATATAGTGTGAGCTCCTAATATATAGTGTGAGCTAATACAGTGTGAGCTCCATGTGGACACAAGATCCTTGTCTCTTTTGTTCTATTCTGTACCTTTAGTGCCTAGAACAGGGATTGGCAAATAACAGACAATAAATATTTGTTAAGTGAAAAGATGAATGAATCCTCTTTCATCCAAGGTTCCTTTTTTGAAAAGGGAAAGCAGAGAGCTGATGAAAAGGAAGAGAAGAAATAATTATTTTATGTAGGATAATGCTTGAGTGAAAGGATGAAATGAAAACACCATTTTAGTAATATTTATTTATTTATTTATTTATTTATATTAATAAACAAGCTGGAGATTAGAAGCAAAGAAGTGTCTACAATTCCCCTAAAACAATAACCATGATGGATAGCTGATCCTGCTGGTGTTCACACAGAGGAAGCCCGGGGAGCCTTGAGATGTATTAGCAAACACCTGGTTATGGCAGATACTGAATTAAAGATTGCAGATGGTAGAGAAGCTCCAAGTAAGCTCTTGCCTTGCTATTTTTTTTTAAAGTTATGAACAAACATTCTTGTCATTTCTAATGAGATTGCCAACATATGCCCATTTTGTGTCCTTTTTTTCTTGTAAAATCTGACTCTCTCCCCTGAGGGCTGGCGATTACTTATTCATTGTTCGCGAAGAACACAAGAGTTTCAGCTACACATGGAGGATGCTAGAATGGCACAGGCTATTTTTGCAGGACGTTGATGCTATCAGACACTGTCTTAACCCTCCCTGGAGAAGCACAGTTCCGGATGGTGACCCTCCCAGTGCGGGGGGTGGGGGGGGGGTGGCCACGGCATATTCATAGACGCATCAGAGACCACTGACTCACCTGGGAAATCAGGCCATGTACTCTGCCTCTCTCTGAAATCTGAACATCTTTTTAAGTAGGTTTATGGCAGTCCAGCACACTGGGTTCAAAAATCAGACTCCTATATTTAGGCTAATGAATTTAAGATTATAAGCCACAACTTTCCTCTGTGTCGACAGTTCGTTCAGGGGCTTCTTTCTCAAGGCTGCAAATTACGGATACTGGAAACTCTGATCATCAGGAAAGATTGTGTTTATTAGCAGCTTGATCAGACAGAGGTGTTTAGCAGGCACTTAACAAGCATTTTCTGAATTAAATTGTTGAATGTAGTTTAAAACAAAATACATAGACAGAGGTAAATCATCCAGAGATGATTATATGCAAAGTGTGCCCTCTTTGACAATTTGTTATATGGATAAATTTGCTTCGTAGACAATCTGGATGATGAGATTTATGGTTACAGAAAATCAGGTAAATTACTTCCTCTTTAGTGGAATACTTAAGAGACTTTCAAGTTCTACTAGAACAGGAATAGGTAAATCTGAGGTTAAAAATAATAAGTGCATCCATTTCCTAATCTCCAGGAAGATAGCGAAAGCCCTTGATATTAGCATCCTCCTTCTATTTTAGATAATAGGAAAATCTCTTTATATTTCTGAACTTGAGTTTGTGCTACAAAGGAAATCCATTTGACAATCATTCATGAGCTCTACCCTTTCGTCCTCATCCTGTGGATCCTTTGTGAGAAACTCTGGAGTTCTTGTGTGTTTTAATTCCGATGACCACAGTATGGCGTGAACCCATTCAAAGCTAAGGGTAGGGCTGAGGGCTACTATGAAGTGAACAGGGATGTGTCTGGCCTCACTGCTTTATCCCCAGTGCCTTCCACAGTGCCTGGGAAGTAGACACTCAATATTTGTGGTATGAATGAATAAATGAAAGTGTCTCACCCTCTGAGTCTTTTTTTAAAGTCTCTCGCCAAGTGTATGAGAACAGAAAGAGGTAAAAAGAGAGGATGATTTCTCACTCCTTTTTTTTTCTTGAATTCCACCCCAAAGGGACGTGCTTCCACCCAAACCACTATTCAAAGGAGGGCCATTCTGTGAACTCAGTGCTCTGTGTGCTGTTCTCACCCAGGGCTGCATGGTTTCTCACTTTGCTGGGCAACTGGGCACTAAAGAGCTAGTTGCTTGAAATTCGGTGTTTCTGCAGTGGACTTCTTCAGTGAAAGTGGAAGTCTGTTTTGTTGCTTTTAATAATGACTGTTGTTAACCTCAGTTCCTCCTTCCTCCTTCCTAGAACGTTGTCCATGTTTAGGGCAATTTTCTGGCCCCTTTAACACCTGTACTGGGGGCACAACCATCTACTTACCTGCATCTGATACATTTAATACAAGCCAGTTTTTTTCTCCTTGTTGGAACTCTTTAAATTGGAACCGCAGACTAACAAAACTATAACATTATAACAAAAGTGCTCTCTGAAGGAGACAGCTAGGGATGACTGAATTATTTATTTTTATTAGAAGAACCAATGGAGTAGATTGTACTGGATGGTGTAACGGGAATGAGATACCTGGAGGCTAATGGAGCAGTGAGAGCTCAAGACCCGCTCAGAGCCACCCCGACTTCTGCCTCGGTCACAGCATTTATCATTCAACTCTTTTATGTTTGAGGATCCCATGTAATATGTTATTTGAGACTATTATGGATGTAAATAAAGGTGAAAAACTGCTACTAAAGAGGAAGGACCATGAGATTTGCTCTTTTGTTAAAAGTTTTTATTTGAATTCCAGTTAGCATACAGTGTAGTATAAGTTTCATGTGTACAATATAGTGATTCAACACTTCCATAACAACAGCCGGTGCTCCTCACAAGGAGTGCTCTCCTTAATCCCCATCACCTATTTAAGCCTTCCCCCACCCACCTCCCCTCTAGTAACCATCAGTTTGTTCTCTACTATTAAGAGTCTGTTTCTTGGTTTGCCTCCCTCTTCTTTTTTTCCCTTTGCTCAATTGTTTTATTTCTTAAATTCCACGTATGAGTGAAATCATGTGGCATTTTTCTTTCTCTGACTGACCTATTTTGCTTAGCCTAATACCCTCTAGCTCCATCCATGTCATTGCAAATGACAAGATTTCATTCTTTTTGATGGCTGAGTAATAGTCCACTGTTTGTATATTTACCACATCTTTATCCATTCATCAGTTGAGGGACACTTGGGCTGTTTCTATAGTTTGGTTATTGTAGATAATGCTGCTATAAACACTGGGGTGCCTGTATCCCTTTGAATTAGTATATTTCTTTTCTTTGGGTAAATATCTAGTAGGTGGGAATGCAAACTGGTGCAGCCACTTTGGAAAACAGTATGGGGGTTCCTCAAAAACTTAAAAATAGAACTACCCTATGATCCCGCAATTGCACTGCTAGGTACTCACCCAAAGGGATTTGCTCTTGAAGAAAGTTCTTCAAGTTCCAATTTTCTAATTCCCCTGTGACCTAAACATTTCTTATAGTCATTAAGAGTTTTTGTTTCTTTGGGGCGCCTGGGTGGCGCAGTCGGTTAAGCGTCCGACTTCAGCCAGGTCACGATCTCGCGGTCTGTGAGTTCTAGCCCCGCGTCAGGCTCTGGGCTGATGGCTCAGAGCCTGGAGCCTGTTTCCGGTTCTGTGTCTCCCTCTCTCTCTGCCCCTCCCCCGTTCATGCATTGTCTCTCTCTGTCCCAAAAATAAATAAACGTTGAAAAAAAAATTTATAAAAAAAAGAGTTTTTGTTTCTTCGTTTGTGAAATCAGGCACGTGTGAGAGTTGGGTATAGACGCTATATAATATGTATGCCATTCTTTTCCTCTCCTCAGTTTATGGCCTGAAGCAGCTAATTTTTACTGAGAATGGAAATGCCTTCAGAATCTTTCCAACCCTGTGCTCCAAGACATCAGCTGCTTTCCCAAGACAACTGAGCATTTCATACCTTCCCTGTCAGCAACTTCTCTATGAAGGATGCCATACTAAATATGGACTGCCCACTTACATATAATTCTCAGATAAATGAGAAATAATTTTTAGTTTTTGTATGTCTCATGCAATGTTGGGGACATACCTATACGAAAATTTATTTGTAGTCTCTCTGAAATTCAAGTTAACCAGGCATCTTGTATTTTTATTTGCAAAATGTAATGATACTATTCTACTTGAAACCCAGATCTAGTTATAATCTAGCACTAATGGGTGAAATCCCAGAGTCAGGGGCCCTAAAGGTCCTTTCTCCAGGACCTAGGCCAGCCCAATATCTGTTCTGATCAGTAGGTCATTGTATGTGTGTGTGTGTGTGTGTGTGTATATATAATTTTTTTGAGAAAGAGAAAGAGCACCTGTGTACATAAATGGGAGGGAGGGGCAGAGAGAGAAGGAGAGAGAGAATCTTAAGCAGGCTTTATACCCAGCACAGAGCCTGACACGGGGCTTGATCTCACAACCATGAGGGTATGACCTGAGCTGAAATCAAGAGTTGGATGCTTAACTGACTGAACCACCCAGGTGACCCACAAGTCATTATGTATTTTTAATATAAACTTCTGGCACAGCTCTCGTGAATGTCAAGAATCTATTTTATCATAGTTTTTAAATTTGATAAGAACACCATTATTTACTAATTATATTATAATTTGCTTTTATTACATTTTTTTCCTTATAATTTGCTTTAAACTACCCTCTTTTTCCACCACTGGGTTTGGTTTTATTCAATTTATTTTCTAAAGACATTTTAATATTATGTAAAATTGTAAATTCACTATACCATGTTTTGGTCAATACTTGCACAAAGAAATGACAAAAACCCGCCTACAAAGTAACTAATTGCTACACACACTCAATCTAACTTTTTGGAAGAGTTTTGAACCTGTAGTCTTGATAAAGTTCCCTCTTTGTGTCATCTGGTTTGCCAACCACTACTTTCCATCAAGTAATTGTGTGCCGCTAAAAATGAGGTATTATGTGCATTTTGCCATCTTGACATAATAGCTAAGTCAAACTATAATTGCAGGTGAACTTTGCTATCTACAAAAAGTGCATATCTGAAAAGTGGGGACATAAATTTTGAAGCAATCATGTCCTTAATGTTTATTTCCCGAAGCACATTCCATAAAGTACTAATTGTGAGAGAATTATGGTTGTTTCCTGGGAAAAGAGTTATCATAGCTGTAAGTGCTGGGGAAACGGTGGGTTAAACCCAGTTAATCAGGTTCCTTTTCATTTGGCTGCTTTGGAGACTTTAGTACGTGCAGTTGTGAATCTCCAGCGAACAGCCGTATGTCTGTGTATATAAACCACGTTTGAGTGTGTTTCTGCCTGTGTGTGTGTGTGTGTATTGATTCACATTTCCCAGTTTTATTTTAGCGATTATTCTCTTCACAAAGCCAAGCTTTCAAATATTGCTGCAAACTCCTATTTTGCAAGTCAGAAGCTTGGTATTAATTCACTTTTCACCTCGTCTTCATTCTGTAATGGCTCCTAATCTCCCCACTGCTGATGGATACCACTAGTGAACTCTGGCAAAGGATATGTGCCCAAAGAAGGAAATAGAAATGTGTGTGAATAATTTTCAAAATATTATCCTCAATACAATGCACGGTTACTTTCATTTTAGTAGGAGAGTATTTTATCTTTACTTGAGGTAGAAAGGCAGATAGCCATTGTGGGGCGTTTTATGGACTTGGATAAATACCTTAAGATTTCTATGCCTATTTCCTTAAATATAAAATAAGGATAAAGATGCCTGAATATCTGCTTTACAGTCGAAGGTGTCTGTATGTGTAAAGGATGGGATGAGGGACGATTCTATACAATAATGCGTGTGAAAGTGCTTTTAAAAAAACAAAGCATTATTCAAATGTGCAACGTAACGATAAATCTTCAGTTGATAGTGGCTCTTTCACACTCAGCTTTTAGTGTTTTGATTTTCCAGACTCACTATTAGTGATACTGTTCTATAAACAAAGGTATTAAACCGTTAGGAGGTACTCAAGGGAAAGTTACAGTACTTCCCTCTAATGAAAATAACCATTTCCTGAATTGTTTGGTTTGTAAATACGTGTTTTCGTGTGATAGATCTCCTGAGATCTGGACCCTTTAACCTAAAATGTAGCAGTCTTCACAAAACAAGGTTATGCTATTGATGGCCATCAACGGGGTATTAAAGAAAACTTCAGCTAGCTTTCCCCCTGGGTCTCTGCATACATGGTAGGTGATTTCAAGTCCACAGCCAGCATTGTTTTACGACCATCCACAATGCAGGCAGACAGGAAGGCTGGTTGAGTTGTTCATGCTAACGCCTTTTCTGTCCTCTCTTGTCCCCCTGCCGCCCTCTACAGAGAGTGCAGCATCCACAGGAGTGTCCCTCCTGTGGAGGCTTTGGCTTTCTTCCGTGCTCCGTGTGCCATGGGAGCAAGATGTCAGTGTTTCGAAACTGCTTTACAGACTCTTTCAAAGCTTTGAAGTGCACTGCTTGCAACGAGAACGGCCTTCAACGCTGTAAGAGCTGTGCTGGTTAGCCGGAGATCTCACCCAGGGAGAGCCTCGTTTTATTAACTAAAGTCAATCATATGGTTTATACGTGTTTTTATTTTTAACTGTCATGTTTATGAGTTAATCAATAAACTTTGTTTAGTATAATTGCCTTTGTTTTCAATTTTTGCTGTGGCCATTTTCATTGACTCATGAAATAAACGTTTGTTTAACAACGATTTGCCATGCCCTTTGCTAGACCCCGGCTTCTCATTGAAATTAGTGGAGTACCCAGTACCCTTTCAGGATATTCAAACTCTGATTTGTTAAACGTGTTTGAGTTTCTAAAGAAAAGACTCACTGTATGTAATAGTGCCAATTGCAATGTCACCCTTTTGTCTAGAAGGAGTTACTCCAACTCCCTAGATGCATAACTCATTTCTGTGTGTCTCAGCTACAGAGAAGAAAAGAGCTCTGGACAGTGGAAAAAAATATGGTCATATTTATACTTAGAATTTTTGAAAGCTGTAAAATAGTCTTAAAGATGATAACATTAGTGACAAGTCACTAATGTTATCATCTTTAAGACTATTTTACAGCTTTCAAAAATTAGTGACAAATCACTAATGTTATCAGGTGGATTTCTTGGTGATGATGTAAAAGTGGCCAGAAGACTTATCTGGATTTAGTTTTGTAACATTTGCTTTGTGCTATTGTCACTGAAAACCCTTTAAAAAGGTGCTGTTGTCAGGGGTGCCTGGGTGGCTCAATTGGTTAAGCATCTGACTTTGGCTCAGGTCACGATCTTGTGGTTCGTGAGTTTGAGCCCTATGTTAGGCTCTTTGCTGACAGCTCAGAGCCTAGAACCTGCTTTGGATTCTGTGTCTCCCTCCCTCTCTGCTCCTCCTCCATGCACACTCTGTCTCTCTCAAAAATAAGTAAACATTACAAATTTTTAAAAAACAATAAAAAATAAAAAGGTGTGACTGTTTGAACACATAGGCAATGTTAGTAAAGTGGACAAAAAGAAATTATGTTATAATTATTGGACACACCAGTACATGTGTCTGTATTCTGATGGATTCTCTTATGAATGACCTTAATAAACCACATTCTCAATATTTGTGAAAAGGTAATCAAAACATTTTACACCTCAGTATTGTAAAAAGATACAAATTTTTACTGAGTTCTTACTAATCAGTGAGGCACAGTATAGGGTATGGTTTTGGTTTCATGCAGTGTATACTCTAAGAAGGAAGGAAGTATTAAACAAATAACTGTAAACAGGATGAGTCTTAGACCACAAATGATCTAGTGTACTATGGGAATTATAGCAGATGGACCAACTTAGGTGAGTTAGAAATGGAAAGAAACGACTTTGTTGAGCAACTGATGTTTAAACTCATGCATGAAGGGTAATCAGAAATAAGTTAGCCAAAGAGCAAGGGGGATTGTGCTTCAAGTAAAGGAATAGCATATGTGGAGTCCCACAGGTCAGAAAAAAGTTGTGTGTTTGAGGAATTGTAAGAAATCCAATATGGGGAATTATAATTGGTAACAGTGGAACAGTTTATAGCAGACGAAGCCTCCTACTAATAACACATTTATTTGGAATGAAATAATGAAAAATAAACAACTGTTGAAGGCATTGGAAAACAACAAAAACCAGAAAGGAACTGGAAAGAATTCAATTGCTGGAAGAAGGGAAACAAACAAAATGAACCTACATTTATCCAGCTTATCCTCTGAGAACACTTTCCAGTTTGCACAGGATACAGCTCATAAAGAAAGTGCAAACTTACTGGATTAAAGAAATAAATGTTGACATTTGGGCCTCCAGGATGCCTGGAATTGCGTGGAAACTTCTAAGAAATGAGAGGACCAAGGAGAGGGGCGCCCCCAAATCTGTTCTTTAATTCCACTTAATTCCTTGCCAGATTCCCAACCTACCTACGCAGAGTAATATACTGGGACCAGTTGCAATGTATGGGGGTTTTCCCCACACCACCAAGCAATTCTCTGACACCAGCTGGGCATCCTATAGTTCAACTCAATTCTGACACTGTCTAATCGGGAGAAAGTGTCAGATCCCACAGGTTAAAGGCTCAGTCCCACAGGACAGCCTTCCCATTACCACTTCAGATGTCTGCCAAAAAATCAAGGTTGTCACCAGCACTTCTAACCAAGCAGCTAGAGATATGAGGTTCCAATGACCCCCAGCCTGGGATTGATTAGAGAACCCAAAGAGGCATCTTATGTGCTAGATGACCAGTTTATTATAAAAGGCTATAACTCAGAAAAAGCCAGATGGAAGAGAAGCATAGGGCAAAGAGTGGGGCAAGGAACTTCCGCGCCCTCTCCGAACACTTTGAGCACATCACTCTCCCAGCATCCCCACGTGTTCACCAACTCGGAAGTTCTCTTAAATTCTAAGGGTTTTAGCTCTGTGACAGAAAAGGGCACAAAGACCAACTGTGTATTTATCATAAATCACGATATCCCCCAGAAAAAAGAAGTAGTTGAGAGGCCAGAGAGTTGTGCAGAGATTTCAACAGCTGCTCGGGTTGCAAAGTCAGAGTTTGGAGTTCAAGTGATCCACACAATGGACGTTTCCTTGAAATCCCAGAAGGGCCCCATATTTAGAGTAAAGCCAAGGATTGAGGGCTATATTGTAGAGCTAAGGGAAAAAACAAAACACACGTGCCTTTAGAACGCCAAAAAACAAAACTTTCATGATATCATGGTATCTTTGGCTGCTTGCTAGAGCAAAACCTAACACTTGAACTAAGAATAGAAAGGAACTCATTGAATATGAAAATCGATAACTAACATTATACTTAATGGTAAAAATATTAAATAGTTTCCCCCTGAAATCAAGAAGAGTACATGAATGTTCACTTTTATCACTCCTATTCAACATTATGATGAAGGTCCTGTCCAGTGAAACCAACAAGAAAAAAAAGTCATAAAGATTGGGAAAAAATAGAGCTCATTCTTTGTAAACCACATGACTAGCATGTAGAAAACCCAAAGAAATCTATGAAGTACTGAACTTCAGAGTGAGGTTGAAATTATTGGATTTGAGGTCCTTTTATAAAAATTAAAAATGCAGCACACAAATCACAATTTGAATATAAATTAAAACAATACAGTTTATAATATCAGCAACCTTTAAGTATATGGAATACATTTTACAAAATACATGTAAGACCTCTACATTTAAAACTAGAATGTAAATTTTGCTGAGAAAGTATAGAACCCAAATACATGAGGAAATAAGCCACATTTTGGATTGGAAGATGACATTTTAAAGATATTTAGAGTTTCAATGTCTCAATGCAATAATTTCAATTAAAATCCATCAGACTTTCTGTAGAATTTGACCAGCAATTTTAAATTTATATTAAAGATGCAAACAATCTAGAGTATTCACGAACATTTTTAATAAGTAGAGTAAAATCAACAAGTAGACAAGTGGAATAAAGAATAGAGAAATAGACACACACAATGAGGTCAGGTGATTTTCAAGAAAGATGCCAATTCAAGGCAGTGGGGAATGGAGAGTCTTTTTTGACAAATAATCCGGAACTACTAGATTCACATCTGGAAGAAAAATGACATCAAAAACTGCTACCAATGCCACCATTCCTGCCTCAGGCATATAGTAGTAGCTAGAGGCCAAGGATTCTGCTAAATATCTTACAAAACACAAGACAACCCCACCCCTCAAGTGGGTCCAGTCAGAAACGTCACTAGTGTCCAGAGAGGCAAACTCTGCTGTAAATGTTAATGCCAGAGGTGCCTGGGTGGCTCAGCTGGTGAAGCGTCTGACTTCGGCTCAGGTCATGATCTCACAGTTCATGAGTTTGAGCCCCACACTGGGCTCTGTGCTGACAGCTCAGAGCCTGGAACCTGCTTTGGATTCTGTATCTCCCTGTCTCTCTCTGCCCCTCCCCCACTCGCATTCTGTCTGTCTCTGTCTCCCTCAAAAATAAATTATCATTAAAAATAAATAAATAAATAACTAGATAGGTAGATAAATAATGTTAATGCTAAGCCAGGAGACTATCCTTACAATCCTGGGGTAGCAAAGATGTTTTGCATAAGTCACAAAGCACCTAACTATAGAAAATGATAAATTGGACTTAATTAAAATCTCCTCACTAAAAAAAAAAAATATGAAGAGGGAAGCCACAACTGGGAGAAAATGTTTACAGTACAAATGCCTGTTAAAGGACTTATAACTAGTATATATAAACAACTGAAAAAAACACTAATAAAGACAGTCTAAAAAAGCAGTGGACACTTCACACAAAAGAAGACATATGAATGGTCAAAAACAAGGGGAAATATACATATTAATCATCAGGGGAATGTGAATTAAAACCACAGTGTGCCCTTGCTATCATATTTACTATCATATTTACTATCATATGATCATAAATACTATCATAATACTATCATATTATCATAAATACTATCATATTTAGAATAGCTAACATTTAATTTTATTTATTATTATTTTATTTTAGAGAGAGAGAGTGCGTGAGCAGGGGAGAGGAACAGAGGGAAAGACAGAGTTCCAAGCAGGTTCCATGCTCAGTGCAGAGCCCAACGCAGGGCTCCGTCCCACGACCCTGAGATCATGATCTGAACCAATATCAGGAGTCGGATGCTCGGGATCCCTAGGTGGCTCAGTTGGTTGAGCTTCTGACTTTGGCTCAGGTCGTGATCTTAGGGTTTGTGAGTTCTGTGAGTTCGAGTTTGAGCCCCGCATTGGGCTGGCGGCTGTCAGCGCAGAACCTGCATCAAACCCTCTGTTCCCCTCTCTTTCTGCCCCTCTCCTGCTCTCTCTCTCTCAAAAATAAATAAATGTTAACAAAAAGGAGTCAGATGGTACACCAACTGAGCCACCCAGGCGCCCCAAATAGCTAACATTGTAAAAGATGGAAGATGTAACATGTGGGTGTGGATATGAAATGACTGGATCTCTTATCGATTCTAATGAGAATGTTAAATGGTGCAACCAGTTAAGAAAACCGTTTGATGGTTTCTAATAAACGTAAACATATGCAATTGCATGCCCAACAATTTTACTCCTAGTTATTTATTTAAGAGAAATAAAAAGCCCTATGTCCACATTGTGTAAGAGTTTCATGGAATCTATATTCATAACAGGCAATAAGCAAAATGCCCACTGACAAGAGAATTGATAAGAAAATTATGGTATTTTAAAATGGTATATTAATATGATATATTATTACTAGGCACACTACCTGGTGATAAAAAGGAACAGGCTATTGATTCTAGCAATAACATGGATCAATCTCAAAAACATTACGTGAATAAACTAAGCAAGACATGAAGCGTATATACGATGTGACTCCACTTATATGAAGCTACAGATTAAGCCAAAATCAATCTATAGAACAATTGCCTCGGGGAGGGGGCAAAAAGAGGAAATTAAATATGACCAGAGCTAAGACAGTGGTACAAATTATAGTTGTTGAAAGTAGGCTTCTCTTCTGTCAAGAAAGGGGGGAAGAGCTTCTCCCATGAGTGAGCAGATTCTTAACATAGTTCCAACATATTTCTGAGGTTTGATTAACTAATAGGGCCTATCCGGAAATTTCCTAACTACTCAGGCACTGGCTACGTATTGGCAAATCTAGTCATACTCCCAATATCCTCCTTGTCTGGGGTATATCCAGGATGGAGAATTAGAATAGTACAGTGGATTCTAATTTTCAGGCCCTATCTCGGATTATGAGCTTGAAGGACAAAAGCTCTCTCTCAGTTGCATTCAGAAGGAATTTGTTTTTGTTTCTTTTATTCTTTTTGCCATGCATTGGCATGGAATTAAAGTGTTATGTTTTCTGCTGATTATTTGTGGGCCTCTAAAGAAGAACATTATGGAAAAGTAATGAAATTAAACAAAACAAAACAAAAACCTCAGACATCTCATAGAGTTGCAGAAGTTAATGAGACTAATAGGCTCATAAACAGGCTTATTTAAAAATAAACTTACGTTAACTTTCTGGAAGAACTTGATTTAGAAGTTTCATGTCTGTTTCAGTTTTATAAAATGCAAGTAGGAAATAATTATACCTGCTATATTTATCCCACATTGTTGTTCTGTGTGATTAATTAGAATATATAGGAAAGTATATCTATTTTAAAAACACAGAGCATGACGCAGAAGCATAGAACAATTTTATAATTACCATAAAAGTTGTGTCTCAACAATGTATCTTTTTACTGACCAGATAAGACTCTCTATTCCCCACTGCCTTTTACTAACATTTATTGGACGCCTTCTGTATGCTTGGGTTTTTAGAAGGTGTCTCATATATTCTTTAGTGTACTGTGAAGAAACTGTGATTCAGAATGTCAGTTAACTTTCCTAAAGTCTTGACATTTATATTAATTTATTGTATCATAAGTGTCCACATAAGCTGGCTTTATTTCTGGTATAAAGTGGGAAGTCAATCAAGGAAATAACAAACTTGCTCAAAGATGAACACCTACATAATCAATAGAATAGGAATGAAAAGAAAAGTCTGCCCAGTACTCTTATGGCATTACATTTCATATATTCTTGCCTGCATTCTTGCCATGTATTTCAAAAGCCAGGCAATGCTGGCTGTTGGCAAAGGCTATACAGTGATGCAGTCAAGGCTAGGATGGTCCAAGAAAACATTTTTAACTAAGATTGGTGTGTGTGTGTGTGGGGGGGGTCTTCAAGAATGATACATACCTAATAATTATAAATGAATATTTGTTTTTTAATCTTCTTGTCATCCCAAGGTTTTCTTAAAAAGGCTAAATTACAGCCTTTTGACTTGTCTTTCATGCACAAACATCACACCCAGCAAAGAAGTCAGTCTGGAGTTCTTCAAAGTGGAGTGAAAATTTAAAGACTCTTTGGGCAAGCAATCTGACAGTAATACTTTTTAGATTTGGGGGATTGTTTTTTCTGCTTTTTTTTTAATGTTTATTTATTTTGAGAGAGAGGGAGAAAGAGAAAGAGGAGGAGTAGAGAGAGAAAGAGAGAGAGACAGACAGACAGAATCCCAAGCAGGCTCCACACTGTCAGCCCAGAACCTAATGTGGTGTTCAATCTCATGAACCATGAGATCATGACCTGAGCTGAGATCAAGAGTCAGATGCCCAACCGACTGAGCCACCAGGCACTTCTCTCCCACTCATTTGTAGTTTCGTCAGCCACAATAATTTGACAATAATTTTTTTAGTACTTGATTTTGTAAAATTATTTCTAAGGCATTAAACATAGTTCTCATAGAATAAACATCTTTCTCTTTGCTCTTGTATTTAACCCGTCCATGTAACATTTAGTTATAACAAATTATTTCACTTAAAATTAATGTGATTTAGTGATACAATTATATCTATAATTACCAGCGCAATTATAAATCTAACAGATTTGGTTAGAAACAACTGATTCACGGGAGATACATTTGTCTGCTGATAGCCCAAGTAGGCAGGCAGATAAGAGTGTTTCTCCCCGTTGCAAGCATCAGCAGGCAGAAGGCGTTGGAGGAATGTATTACAGAGGGAATGGGGAGCGTATGCCCATCTGGAATGTATGTGAAGTGGAACTTGGCTAAAAAGCTTTAGCTTGGGTCACCTGGGTGGCTCTGTCGGTTAAGCACCTGACTTTTGATTTCCACCCAGGTCATGATCCCAGGATCATGGGACGGAGCCCTGCATTGGGTTCCGTGCTGGGCACAGAGCCTGCTTAAGATTCTCTCTCTCTCTCTCTCTCTCTCTCTGCCCCTCCCCCACTTTCACGAGCGTTCACTCTCTCTCTCTCCCACTCTCTCTCTCTCTCAAAAAAAAGCTTTAGCTAACTGATGAATGATGGGACCATAACAATAACCAGAGACATGGTTGATAATATGCTCAAGGTTATTCACCATCACCTTCCTCACCTTCAGGTTTAAAAAAAAATTTTTTTTAATGTTTATTTATTTTGAGAGAGAGGTAGAGTGTGAGCAGGGGAGGGGCAGAGAGAGAGGGAGAGAGAGAATCCCAAGCAGGTGCTGCGCTGTCAGCGCAGAGCCCAGGGCAGGGCTCGAACTCACAGGGTCATGAGCTGAGCTGAAATCGAGAGTCAAATGCTTAACCAGCTGAGCCACCCAGGCATCCCCACCCTTCAGGTTTCTTCTAATGCAGGCTGTGTTTGACCTGCAGGGTTTGACCGGAGATTCAATTACTTTGGAAGACCTGTTGCTCTGTGCAAGACTGAAAGACCCCCTCACCTCTCTCACTTAGAGACAGTCTCTTTCTGTCTCTGGCTTACTTCACTTAGCATAATGTCCTCTGCATGTGGCATCTAAAAACATGGAAAATACAGAATCTGAGAGGAGAGTGGTAGAGTAGAATGGTAGGAACCAGGATAGGAGAAGTGGGGAAAACAGAGATGTTAGTCAGAAGGTACAAAGTTTCAATTATGAAGGACAAATAAGTCTTAGAGATCAAACACATCATCATGACTGTAGTTCAAACCAATGCACTGAATACTAGACACTTAAGAGAGTAAATTTCAGGTGCTTTTTTGGACACACACACACAAAGGTAACTATGTGTGGTGATATTATATTATATATGCAAATATAATATATATGTGTATATATTATATATTATATATGTATATATATGTATTGTATATACATATATATATATAATTTTAGTGAGAGAGAGAGAGAGTGAACTCAAGTGGGGGAGGGGCAGAGAGAGAAAGAGAGAGAGAGAGATTGAGAGAGAGAGAATCCCAAGCAGGCTCCATCCACGCTCAGATTGGAGCCCTGCAAAGGGCTCGATTCTATGACTCTGGGATCATGACCTGAGCCGAAATCAGGAGTCAGGATCTCAATCGACTGAGCCACACAGGCATACCAAGGAGATGGTATGTTAATTAGCTTGACTGTATTAATCATTTCGCTATGTATATCAAATCATCATGTTGTGCACCTTACATATATAAAATTTTTATATTAAAATTAAAAAAAATAATTTCATAAAAGAGAAACAGTCTCATAGAACATGCAGCCGTAGCGGACTTTTGTTTCCTAGAAGTGATCTCAGGGGACACTGACCAAGAAGTATTCTCCTTCGGAGAACCACTGGCCTCTGGAAATTCCTGGATGGGAAAAAAACCCATTCTTTCACCTCTGGGGAGGTATCCGTGTCTCAAAGCACACTTCCTTCAAGAAAAGAAGGATCGCTCATTCTGAAGGCAATGTCTTGCTCTGGCCCCATTCTGAACTGTTTGAACTCTTTCATTAAACTTAGCACAGAACACACTGGAAAACTCAGAATGCACAGTTTGGTGGGAAGGTGACTTTGGGAATATAGCTTTCATAAAAGAATATAAGATGTCCTGAAAGCATTGCTTACATGCTGCAAAACCGAAGACTACCCTTAATATTAATTGATATCTGGAAAATCCATATTGATTGCCCACATTGCACCTGCCTCAGGTATCATTCTGCACTTTTGTATTTTATTCTCTATATTTTCCGTGATCTTAACCCTCTTCTCTCTGCAACCTTGTTTGAGGGATATCAAAATAAGATGTTACCCGAAGACACGAAAGCAAAACGTGTGCAAAATCTGGAGAGTGGTGGCATGGAAGTCTGGGAAGAGCGCTTATTTATTGCAATAAAAGAAAAATGTTGAGACTGATGGGAATAGTGATCTTTAAGTGTTTTTTTACGCACCGCTGGTTGCTTTGATGCACATATTACATTAGATCCACATAATATATTACATATTGCTTTGCATTTGCTGAACGAAGCCACTGGGAAGCCTGAAAAGCCCCTAGGAGGAGCACTGGTTCCAAAACTAAGGTGCTGTTTCCTGGAGAAGCAGATGCCATTTCACTGCCCTGAAGTTTACATATTTGCTTTGACCTTTAGAGGTCTATTTTGAGTGGTTTGCTGTCTGCTGTAGGTTTTACCTGGAGACAGAATTGTCGATATATCTACTGTCACGTTTTTGTTTGCTGGCTAGGAAATATTACAGCAAGCTTTATTCTTAAGAAAGAGAAATATATCTGTGTCTCAGAACATTCTTCCCCAAGGTAAAATTGTCTGTACTTTTCGTGGGCTTTTTTTTTTTTTTTCCAGTAGTTGCTGCCAATCCTTTGCTGTTGCAAATATGGGAACAGCCACTGGCTGCTGCACTCTTCCCTTTTTCTTCTCCTTCCATGCTTGCGGAAATAAGAATTGGGGAAAACTATTGAGCCTACTTCTGAAGCAGAAGTTTCTGAATAAAACATTTAAGTGAGTTAGTAACGTTATTGGGGTCGTTAATTGTAGAAAACTCCCCGAGTTCCTGGAATAAAAACGAAGCCCGTGACTCTCAGTCAAAACATGTACCAGGCACTGTGAGGGATACAGAGGCAGTATGATGTGGCCTTGTCCTTACCATGATTGGGGAGATAAGGCATGTCATAGTGTTATGCCCAGAATTCGTGATCCCCAAAGGCCACCAGGGAGTCAAGTCCGATGCAAAAGCAAAAGAGCCTTTATTCGAGCTAGCTTGAGCTCAATCTCCTACCTGCACCAATGCAGCGGTGAGATACCGGAGAGAGAGAGCGCATTTCAAAAGCACGAAGGTTTTATAGGGATCATGGCCTTAGCTGATTGGCTGGAGAAGGGTCGTGGACTCAGCCGATTGGCTGCCAAAGTGTGGTCCCAGATCAGCAATTATCAGCATCACCTGGAACTTGTTAAAAATGCAAATGTTGGGCCTGGTGGTCACAGACCTACTGAATCAGAAACTCCGGGGGTGGGGCTCAGCAATCTGTGTTTGAACAAGTCTTCCAAGAGATTCTGATGCACCTGAAGTTTAAGAACCACTGTGTCTGAGGATCTCTAACATGTTTGGCCTCTGTGTATCCAGAACGTTTCTCACTGGTCACCTATCAACCATTGGCTGTCAGCCTTGCTGTGCTATATAAATACCTAGCACCAAACACCATCCCCAGAGACTCTGATTAATTGGTTTGGGGAGGGGTAAAATGCTCCCAGGTCATTCTAAGCCTGGACAGGGTTGAGGGCTCCTGCCTCTGGCCCCTACCGGAGAGAAGCTCTCCCTCTTCTACTCACACGTTCCACGCCTCTCACACTCCCCTTCCTCCCACCTCAGACTTCGGAAGAATGCATCAATCAGTAACCTGCTTTCTTAGAAAACATAAGTTACTCAAGGGGAGGAGGCGTGTTCTGAGGTTTGAGCAGGAACTTCTTTCTGCGGCCATATTGGGGACATAGTCACTAGTCAGCCGGCCTAGGTCTGCTCTTTCAATAGATAAATAGAATACAAGTTCTGACATGAGATTATTGTCTGGTAAGGACACTAAATATTATAAGGAGCTCAAAACAACTGGGTATTTGAACATGGGAGCCTTTTGGGGGGACTTAGCTGGAAGCTGTGCCTTTGCTAATAGCTAGGATTTCTATAAGCCAAGACATGGATGGAAGTCGTGGCCCATGCTGAGCACAATGCCTGGCGGATGACAAACATTCATTACATGTACCAAGTGTCCCCAAAGATGATGATGATAGGCAATGTGTCACTGGGGCTAGGAGAGCAGGCTCTGGATTTGAACTCTCTGGTTTTGAATCCCAGTTCTCCTATTTACCAGCTATGACTTCAGGTAATTTTCTTATACTTACTGTGCCTCAATTTTCTTATTTGTAAAATGGGAGTAACGCTAATCCCTACCTTATAGGGTTGTTGGGAGAATTTACATTTAAATTTCAGTACCTGCCACATAAGACTAGAGATCCTTTAGAAATTGATTGTGAAAGCTTTGAAAGGACAAAGCTCTGTACTCATCCTGGAAGCAATGAATGCTTTTTCAATCACGTTATTTACATCATGAAAGATTGGTTTGGAAAAACAAAGTGATTATTTATTAAAAGAAGTGATGGAATTGGGAATAATAAGAATTTAGGGCGCCAAGCATACGCTTAACCAATGACAGTATATGGTGCTGGATTGTTTTTTGGTGTTTTTTTTTTGTTTGTTTTTTGTTTTTAATTCTCAGAATACATGAATCTGGGAACCAAGAGGTGGAAGTAAGTATGGATCCTCTAAATATTACTCTTATAGTCTGACTCACAATATGTTTGCCTCTATCCCCATGATGTTATGCTCTTGATATCTTAGTATTCAAAGGACAAGAGCTTGCATCAGACCCCAAGCAATGGTCTATAAAACAAAGAATTGAGACTTCCAGAAGGGCATTTTTAGCTTCTGGTGACACCAGACCTACGGAAGAAAAAGTTACTGTTTGGCAGACTGATCCTGTTTATGGAGAATAGCATCGGTGCTACACAATATATGCAAGAAGGGAGATATCTGGAATTCAGGACATTTCTCAGTCACCTTCTAGATACTGCCATATCCAGTGATAAAGGTTCATGGAAGATTACAGTCTTGCAATAAAAGCAGGGCAACCAAAAGGTAAGATAACCTGGAAAGGAGGTTTTGAATAACTCTACTAGGAAAAGAACCCAGTCTACTGAGGTGCTGACAGAGGGCAGACTTAACATGAAATAAGACAAGCAAGAAATTTGGAAATACAAACCAACTTTCATGACCAGTTGTAGAAACAAGGAGAGTAGCTATCCGCATGTTCTAACTGACCTCCGTATTTTCTTTCCCCTCACCTTCCCCCACTACTGGGCAGAGTGTGGAGTTGGTAGTTTGATAACTGAGTCCATATTTAACTTTAAATTCCTATCAAAATCTCATCAATCATTGTCTGTCATTGTCTCTGTCCCTGGGTCAGCTTTATTTCTTCTCTCTAGTTCAGCTACAATTTCATTTTGATGCTTAGGAATAGCCTGGGTGAAAATCAAAGATGTGTGGGTCCTTGTTGGGGAAGATAATTCAGCATAGCCTGTAGCTGATGCAAAAAGCTTTTTAAACACCAGGCTAGTTTGTCATTGTGCTTTGGAGAACAGTGACTGGAAATGAGAATGTGAAATAAAATGAATAGATCTGTGGGCACCTGGGTGGCTCAGTTGGTTAAGCATCTGACTTCAGCTCAGGTCATGATCTCACGGTTCGTGGGTTTGAGCCCCACACCAGGCTCTGTGTGACAGCTCAGAGCCTGGAGCCTGCTTCAGATTCTGTGTCTCCCCCTCTCTCTGCCCCTACCCTGCTAATGCTCTGTCTCTCTCTCAAAAATAAATAAACATTTAAAAAGTAAAAAATAAGTAAAAAGAATAGATCTGGTTCATTTACTGTGTTTTGGGCAGGGATCTGGAAGAGGAAGTGAATCTCACTAAGAAGTGACAAGCACCATTCATCAAACTGTGCAGGGTATGTCTTCAGTATTGACCCGTGTCTGTAAAAATCATAGCACCAGTGGAATGATCAGATTCTATCTCAGGAAATCAGGGTCTCCTCAGAATTTTGGAAAATCCACGGGCTCCAAGAAATTTTCAAGTGAGAGATATTTATTCCCCGCTAATGAGGAAGATGCACATTTGAGCAATTGTTTGGAAAAATCAAAGTAATGTTACAGTAGGCTTTTATGCCAGCACATTTTCTTTGCATATCTGAGTTGCAGGAGTGATTTTTGGTGCATATAATTACTAACTTCTGACGATTAAATTTATACGTGATCACTGTAATTTTTTTTTTAAATAAAGATAAAACTAAAGAAAAAAACAGCACAAATGCACACTTTGATGTTATTTCCTTTAGAACTTCTCACTTATATTTTTATGAAGTGTGTACATTTGGATCATTCTTTTTCATTTCCAGCCTTACGAAGGTATAATAGGCAAATAAAAAGTGTATATATTTATATTGTACAATATGATATTTGTGATATATGCATGCATTGTGAAATGATTACCAAAATCAAGCTAATTAACTGGCTTTAATTACCTCATTTAGCTATCTTTTGCACATGTGTGTGCATATGTGTGTGATAAAAACATTTAAAGATCTAGTCTCTTGGACTAGAGTCACCATGTTGTACATTGGATCTCCAGAATTTATTCATCTTGCATAACTGAAACTTTGTGCCCTCTCACCAGCATCTCCCCATTTCTCTGAACCGCCATCTCCTGGCAGCCATCATTATACTCTCTGTTTGGGGGAGGTCAACTGTCTTAGATCACAAATATAAGTGACAGGAAACAGTATTTGTCTTTCTATGACTGACTTATTTAACTTAGCCTAATGTCCTCCAGGTCCATCCATATTGTTGTGAATGACATGATTTCCTTCTTTTATAGGCTAAATAACACTTTGATGTATTTATATGTAACATTTCTTTAACCATTCATCCATTGAGGGACACATAGGTTGTTTCCATATATTGGCTACTGTGAATAATGCCACAATACACATGAGAGCACAGATATCTTTTCTAGATACTGACTTCATTTCCTTGGGTATATATATCCAGAAATGGTATTTCTGGATTGTGTAGTAAATCCATTTTTAATTTTTTGAGGATCCTCCATACTGCTTTCCACAGTATGGTTGGTTTACATTCTCACCAACAGTGCACAAGGGTTCACTTTTCTCCACTTCCTTATCAACACTTAAGTATCTTCTCTTTTAAGAAAAAATTTTAATGTTTTTTATTTATTTTTGAGAGAGAGAGAGGGAGAGAGAGAGAAATAGAGCATGAGTGAGAGAGGGGCAGAGAGAGAGGGAGACACAGAAACTGAAGCAGGCTCCAGGCTCTGAGCTATCAGTACAGACCCCAGTGTGGGGCTCCAACTCAGGAACCGCAAGATGATGGCCTCAACCGAAGTTGGATGCTTGACTGACTAAGCCACCCAGGTGCTCCTATTTTTAATAACAGCCATTCTAATAAAAATGAAGTGATGTATTGTGATTTTGATTTGCATTTTCCTGATATTAGTGATATTGAGCACCTTTTCATACACGTGTTGGCATTTGTATGTCTTCTTTGAAAAAAAGAAGTCCTTTTCCAGGTCCTTTGCCAATTTTTTAATCAGCTTATTTGTTTTCTTGCTATTAAATTGTTTAAGTTCCTTATATGTCTTGGATATTAACCTATCAGATATGTGATTTGTAAGTATTTTCTCCCATTCCTTAAGCTGTCTCTTCACCCTGTTGGTTGTTTCCTTTGCTGTGGAGAAGTTTTTTGGTTTGATAATGTCCCACTTGTCTATTTTTGCTTTTGTTGCCTGGATTTTGGGATCATATCCAAAAAATCATTGCCCAGACCAATATCAAGAAGATTTTCCCCTAATCTTCTTTGAATAGATTCACATTAAATCTTTAATTCATTCTGAGTTGATTTTTGTATACAGAGTGAGATTAGGGTCCAATTTCATTCTTCTGCCTGTGGGTATCTAATTTTCCCAGCAGCATTTGTTGAAGAGACTATTCTCTCTCCCTGTGTGCTCTTGGCACCTTTGTTGAGATTGACCATTTATGTGTGGATTTATTTCTGGGCTCTCTGTTCTGTTCCACTGGTCTGTATGTCTGCTTTTATGCCAGCTTCATGCTGTTTTGATTACTATAGCCTTGTAGTATATTTTGAAAGTATACCATGATACTCTCAGTTTTGTTCTTCTTTCTTGAGATTGCTTTGGCTACTCAGGGCTTTTGTGGTTTCAAATGAATTTTAGAATTGTTGTTTTCTATTTCTGTAAAAAAAAATGCCATTGGAATTTTGATAATAATTGCATTGCCTGTGTCAGCAGGTAGGTGGGTCTTGTGCCTGAGTTCACAGGGGCCAGCCTAGAGCTTTGGTCCATGGGAGTGGGCCTAGAGACTCTGTCCACAGGATTATGCCTGAAGCCTGGGTCCATGATGGACAATCTGACGCTGGGGCAGGTGTGGTGCCTGGGTCCATGGGGATGAGCCTTGTCCTGAGTCTGGGGCTGGCCTGGCACCTAAGTCCACAGAGATAGGCCTGGTGCCTGGGTATTTAGATGGCTGGCTTGTTGCCAGGGTCAGGTTTGAAGTCTGATTCCTTGGGCAAAAACTGGACCCTGAATCTGTGACGACTGACCTGGAACTGGGTGCACAAGGGTAGTCCTAGACCCTGGGTCCACTGGAGAGGACCTGGACTTTTGGTTTGCTGGAGCCTTGGGCCACACAGGTTGTTCTGGGGGTGGGCCAGGAGCCTAGGGCCAAGGAGTTGGCCTGGTACTGAGGAGGGTCTGGTGGCTGAAGTCCATGGAGAAGTCTGGGGCTCGCTTCACTTTTCTTTTCTCAACCCACAGGGAGGGTATCCCTCTCTGCTTCACTGCCTCGGCTTGGGGAAAAGGTGATGTAGGTAATGTGAAACTGTCTTTCCTACACTCTTCAATGTGTCTTTTCTTATTTCTGTGCTCCATCCAGGTGCTGTAATCTCTCACCTGGAATCCTTAACTCTTGGGAAGGTATTTTTTTCAGGGTAGTTGTTCGGATGGATGTTTCTGTAAGGGGATAATCCCTGGAAACTCATTCTGCCATCTTGCTAGCATCATTCTCTGTATCTTTCTGTATGTATGTTTCTTCTTGCTAATTACAAAAATTGTGTGTGTGTGTGTGTGTGTGTGTGTGTGTGTGTGTCTTTATTTTTGAGAGAGAGAAAGAGCTGGGGAGGAGCAGACAGAGAGAGGCAGACACAGAATACGAAGCAGGCTCCAGGCTCCAAGCTGTCAGCACAGAGCCTGTTGCGGGGCTCGAACTTATGAACCATGAAGTCATGACCTGAGCTGAGGTCCAACACTTTACAGACCGAGCCACCTAAGCTTGCCTCTTCTTGCTAATTTTTAATCAAGAAACATAGAACTATCCCTTCTTCAGCACTTTATTTCAGTTTGGCTTAAATGTCACTGCAACCAGGGAGCTTCCCTGACTACCCTATTTAAACTATCATCCTCCGAACCCCCATATTGTTTTTCACTTTGCTTTTCATCATAACATTTATTGGTAGCTAGCAATGTATTATATTTAGTTGTTACTATGGCAGGGATTTTGTTCATTTCATTAGCCCTAAATGCTAGAATAATGACAGTTATGTTATAAATACTTAGTAAATATTTATTGAATAAATTTATTAAAATATATAATTCAATAAAGCTTATTCATGTAGGGAATTCAAATATTTTGTTAAAATTATTGTTTATTATTGTAAATAAATAAAATTATTTATTCTACTTTTTTTTGCTTTTTTTATTATGGTAGAATTACTTTGTGTATCCTCCTCCTTTCTTTTGTTAAAGTTATGATGAATGATTCTGTTTTCCAATTGTATTTCTGAGTGATTTATATGCAATTTTCTTTTTGAAAGTTGGTTTATAAAATTATTTTGTGTGGGCCATTTTTTGGACTCTATTACTGATTCTTAAAATATTAAAATTGATTCACTTGCATTTTTTAAATATATATTTATATAATTGGGTGCTGAAAATGGTTGATTGATTAGTTAGCTCATGGGATATTCTGAATAAACTACAACCTTTCTGTTGGTATTAATAATATACTTTAACCTTTATATTGTCAATGCTAAGGATGACTCTTGACTTACACTATATTCCTAAAATTTGCTCAGTCACTATCTGATTGCCCACACATTTTTGCTTATGCCACCCAAATCCTGTTAAGTACAGAAGCATACCAAGAGAGAATGACCAAGGGAATTATGGCTGCAACTGGTCAAAATCTGTGAATGAATAATTTCTTTTGGTCCCACTGAAATCCTCTTATAAGAAGGTAAAGGAGGTGGAGTAAATGGAGAAGTTCCATGGCTTGATATGTGTCCCCAGCCATGAAAATAACTATATTTGTTGTCAGGTTCAGGAAATTCGGGTTTCTATTCTTCCCTTATTCTTCCCAATTCTATTCTGAGCAGTGCTCAATGACTCAGAAAGAGCTAGGTCAACCACATTCATGGATTCAGCACATTTATCCATTGTCTCATTCCAAATGTAATTAACTGTCAGTAGGTCTAGTGGCCAGAAAAAGCTCTATGAAATATACAGAGATTAAATTCTTTTCAGAGATTCTCCCTGGACAGTAGTGATGATGCTTCTGTCACTCACTTGATGATGCCAAATGAGTGCCAAGTATTAAAGGAATCCTTTAACTACTTGAGCTATACCTGTGGGATCACTGGATTTAAGGAAGAGTCTGGATCAACTAGTAATATTCTAATCTTCATAAAGCCCTTGGCTAAATTCCATGTGTTTTTTTCCCCTCCGTAATAGAGCAGATGAACTTCTTGCCAATAATGTTTAGTATATATACAAAAAAGCTTATATGTGGTAGTGGTGATTCACTCCTAAATTGTACTTCATGGTTTGCAAAAATTGTTACTTTTCTAAATAGAGGTAGGGGAATCACAATTCAGATTATACATGAAAGTTTTTCTGACATTACATAGAACCTCCCACGCGTAGCATCAGTCTACATCTAAACGTTTTTTGTGCTTCAGAGACAATTAATTCTCCCTCTTGTCTGCCAACTGGTCCCTGATGCTGTGTATACAAAAATGCAATGAGCGTTCCAAACGCCACAGAGATGTTAAAAGGGAACAAATGGATGAAACTCATTAGAATACTCATGAAAGATTATTGAAAAACATTAGGACAGAATTAGAGACCTTTAATTTACAAAACAAATGAAACAAACTACCTCTGCAACCTTTACGTGTATGTTTTAAGTAGTATCAGAAGTATAATTATAGGGGTGCCTGGGTGGCTCAGTCAGCTGAGCATCTGACTTCGGTTCAGGTCATGATCTCACGGTTCATGAGTTCGAGCCCCACATCAGGCTCTGTACTGACAGCTCAGAGCCTGGAGCCTGCTTCAGATTCCGTGTGTCTCCCTCTCCCCCTGCCCCTCCCCTACTCGTTCTCTCTCTCCCCCCCACTCCCTCTCAAAAACAAATAAAAAACATTAAAAGTTAAAACAAATAAAAGAAGTATAATTATAACCTATGTATTTTGCAGTTTCTGATGCTCTGGGTTAATGTCTTCATACTAAAGTGTATTCACCAATATTCCAGCTCCTCTATTTGTCTTTCCAGGTTCTAGAAACTTCAGTGTTACTCATTAGAGGTCTTACCTTCTGGCATGTTTGAAAGTGGTATTCTATAATCATATAATGAATATAAAGTTGGATTATAGAATATCTCACTTATCTTTGGAGTTTATTGTTGTAAAAGTGTGCTAGTATTTTTGTCACTGGTTCAAAGTGAAAAGTGTTTGCTTGTCTTATACCAGTAATTTTTAAATCTGAAATCCAGGAGATGCTGTGAGAGATATTCATCATGATTCAAATAAAATAGACAAATCTTCAAATAAAAAACTGGAATGCCATTATCTTGTGCTTCTTCAAATATCTAGTTGTGCTTATTAAAGAAAAGTGACATAGGACTTAGATATTATTACTTGGTAGTTTCTATTAGTGCTGACATCCCATCTGACAGCTTTGAAAGATGTTTCTAACTAAATTATTCAGTGATTTTTTTTTGTGGGCTTAAATGATCCAATGACCAAATATGAACAAAAATTCACATGTGTAAATACCCCCTCCACCCCCGCCATATAATTTCCCAGACTGCATTTGTACAATGTTTTGCCAAGTAATTCTATCAATTCTTTCATGCATAGGAAGTCCTAACACAAAGGCTACTAGTATTTTTAGATTCCCCCCACCGCCCTGGATGTAGGTATAGGGTATGAACTCAAACACAGTATGGAAGATTTGACATTCTGAGATCTGAACAAAACCCACATGGTTATATAATTTTGACAAGGAAAATGATGGTAAGTTTTTAGTAAAACATCTTCTTCTGAGATCTGATGTAGACATAGGCTTTCTTTTGAAATTCTTGTTGCCTCTTATGTTGAGAGCTTAAATATAGCTCAAGGGGGATGAATCTCTAACTCTTCTCTAATGGACTCTCAGTTTTATTTAACTTTTTCTGAGTAGATGAGAGATTCTTGCCATCATCCTCCTTGGCTCATAGTTCAGAGCCTGGGAATAGAAAAGTTTCATCTTTTTTCATGCTTTCTTCTTCCTCAAACTGTTGTCTTAAGAAAAGCCAAGTGATGAAGTAGAGTATTTGCTAAAAATGTGCTGCTTGATGAGATACCGAGCACTTCCTTGGTAGTTTGAAAAATAAAGTCTCTAAAAACTCCCTTGAATTTTTGATAAGTGAGGATGACTTAGAATTGGCGGGGTAGTATCTGCCTCAGTTATAGAACAAAATTGATCGAGAATCGACACACGTAATTATGTTCATAACTTTTTTTTTTCCAGAACGGTGAACAATGACGTTGATGAACACATTTGGAATTAAATGTGATTGAAGTACAATGTCTGGTTTTTGTTTTTCAGCCTGACAGGTATTTTCCCAAACTCTTGCCACCACAGCAGATCTGGGCGAAATGCAGTGACATCATTTTTTTTTTTTTATGGTCTGAAAAAAGGTTGTGGCTGCTGCTAATAAATGAGCCAGTATTCTTCACTGCTTGTCACACCAAACCCTGGAAGTCCGTTTTGCTTTTATGCAGGTATCGTTCTATAATAAGAAAACAAGTTAAGGAAATCAGTGCCACTCGAAGAACAAAATCTCACATGAAACTGTTAGTCGGGCTATGACGACATAACTTACCCAAGCGGTGGGTGTCAAAGTGTGTGGAAAGACCTTCATAAAGAAACGCTTCGACAGTTATGAATCCAACCTCACCAGTATCTTCCAAGGAACTGTAAGCTTTCCCTCATCCCTTCCAAAATGTCTAGCCAAGAGAATAATAAACTACCCCCAGGCACGTTTAGTACAACGTGTGACCACCATAGTAGTATGCAGTTAGTTCCTTTGCTTTTGAAGTGAAAAGGAGAGTTTCAACATCTGGGTTTCAAAGACCACGCCGATCTGAACAGGACAAGGCCACTGAAGTGGGCACGCAAATATTGCATTTGGCCTGCTCACTTGAAGCCCTTTTCTAGCTGTGCGCGTGTTTTCCCAAACCATTCATCTCATATCGGATTTCCTGCAAACATATAGACACCTTCTGCCCCCTTGCACAACCCCACCTAATGCTTTATTCATTTGATTGATTTATTTATACTATGCCTCTTTCTCCCAGTGCTCGGACGTGAACTTAATACACATTCAATACCCAAGGCAAACCCGGCAGCCAAAACCGGTTTCAATGAAAGTAAATACTTACTAGGAAAGTATGGAAGGAGGAGCCATGCGTTATATGCTAAGGATCTTCCAAAGGTGTTCCAAAAATAAAGATACTTTTGCCTCTGAAAACTTTTAGAGCACACAAATGGGTTGCCAGTCACCCTCAAAGCAGCACAGAATGAGAGAGAAGCCCGGGTTTTGAGGGCTGCTTTTTCATGATGACTGGACTGTCAGTCTTTTTTTTTTTTTTTTTAATGTCTTTATTTTTATTTCTGAGAGAAAAGAGAGAGAGACAGAGACAGAATGTGAGCAGGGGAAGGGCAGAGAGAGAGGGAGACATAGAATCCCAAGCAGGCTCCAGGCTCCGAGCTGTGGGCAGAGAGCCGGATGCAGGTCTCCAACCCACGAATCATGAGATCATGACCTAAGCTGAAGTCGAACGCTCAACCGACTGAGCCATCCAGGTGCCCCTGGACTGTCAGTCTTTAAGGGTAACTTATAAACCATTGCCAAACTCCATTTCCACAGACCTCTCAATATATTAAGGGAAAATAACACATTAAAAACATAGTGATATTATGCCCTTCCAAAAAGATATACAATGTTTTGTGGGACTTCTGAGTTTGAAAACTTTTGAGAAGTTTGGTCATCTTCAGAGAAACTGACCGGGCTCCAGATCGTATGAGCAGAAGTATTATTTAAGATGAAAATGATGTAACGGAATGCCTGGAACTTAACTGTAGAATTACTAAGAACATAGGCTCTGTGCCTTCCACAGCATGTGAAAAACCGCTGATGGCAGAATTCAATAAGCTTTTTATCAGACACGGGACAACTGCAAACACAGAAGCCTCTCATGTATTCTCCGTATAACACCTTGGTATATGAATGACTGAGATTTGCAGCTATCAGAAGAGCTGGGGTCAAGGGAGCCAGCATAGAGGATCTCAGCCTGCAACACCAAACAAATGAGTTCTCAAGTCCTCACCTGGAAGCCATGTACTTCTTACGCATCTCCAGGAAGGCTGGAGCCGTCAGTGCTCAGTCTTCAGTGGTGAGGCTGGTGGTTCTTTAACTCCCTAGGATGACTCTGGGTCTCGTGATTGTCCACACATCAGAGGGCAGCGGCCTCTGGAAAACAATGGCTCCTTACCAATCTCATGCAAATGCCTCTCTTTGTCAAGTTCTAGCCCAGAACTACACAAAGAAGAGGACTGTGGACAATATAGAATATAGTCCTTACCTTTACAGTCCTTACCTGTAGTCCTGGTTTAGATGCCAAAGGTATGGCGGTCGTGATAAATTGACAGTGAATTCTCTAGCCCAGTTTTTGAATTTTTTTAAATTTTATTTTAGAGAGAGAGAGTGCACCAGCGGGGCAGATGGTGGGGGGAAAGAGAGAGAGAGGAGAGAGAGAGAGAGAGAGAGAGAGAGAGAATACAAAGCAGGCTCTACACTCAGGGCAGAGCCCGTAGCCCAGTTTTTGAAGGCAACTTCATGGAAGAACAGGAAATTGTGTTTCAGACATGAAAACCTGAAAAATACTGGCAGAAGTAGACACTGGAGGGAGAAAATCTGACACTCAGTTTACAAAGTATCTCATATAGGCAAACTATAGAGTTCTGGAAGTCTGACTTCTTAGTGCTTGACACATTACTTTAGGAATGCCAGTTATTAAAGGATGTGACCTAAAAGAAAAAATTGCTTTAAAATGGTTCAGCTACAAGTTTCTGTGGTGAGCATATATTGAGTTTCTGCCCAGCTCGTGAACCAATAAACTCTTCTTTGCTATAGAAATTTATGACAACCCTAGTTCCCAAAGCCACATAATGAAATCTTTGTTCATAGTTGATTTGACCATGGGAAAGCAGTGGCTCGAGGGAGACTGAGTAGATTCTTCCTTCAGGGGGCTTAGGGGAGTCTGGGCTTCTCTTGCGCATACCAGATCTAAACCTGGTCGCTTGGGGTTACCCAGACTTTGCTGCCATGTAGACAGGCAGAGAGAGATGATGTGGGCAGAGAGAGCGTAACGGGCTGAAGCGTGTGATGAGAGCCCTACCTCTCCCCGGTTCCGGATTGCAGTCTCTTTTGGAGCCATGGAATTGTTGCCCTTGGAAGCTGTGAAATATCCCTGTGTCCATCTAGTAAATTCCATCTCCTCAGCCTGTCTGAGCTATTTTTTTCTTTTTCTTTAATATATCTTGAGTTGGATTCTGTTACTTGCCACCACAAACCACCAACAAGGGATGTTCATTACATTTAAAAATACTATTCAATTTAGAGAATATCTCAGGGGCGCCTGGGTGGCTCAGTCAGTTAAGTGTCCAACTTTGGCTCAAGTCATGATCTCACAGTTCATGAGTTCGAGGCCCATGTTGGGCTCTGTGCTGACAGCTCAGAGCCTGGAGCCTGCTTCAGATTCTATGTCTCCCTCTCTCTCTGCCTCTCCCCCACTCTCACTGTTTCTTTCTCTCGCTTGCTCTCAAAAATAAATAAAACATTAAAAAAATTGAAAACACCATTTTACCTGAAAAATAAGAATGTCTCAATTTAATTCAAGAGAGTCTGTAATGAACAAAAGGATTCCATCATTGCTTACTGTCTTTCTGATGCATTTCTTCACTTCTGAATTCTTATTTATCCTGCTGTCCTGTGATTTTTGAGGTTTTAACTGACCTTCCTCCTCCTGTCTCCCACCTTCCCAACTGGTAAGAAGATGAGAAGAGAAATACAATCTGAAACCCAAACCATGTAGTTTGGACTTTGCTAAAAGTGGCAGTAAATGTGAGACAATTAAATTTAATGACAAAAATGAGGTTCTAGTAAGGCTTCGAGGTAGTCTGTTCCTAAGCCTGGGAGGCAGATAAAGTACAATATTATCTCTTAGCAATATAACCAAAGCTATACCCCAGAGACAATGCATTGGATTGCACATCAAATGACAGATTGCCAATTTCTCTTCAACAAGGTAATTGGCCACACTGGTAAGTATATTATTGCTGATATAAAATATTGTAATAGGTAATAAGAAACCTGGGCTAGCAATGGCAGATTTAGAAGAGAGTTACAAATTTAGCAGAGGAGCATTTATTTGCAATCGACTTTCATACAAGTTTAAGAGACAGAGAAGGCTAGAGACAGAAGGGAGCAATTTCTTGTTGGCACAGGCTTTACTAAAGATATAAGAAGAAATGTGTATTATTGCCGAGATCTACTTCATCATTCTCCTAGGAAAAAACCATGACAATCACTTCATGTATTATTTCTAACCATTGTTTTCATATTACAGCATTAAAGCTGATTTGATTCACTTAGGCCAAGACACAAAATGTGACCACAAAAGCATTCAACAGGAAACATTTATGCCTTAAATAATTCAGCCCGCAGAAGAATTCAGATTACTTAGTTTCCTTTAAATAATTTACGGGTGGCACTCAGGGCACTGAATAATCCACCTTTGAATTGCGGAGCAAAATTATGGTAAGTTTTGATATTCAAATCTTGGATGTCTTTCCTTTCTCACGCCAGCATAATGAATCTGGAAGGAATTGTTTTAAACAGGACAGGTCGTGAGTAGGTTTTGAAAGTGCCAGCTCTTAACAGCTTATCAGCACTCTTCGCAGTGGGCTGCAAGAGCACAGAATCTAAGGCCCGCCCGGTGTCAACCTTGCTGTACTTTTCCTGCAAGACTTACATGGCACAAATCCGCTTCCCTTTTCGGACACTATGTACTTCTTTTAGAACGACCACTGTCTCCTTGAATGCTTGATATATTGCTCTTCAAAGATGTTGGTCCTGTAGCAAATAAAAAAGCTTCCGGTTTGGGAAGAATAGGTGAATTATGTTCAGGTGCATTCGAGTCATGATACAGCTTTTGGTACAAACGTTTCAAATAATTTAGAGATCTGCATAAGGAAGCCACAGAGTTCTCCCTCACCACTCCAACCCAGGCGTTTGCTAATTGAGTTGTTTGCTGTCAAAACACAACATTTTCTAATTGCTTTTATTCTTTTCCAAGTTTATTTATTTTTGAGAGAGAGAGAGACACACACACACAATGCAAGTGGGGGAGGGGCCAAGAGCGAGGGAGACACAGAATCCAAAGGAGGCTCCAGACTCTGAGCTGTCAGCACAGAGCCTGACCTGGGGCTTAAACTCATGAACTGCGAGATCGTGACCTGAGCCAAAGTCGGATACTCAACCACTGAGCCACCCAGTCATCCCGCAACTTTTTTTTTTTTTTTTTAAACAGCGCTTAATTAAAGTTAAACTATTAGGATAAGGGACACCTTAAATAAACAAATTTACACGATGGAGTGATTTGGTTGAGAAATTTTGTTTTTGTATAGGATTTTATTAAAAATATAGCATTGAAATTAAGAGACAAAACTAACCTAGATACTAGTAAGTTTATTATACTTAGTAGCCGATTTTCAAGAAACAGATAGTTTACCATCTCATGGCTGTTCATTAAAAATAGTTCCAAAGAGAACAGGCTTCTTGAAGTTTATTTTTATTGATATTTTACTTGCTGTTTTGTTTTCTCAGTTGCTATTGTTTTATTATTACCAGCAATATTTTGTTTTAAAATTAACCTTAGTGAGATATAATTGCATACAATAAAACTCAGACTTGGGAATTTTGACAATGGTGTACATTTACCTAACTAACATCCTTGAGAACATAGCACATTTCCATCGTTCAGGAAAGTTCTCTTGTGCCCCTTTGCTGCCAGTCTCTCCTGATCTCCACCCCTCGAGACCCAGGCAACTACAGATATTATTTCTATTTTTATAGGTTAGTTTTGCTTGCTCTAGGATTTCTTATCACACAGTAGTATCTAAAAACACAGTAATTATATTTTTGTGTCTCCCTTTTTCATTCAGTGTAACGCCTGTGAGATTCATCCATGTTATTACATGTATCAGTAGTTCATTCCATTTATTTACCTAGTAGTATTATGTTGTATATACGCTACAGTTTCTTCGTCTATTCATTTTTTTGATGGACATTTCAGTTGTCTCCAACTTTTAGCTTTTGTGATATTTAATTAACTCTAATTGGTTATTTATTAAAATAATTTTAATTCAGAAATAATTTCAAACTTAGATAACTAAGTTACAAGAACAGTATAAAGAATTTGGTTTTAGTCATTTAAGAATTTGTCGACAGTGCGATGTTCCCTTAACCCGAATACTTTGGTGTATAATTCCTATGCACAAAGACATTCTCCTATATAATCATAATACAACCATCAAAATTAACAGTGACACATGATCACCACAGAATCTACAGAAGGTGTTTGAATAGCACCAGTTTTCCCAAGAGTTTCAACCAAAGTTGCACGTTGAAATTTGCAGTTTTTGTGTCTCTTTTTAATTGAAATATAGTTGACACATAATGTTACATTAGTTTCAGGTACATAACATGTTGCAATTTTTAAAATGCACTTTAATCAGAAACAATGGCTTAGTTTTTGCTTGCCTTTTCTGATCTTAATATTTTTAAAAATTTTTTTATGTTTATTCTTGAGAGAGAGAGAGAGAGAGAGAGAGAGAGAGCACAAGTGCAGGAGGGGCAGAGAGAGAGGGAGACAAAGAATCTGAAGCAGGCTCCAGGTTCTGAGCTGTCAGCACAGAGCCCAACATGGGGCTCGAACCCACGAAGATCATGACCTGAGCCAAAGTCAGACGCTTAACCGGCTGAGCCACCCAGCGCCCCTGATCTTAATATATTTTGATGATTACAGCCAGTTTCCTTGTAGAATGTTCCTCAATTGGGATTTTGCCTGATGTTTTCACATGATTAGATGTAAGTTATACATTTTTTTGGCAAGATTATCAGAGAAATAATGTTGTGTTCTTTTCACTGTATCCTATTAGGCGGAACACAATTTTAATTTGTCTGGTTACTGGTGATGTTAACTTTGATCATTTGATTAAGGTGGCATCTGCTGTGTTTCTCCATGTAAAATTACTCATGTGCCCTTTTGTGATTACTATTTTGTAGAGAGGTACTTTGAGACTATGCAAATTCCCATTGCTCATAAACTTTAATCATTTTAGCATCCATTGATATGGCTTGGGTGAATTAATATTACTATGCCAAATTGTGATTTTCTAATTCTATCATTCACTCTACATTTATTAGTTGAAATTATGCCAAACAAAATGCTTTCTCTTATCAGTTCATTTGTATTCATTTATTTATAGCAGGATGGCTTCATGGATTCCTATTTTTCAAACAGCTTTTAATTTGTTACAGTCATTATTTATTTTGATATTCAAATTGTCTTAAATGCGACCAGATAATCTTTTTAAGTCAGTTTTTTTTTGTTCTTTTTGTTCTTTTAATATGTCTCCATCACTTGAGCACTGTCTTCTTTCTGATTCAAGATTTTCCAGGCTTACTTTCTATCCTCTGCCCCAGCTTTAAAATTAGCCCTTTCACCTAGAAACCAAGATCTAGACACCAGATGTGCTTATTGCTATTGGGGGATGGTCACTACTCCAGACCTTCTCAGTGGACAGATTAGGGGAAGTGTGTATGTAAATACATATACACACTTAAGCATATAGATATTTATATAATATTTATATATCTATATTTACATATATACACGAGTTCAAGTGATGTCCTCAATTCTCGTTCTGTAACAAAGTGTTCATTCTAATTCACTCCTTTTCCATATTTGAAACTCTCTTCCCTAGAAAAACAGAGATCCCCAAATCTTCAATCTGTAACTTAGCGAATTCAGTCCCCCCATGTTTCCGATCTCCCATCGCCACTGTCACCACCCTCTTAGCCCCTTATGTGGATGCTCTCCTCGCCCTGTTTAGGTTTGTTAACAACCTACCAGGGTCACTTACAAGGGCCACTTACCCTTTTCATCTTGTTTTGGTTCCAACATCTGTCAAATGGGTGCCACTGTCCCCAACCCTGACTGACACCTCCCTGGCTTGCCCCCTCCTAATGGCTAAATTGTTCAGAAAGAAAAGAAGGAAGGAAAGAAAGCAGGCTGAAGTTATATTTAAAGAGTTTATAATCTCAAAAGAGGATTTTTTAAAAGTTATCTATCTAAATCATTACCTCAGGGTAACCAACCAGGTAAAGAGAATTGAAGTATGGCTTTTCTATTTTCATGTAAGGAGCATGTTGATTAACGTATTATTCATTTGTAACTATTGCATTTAAGAACTATCAGCTCAGAGGTTTAGAACTAAAAGAGGAATTGGAACTCCATATCCAGTCACTTAACAGCTAAAATAGGGTGATGAACGTGGGATGATGTTCCCAAAGTCATATAATTGGTAGGCATTAGAACATCTGAGTTTAGTTAACAAAATCAGTAAAAGGTGTTTTTATATCTTTGATTTTTTCCTGACAATTTGTATTTCGTTTTTCATTAATGCCAATGAGGACCTTTCAGAACGATTCGTTATTTCTCTGGTATAGGCAAAAAACCAAGACCCAAAAAACACTAATCATCATTTACTGAGGGCCTATTATGCGGCATATAATGTAGAAGCTTTCCATAGGCTTTTTATTGATCATTTGGGTTTTATTCTTTGTATATAATAAGAAAACCGGGGGTTCCTGGGTGGCTCAGTTGGTTGAGCGTCTGACTTTAGCTCAGGTCCTGATCTCAAGGTTGGTGGGTTGGAGCCCCACGTCAGGCTTTGTGCTGGCAACTCAGAGCCTACTTCAGATTCTGTCTCCCTCTGTCTCTGTCCCTCCCCCACTCATGCCCTCTCTCTCAAAAATACACATTTAAAAAAAACCTTAAAAAAAAAGAAAAAGAAAAACTACATTCCAGAGAGGGTAATTCATTTACCCAGAGTTATATTGGTAGAATTAGGATTTACACACGACTGTGTATGATTCTAAATCTCTTCTGCTATGCTGCGGAAACTTGCTATATTTTAGGCAGAGGCCCATGCATTAGCATTAATGAAATTGGCTTAATAAAAACAATGTTTTTTGTTTTTGTTCATATACTTGAAAAGTCCTGGGCTAAGTCTGATTTCAGCTGCAGCTTGATCCTAAGGCCTTGTCCCATGCTATTTATCTGTGTTCCTCAGCTCAGCAATGCTTTCTTCCATGTATTTCTCTGTTCTCAGTTTCCACGAGGGGCAAGTTGGTTGTAGGAGTTACTGTCACATTCAACCAGGTTTAAGGGCAGGGGGAAAGAGATGGGAGCCTTTTTCCTCTGGATTCCTGGCAACAGCTCCATCCTGTTTCACGATTCCTGGCTGTGCCATGTGTCCATCCCTTGACTAATTACTATGGCTAATTAAAGCTGTCTGCTGAAGCAAATCTCCCAAATCCTCTAGCATGGCATGAAAGTAGGCGTAAAGTCCCTTTCCATAGGAAATTTGGAGTACTGTTTTAAAAGAAGAAACCTAAAGGGATGTTCGGTGGCAGAAGCAAAGGATATTTACTAAATGTCATAAAGAATTATTAGCAAGTAGAGCTCCTGATTCTATCATAGTTAACTGCCATTTACCCTGCCCCAAAGGGACAATACACCTCCCACATCACTGTCCTGAATGTGCCTAAGGCTTTATGGTTACGTCATGGGCAAGAACACGAGTACCCTGGGCTTCAGAGTGGGGTGGGAGTAGCAGGCTGTACTTTCTCGCCAGCATCTCTAAAGCCTGCACATTCTGCCAGTGTCTCAACTGTAGGTTTTAGTCACTGTTTCCTGATATTTCTTAATTCCCATAATTTACCCTTAGCTTCCTTCTTCCCTGTGCTATCTACCTTGGCTTAGCTTCAGATTCTTACCACCTCTCTGATCTTCCCTCTCCTAAGAGCCTCGGAAATTTCAAAAGTGAAAGAAAGTCAAGCCCTAATTTTCTCACTTTGTTTCAATATTCAATATTCAGACGAGGTCAATGTTAAACTTCATACATCACATTTCTTTTTTGAGCCTTTAAAAAAATTTTTTTTTAATTAAATTCACTTATTTATTCTTGAGAGAGAAAGAGAGAGTGTGAGGGACAGAGACAGAGAATCCCAAGCAGACTCTGGGCTGGCAGTGTAGAGCCTGAGGCAGGGTTCGGTCTAACAAATGGTGAGATCATGACCTGAGCCAGAATCAAGAGTCAGGCACTTAACCGACTGAGCCGCCCAGGAACCCCTCTTTTTGATCTTGTTAGTAGGTATAAGGGTTACCATCCAAGGATAATCGAGTGTATTTATCTTACCAGTAAGTAAAAACTTAACCTATTTTCTAATTTTCCATAGTGTGTGGTGAACTCTTGAAAAGCAGTTCTCAAGCTGGGTGATTTTGTCCTAATCAAAAGTACGAAAGATAGAGAATGTTCAAGTGGAAAATCTGATTTTTTTTAATGCCATAATTAACATCAGAGATAAGAATTAGATCGCGAATAAATTAAGGAAGACAGGTGGAATTGTTAAGTCACATCCCATCGGAACTTGACACCAGTGTTGTCAGCATATTGCTATTGATTTAATAACTTCTTACCGGGGCGTAATTCAATCTTAGGACTTCTCTCCTTCAGTTAAAACATTGTGTTTTATTTCCTTAAATGGTTCTATCTGTGATGGTTAGAATGTGCTGAGTTTGACCATACATAAGAATCAGACATTGGCTGATTTTTGGATCTCAGAAGTGTAGGGGATCTTTGAGGAATTTGGAGTCATTCACAGTCACTGTAACTCATCTGTAACTGACGTGGGTCCTTGGGCTCCCCAAGCAATAGAAATTAACTAGAGGCCAAACAAGAGTTCCAGACAAGGCTTTTACTGGGGCGTATGCTGGAGCATAAGGGAGACAGCGCAAAGGAAAGGGGTCTTCAGCCTGGTCCCCCAAACAAAGGCTGGGAAATTTTTAAAGAGACTGAAGCAGGAAAGGGGTGTCATTTAAGCGTCATTGTCATTTAAGCGTCATTAAGCGTGTGGAGGTGGGGAGTTCTTGGTGCCTGTGCACGTAAATGTCATGCTTTAACGTGTATTGTAAATCTAATTAGCATGTTAAATCTCCACCCCAGGGTGTGATTTTTAGTATTATAATGAGAAAGAGAGTCCATGAAAGGTCAGTGCTGGGGTCCACCTTGGCGCAGACTGATTTGGTTGGATCTTCACTAGTCTTTGTAGTAGACTGTCCTTCAGGTAAGCATCCTGCTTCCGATTCCCTGCAAGATATGCTACTCAAAGGGCATGGACTTTCAGCTATCCAGGAACACTGGATTTTGTGGTTCAGGATGAGGGGACCCAAGTCTAGTCTCTGCTCTGTCTTATTACCACCATTTTGTTTTACCAATTTCGCATATGCAAACTACTAGCCTAGGCATTCCTAACCACTGACTCATGAATATCTTTTCTGTCATACTAATGGCAGATCAATAAGTTACTCTAACTGAAGATGAATATATCAGTACACATTTATACTGTTCACTTGATTTTCTCAAAACGCATACCAAGATCTTAAGGCATTGGGAGAGATTATAATGTCT
Source organism: Prionailurus bengalensis (assembly GCF_016509475.1). Taxonomy (NCBI): domain Eukaryota; kingdom Metazoa; phylum Chordata; class Mammalia; order Carnivora; family Felidae; genus Prionailurus; species Prionailurus bengalensis. Next base: position 170,194,943 of record NC_057344.1, on the reverse strand, counting down.
ACAACATCCATTAACATTTGATTCATAATTTGTTTGAATTTGACAGCAAAATACAGAAGATGAATCCTTTCAATGTGCCATTAATAATGAAAAAGCTCATATACCAAGACACTTCACGATTGTGTGTTCTGCTAGTTATTTAAAAAGAATAGAAACGTTTTTAGGGGGAGTTGCCTAAGCCCCACATTCCAAAATAGATGCCACAAGGTATAAAGGGATGAGTGTATGACAAACTAAAGAAATGATCTAAAGAATTCTTTGGAAGATGCATTGAAAAGCAGTTTAATTCTCCTTCAGAAGATCTACTATGTGGACCCAAACCCTATCTGCCATTTCCCATTCTGAAATATGGTAATACGGAAATTCTTTTTAAAAAACAAGTAAACAAGAAAGCACAAACTTTATGCAGCCTTCAAAGTAGTTAAAAAGGGATCAAGTATAAATAGCAACAATTCTTTCCTGTGATGACCATGTTAATAAACTAAATTAATTGTGCTTAATCATGACATTAAAATACATTTAAAATTCTTAAAAAAGACATTGATAATAATTACTGTGGAGATCCTTCACGATATGCATGCACACTACCCTAATGCCTTGCATTAGTTGCATTCTGTTTGAAGAGCAGTTGGTGTTACCTGTGACTATAGATCCAAGAGCTAAATCTCTAGGTAGTCTGTCCACACCCTAAGACATACGTTGAATTAGGAATGAACAGGACTATGTCTTGGGACTAGATGATCTCCTGCGTAAGAGAGTAGCAAAAGCGCTGGTTTATTTTGTCTCCTTGTGAGCATCTAACATATCGCTTGGCACAAAGAAGTGCTTGATATGTGTTTGCTGAGTTGGATCAGTAATCATCCTGCAGTGAAGTTCTTACTGCATTGTGCTGTGATGGTTTGTTTGCTTTTAATTACTTGTTTGATTATTTAACTTACTGAGAGTAGGTCTCGGTGTTTTCAATACTGAATGCTTAGAGTCAAGTGTAGGGCTTGGCACCTATTAAGAGTCCAGTAAACATTTGTACCACAAACAAATGAAAGTTGAATTAATTATGATGCCCTTGAAAAGTACTAGATGTGAAATACCTCAAATGTGAAAGATAAAGTTACTGAAACCAGAAGTCTATGACGGATTTTCCCAGAGAGAACAAATCATAGACTCTAATTTAGCATTCAACTTTCTATTTGCATGTCTTATGGATCATATACATCGACGTGTTTTGCTTGTTACTTTCTTTTTTTTTTTTTAATTTTATTTTTTTAAGTTTATTTGCTTTATTTTGAGAGAGGAAGAGAGCAAGCAGAGGAGGGGTAGAGAGAGAGGGAGAGAGAGAATCCCATGCAGGGTCCGTGCTGTCAGCACAGAACTCGATGGAAGGCTCGATCTCACAAACTGCAAGCTCATGACCTGGGCCAAAATCAAGTGTCTGATGCTTAACCAACTGAGCCACCCAGGCGTCCCTGCCTGCTACGATAAAATCAGAACTGCTTAATCCTTCACCAATAGCTATGGCTGAACAAATAAATCATGTGTTTCAAATGCTGATTGCACCAGAGCATACTGGGAGAGTACACAAACCAGCCCAATAAAATAGGAAAGGTTTGAAAGAGATTTCAGTACTCAAATAGTTTCTGTCTTACTGTTGGTATCATTGTTTTTTCTTGCCTGAACTAACTGTCCTTTTCAGGTTTTGATTTCTTGTGGACATATAACATCTCTCTAGTCTACAAAATGTCCTTCGTAGTTTTCTTAGTGTGACTGAAGTGTCACAGCCTTTAATCTTTCCCTATCTTATAAATGCTCAGTTAAGGTCTCTGACGGTTTAGAGTACAGGCGGCACAGGCAGGTTTCATGGTCAGTGAGCTGCTCCTCACCTGAGATCACTCCCGTTCTCCCGCGGTCTGAAGATTCCCAGTGTCCCAAGGGTAGCCCTGTTCTGTCCCACGGCCTGTGATGATGCATGCTCACAGTACAGATGTGGAATAGGTAGGGGTTTATACATCACATGCTGTCAAGTGCTTCCACGTACAGGATTGTATGTAGAGACAGAGGAGACAATAAAGATAAAGTTACTTGAGACTTGCTTTCAAAAATAGTATGTCATGATGGGGGAAATCCAACTGCAAATTTTCTAAGAAAGGAAGGGGGATCTTTCCCCTTATTTTCTTTTTGTTTGTTTATTTGTTTATTTTTGAGAGACAGAGAGAGTGACAGCAGGGGAGGGGCAGAGAGAGGGAGACAGGGGATCTGAAGCAGACTCTGCAGCAACAGCAAAGAGCCCGATGCAGGGCTCCAACTCACAAACCGCGAGATCATGACCCAAGCTGAGTTGGATGCTTAACCGACTAAGCCACCTGGGTGCCCCCTTTTCCCTTATTTTAAACAGGGAGAATTTGTAACATCCATCTGTCCTTACGATATCTGAACATTTATCACATTCTAATGTATATTATTTTCTTGTTGATGTAATTATCATTGCAGACACTGCCAGGACCCCTTCCATAGGCCCTTGGCCCAGGGTGGCCTCCACACACAGAATGTTGTTAACCCTGAACACCTCTGACTCTTGGTCTGAGGGCTGTTTGGCTACCCAAGTGCTTTTGGCTCAAGAGCAAGGTAGGCTGAGTGCTAGGGAATTAATGCTCCCGGAAGCAGCCTACAGCCAATGATGGACAGGAAGTCAAGGGATGGGTACCCCACCTTCCCTGCCCCTTGCTTGGGATAACTAAAGTTCTTGTCTCTCTGCCAAGGGAGTAAAGTTCTATTGCCCAGAGGTAATTGCTAGATAATGAACTTTCTTGGCTCTGTTTTTACTTCTTGCTTTGTTTCTCACACCCTGCAGGTATTTCCTGGGATTGTCTCCTAAATAAACTATTTACATTTGAATCCTTGCCTCAGAGCCTGTTTCTGATGGAATTCATAGCCTAGGTTATACTGCAGTGAGCTGAGAGCAGGGATTCCAGCTGCTGTATGCATACATCTCACATCACAGGCTGGAACAGACTTGCACAGAGCTGGCATTCAATGCCGATTGAATGGTTTTCTGAGTTTGCACAGTAATGAATTTTCTTTGAACAGGGATCTGCATGTAATATTAGACACGCTCCTATGAATCTTCAAAATATGCTATGAAAAATTAAGTACTGGGACACCTGGGTGGTTCAGTCAGTTAAGTGTCTGACTTTGACTCAGGTCATGATCTCACGGTTCATGGGTTTGAGCCCCACATCTGGCTCTGTGCTGATAGCTCAGAGCCTGGAGCCCGCTTCAGATGCTGGATTCCCCTCTCTTTCTGCCCCTCCCCGACTTGTGTGAGCTCGCTCACTCTCTCTCTCTCTCTCTCTCTCCCTCTCAAAAATAAATAAAAACATTAAAAAAAAAAGAATTAGGTATCCTACTCAAATAATAAAGTTATCTATTGAATATCTCTAGTGGTTGCTACATTCCGAGGTTGACTTTTAGAATGGACATCTTATTTTATCTTCATAGAGGCATGAAGAACTGGCTGAGAAGGATGGTGTCTCTGGGACCAGACTGTCTGACATCATGGTCCACTGAAACCTTGGAAACTTCAGGAAAAGAATTTTCCTATCTATGTCTGTTTCCTTTCGTATAAAATGAAATGAAATTACCTACTTTACAGGGTTGTTAGTAAGATAATATGCACCTTTAGCCAATATCTCACATGTTCAATAAATGTTAGCTATAAAAAGAGCTAATATGATATATCACTATGAAGAGAAATGATTCATCTTTTTTTTTTTAACGTTTATTTATTTTTGAGACAGAGAGAGACAGAGCATGAACAGGGGAGGGTCAGAGAGAGAGGGAGACACAGAATCTGAAGCAGGCTCCAGGCTCTGAGCTGTCAGCACAGAGCCCGACACGGGGCACGAACTCACAGACTGTGAGATCATGACCTGAGCCGAAGTCGGACGCTCAACCGACTGAGCCACCCAGGCGCCCCGAAATGATTCATCTTATTAGAGTTGTAGTAAGTGTGACTCATGGAATTTTGCCCAAGACTCTACAGTAAGAAGGGTGCCTGACTGGCTCAGTTGGTTGAACATCCAACTTTTGATTTCAGCTCAGGTCATGATCCAGGGTTGTGGGATCTAGCCCCATGTCTGGCTCCACACTGAATGTGGAGCCTGCTTGAGATTCTCTTGCTCCCTCTTCCCTTCTCCCCTGTTCACACACACACACACACACACACACACTCTTTCTCTCTAAAATAAAAATAAACTAAAGAACATTTTTAAAAAAAGGACAGTATAGTTAGTGTCAGAGTCTGGATTCGACATTTTGTCTTTCTGAACTAGCACTCCTCAATCCGTTCTCCTCTGTCCATTACGCACTACTTACTACCTTCATCCTGACCATTATCACTGAAATGGGGATGTGGAGAGAAGAAATGTTTGATCTTTCATAAATGAATTGCTCTTTTTCTAGTCAGTTTTATCACCACTACGCTGTCCCTTCCTTTCCTGCCACAGTTCTACCCATCTCTGGCCAAACTGTGAGCATTCTTGCACTACTGACCTCTGGTTGAAATGCCTCCCCTATGCCACCCTCCACTTCTTCATCCTAACTCACAGTTGTTTTAAGTGTCAGCCAAGATTTTTGTGCCATCCACAAAGCCTCTCCTGATGCCCCGGCCGGAGTTAGGTAGTTCAGTGGATTGTAGATAGCCACAAGGTGTTTGCCACCTGTTCCCTGTCAAGAATATGATAGAAATTTGAGATATGCATCTCATTCAGGCCTACTTTGGCTGAAGGCCCAGATTGTAAGAGATTGGTAACGTTTACTCCTCGTGTCTTGAAACATCCTCTCTTACAGTCCTGAACATGTAAGAAGTCCTGACAGAGTTGCCATATTACGAGGAATTCTAAGCTAGCAACATGTAGAGGGTGGAAAAAGAGAGATAGAGAGAGGTACGTGGCCAGCCTCTAGTCATTCCAGTCCTCAGTGATTTTAATTATTATAGCTAAGGTCTCAGGCATCGTGAGTAGGGACAAGCCATCCTGTCTACATTCTGCTAAAATTGCTGACCCACAGAATTATGAGATATAAAAATAACACATTAGGGCACTTGGGTGGCTCGAGTCGGTTGAGTGTCCGACTTCAACTCAGGTCATGATCTCAGGGTTTGTGAATTCGAGCCCCACATCAGGCTTGCTGCTATCAGCACAGGGCCTGCTTCTGATCCTCTCTCCCCCTCTCTCTGCCCCTCCCCCACTTGAGATTCCCCCCCCCCCAAAAAAAAAAAAAACAAATTGTTTTAACCACTATCTTTCAGGACAATTTGTAACTTAGCAGTAGATACTGGAGTTGATACCCCTCCGATCTACTTCCATGGCACTCCGTCTTATGCTACCGTAATGCCTGTAACAGTACCTCATCGTTTCTTACCGTATGTTTTTCCCACAGACTTACAAATACCCTAAGTGCAGAGATGGTGTCTGGTTTACCATCATTTCCTGGCATAGATCTGGTGCTCCACAAATAGTGGCTGAATAGAGAATTTGGATATTATTTATTGGTGCATAATTATGGGAAATAAAAATAGTTTTGCATTATTGCTTTATGAATCATAATCTTTTCTCCCTGTCTCAAGATGCCTGTTATCTTTCTCATTTTTTTTTCATTAAATATCTAAGGCACATATGCTATATTGCCGACATCGTGGTGAAGGTTTGGAATACAGCAGGGAACAAGGGCCCCACAGTTCTTGCTTTCATGGAATAGATCTTACAATCTTTTCAGAGTGACAAACAAAAATGTGCATAACTAAAGATGTAATGAAAAACTATGAAAGTGGAAGCTTACACCAGAACATCTACCAGGGAGGCATAAGATAGCTTGAGAGGTCTGGAAGGCTTGCCTGCAGAAGCCACTGGAAGAATAAGTAGAAAGTAGGTTGTCAAAGAATTGAGGGTAGGTTGGAGCAGGGTAAGCATTGTGGGGAGAGGAAGCAGTTTATGGGAAGTCTCTGAAGTAGCCAATGTGTTTGCAATTTAAGAAACTGAAGAAGGTCAGTGGAGCTGGATCATAGTTTCCTTTCATTCTCCATATTCCAGAAAACCATACTGTCATTTTTGTAGTCACAGATTTTCCGTGTACCATCCCATAAGTGTTTTTCAATATCACAGACCTCTTATTCACCTTGAAGAATGAAAGATTTTTTTAAAAAAATTAAAATCTTAATAAAATAAAGTTAGTTCTAGCTGACTCACTTAGAGGTAATTTTTCAAAAGTTCTTAGATTTAAATATTCTTTTGTCAGCTCAACTTTAATTCCAGGGGTTTTAGAGAAAGAATAATTATATGCTGATTCTGATCTCAAAATGTCACTGAGAATAATTAACCAGAAAAGAAAGGGGTATTGTATTTAAATATTTTGTATCAGAATAAAGTGAAAAAAAAATAGGTCTTATTCTTTTGGATTTTGAACATTATCTATGAATGCCTCTGTTCATACTATTTAATGTTTTTAAATATTTAAATAAAAATGTAAAGACATTCATGTTTTAACAGCTATATGTACAATACAATTTATAGTAATTTCATTGATATGGGGTATTATTGAAATATTTACTAATTTATAATGTAAATGTTTACAAAATAATAGAGTTGGCATAATAGCAATAGTTTAATATTATCCATAAATTAAAAGGATGAGCTTAAAGTCTCCTTGTTTTTAATTTGTAATTTCTTGCTATCATTCTGATCAGCCAAACTAAATGAGATAATATGTGTACAATACTTAAAAGAGTAATTGGCACCTAGTAGTAAGCATTAATTTTTTATCATTGCTGCTTTGCCACACATCTTAACTTCTCTCTGCCTACATTAGTAACATTCACCTACAAGAACTTTAAAAGCCTCTGATATGCAAATATAAAGCTTTTGTTTGCCATCAACCAAGACTAGGATTGACCCCACAGTATAATGACCCTGAAGTGTCTCCTTTTAGTATGCAGAACTCCGTATCTACTGTGACTAAGTAGAAATCATTAGGCTGCTTATTTCTGAGTAATTCAATTCCCAAAATAATCCATATATTTCTTTCTTTTTCTTGCTATTATTTCTAAAAATCAGCCAATCCTATTGTTATGAACACTTACAGGGACCTCCTGTCAAAAGGTCCTCCTCCTCTCTGTGCCTCTAGAGAGAAATGGTTTTCACAGTCATTCATTTTACCCCTCCTTGCTTCAGTCGGGGTTCTCGGTGCCTAAGAAGGTCAAGATTCCTTCACTAGGGCTGGGTAGAGGAGTAGGAGGTGTATATGTAATACAGCTGAATTCAGTTTGAACATCCAAGCTGCCACCTTGTAGAGATCATGGTTGTACCTGCAATCCAGGAAGATCTTTAGTGAACTTTACAGAAAGAACATATTCAGAGAAGTGTTACTGGTAGATTTGAGAAAACAAAGTAACCATTTACTTTGATTCCTTCACTGGGGGTGGGTAAAGAGCTAGGGGCTGTACTATAATTATAATAATAATTCAGAGGTAGTGTTTGTAGACAACCTGTCACTACCAATAAAATCATGGAGAAAAGGGTGGAAAGCAACTAAAGCCAGGTAAGAATCTTTGCTCATAAACTAGCATGAAATAGCACATCCCCTGGCTTTCTAAAATCAGCTCACTTTTGAGCATTCCCTTTCCTTTTGCTGGAAAGAGGTGGTTTGCAAGGGAATAGACAACCGCCACCCCCATCATTGTTGCTGTTCCCATTCTCTGGAGAAGTGCAGTGCACTGTGGATTTCACGTGAATGTATCCAGGTCCTGAAGATAATAGATGTTATCTGTTATCAGTGACACAAATCACTGTACAGATATCCAGGGATCCCTCCCACTTGGTTCTGCTACATCTAGGTCATACCTAAAGCATGAGAGTGTTATGCCCAGAATTCGTGATCCCCAAAGACCACTAGGGAGCCAAGACCGATGCAAAAGCAAAAGAGCCATTATTTGAGCTAGCTCTAGCTCAATCCCCTACCTGCACCGATGCAGCGGTGAGATACCAGGGAGAGAGAGAGAGTTTCAAAAGCACAAAGGTTTTATTGGGGCCTAGGGGCAGTTGGTGAGGTAATGGCTGTGGCCTCAGACGATTGGCTGGGGAAGGGTCGTGGCCTCGGCCGATTGGCTGGGGAAGGGTCGGAGTCCTGCTACGCAGGTCGCTGGGCATGTTTTGATCAGGAAGTTTGAAAGGGTGAGCGGGAGGTTACTCAAGGGGAGGAGGCGCAGTCTGAGGTTTCTGCGATTTTCCCGGAAAAGGGGTCATGTCGGGGACATAGTCACTCAAGGTGGAGGACACAGAACAAGATGGAGTCGGCTGGCGTAGGCCTGCCCTTTCAAGAGTCTGTTGAGGCTGGGGCGCCATTGCTCAAATCCCTAAAGATGATGTGCAGTAACCCTTTTCCAAAGTCTGGCCCTCTCTTGAGGTATTGGTCTGAAGCTGTATATAGGCCTTAGCTCCTAATGAAATCCACAGACTTCTGTCTCCTGTCCTGGTCCTCAGAAAGGTCTTCTTCCAGATCTTCCTCTTTTTATGTGTTTCTCAAATGGACTCCTGTAAAGTCAAATTTCTTCTCTCTCTCTCTCTCTCTCTCTCTCTCTCTCTAGGAAACATACCTTAATCTTGTCAGTGGGCTTGGTTTTGGGAAACAACAGTTGGGAAGGGAGATGTCTTTCAAATAAATTTGCTTTCACTACTGCTACCACATTTCCACTAAGCAAAGATGCACAGAGCAAGCTACTGAAGCTTAAGTTAATGAAGCAATAGAATGTACAAGAACAAAAATACTTCCAAATTCTCTGCTGAAACATAGAAACAAAAGCAGCATTAGTCAAATAAATGCTTTCTTTGGTTGCTCTGATCATGTTTAATGATAGAAGGAAATTTATTTTTTATTTTTCTATTTTACTCTTTTTTTTTTTTTAAATTTTTTTTTTTCAACGTTTATTTATTTTTGGGACAGAGAGAGACAGAGCATGAACAGGGGAGGGGCAGAGAGAGAGGGAGACACAGAATCGGAAACAGGCTCCAGGCTCTGAGCCATCAGCCCAGAGCCTGACGCGGGGCTCGAACTCACGGACCGCGAGATCGTGACCTGGCTGAAGTCGGATGCTTAACCGACTGCGCCACCCAGGCGCCCCTATTTTACTCTTTTTAAAAATATAATTTATTGTCAAATTGGTTAACGTATAGTGTGTAAAGTGTGCTCTTGGTTTTTGGGGTAGATTCCCGTGGTTCATCGTTAACATACAACACCCGGTGCTCAACCCAACAAGTGCCCTCCTTAATACCCATCACCCATTTTCCCCTCTCCCCCACCCCCTTATCCACCCTCAGTTTGTTCTCTGTGTTTAAGAGTCTCTTATGGTTTGCCTCCCTCCCTCTCTGTTTGTAACTATTTTTTCCCCTTCCCCTCCCCCATGGTCTTCTGTTAACTTTCTCACGATCCACATATGAGTGAAAACATATGGTATCTGTCTTTCTCTGACTGACTTATTTCACTTAGCATAATGAAATAATAACGAAATGAATAATGAATAATGAAATGATTCCTTCCATAGAAGGAAATCTAAATTCTAGAGGAATTATATATATTTGTGTGTATATGCATATATATATATATATATATATATATATATATATATGCTTTAAAGTCTCTGAGGACTTTTTGAAGGGGAATTAACATTTTCAGACCAAGTTTTAGCTGTGGCTCCCATCATCTGGTACTTAAGATACTTAAAACCCATCCAAAGAGTGACCCCAATGATTTCTCAGATCCCCAAAGAAGAATATCACTTATACTCACAAAGTAATCTATCTGCTTCAGTCATTTCTCCCTCCCTTGATTTGACTCACCAGGCCAAAGTCTACCTCCCTTCAATTTTCGTGAAAGAGTCTTACTGATGCCCTGTGGGATTGGCAAAGCCCAAACAAAGAGACTTATTTTTCAAATTTCCCATCTTGTGCCCGATCAACACTCCCTATGCCAGGAGACTTACAAAGGCATTCATGAAAGCAGTTATTTCTGCTTTTCCCTTCTGGCCCTTCTCTTTTACAAATACTGACATTTTACTGTCCTCTTCATGCTTTCCATCTCACTTTTACAAATGTACACAGTAATTTGGGCCACAGCCTTACAAGTCTCAATCCATACGTAGTCGGAATCCACTCTTCCATTTTAGTATTTCTCGCGATACAATAACCAGTGTTATTGGCACTAGTTAACTGGCAGAACAAGGGTCCCCAAGATGTCCGTGTCCTAATTCCTAAACTGCAAGTGTATTACCTGACGTGGCAATGGAGAATTAAAGTTGCTCAGCAGCTGACCTGAATATAGAGATATTATTTTGGATTGTCCACTGGCCTCAATATAATAATCAAGATCGTTATAAGTGGAAGAGGGAGGCAGAAGAGGATCAGAAGGAGATGTGACTATGGAAGAATGGCCAGAGAGACATGATGTTGTTGAACTTGCAGGGGGAGGAAAGGAACCACAGGTGAGGAATGTGAACTGCTTCCAGGAGATGGAAAAGGAAAAGAAACAGATATACCCCTAGAGGCCCCAGAAAGGAAGGTAGCCTTACCAGCACCATGATTTTAGCCCAGTGAGACTGTGTCAGTCTTCCAAACTACAGAACCGAATGGTAATGAATTCTTATTGTCATTAAGTTTGTGATGATTTGTTCAATAGAAAAAAAATAAAGGTTTTTTCTATTTTTCTGTTTTCTATTTTTCTACTACAAAAATCCAGTATACACATAGAAAACCAAGAAAAGTCTGAAATATAATTCTTACTTCAGCCATATATAAAGTCATATGGTCCATGTAAAACATAGGCATTTAAGTTAATGTTTGCATCACAGTTTAACTTCTGGCTTAATATTTGAATAATATCAAGAGCCAACTTGAAGCGATTTTCCACGGGGGGAATGCTGGTTGCATCAAAGAGGAATTAAAATATTTAATCTAGAGGCCTAGAAAACAGTTTGCAGCTTTCATAGTGTAGCTTTATTTCAGTCGATGTTTCAAATACCTTAGGGTTAACTCTCAACTGGGGCACATGAGTAGAAAGAAAAGCTAGATCAATATGGCAATGAAGTCCCATAGGGAGTGGGAAGAGAGGGAGGATTTTGGAGTCTGATGCAGGGCTTGATCCCACGATGATGGGATCATGACTTGAGCCAAAATCAAGAGTCAGACACTCAACTGACTGAGCCACACAGGCGCCCCTAGCATAAATTTCTAAATGGCTTTTTTTTTAAGTAAAATATTTAAGGCAACTTATAAACCAGGTAATGTCTGCAATTAAAAACAAAACAAAACAAAACAAAACAAAAACACTTCACTATATTCCTCAGCCTCCCTTGCAGTTAGATGTGTCCATGTAACTGAACTTCGGTCAATGAAATGTGAGCTGATTTGATGTACCCCTAGTCTAGGCCCATTGAAACCTCTTGTGGAATTTTGCATGTACTTTTCTTTCTGCAATCACTAGTTACAAAAAGAGGAATCAAAGGGCCCACATAGAAGACCCTGGGCCCCTAAGATACACATCTGCCATCCTAAATTAGACTATGATTTGAGTGAGAGATAGACTACCATTAAGCTGAGCCACTACAAGTTTGGTGTTGTGGGTTATAATAATTTGCCTGCCCTGACCGGTAGAACTCCTTTATCTTTGTGGAGCTCAGTTTCCTCATCTATCAGATTCCTCTTAACTCTATAATACTGTAAAATTTTAGACTGTGGAATACCTCATGAGTATACTCCCTTAGGGAGTGAAAAAATATTTATTATTTACTTTTTTAAAGTGCATATTTATTTATTTTGAGAGACAGTGAGTGGGGGAGGGGCAGAGAGAGAGAGAATCCAAGCAGGCTCTGCACTGTCAGTGCAGAGCCCAATGTGGGGCTCGAACTCAACAAATGGCAAGATCATGACATGAGCTGAAATCAAGAGTCAGATGCTTAAACTGACTGAGCTACCCAGGCACCATGGGAGTGAAAGTATTTAAAGGTGAATCTGGGACCAGGGTACATGCTGGTTCACAACCTCCTTGGGAGCTTTCCAGGTGTGATCTGAAACTGGCCTCCACACATGGAGGGCAAGAAGAGACCAAAGAAAGAAGCAGGTCATTCCAGACTGGTAGGTGTCAGATTTAATAAGCAAGGAATTTACCCATCACTCTTGCCTTGGGCAGCTGCAAGACAAATAGATCTCCCCATCTTCCCACCAAATCTTAAAAATTTATATAGAGGCCTTAACGGGATTCAATACTGTATACCATCCAAATGGTTCCAACACCACTTACTAACTCAAGGCTGTGTCCTTGAGGCAGTTTCTGGGAGCAAGGAGCCTCTGATTATAGAGGTCTAACTCAGGGGTCAACCAGTGGTCATGTCATCTTGATGAGTTTTCTCATCAGTAGAATTTGGCAAGATGTGGGTGTATAAGTGTCTCTCCTTACTCTGTGTTTCAAGCACACAGGTGATGCATATGTATGTTCTGATTTTTTTTAATGCTAGATTTAAAAGAATTCCATCAGCTGCTACAAATGGTGGGCTAGGAGTCCTTACCATCTGTGACCAGGTTGCTATTCTGCAGGTTCAAATTGGGAGGTTTGGGGAGGATGGCAGTGAGCGACTGAAGATTTCAGGGAAGGTGGAGAGCAGTCTAAATGACTGAGTATCAGGAAAAAGACTAGTTAGTGGTGGTCATATTCCATTAAAGATTGTCAAAGTAGATCATGGCTTGAGATGCTGAAGTCCATCCACAGGCCAGTATATAAAAAATAGAGATGGAAGTTAATGGCAACAAAGGTATTCAGATAGAAATATCTGGAAGGCAAAGAAGAAAGATGTCAGGGACATCAGAAAATGGGTTAGAGGTGAAGATTATGAGCTTGGGGTTGGACCTGGGGATATAGAAATGGGTCATATTTTATAAGTGAGATTGAGAAACATACAGAATTCACCCAAGAAAACAACAACAAAAAAAATGGGATGGTGTAGTGGAAGAGAAGCTGGTTCATCCCCTTACACAACATCAGGGTGACCCTGAACAAGATATCTCCTGATCTCAGATTTCTCATCTTCATAGATGGGAATTTTTTTTTTTTAATTTTTTTTTCAACGTTTATTTATTTTTGGGACAGAGGGAGACAGAGCATGAACGGGGGAGGGTCAGAGAGAGAGGGAGACACAGAATCGGAAACAGGCTCCAGGCTCTGAGCCATCAGCCCAGAGCCCGACGCGGAGCTCGAACTCACGGACCGCGAGATCGTGACCTGGCTGAAGTCGGACGCTCAACCGACTGCGCCACCCAGGCGCCCCATAGATGGGAATTTTATAGCCTGGCCTGCCTCAAAGATCTATTGGGAGAGCAAATGAAATAAACAAATGAAATAAAATGTGGGGACACATTCAGGAATATGTAAAATTTTGTTTCAAAATAATTAATTGAGGCTCTACTCCTCTGACTCCGGATTGACTAAGTAAACCTAAGCATAACCTGGCAGAGAGTGAAAAAAAAAATCTCGAGATGTACACGTATGTTGGAAAGAACAATTATATTATTTTAAAATGGGGTCTTTGATGATTAATCTGTTGTGGACGTGGAAAAACACTATAGCAAGGCATAGGAGAGTAGAATAAATTTATTATACTTACAGGTCCTAGAAGAGGGAGGCATGGCACACCATGCAAGGGTCCATACAAAAGGAACTCCAAGAGAGTGGGCTCAAGCAAGCAGAGGGGAGCTGAGAGCAGATGAGGGCGTGTGGGCAAGTGTTTTCATTGGGGGTCATGGTGGAGTGCTCAACCAAAAGACATGAGGGGATTTCATTGGTGCCTTTGAATGTCACTGGATCCTAGTCAGGGGAGGGCTAGAGGGGAACTTGTAACAGAGACCAGCCTTAACACACTGGTGTGTTTGGTTACCTTTGGATGGTACTCACAGCCCATTTGTGGGGACGTTGAGACATCAGGAAAACATGGAGTCTTACAAATTACGATACAATGCACCTGTTCCAACTGGAGTGCCAGCTTTATCAAGGCTTCCATGTCTCATGTCTTAGTGGTGACTAAGAATATGCAGCGAAAAAACAAAACAGGTAAGGAGATACTTTTCATCCCCATTGGATTTCGCCAACTGCAGTGGACCCAGATTGATTGTGGGCGGCTCCTCCTTCATCCATGTGTCCTATTCACTGCTCACTAGAAGCTAGCATTTACCCAACTGCTGGCCTCATATTGGTCAGAGAATAATTCAGCTTTAAAAAAAGAGTAAGTATAGCCTCACTCAAAAAGGCACTGGCTCTGTGACCAGACTGAATATGTTCAAATCCTGGCTTCTCCATTTATTTGGGATGTATATTGGGTGAAGCTATTTAATTGTTCTGTGTGTTGGTTATTTATTCATCAGATGATTCTACATGTTAACTCCTGAGCTGTTGTATGGATTAAAGAGTTAATATATGTATTTGGAAGGGTAGTTAGCATATCCAAAGTACTTAATACCTATGAACTATCATAATTTTATAGTTATTTTTTTTCCAAGGGAGGAATTCTAGTGCAGTGAAGACCACTGAAATATGGGTCCAAAGACCTGAATTCTTGTCTGTATTAGTCAGGTAAAAGTGACAGAAACAAAAAAACAGGCTAGATTAAACAAAATAAGAAGGAATTTGTTGGTTCATATAACTTTTTTTAGCAGCTATTTTTTTTAAGTTTTATTTAAATGCAGGTAAGTTAATCTATATTATAATAATGGTTTCAGGAGGAGAATTTAATAATTCATCACTTAACGTATGACCCCCAGGGCTCATCCCAAGGCTCGTGCCCTCCTTAATGCCCATCACCCATTTAGCCGATCCCCCCACCAAACACCCCTCCAGCAACCCTCAGTTTGTTCTCTGTATTTAAGTCTTTCATGGTTTGGGGCGCCTGGGTGGCTCAGACAGTTAAGCATCCAACTTCAGCTCAGGTCATGATCTCACAGTTCATGAGTTTAAGCCCCATGTAAGGTTCTGTGCTAACAGCTCAGAGTCTGGAGCCTGCCTAGGATTCTGTGTCTGCCCCTCCCCCACTTGTGCTCTGTCTCTCTCTCTCTCTCTCTCTCTCTCTCTCTCTCTCTCTCTCTTTGTCCCTCAAAAATAAATAAAAACATGAAGTCTCTAATGATTTGCCTCCCAGAGTAGGTTTGGTTTTGAGCACAACTGGATGTTACATTCAGGGATTCAAATGATGAC
This sequence comes from Prionailurus bengalensis, assembly GCF_016509475.1. Taxonomy (NCBI): domain Eukaryota; kingdom Metazoa; phylum Chordata; class Mammalia; order Carnivora; family Felidae; genus Prionailurus; species Prionailurus bengalensis. Next base: position 170,179,670 of record NC_057344.1, on the reverse strand, counting down.
CCCAGATGATCTTTCTCTCTCTCCCTTCCTTCCTTTTTTACTCTCCCTCCTCCCTCTGCCTTTTTTGGCATTACTCTCCTTTAATTTGGAACTGCTAAGCCGGCATTTTCCATATGACATGGGGTGACCTTTGATAGACCTGTGTTTCCAGCTAAGCAACTTACATATAGCCCCAGAAAAAAAAGAGATCCCTCTTTGACACATGTAGTAGGGGTTCTAAAACCCACTCTGAACCTATGAGTGGTGTTGGTGACATTAAAGCTACATGATTGAAGAGAGGAGGAGTGATGGTTCTTCCCAAACAAAATCAGGATATTATTTTTAGAATAGATAGTAGCAGATGCCAAGCGGACAAAAATACCGCACATGCTCTAAATATAGACCCATTTCTGAAGTGTGCCAGCTATTTGACTATGGACAAGTGACCCAAGCTTTCTGAATTTTGGTTTCTCAAGTATATAATGGGGCTTAATACCAGCTTTGTTTAAGTCATCAGGCAAATAAGAAGGTTCAGTGAAAGAATGTGAAAGCCCTTTGTTAAACAAGTTGGTCCTATAAGAGTGTAAGGAAGCAATATTATCTTCCGCATGACTTCTCTAGGGTTTAGAACATCTGTCACCACCACTATTTCCTATTCATTTAAATTGATGTGCTTTAAAAAATCCGCTTCTTGAATCCATTCAGAAAAATACTCTGCCAAGTAAAAGGCAGCCTGGACTTCTATAGATTCTATTAATCACATCACCCCAACTCAACACATCGTCATTTATCATTACTCTGTGTTGATGAACGTGCCATCCATTTTCAGTGCATTTCATGGGAGCCCTACCAGTACTAATTAATTCTAATTAGTGAGAGTCTGCACAGAGCAGTAGACTGTTTGCTCAGGAACATTTTCTTCCCTGTAGTGTAGCAACTGTGGTCCTTCTTTTTGTCTATTCTGCTTGTTGTACTTAAAATGGCTCTAAAGTTTACATATTCGAATGTGCTTTACTACTCACAGTATTCTTTCTGCTAAAAGTGACCTAATTTTTTAAAGGGTATTTATTTTGTTAAAAGTGGAAACAATATGAGGACAGGCAAGTTTAGGACCATCCTCCGACGTAGAAACGATGCCCTACAACACAGGCACCAGCAGCCTCTTGGGACGATTGCTTCTTGATATTGTTCTAACCGTAATCATAAATGAATGATGTGTTTTTTTGTGTGCAAAACTGATCCTGCTGCATGTGTCATTCCCTACATCCTTATCTAATAGCCCTCATGAGGTGGGTATTATATTCTCCACTCTACAGGTTAGCAAGATGAAGTTCTGAGAGCAAAGGTGTTTAGCACAATGTTACACAGTTTGGAAGCGGTGGTTGCAGGACTCAGTCACAAATCCAACCTCAGAGAGCCACTGGAGCACCCTGCCTCCCAGTGAGAAGGGCTAGGGAGGTGGGGCATGCTGTGCTGTGTGGGGGGCAGCTACCTCTTCCCGGCATTTTTACTCCTGGCACGTGGTTTTGCTCAATGAATGTATTGAACTTTCAGTGGCAAGTGCAGAAAAGGGCATTCACCCTGTTCCCAGAGCTATGAATCAAGTCACGGTCAGCCCAGGTGGGCCAATCTAACACCCGAAAGGCTGTTTCTGACATCCAAGCTGCAGGTTGCCAAGCGTGGGCGTGAGTGGCTTTTCATCATTTCTGTAATATGCCCTAAAAAATATTTTGAGTGATTTTACTGAGGTACAATGGACATACAATAAATTGCAGCATTATAGCTGCATATAGGCAGGGGGAGTAGCATATGAGAGGAGAGTGGAAGAAATCATCAAAGGACAGAAGGACATTTTGGGAATGAAGAATATTTTCATCATGTTGATTTTGGTTTCAAGAAACTTACACCACTTACACCTCCAGGCAACCACTGCTCTACGTTCTGTCACTGTAGATTAGTTTTCAGTTTTTAGAATTTCATGTAAATGAAATCATACAGTATACACTCACTTTTTCTTCTGCACTGGCACAATAATTTTGAGATAACATCCATGTTGTGGCATGTATATCTACGCTTCATTTCTTTTCATTAATGAGTAGCAGTTTGATAAGTATGGATACACCACAGTTTTCGTTAACATTCAGTTGTTGATGGGCATTTGGCTTGTTTCCAGTTTTGCCTGCTGCAAATCAAACTGCTATGGACATTCATATATAAGCCTTTCTGTGGCCTGAAACTTTGAATTCTTTTGAGCAAACACCTGGGGGTAGAATGGTTGGTGCATACTTAATTTAAGAGACTCCCGAAGAATTTTCAAAAGAGATTCCACCATTTACATTTCCACCCACGATGTATGAAAATTTCAGTTGCTCTACATCTTTGTCCATGGTTGGTAAAGTCAACTTAAAGAAGTCATTTTTAGCCAATCTAATAAGTGTGTAGTGGTATCTTATGGTTATAACTTGCATTTTCCTAAAGACCCAAGGACTAATGATGTTGAACATCTTTTCATGTTCTTATTTGTCAGCCGTGTGTCTTCCTTGGTGAAGTGTCTGACCAGATCTTTTGCCTATTTTTTAATATGCATTTTTGTTTTCTTATTATTGACTTTCGAGAGGTCTTCATGCATTCCGGATACAAGCCCTTTTCCAGTTATGTGACTTGAAATATCTTCCCCTGTCTTTGACTTGTCTCGTAATTGTCTTCATAGTGTCTTTCAAAGAGCAAAAGTTCTGAATGTAATGAAATCCAATTTATTTTGCTTTCTTTTATGAATTATGCTTTTGGCATTATAGCTAAGAATTTTACATATAACGTTATATCAGTTTCAGGTGAATGGCTAAGAAATTTTTGCCTAATCCAAGAAAATAAATATTTTCTCTTTTGTATATGGTTCAGGCTATGAATTCAAGTTACACTTTGTTTGCATATGAATATCCAATGTTCAACATCATTTGTTGAAAAAATCACCTTTTTTTTTTTTTACATTGCCTTTAGATGCTTTAAAAAATTAACTGACCATATAGACCTACTTCTGGGTTCTCTGCATTCTGTTCCAATAATTTATGCCAATCCAATACATGTCTTAAATATTTAACTTTATGATAAATCTTGAACTTAGGTAGTATTAGTACTCCAACTTTATACTTTTTCAAATATATTTTTGACTATTTTAGGTCCTTATGAATTTTGTGGATAAGATATGAGCCATGCACAGAGAGAGCTGGTCTGCAACCGGTTAACATCTTGCAAAGGAGGATGGAATCTTATCTGGGTCCCCAGCCTGTTGGGACTCACTGTCTACTGTCAAAGAGTGCAGCACCCACATCAGGGATCTGCAGTGAGACGTTTCAGCAACTGGAAGCTATAGGAGAAGTATGTCCTGAGGAGACCCACAAAGACTCTTAAAGGAAAAAAAAAAGTCAGTTGTGAACACTTAACATGTTCAGAGAAACCAAATATCCTGACACATCCTGATATTATCACATAAAATCCTAATCTGCTCTCCTCCTCTGGGGCCAGACATTAGAGTAGACAGGATTCTCAGCTAGTGGTGCAAAGATGGAAGATGATTCGACGGTAGGAGAGGGAGTAAGAGGAAGTGAGTCACACAACCCTCTCCTTCTTCAGGGGCCAACTTTAAGGAAGCCAGAACTTGGGGAGACAGGAAGTCTGAATTTTGGCTGTAGTTCGGAGTTTTGATTACTACCTAAAAATGGATATTTCACTTATTAGAGACACAATTTTTTGGTGACTAAATATGGTTAGAGGAATTTTTATTTTCTGAGTAAAAAAATATTATGGATATACTTTCATTGCTTGTGAGTAAATATGAGGAGTGGAAGTGTGGTCCCATTTTGGGGGGTACATGTTTAATATTTTAGGAAACTGTCAAAATGCTTTCCAAAGTTATTAAAAACCATGTTAAATTCCTTCCAGAAGTGTCTTAAAGTCTCTGGTGTTCTATGATCTCTCTAATACTTGGTACAATCAGTCTTTTTAATTTCAGCCTTCTAATAAATGTGTAGTGGTATCTCTTTGTGGTTTTAATTTGAATTTCCTTGGTAATGAATATTGGTGAGCATCTTTTCATGCACTTATTTGCCATCCATCTATCTATCTATAGATATAGATATAGATATAGATATAGATATAGATATAGATATATACAGATTTAATCTTTGGTGATATCTGTTTAAATCATTCCCAATTTTTCACAGGATTGTTTTCTCATTATTGAGTTTTGATATTAAAAAATATATTTTATATAAGCTTTCAACATTTATATGATTTGCAGATATTTTCTCTTCACCTTTAGCTTTATGTTCCCTTACCAATGTTTCTCAAAGAGCAGTTTTTACAAATAATCCAGTGAAGAAATGGACTGAAGACATGAATAGACACTTTTCCAAAGAAGACATCCATATGGCTAACAGACACATGAAAAAATGCTCAACATCACTCATCACAGGGAAATACAAATCAAAACTACATGGAGATACCACCTCACACCAGTCAGAGTGGCTAAAATGAACAACTCAGGAAACTACTAGATGCTGGTGAGGATGTAGAGAAACGGGAACCCTCTTGTACTGTTGGTGCGAATGCAAACTGGTGCAGCCACTCTGGAAAACAGTGTGGAGGTTTCTCAAAAAATTAAAAATGGAACTACTCTACGACCCAGCAATAACACTACTAGGAATTTATCCAAGTAATGTTGATTCATAGGGGCACATGTACCCCAATGTTTATAGCAGCAGTTTCAACAATAGCCAAATTATGGAAAGAGCCTAAATGTCCATCAACTGATGAATGGATAAAGAAAATGTGGTCTATGTATACAATGGAATACTACTTGGCAGTGAGAAAGAATGAAGTCATGCCATTTGCAGCAATGTGGATGCAACTGGAAGGTATTAGGCTGAGCGAAAATAAGTCAGTCAGAGAAGGACAGATACCATATGTTTTCACTCATATGTGGATCCTGAGAAACTTAACAGAAGACCATGAAAGAAAGGGAAAAAGTAGTTTCAAACAGAGTGGGAGGGACACAAACCCATATGAGACTCTTAAATACAGAGAACAAACTGAGGGTTGATGGGGGATGGGGTGAGGGAGAGGGGAAAATGGGTGATGGGCATTGAGGAGGGTGCTTGTTGGGATGAGCACTGGTGTTGTATGCAAGCAATGAACCACTAAAACCAAGAGATAGCTTACCGATTTGACCAATAAGTTATATTAAATGTTAACCAATTTGACAATAAGTTATATTAAAAACCAAAACCAAAACCACAAAAACAAAAAAAGATCAGTTTTTTATTCATTCTTTTATGAATTGTGCTTTTAATTTCATATATAAGAAATCTTCATCTAACCCAGAATTACAAAAAAATATGTGCATACAAAGCCTTGTACATGAATATTCACAGTAGCTTTATTCCTAATAGCAAAAAACTGGAAAGAACACAAATGTCCATCCACAAGTGATTAGGGGTCTCTTGGGTGGCTTAGTCAGTTAAGTGACTGACTCTTGATTTTTGGCTCAGGTCATGATCTCACTGTTTGTGAGTTCGAGCCCCTTGTCAGGCTCCACACTAGCAGTGCAGGGCCTGCTTGGGATTCTCTCTCTCCCTCTCTTTCTGACCTCCCCTGCTCATGCTCTCTCTGTCTCTCAAAATAAATAAATAAACTTAAAAAAAAAACACAAGTGAGTAGATTTGTGGTATTAATACACACCATAACATGGATAAATCTCAGAATAGTGATGCTGAGTTAAAGATATGAAAGATTACATGCTATATGATTTCATTTATATAATATTCTAGAAAATTCAAAGTGATGTATAGTGACAGAAGCAGATTAGCACTTGTTTGGAGATGGAAGTAGAGGGTGGAAAGGGAGGCTGGGAGAGATTAAAATGGAGCATAATGAAATTGGAAGTGATTCACTATCTTGATTATGATAATGGGTTTGAAAGTACATATTTACACTTTCTGTATTGCAACCCATCAAATTGTATACTTTAAATATATGCAGTTTACTATATTTCAATTATTCCTTGATAAAGTTGCTAAAAAAAATGTGTGGAATCAGATTTTTCCACACTAGAGGAAGAACCTGCCAAGTTTGAATGGACAATTAAGGATAAAGAATAGAATTGTTTTCTGAATGGATTCTGATTACCTTGCTTATTCACTATATCGGTTAAATAATTTGAAAATGGAAAATCTAGGTGAGACTCAGCAGAAAAGTAAACAACAATAACAACCATTTAATGGTTTAGACGTTTTTCTGGCTTTTACCTCCACTGGTTCTGCGAAGAACTACTGAGCCAGTTGGACATCTGATATATATCGATCAGATAGGAAGGAATCAAGTCAAATTAAAGCATAACTGTGAATTGTACAACCACAATGAAAACAAATGATATTTCTGTGATATGTTGTGACAATTTAGTCACAAACCTGAAACAATTATGTATTTTGTAAACGGTGTGGAAAAAGACCTGAGGTACTTACTACAGAGAAGAAAATGGGGTAACTTGGAAAATGCTTCTTGAATGGAAATTCAAATTCACCATACATCCTTAGTAACTATACAATTTGAAAATGCAAGTGATATTATAGGTCAACAGAGGTTTTAACTTACTCTTCCAGTGAAAGCTGCACAAAACTTACCACTCGCCCTTGAGATTGACTAATATCAACAAGTATACAATATTCCACAATAGCCAAGGTACTGATTGTGGCCATATTTATTTTCGCATTTTGCTAAAATGAACTCTATGTCTTTATCTGTTTGCTTGCCAAGAAGATAGTATCACATTTCTCGGGGCTCCCCATCTTTGACCGATTAAAGGCTCAAAGGACCTGTGTAATTCAAAATAAAGTTCCATGTGATTTCTCTCTCCAGGAAGAAAAAGCCCTCATGTTCTTCAGTCCATCGCTGCCATTGGTGTCCTCTGTTCTAGCTGCCCCATGATCAACTAATCAGACACTCTGTCCAACATGGGGGATCCAGCAGTCTCATTCCTAGATTCCAAAGAGGGAGATATCACAAATTACAATGTTCTCTCTGAATGTTCGGGCTTTGGCTTTCACAGCTAGTGTGCTAAGAGTGCGTCCTGGCAGTCACCTCCACAACCCTGTCCCTTTAAATCCTCACACCTCAGAGACACTGGCCTTATAGCAGGTTCAGGTGTTCAAATCAAGAGATACAGAGACTTTTCCCAATTCTGGGGGCCAGGAACTGGGTTGTTTTATGCCAGGGGTACACATAATTTATTTTCATTTTCCCAAAATCTTCATGTTTGTTCTATTCCTTCTCCCACCACCACCACAAACTTTATTATTATTTTTTTAGCAACAAAGTTGAATGGAAAACCTTGAGTAGCTTATATCATAAAAAACATTAAGGGCTATTACCCTTCCTAGAAGTAAGAGGACAGAATACTTTCCCTAAGTCTTTTCCTCCCAACTTCCTGCCCTTTTGCTCCAACCCTGTTTTGTCTTGCCTTAGCATCAAAAATACTGTATATAATTTTATTTCATTCTTTTAATTTTTTTTTAATTTATTTTTGAGACAATGCAAGAGACAGAGTGCAAGTGACAGAGGGGCAGACAAAGGAGACACAGAATCTGAAGCGGGCTCCAGGCTCTGAGCTGTCAGCACAGAGCCTGACACGGGCTAGAACTCATGGACCGTGAGATCATGACCTGAACCAAAGTCGGATGCTTAACTGACTGAGCCACTCAGATGCCCCTGTATATAATTTTAAAAGTTCTTGATTTGACAGCCAATTAAAGAATATAAAATAGAAAAGTTAAAACGTTTATTAAAAACACACTACTACATCTAAGTGGTAGAAAAGGTGTGATTCTCAATTACACCTATGCAACAAAAATAAGGGATGTACAGTACCCACAGAAGAGGCTAAATCATTCTCTACTGAATTATAAATGTATAGCTTCTACCCTTACAGCTTTGGCTCTGTGCAAGTGTCAAGGAGTGTTCTGCTTGTTCTTCACTGAAGTTTGGGGACTTCCATGAATAATCAGTGGAGAGTAGGATTTTTCTATCACAACTAAAAAACGTCAGTAAAATAAAAAATATGTCTTTCAAATATTGGCTTTCACTCCTAAGGAATCAATATGCCTTCTCTTCACCCCTGAACACTCACAAGTTATCTTTTGTTTACAGGATTCAGTAGCTCCAGGAGCTAGCTGTCTATGATTGACAACACACATCTTACTTTAATAGAATCCTTGGAGTATCACCCATGACAACCAGGTACTTGTTCCGGGCACATGACCTTCCCAGTCAATGGCTGACCCACCCTACAGGTCCTCAGGAGCAGAAGCCATCAAGATGCTCTGGAGCCATGTTTGAAATTTGTTCCTTTACCTACATGTCTTCCTTTCTCTCCCCACATCTGGCTAGGTGTCCTGGGGATAAGAGATTAGCAAGGATTGGAGGAGTACAGGAGAGAGAGTTTTGTAGCCCTTCTAAATACGTGTTTAAGGCAGAATTAGCTGGAGGTAGGCCAACAGTTATCCCAGGAATAACTTCAAATCAGATGGAAAGGCAAAGTTGCATATTGCTGTCTATTTTCCTCCAACCCTTCGCATGGACACATTTAGAATGAGACAATCCAAGCCTAAAGGAGGACAAGGTAACACAGATAATGGTATACATGGCCTGCGTTGGCTTTTATATAAGTACTGAAGTTAGAAGGGAAGAGGAAATTAGGAGAAAAGTGAAGGGAACTAAGATCTATACTGAATGCTTACAAATTTATTGAACTTAAACTTTTAATCTGATTTTGTCCTAGCAAAATCCTGTGGAAGAGATAGGATTACACACATTTTGCACATGAAGCACCGGAGGCTCATGTAAGTAAGAGGTGTTCCCAGGTCAGAAGTGGGGAACCTGGGATGTGCACCTGGATGTTTCTGACTCCAAAACTCATACTTTGTCATGTCATTACAGAACATACTTGGACTGAGACTAAAGAGAAGTTGGAAAAATGAGAGTAAAGGAAGGAAAGAATAAGAAATTCAGTCAGTTGTAAGCCAACCAAACACATCCTTAATGCCATTTTACTTTCAACATGAAGAGAAATTAAAAAAGTATTTTCTAACACTAGTCGCTGTTTCAATAGTAGAATAGTGCCATATATTCATATAAGTATTCCTTAAGGGAGGTTTCCATGTCCTGTAATGTATCTTATCCCAAATTTTTTGAAATTGAGAAAACATCACATTTTATACAGAATGAATAAAACTGGGTCACACATAAAATACAATGTAAATATTAAAACATTTCAGACAGAACAATGTATTCTGGGCCCTAAAACTGGAAATGTCTATCAACAATCATTTGTTTTCACTTCAGTATCACATTACAAGCCATGCTTGGTTTCTATCCCGGGGAAAAGCAGGAAACTTAAGGGAGACCTCCATGTTGTCTTTGTGCTGAATTCTTATTGAGCATTTAACTTAAACCTGAGGAAATGACAAGGAGAGCCCTAAGGGGGAAAAAAATCCCATATACTGTATTTAATTTCAAAATTTCCAGTAATTATTTATATCTTAAGACTAAAATTTAGAAATATTTCCGTTAAATTGAAATGCATCATGTCTAGGGGCGCCTGGGTGGCGCAGTCGGTTAAGTGTCCGACTTCAGCCAGGTCACGATCTCGCGGTCCGTGAGTTCGAGCCCCGCGTCGGGCTCTGGGCTGATGGCTCAGAGCCTGGAGCCTGGAGCCTGTTTCGGATTCTGTGTCTCCCTCTCTCTCTGCCCCTCCCCCGTTCATGCTCTGTCTCTCTCTGTCCGAAAAATAAATAAACGTCGAAAAAAAAATTAAAAAAAAAAAAAAAAAAGAAATGCATCATGTCTAAAATGTGATGTTAGGTTTTGTATTTTTCTTTGGGATTTGGCAACCTGTTGTACATGAACAGAGTTCAAAGAAAGTAGCAAGTCACTTTGTGTTGTTGTTCCTTGAAAGTTCAATTTGCAGTATTGCTCAGGCAGTAGTATTTTTTCTTTTATTTATTGATTTATTTAAAAAATGTATTTAAATTCAAGTTAGTTAACATACAGTGTAGTGTTGGTTTCAGGAGTAGAACCCAGTGATTCATTTCTTACATATTATACCCAGTGCTCATCCCAACAAATGCCTTCCTTAGTACCCATCAACCATTTAGCCAATCCCCCTACCCACCTCTCCTCCAGAAATCCTTAGTTTGTTCTCTGTATATTTTTTGAAACATACGTCACATGTGAAGAACTTTAATAATGAACTTTTGCAGACCTTTTTTGGTAAAATCGTGTGATAGTTAACAACATGTTAAGAATGCAGTCTATTTCTAAAGATCACACTAAATAGAATTGTATAGATTAATGTCAAACAAACAACAACAAAAATCACATCAAGAACTTATACTCAAAAGAATTAAATGCAGGGAAATGATCACACAAGAAATGGAAGGGTGACAAAGCCAAATGGAATGGAGGAACAGTCTGGAAATTAGCCATGGAAGGAAGCCTGGACCATCTAAAGAGCGAAGAGAAGGTATTACTGGAACCCATGTACAGTAACCCCATTCCCTCCACCCTCCTTACCAACCAGTAATCTAGAACCATAATAGACCATGGAGAGTTGCAGGGAGGGAGGAAATACCCTGGCTTCTCCCTACCTCCTCACCTCCTGGAAGCTTTCTGTTGGCTGAACGCTTCTGGATACCACTTGTTGGGGGGTATGTGTAATACGTCCTGTAGGGATCAGATGCCCTGTAACAGGAGCAAAGGAGGAAATAGGATTTGGTAGCAAACTGATCCAGGATCAGCAAAAGAGGATATGAGGAAAGTCACTTACCTATTGACATATGTTAATAAATGTAAGCTATGAAACATATTTTAATAAACATAAAAGTCAAAATGGAGGCTGTAATATTAAGTGTAGATATGAAAAAAATGGAATAAATGTTAATAAAGTAAAGATTTACATTTACAAAAAAAATGAGAAGAAAGGAAATAGATAATAAAATGGTTTGGATAGTAAAAACGAGGCAACAAAGGTACAAAATTGTATGTATGTTTTGAGTCCTAGGATGGATAGAATGAATTTGGATACACATTATTTGTGACATTTTCTTATTATGGAATTACTAGAAGAAGAATAGAAGAAGGTTGATTATTTAAAAAGAAGAAGCTTGAGTAGGATTCCTCTAGATTTGAGATCTGCAAACCTTTTCTGCAAAGGACCAGATAGTAAGTATTTTGGGTTTTGGACGGGGGGGGGGGGGGGGCGGAATCCAATCTCCGGTGACTGCTCAACTCTGCCATTTTAATGCAAAGTCCGCTATTGACAAGACATAAATGAGTATGGCTGTGTTTCGATAAAACTATTTAAAAAATGGTGGATCGGGGTGCCTGGGTGGCGCAGTCGGTTAAGCGTCCGACTTCAGCCAGGTCACGATCTCGCGGTCCGGGAGTTCGAGCCCCGCGTCGGGCTCTGGGCTGATGGCTCAGAGCCTGGAGCCTGGAGCCTGTTTCTGATTCTGTGTCTCCCTCTCTCTCTGCCCCTCCCCTGTTCATGCTCTGTCTCTCTCTGTCCCAAAAATAAATAAACGTTGAAAAAAAAATTTATAAAAAATGGTGGATGACTGAAATTAGCTCACAGACTGTAATTTTCCAACTCTGTTCTAGAAAAAAAAAATTATTATAACAATTATGTCTTCTAATTTTCACTGGTTAACTTAGAGAGACACAATTAGTTCTTATATTCAGGCTCTCACAGTAGGCTCTGGTTTCAGACTGCCTTGGTGTGAATTCCAGCTCTACCATTTACCAGCTATGTGGATTTTGCCAAATCTCTCTGAGAAATTAGGTTTAGGATGGCATTGACCTCACAGGGTTGTGGTAGAAATCATGAGATTATGTATGAGAAGCACAACACCACCTGTCACATAGAAAGGGCTACATTTATATTTGTTCATCTTATCAGTTCTAGCTTTCACTGTTTCATAGATATTGAGCTTTAGGGGAATATATTTACTCGACCTAATACATGTATTTAAACACATTTCTCAACAAAAAATGAGGCAATACTTAACATTTATTCTAGCATTTACTACTTATAAGCAGCAGCAAATTTTACTTCAATAACTGTTATCTACAAAGTTATGAATAAATAAGTATAGACAAATTACAACCCAAACACTGAAGAGTTTATCCAGGCAATGAAAATTATAGGATCCATGGGCATAAAAGAGGACAATTCAATGTATTTGTTAAATGCCTTGTAACTGGTGCATACATTAAGTATGGTAGGTACTCAGAAGAAGGAATAAGGCAACTCACAAGTGGCCAAGAATGCCCATATATTAACTATGCTAATAAGTTAAATTGACTCCAGTTGTCTTTTTTACCTCCCCAGCAATCTCCACAATGGAATCAAATTTTTTTTTTTTTATGATCAGGTTTAGTTGAAGAATTGGGTCAAATAAATGAACAGCAGAAATGCTCACATAGCCAAAAGTTCTATTTAGTACACTCTTGAGCTTCAAAAAAGACTGGAGGTTGGAGAAAAAAGGGTCCTTGAAAATTTTAAAATATCTAGCTCAACAATTCCATTTTAGAGGTAAAACTGACACCCAGCAAGTGCCCAGTGACGCAAAACTAGGTAGGGAGAGAATCAGGATTGGGACTCTAGTCTCCTAACAACCAGATCCCTTAATTTACATTTTAATTCATTTTCCATGTCCATATTGAATCTCACTAAATTCTCCCGAATCTTCACTTTTGCTTTTCCAGATAAATTTATTTTATTTTATTTCTGTTTTCAAATAGGGGTTTCATACACGTCAATTCAGCCAAACTGGTTTAATATCTTCTATGCAAGACTCATGCTTAATCTTTGATAGCTTATACCTATAGAAAGACAATGATGCTCTGTACAACTGACCTGTGTACTGTACATGATGCTGGATGCCTAAGGCATCACAATAGACATGGAGCTCATGGCAGAATAATTATTAACCTGCTGACCTATCACACCTAAAGGTTTTATATATGCTCAATCAATGTTGCTACTTAAATGCCATTTTCTCCCCTTTGGTTGAATAAATTCAGCCAGGACTGCAAAGATTTTCTGAACTATTTTACTGGAAAGAAAGGTATTGGAATAAACTCAGTTATACATTTCTGAATAAAACTAGAGCAGTATAATAAATACCCACCATATTCACTCTAGGACACAAAATAACAGCTTTCTTTTAGTCTTCTTGTATTTTTTTTTAAAGGTAGTTTGTTTCTGGTGCCAAGAAAAAGAGGATCAGCTGCCACTTATGGTCTCGAAAGGATTAATTGTGAAATAGAAGCTTTAATGCAGAATATGGCCCAAACAAGGTATACAATAAATGTTCTAATTTTTGTTTCCTTTTATGATTTAGCCTTTTGAAAGTCTCATCCTTTTGAAGCCAGTGGTATTTTTTAGATTCTATGGATAAACATCTTGGATATAAAGCACACAATAACTTGTTCCAATTATGACCACAAATTGAGTCATATTCGGTTTAGGAAATCCCTAAACCTTTGTTTACAGATTTAACACAGTCTATTATAAAACTGTTAAGAACTCAGAGAATTTAAAAACAAGAGGACACCATGCACCATCCAATTTATCACTCATTCAAGGAAGCATGCATTTCTCCCTCAAATATGGGTTACAACAAGTGGGACTGTTGGATTTAAGTGGGATTTCATTCCCATTTCTAGGCAGGCCTCCATGGTCCTTATTCCCTGCCTCTCTCTAGAGCTTACTCCAATGAGGACCCATATTTCAACACATTAAATAAAGAATAATCTAATGCAAACTCTGCCACTATAATTCCCATTGAAACTCCATTAAGGAAAGAAAAGCTGTCAAGTATAAAATCTGCTGATCCTTAGGGATGATTTGGAGGACATTTTTCCTTTAATGGCTTCATGCTTTGCCAAGCCATAATTCACTTATATTTCTGTCAACAGCTTCATCAGTGTGTGTTTGACTTTCCTGAAAATGACATTATGGCAACTTTCCTTACTATGCAAAGTTATTGTCTTGAAACCTCCAAGTGGGAAAATGGAAGCTTTTAGTCAACTCTGCTGTGAAAGGAGACATTATAGAACTTGGCTCTTGTGTCATAAGAAACATTTTAGCTTCTTGAGCAACCTCAGGATGAAGTAGACAGCAGAAACTGAGTGATTTTCACCATCAGAAACTGTAGTAATTCTCCTAAAGTGCTTTTCTTGGGTTGCATTTACAGCTTTAAGAAATTAAGTTTAGTAATAAGCCTCGTAGGTTTTCAGAGTTAACAAAGTCATAAAATTATTGATATAGGAAGAGAATAAAAAGAAGTAGATTTGCTTTTATTTATTTTTAACCTTCTAAAATACAGTAGGAAATATTGGAGTTATGTTTTTCATGTTGTCTGCCAACAAAACTGAAAGAAATATATCCTTCACCAGAGAGTGGTTTTAAGTTAATTAACATTGGAATAGAATTGTGATATTTATATATATAGAAAACTTTATAGAAGGGTGCCTGAGTGGCTCAGTTGCTTAAGCATCTGACTCTTGGTTTTGACTTAGGTCACCATCTCATAGTTCTTGGGTTCAGGCCCCCTGACAACACGGGCCCACTTGGGATTCTTTCTTTTTCCCTCTCTCTCTGCACCTTTCCCTCCTTGCATTCTCTCTCTCTCTCTCTCTCTCTCTCTCAAAATAAGTAAATATTTTTTTAAAAAGAAAAAAAAGCTATAGAATGAACATATAGGTTTGTATGTATATATTCTTGTACATACATACACATATGATTGTGTGTGTGCATATATGTGCATATAAACCAAGAGAATACACACATCATAGACACACACAAACACACATGCACATTTGTGTGTATCTGAGAGGAAAAGCCAGTTACCAGAACTATTGCTGGGACATATTAAGAAGAGTCTAGGACTTACACCAACATTTAGTTACATGTATCAGGATTGGGTGGGAGGGTCCATTGGTTGGGCTAGAATTTGGAAATTTGTGCCCTGACTCTTTTACTCAGATATGAGTATCTAGAAGTGAGACTATGCTTCTTGCTGCCACTTGCAGAATCTTCAACTTTTTTCTTTAATGACTTCCTCCCAGAAAGAGCTCGATGCGTGCATTAGAGAGCTATAAAGGTCATTGAGGCAGTATTTGGACTAAAAGAGAGCAGAGAGTAGTTGAGGAACAGATAGATGTTGAGGAGAGAGAATTCTTGCTTGTCAATGATTTATACGAATAACAATGAGCCTAGGAGGCCCAAGGGAGAAACAACCTATCTAGAACATCAGAAGCTGCTACTACCAAATTATACTTCAATCAAGAGACTATGAAGAACCTCTATAGGATGTCTTTCTATAGAAGATGTCTGCCATGGTCCTCACTATGCCTGAAGGAATATAATATTCCCACAGGTGAAAAGGGGTGTCTCACCTTTATGCTTTGTGGTGTTCCCCACCCACCAAGCCTGAGTCAGGGATTCAGGTGTATGAGTTTTATTGAGGAAGGAATGAATGGCCCCAGGACAGGCCAAGAAAAGCAGTTTAGGAAGGATGTGGTTTTGGCAGGAAACTAGCTTCTGCCTCATTCCAAGGAGAGTGCTGGGGTACAAATTACTGAGTCGGTCCAGCTTTTTAGCAAGGAGGAGTCTTTTGTATCTCTGGGTCATTGGCTGCAGGCTTCTCTGGCCAGGGGAATGGGGAGGAAGCACAGAGAAAGGAGGCACAATCTCCCAGCAAGGCGGCTCCGACTGGCTGAGCAGAATTCTCCAGAGAAGCATGTAGCCGTGAACTATAAGCAGCTAACATGTAGAAGGGGATCAGGGCAGGGTACTAAAAGCATATGCCACTCTTTCCCATCTATGTACCCTGATATTTCTGATGGAATACAAGATTATTATAAGTTCTTTTTTATTTTACTTCTTCCTACAAGATTCTATCTTATGCCTCACCCTTTCAAAAGGTCATGATAATTTTTATTTTAATTCCATAAATTTATCAATCTTTCCCTGTGAACATTTTATTATTATTATTTGTCATCCTACCTGTTTTTCCACTGTGAATTACCCTTCAGTCCATGGAAGAAATTAAAACTTTCTCCACTATGAAGGCATTCTGGAGGCCTGCTGGTCTTATATCTGAAAACTTTTTTCTTCTCAGTATCACTGAGTTTTATTGCTCCCTGTGTCATTATTAGTTTTGAAAAGTGAAGACCAAAATATTGATCAAACAAACATAAGACATCGAGATACATATTGATTTTCCTACAGATGAATTAGGGGAATAGGATCACAATCTCATTTGGGGTTTAATATTACTATAGTATTTGGTGCAGAAGGGCTTGAATAAAAACTAAAATTATAATCATGATCATAGTTTCTTCAGAATTTATAGAGGAATAGTATATTTCTTCCTCTTATAGATTCTTCTTATAGAAATCCAGTCTAATTAGAAAATTGGTAACTGGAAGTGACTCTTAGTTGCCCACCAAATGTTTATCTCCTATTACTTCTTTGCTAAAAGTACTCTGATTTTGTTTGAGATAGCAACATAGCAGACCTACGTAACAAGACCTACGTAATAGGTCTTAATTGGCATAAACCAATCATGACAATTATTTTCTCCGTTTTTTCAGTTTCCTTCGTAGTTTGGGGTGGCCATGTCACTCACTTAGGAGATAGAGATTTATGCGTAATTCTCCTGGGAGCTGAGCATGGGCAGTTTTGAAAAATACATGCCTTGGCTCCTTCCTGTTTGTTCCTGAGTTACACATGTTATTCCTGAAGTTTATAGAAGCCATTTGTGACTTTGGGGGAAAGGCCTAGTGAATTACAAGGGCACTGACCTGTATAGATGAGCTAAAAAATAAATAGATAGATAGATAAATGGATAAATAGGTAGATAGATACATAAATAAATACATACATACATACATACATACATAAATACATAAAAAATAAGTCTGTGATTTGAGAGAATTAAACATGTAATTAAGTCTGCTGTGTGTCAGGTTTTCCTTTTACATATAGCTGAACACATTCTTCATACATATTTAATAGTTTAAGGGCCATGTAGTTTTGTCACTCTTTTGTGAACCGTGGTATACATGCACAAAGGAAAGATTAGTTACAGTTTACATAGACACAATATTGTTTCACCCAATTTTAATTTATTGCATGGCATTATCACATTTCACATTTTTCTTGCTTCTGTATGTACCATTTTTTTGTTCTCTGCCTACACCACTAGAATGTAAGTCTTCAGAGCATGGACTTTGTTGGTTGTGTTGGTTGTGAATTGCACCCCCAATTCACAGAAGAGTGCCCAGGGCACAGTAAACATGCTGCTACAATGTCTTGTTGGTTCAACAAATGCATTCGGAGGCCATGTTGAAGCAGAAACTCAAACTCAGTGTGTGACACAGAAATATTTACGGGGTGCTTGGTGGCTCAGTTGGCCAAACATCCGACTTCGGCTCAGGTCATGATCTCACTGTTTGTGGGTTCGAGCCCCGCATCAGGCTCTGTGCTGACCGCTTGCTCAGAGCCTGGAGCCTGCTTCAGAGTCTGTGTCTCCCTCTCTCTCCGTTCCTCCCCTGCTTGCACTCTGTCTCTCTTAAAAATAAATAAACATTAAAAAAAAAAAAAGTAGAACAGAAATATTTGGCCATAAGCTTGCAGAGTACATTTTCAAAAATACTCAGAGGGAGAAGGTGGGGTTCGTGTCAGAAGAGGAATGAGTAGAAGGACAGCTGGGACTGGAGAAAAAGCTGGGTGGCAGAATCTTCCAAGTGAGAAGGGGAAATAGTTTCCATTCCAAAACCAACTGGGATGGACTCATGGATGAGCTGTGCTCAGTTTTAGTCACTGGTCTTTTGACAATTCCTCATCTTAGGAAAGTTTCCTGTTTATCAGACATGGGTAACTATATAACCTTGGAACAGAAAGTGGCTGTGAGTAAAGAGTTAGCAAAACCTTTAATTCCTTCTGCATGAGAATTTGACCGGCAGTCAAATTAACTTTTAGTTCTTTAGTTAACTTTTGTTAACTTTCTAGTTCTTTCTCTGAAAACCCGATAAAGATTAAAAGTCAACTATGGTACTAGACAACATTGTTTATAGTATAAACACCCTTTACTGGTGGGGTGACTAGGTGGCTCAGTGAGTTAAGCCCCTGACTCTTGGTTGTGACTCAGGTCGTGATCTCATTGTTCATGGGTGAGTCTCACATCGGACTCTGTGCTGACTTCACAGAGCCTACTTGGGATTCTCTCTCTCTCTCTCTCTCTCTCTCTCTCTCCCCCCTCACACTTGTGCTTGCTCTCTCTCTCTCTCTCTCTCTCTCTCTTAAAATAAATAAACTAAAAAAAAAAACCCACACTCTTTATTGGTAAATTTCCTTTGTAATAGGATAGATTATAAATGAACTACAAATACCTGATGACAAGGTCATCCATATTCTAGACTTTTCTGAATGTGATGACTCTTTATTTTTTATTTATTTTTTAATGTTTTATTTTTGAAAGATGGAGAGAGAGACATATAGAGCATGAGCAGCAGAGGGGCATAGAGAGAGAGATAGAGGGAGACACAAAATCTGAAGCTGGCTCCAGGCTTCGAGCTGCCAGCATAGAGCCTGATGTAGGGCTCGAACCCATGAGATCCAAGATCATGACCTGAGCCAAAGTTGGACGCTTAATGGACTGAGGCGCCTCTGAATGTGATGGCTCTTAATGGTGCACATCCCTTACAGGAATCCTGAAAAATATGCCTGTGGAATAGGTACAACGGGAAAAAGTCTTACACACTGCCCAAAGTGAGTATCATTCCTGTGCACTTGGACAGAACAAAGAGGAGGGCGTCTAGATGGCCACCTGAACCACTACGCACAGCTGTAAAGATTTCCACGAAGAAAAACACCCAACACTGCCCTTCTCCACACAACAGTATATTATTTTAGTTATTGTGCCTTTATTTTTTTTTTTAATTTTTTTTAACGTTTATTTATTTTTGAGACAGAGAGAGACAGAGCATGAACGGGGGAGGGGCAGAGAGAGAGGGAGACAGAATCGGAAGCAGGGTCCAGGCTCTGAGCCATCAGCCCGGAGCCCGACGCGGGGCTTGAACTCACGGACCGCGAGATCGTGACCCGGGCTGAAGTCGGACGCCCAACTGACTGAGCCACCCAGGCGCCCCGCAGTTATTGTGCCTTTAGAATATTTTCTAATATTTGGAAAGACAAGTCTTTCTGAAGAAAAATTTAATAAAACATTATTACCTAGATGATGGTGAAACATTTCCCCCAAACACTTCTTCCACAAGCCCTTTCTTCTTCTACATCCAGGACTCATGCTGAATATTATCTTTCCCCCAGACTGAATGAGTCTCTTGCGTCTTCAGTTGTGTTTGCCAAGTCACGCTGGTGATCTCCGTCTATGTTGGCAGCGAGGGGGCTTAAAAATTCCCCAATTGCAGTCACTTACTTCACCCTGACTCAGTTGATAATTCAGAGCTCCACGTTTTTTTCTTATCACTATCTTAGTGTACTTTGACATAATGTTTAACATACTATCAACATTTTTTTTTTTTTTTGTAATCGATGGACCCTGTAGTGGTTACTGCCCCATGTGGATGACCTAGATAATGTGCTTAGAGTTTCTCCTATTCCAGGAACTTGGTGGACCATATGGCCAGATACACTTGGCTCGTGGTTTTCAATTTGCAGTTTGTAGGTCATGAAATCAGTTTAGTGGATCACAACCAAGGTTTGTTTGTTATAAGAATATAATGTAATAGAACAGAAAATAGGAGGTGACTTAGCATGTAGTGAGGGTAGATACTGTCTTGTGAAACTTTATTTCAGTCACATCATGCACACATGTGCATTGTTACAGACTGAATTGTGTCCCCTTCAGATTCATACGTTGATGTCCTGACCCCCAGTACATTACTTAGAATGTGACTGTTTTTGGACATAGGGCCTTTAAGGAGGTAATCAAGGTTAAATAAGGTCTTAAGGGTAAGGCTCTAATACAGTAAGACTAGTGTCTTTAAAAAAATTTTTTTTTAAATGTTTATTTTTATTTTTGACAGAGAAAGAGAGCACGAGCAGGGGAGGGACAGAGAGAGAGGGAGATACAGAATCCGAAGTAGACTCCGGGCTCTGAGCTGTCAGTACAGAGCTCAATGTGGGGCTCGAACTCACGAACCACGAGATCGTGACCTGAGCCGAAGTCGGACACTTAACCCACTGAGCAATCCAGGTGCCCTAAGACGAGTGTCTTTATAAGAAGAGAAGAGATACCAGGGGTGGGTGTGCACAGGGGAAAGGTCACGTGGGGACACAGGGAAACGGTAGCTATCTGTAAGCCAAGGGAAGAGAGGCCTCAGGAGGAACCGAATCTGCCGACACATTGATCTTAGACTTCCAGCCTTTAGAACTATGAGAAAATTAAAATTAACTTCTGACATCTAAGTCACACACTGTATTGTATTTTATTATAGCAGCCCCAGCAGACTAGTGTACATATGCCTATTTCGTGTACTGGGCCACGTGTAAAGTGTTTTTGTAGAAGTTGTTTGTGGTCAAAGATGTTTAAAATCTAGGCCCGAGTCAGGTTAGCCACAAAGTCGTATTTACTAAGGATAGTGACTTAGTATTTGTCAAATTCCCTTTATTGGTTGTACCCTTGGCTAAGTTTGTACATACAGGATTCTGGCTGTGGTATGTTAGCTCTTCCCACGCATTTTATATCGCATATTACTTTCTATCTGAAATGCAAAAAGCTTTGAGGAGCGGGGTGGGAATCTAGGCATTTGTGGGTATCATACGGCCGCCTTACGTTTTCTATCTTCGTTAAAAGTGTTTTCCTTTATGAATATAACGCAATTCGCGCTCATTGAGATAAGGCCTTATTAGTGTCGCGTCCCTAAGGGGAGTGATTTCAGGGTTCTGCAAGTGTCTCTCCTAGCATACAACCAAGCATCCCATGAGCCTTGAGCAACATAGTTGCTGATAGAGATTCATGCAATTTGGAAAGAAAAGACTGCTTATCAGGGGTGTCTTATGTGGAGAGAGATGTGCTGATTGAAACAAAAATAAAACTAGTCCACATGTGTTTATGGGCAAAACCTGGCATTGTTATCAGGCAGGTGAAGGATATGCCTTTTGGAGATTTCGCTTGTATCCCCCCTGTGGTCATGTCAGGAGAGAGGAGATTTTGCTTCCAGAACTTGAAAAACGTTCTGGTCTGATTGGTGAGCTCTACTTCCCGCCAGCGGTTTCCTTTAATGGACTCCATTTGTAGGATTCTCTTCTGGATGGGCCCTGAATCATGTACTCTCTTTCCAAGAGGAGAAACATTTCCCCCCCTCAGATCTGTGGTCAGTGTTATAGTCCGCTTGGGCTGAATACCACAGCCTTGGTAGTTTCTGAAGAGCAGAGATTTATTTCTCATAGTTCCGGAGGCTGGGAAGTCCAAGATCAAGAAACTGGCAGATTCAGTGTCTGGTGAGAACCTGCTTTCTGGCTCATAGATGGCTGTCTTCTCCCCATGTCCTCAGGTGGCAGAAAGGGAGAGGGGACTCTCTGGGGTCTTTTTCATAAAAGCCCTAATCCCATTCATTTGGGCTGACTCTCCTCCCAAAGGCCCCACCTCCAAATCCACGTTGGGGATTAGGTTTTTGAGGAGGACACATTCAGTTCATAGCAGCCAGTTTGTGAAAGTCTAATTCTCAGGCTTATTTCCTCTTTCACCGTCTCCAGGTCTGTTTTTCAGGCAAATACTTTACATGAGGAAACAATGGGTTTTAGGTTTGGCTATTCTATTGATTGATCCCTATGGATGTGCTGAAATATTTGTTAAGAACAATATGATTTTTTTGTAACTTTTGTTGAATTTTTCTCAGCCTTTAAACTATGGACTGGAATAATGTAAGTTAATCTGCATGAGCTACAAATTTGCTCTGGGTTACTAATGCATATATTTCAACACCCCTGTGAGGAATAAAGTGGGCAAGGATGTTGTCCTGACAGATTATATCAAAATATTGAATGACATAAAATTGTGGCCTTCTCAGGTCCCACCTCTTTTCCTTTTGAAATGCTTACATCTTTAGATTATTTGGATGCATTTCTTCTGAAACGGAGAAAATGCAGAAAAATGTTTAAGATATAAGTTGGTTTTAACAAATCATGGATTTGACAAATTATTGATGATATCTAACTAGCATCAGAAAGCATGACATTACAAATGCTAACAGCCTGGGGCGCCTGGGAGGTTCAGTTGACTGGTTAAGTGTCCAACTCTTCATTTTGTCTCAGGTCATGATCTCACTGTACGTGAGTTCGAGCCCTGCATTGGGCTTTGTGTTGACAGTGCAGAGCCTGCTTGGGATTCTCTCTCTGCCTCTCTCTCTCTTTCTCTCAAAACTAAATAAATAAACTTAAAAAAAATAAATGCTAACAATTTAAGGGTATTAATTTGATACATGTCCTGATAGCCGCATAGAACAGATGAATAGATTAGGTAATTTAGAGTTACCTTTTCCAATCTATTGAGTCTGGCAAGAAACAACGTCTAAAAGTGGAAGCACACTGAGTTACGTTTGAAATTTGTGGCCTATATGCAATATAATACTACATTTAATATGTTAAGTATATATCAGCATATATATTTATTATTTTCTTTTCCTGTTTGGCTTTCTTGTCTAATTTGTATTTTTCTTTATTCTCATTTAAAAGTATATGTGTTTATTTACATTTTACTGTTTTATTGTATATAATTTGTGGAGGTATTTAAATATGTTAATTACGGTGGGGTAGAAATAATAATATAACCCAGTGATAATTTATCTGGTAAGTATCTGTTGGGCCAGTGATAGTATATTTGCTAAGTATTTACTGAAACAATTTATATGAATAGCATGATTCTTGGGGTGCCTGGGTGGCTCAGTCGGTTAAGCGTCCAACTTTGGCTCTGGTCATGATCTCACGGTTCACAAGTTTGAGCCCCTCAAGCCTCTGTGCTGACAGCTCAGAGCCTGGAGCCTGTCTTCTGATTCTGTGTCTTCCTCTCTCTCTGTCCCTCACCTGCTCATACTCCGTCTCTCTGAAAAATAAATAAAACATACAAAAGAGAACTAAATATATTTAACTGCCCTCTCTGTTAAGATCTAACACCGAGAATTACTTTTCTAAAGAAAATAATGCAAGTGACTTTTCAAAATAGATTTTTGTTTGATTAAGTCATCTGACGTAGTCTTTCTCTGTTTAATTTCTGAATAGGTCAAGCTTTGGAAAATAAATAACAGTCATGGCAGATTTTTCCTTTTTCATGAATTATTGTGATCTGGCTTGGAAAATATTAATACAGACCATTTATATGATCTTTCAAATGCCTCTGCGTAATGTTCATAATACATTTAGTGAATTATTCAGCTGAGTTCATTAACAAGCCATTTAGACACCAAAGATCCAAGCCAGCTCAATAAAATGATGTATTCCATAGCTCAGTTTCTCAATTATTTCATTTACTTGTCCTTATGCACAGAATGCTGATGTAAGCCTCTCTTGTGAGATAACCGTAAGTTGTTCACATGGGCACATACATCTGCACTCCACCTACATTAGCAAAGCCAGTGCCATTTCCATAAAGCACTGTATAACTGATGGTTTTCTCCAGAAAGACTTACTGTTCTTCTTCTAATTCAAACAGATGAATATAAATGCCTCTACACAAAAGCCAACGAACCTTAGTATGAAATAGTAGTTTGTATTGACAGACTTCTTCGTAAAACTGAGGAAGGAGCCAGGAATCCGGTGTTTCATCCTTAACACGATGGATGATTTCAGTAGATTTTATTCTGGCGCCTGTATCAGTTTGAATCCTATTAAGCAGACTCCATCTTATTAGCAGGATAAACTGGGACAAGTTAACATTTTATGTAACTAAATTATCTTATCTGTAAAATAGCGACAATGATAGTATCTAGCCCAAAGAGTTGTTGGGATGATGACTATATGGGTGAACATTAAACTCTTGAAATAGTATCTGGCATATTATGAGTGTTGTAGAAGTGTTTGTAGTTGTTGTTGTTTTTACTTGTTCTTAAAATTCAGTGTGTTATAGACTGAATTGTGTCCCCATGAATTCATATGTTGAAGACCTAACCTCAAAGTGTGACTGTATTTGGAGACAGGGCCTTCATGAAGATAAAGATTAAGTGAGGTTATAAGCATGTGACCTTACTCCAAGAGAACTGGTATCTTTTTAAGAGGAACAGATGACAGAAATTTCTCTCTGTAGATTTTCTTTCAGAAGTGACATTTCAACATATCAAAGCAAATTAAACACATGTGCTTATAGAAATATACCATTATGAGTCAATTACATAGTTAATATCATCTGAAAGCTTTGTTTTTTGAAATAGCTATGGCAAAAATTCAGTTATCACAGGTCTGAATCATTCAAACCATATTCAATTATCACAGGTTTGAATCATTCTGACCACAGTCCACACCATGGACTGACCATAGTACGACTGTTATTTAAGTAGTTTGCATAGGTAAATTTCACCAGCTTTTAGGAACATCTGATATATCATTTAAAACATAGTCTGTTGTTCTAATATATTTATCTATCTATCTATCTATCTATCTATATTATCTATCTTATCTATATTGTAAATCGCAGTTTTTGTAATGGTTTATATTACACGTTGCATTTTTTTCCTCTTCAACTATATGTTAAATATTTTGGGGTAAGAGCCATATTTATTTTTCATAATATGTTATATTAGAGTTGTCAAAAGAGTTAGAGATTGTGATGTCAATCAGTTTATTTTGTGCTTTAAACATATTAGGTCTGTGAAGCATACCTAATTCACATGAGATAACAGGATTAATAAGGTTAGATCATTTGTCTTTACCTTATAATATTTTTGTGTTTCTTACAGAATTGGCACAGTAATATGCACAAACTTAGTATTTAATACATTTTTGTCATTTATAAAGGAACTACCCTTTGAAGACCCAGTATGTTTTGAGTACTGAGTCAAGAATTGAAAGTACAAGATAAGTTAGCAACATTCCTGCCTTTTGGACCGGTGTTCACAGTTTAAATTGATCACAGTTTTAGTCATGTTACTATCAAGATATTTCTAAATATATCTGACTGTAATTCTTCCTGTTAGAGTTTATGCATTTTTACTCTTATTTTAGTCACCCTGCAGCAGTTTATGAATGATGAATTGGCGGAAAGTGATGTCACTTACATACACTTGCTACAAGTTACTGATTTATTTGGCCACCGGTACAAAATTAACAGGAGTGAATTGGAGAACTAAGCAATAGATGAATATTTCTCAAATCAGCTTTTTCATGGCACGTCAGCTCACTAATCTTGGACACGTCTTCTCCTGAGCTTCTCTACAAATGTAGGGTCTTTTTAGAGCTAAAATAACAGCTAAATTCTTCCTATGTGAAAAGCCATTGCTGTTTGAGGTTTACCAAGTAGCATGCTGGAACTGGCTTCTGCCTGTTTTACAAAATTAGTTGCATTAAATCACTTCTATTCAACAGTCATCACTTCCCAATTATACTATTACATACTTGCATTATCTATGCTATTAAGTAAGATGATTTATATCTATTGTATCCGTATGGATACTGAGATACTATATAATACTATATATTATAATACTAATATAGTATTATATTAATATATAATATTATATATTATAACATTATTAGATAATAATATAATATAGTATTATATTAATATATAATATATATAATAATAACACTTATATATATATATATACTATATAATACTACATAATACTGAATGTTTTACCCATATGGATACTGAAATACTATATAATACTATATAATATACAATGGAAATACTATATAATGCCACTGTGCTTGTAATCTGAAGCATCTGTGGTGGGACAATTTACACCGCAGAAACTGGCAAACTCTACAATTGAGGATTTGGTCTACTGTTTTGTTGATGGTTTTGTCTCCAGAAAGTGGTGGAGAAAATGAGAATAAAGTAGAGTGACCGTAAAATGGAGTCATTCTGTTATATTATGAATGGCACAAAAAATTTTGAGGAAACATCAGTGTGCAAAATTATTGTCTGATTCAAAAAGGTGTCACTTACATTTCTTATAGATAAGTAAACTTCCAATCTTCATCTTCATTGTTTACTTTTATCTTACTTGTTACAAAACCAAAAATATCAGCCAACATTCATGTTAGCACTGCAGCTCATCAGCTGCAGCCATAAATTGGTTACAGATATAAAAGGTTGGCAAAGATCAATAACAAAATCTATGATAGTCTATTGGTTATATAGAGTTTATAATAAAGAGTTATATATACTTTATCATTTGTAAAGTGTGTGCTACACATCCTAATAAGTAAATATATATATGTATATTTATACACAGGCAAGTATACACACACACACACACACACACACACACACACACCTCTGTGGGAAAGATGGTTGCTGAACATTTACCAACACACCGCAAGTGGGCATACCTACCCATTCCAGATAACTGATTTTTATATATAGTATGTCACATATGCCATTTACGGATGCTATATTATTTATGCTCTTACATATGCCATTAATATAAAATATAATTAATATCTAGTACTTTTCAAAATAAAATATTTGCCAACTTAAGTCTCTTGATTATTGAGTCAAAGTTTGCACTGGCCCAGCCGCTCCTTTTCGAGAAGGAGAAAGCAACCGCATTTATGTCTGAGTCATATTTCTGCTGGAATCGCCAAAATCCTGTTTTTTTAAAGTCTACTCTTGATTTTTATCTCCTCTCACTGTGTCTCAGTACTTCTTTTACTTTATGTGGTCCAAGCACCATGACCACAAATCCATTTGCTTTCACTTTTCTCCAAACCTCAGACAACCATGGAAGAATTAGTACTTCTTGAAGCAATTGTCACGCTTCAAGAATTTTTTAATTATTGATTTCAGAATTTCTTAATTATTGATGCCTCATCAATTTTTCCTGGTAATGGTGTATTGGCAAGTAAACAAAGACATGCATAAATCATAGCGCCATGACTCACGGAAGAAAGTCTCCATAGCTTTTTTCAAGTGAAGAGGAAATCCATTAATAATTCCGTTTCTTTGGTTGCATATTTTAGCATGTTTTCAGTGTTGCGTGGTTGCAAGTCAGGCTTCCTTGCCAGAATGCAGAGGGAAGTTGGATGGGTGCAGACATCTGTGACTATAATGAAGCAGGGTTAGTAGTCATTTATTTTAAATACAAATTGTGGAGAAGTACCATGATAATGAGACAAATTAAAAAGTTAATGACGGTTGCACAGCTATAGATTGTTGATTTTTAAATTATAGATAAACAAATATGCTTGGTGGAATTTTCCTATTAAGAGGGTTATTCAGTTTAATCCCAAAATTTTTGAAGTTTATTTATTTTGAGAGAGAGAGAGCGAGAGAGCGCGAGAGAGCACGAGAGAGCAGGGGAGGGGCAGAGAGAGAGGAAAAGTGAGAACCCCAAGCAGTCTCTGCACCATCCACACAGAGCCTGATGTGGGGCTCCATCCCACAAACTGACATCACGACCTGAGCCGAAATCAAGAGTCAGATGCTTAACTGACTGAGCCACCCAGGTGCCCCAGTTTAATCCAAATTTAATAAAATACTTCACTTATTAAAAATCTGTTATGTACATTAGAAACTACTTAATGAATTCCAATAGTATTTCCTGTAGTACTAAAAATGTCCTACTGAATAAACTGACAGCTTTTAACTTAGAAACGTACGGTCTTTCCAAGTTACTAGGGAAACAGGTCAGGATCACATGAAGGGTATCTGTTGAGACATGCCAACTTAGTACTATAGATAATAATGCTACTAGTTGACAGTTGATAAATACAATAATTTAAACGCATGGTATTTAAAATGCACTAGGTGTTGTTTTAGTGTTTTACATATAAATTCTAATTTAAGCTTCAAAACAAGCCCAGCAAGCCTTAGGGTCTTTTTTCCTAAACAGTCACAAAGAGTACAAATAACTTACCATATGAGGTAGGTGGTAGACCTAGGATCTGAACCTGGATGGTCCGCCCCAGAGTCTGTGCTCTTAATTCTCATTCTATACCCTTGAGGCAGAAGTTCCAAACGTCGCTCTTCAAGAGCACTGGTCTTCATGGAACAGTTAGGGCATGCATTGGACTTGGAGTTGGGTAAGTTTGAATAAGAGGGAAAGTATGTATTCATTCAAAATATATTTGTTGAGCTGTCTTTTTGTCCCAGGCCCTATGGTAGATGACCTAGATGTACGTCCAAATGAGATTGATCACATGAAATTTGCATTCTAGCATTAAAAGGACTTGAGGTACAGAGATAGCGTGAGCATATTTTAATGATAGGATATGCATCATGGGACCACTTTAACAGAAATGAGTTAAATATAAATACAAAATATAAAGATATATTTTATATATATATAAATCAGGAATTTTATAAATATAAATAAGGGCATTAGGAGAATTTAGAATTTCTGTGTGTTTATGACATTTTGAGTTATCCTAAACAAAAGATCCCTAAAATGAATATTTTGAACTACATATCTGTTGGACATTTTATCCTGCAGAGCAGTGTACCTTACCAAGATTTGGGATGAGTGAGGGTTGTGCCTTTCTTGAAAAGCTGGAAGATGGGTTTGGAAATGCAGGCACGTTCCTAGTCAGATCAGTTTTTATAAAAACAAATTATGAAACTCGAGAGTCTGGAAAACGGTTTGTTTAAAACCACCTATGCCTGTATAACCCTTGGAAAGGTGCACACGTCTTAGTTTGAAGAGCTATTGATGTATTGGGCCCACCGCTGCAGTCTGTGGTTCTGGCCTTTGGCCCCAAGTTTAAGGTCCTCATTGAGGCAATCTTTGCTCTGAGCAAGGACTGTCCTGGGCCATGAGTCATCTTAATTCTCAGAGGTCTCTCACCAGGCATTCCAAGCTTAGGTTAGCCACCAGGGTGGACTCATCTATCTGCATTCTTGCTACTTCCATAATTCACTGTCATGCCGTATTAGAATGCAGTGCTGAGCCCTGGTTGAGGTTATTCTTTTCTTTTCTTTTGCTTTCTATTTTAGAGAGAGAGAGAGAGCATTAGCAGGCGAGAGGGGCAGAAGGGGAGAGAGAGTGAATCCCAAGCTGGGTCCACACTCAGCATAGAGCCAGAGACTGACACAGGCTCCCACCACCAGGAATCCCATGACCCTGGGATCATGACCTGAGTTGGAGACTCAACTGACTGAGCCACCCAAGTGCCCCTGATTGAGGGTCTTCTAATGGCCTGTATATTTAAATCTCCTCTTACTTTGCCCAGGAAAAGAGGGCTCTAGCTCTGACATTTCTGGTATCCCCATACATGTCTTGGTGTTTAAAACAGAGTCTATTCAAGGTATGGACTGAAATGTGGGATAAAGGGGTGAGAAGAGAAGGATAGTGGGGTCTGATCAATTCTATCATCCCTTTTCCCAATTTCTAGGATAGAAAAGGCAGATTTAGTGTTTCCACCTTCCTCTGCATGACCTCCTCCCTTCTAGCTTCGTATAGCAAGACTAATAGGCTAGTTTTTTTTGATAGAACTAAATAAAGCTTGGGGCATAGGAAATACTTAATGCATAATTGTTGAATGATTGCTTGAATTAGTGAAAAGATGATTATCTATACTGTAATTGGTAGAATCTGATTCCTCATGCTTGATTATAGGTACACTAGTATAATAGCTCTCAAGACAATTTCTTCAATTCCAAAACCCTACATTGTCAGTCAAAATATGAAGGCCATTTCATTAATAACAGGCTAAACCAGTGATTCCCATCCTACCTCTAATCCATTACATCAACCTCTCTCATCATCCAAAAGGAAAGATTTTGATGACTAACAAGGTTATCCTCATGGAAACGCAAAACAGGTAAGCACATTGATATATATTTTTATATTTATTTATGTATTTATGAATTTATTTATTTATTTAAACGTTTCAATTATTTTTGAGACAGAGAGAGACAGAGCATGAACAGGGGAGGATCAGAGAGAGGGAGACACAGAATCCGAAGCAGGCTCCAGGCTCCGAGCGGTCAGCAGAGAGCCTGACGCGGGGCTCAAACTCACAGACCGCGAGATCATGACGTGAGCCAAAGTTGGACGCTTAACTGACTGAGCCACCCAGGTGCCCCTGATATATATTTTTAAGTTCCCATTGAAACTTATTCACTATTTAATTTATTTAAAGTGTATTGAATTCTCATAATCAATTTAGCAGTTAATTAATTTAATTTCTGTACTATGGAGTAGTTATTTTTGGCATTTCAAACTAACATGGCAAAACTAGAAATCTTGCTCTTCCATTCTCAGCTGCTCTTTCCTGGGCTTAACTTATCTTGGTCAATGGCACCACCATTTACCCAGTTGTTCTGTCCAAATGCACAGAAACCATTATTGATCCTTCTTTCCTCATCTCAACCCATAATTCAGATCTGTCAGTTTCACCTCAAAATTTCAAAAAGTATATTGGATGTCAATATATCTTTAATTATGGTTAGACTGCTCCCAGACTAGATCTCAGTAACCATCTTTTCTTAGTAGTGTCATGTTCCTAAATTGATTCCAGAATAGGCACTTCATACCTGACTACTCTTTGTCTATTATCCACCACCCTTCATTGCATTCTTTATAGTGCTTATCATTCTGTTTGAATATATCATGTGTTTTTTTCTTTATGTGTCTTATTATTTTTGTCCTACTAGAACATCAGCTCCATGAGAGCAGAGACCTAGTTCTGCCCCTATTGTCTAGAACAGGTCCTGATGCCTGAGATTCAGGATGTATTTACAGAATGAATAAATGACCAAATAAGAGAATCCTGACAATAAGAGAATACCTTAAAATTTTTCTGAACAGAGGAACCATATGATCAAAAATCCAATTTTGATGGGTCATTCTGGCATTGGGAAGACTGGAGATCGGAGGTAAGTATGGAGAGTATTGTAATGTCATGGGTAAGACATGCTGGTGGCCTTAGCTAAGGTAATGATGTAGAAATAGAAAGAAGGATGGTAAATTTGTGGAAGGTTAATGAGACAGAATAAATGTGACTTAAATGGTTAGATATGACCAAATTAGGAAGAGGGATGGGGTTGGGTAGATTGCTGGGTTTTCAGCTAGGGGACCTTGTAGTGCTGACATAGGACTCATAAAAAAGTTGCTTTTTGCTACTTTCTTGCTTCTATTCTTGCTAAGATCTGCACCCACACTCCACTTTACACATGTCTTGTAATGCAAACAGCATATGTCCTCCTTGTAAGGCACAAGGAATTAATGATTTTGCTAGAAGAGATAACATCTAAGGAAGGATGAGGTGAGAAGGATCAGATGAAGCCATCATATGTGTATTCCAGACCATTGGAGCCAAATATCTTTACACCAAGGCCCCCTGGCTCCAAAACTAACACCTATGCCCTCATCTTTGTTCTGACTGGTTCTTAGATGCCTGAGGGGACACATTCACCAGATCGCCGTCCTCAGTAAAACCTCCCCAGACTCCGAACAAAGACGAGACTCATGCTCTTCCTTTCTGAGTCTCCCAGAAGCTCCACCTGTCTCTATATATCTTCAGGAAACTCTGCTGTCACTTCCTGCCGTCTCCAGCTTGATTTCCATCCTACAGGAAGCCAAGGACCCTCTTGGCTGGTCTTGCAGGACCTCCTTGGGGTCCTTGGACCTGGCTTGCCAGCATGAGTGCTGATTCCTGAGATAAGGAATATAAAAAAAACATGTTGGAGTATGGAAGATCCCATTATATACATCATCTTTGAAATATTTC
Source organism: Prionailurus bengalensis (assembly GCF_016509475.1). Lineage (NCBI taxonomy): Eukaryota > Metazoa > Chordata > Mammalia > Carnivora > Felidae > Prionailurus > Prionailurus bengalensis. The sequence continues at coordinate 170,147,722 of NC_057344.1, read as the reverse complement.
TAGAATATTCTGTTAAAGATATTTAGAAACTGTTGAAAATAGAGGCTCTGAATATAAGAAGAATGGCTATAACTGGAGGTTCAACTTTGTGAGTCATTTGCTTAAATTGGGATGCTGACATTAGGCTAACCAAGTATGGAGTATGGAGAAGCAAGGATGAAAGAAGGCTAACTCCTAGGAACCACTAATATTTGAGAAGCGGACTGAGGGTGGTGATGTAATAAAAAGGACACTGGATGTTTTCTCTCAACAACATTTCAAATGATTCCTTTTTATGTACTCATTATTTCATTCAGATTGAACCTTTTTGAATATGCTCTGTGTTTTCTCACAGGCATTCTCCTGTTTATAATATAGTTTCCTTTCCCCGGAATGCTTCTCCATTTTTTACTGAATTAAATGGTGTCTGTTTCTTAATGCCCACTGTAAATATTTGCTTTAGCCTTAAAGCTTGCTCAGATTCCTCTTACACTGTACATTCTTTGTGAGAAAAGACAAGTCTCCTTCCACATTATTCTATGAACATAGCGAGTTTTCAATGAATATTTAATGAATAAACCTGTGGTAGATTGCCTTAATGTCCCCAATTCTTTCCTCCTCCCTGTATCTGTGTTCTTTGATACTTTTTTTTTTTTTTTTTTTTTTGGGGAGAGAGTGAGAGAGAGTGAGAGAGCATGCACATAAATGGGGAAGAGGCAGAGAGATAAAGAGGGAGAGCGAGAGTCTTGAGCAGGCTCCAAGCTTAGCTCAGAGCCTGGCACAGGGCTTGAGCTCACAAAGCATGAGATCATGCCCTGAGCCCAAATCAAGAGTTGGATGTTTAACCCACTGAGCCACTCCGGTGTCCCTGCCATCAAATTTTGTGATGCTTTTTCGCTCTGCCACTGGCCTCATCGATGTGACTTTCTTTGGCCAATGTTAGGCAGAAGTTAATGATATGCCTCGTCCTCAAGAGACCTTGCATGCTTCTTTCTGCCTGGTCTGGGGCCCCTGAGAAGGAGGTCCCCAGGCCTGTTTGCTAATTGTTTGCTGATCCCAGAAAAAGGATAGCAGAAAAAGGATAGTGGAAAAATTTTGTGTCACTGTAGCCAAGACCAGTATAGATCAGTGGAGCCTGCAAAAACATGAGAAATAAACAATTTTTGTTGAATGACATTGAAGTATCATGATTGTTTGTGATGATTTTATGGCAGCGATTTTAGAGCATTAATTTTATGGTAATAGCTAACATAATTTCAAAGTGGATTTTTTTTTAATAGAGAAGGAAAATGGTGTCTCTGCAACTTAAAAAAAAAATGAGAATTACCCAATAACAAAGAATAGAGTCACCTATAATATTACGTGAACAGACTTTTTAAACCAGCTTGCAATAACTAACATGTTCAAATGAGTGTTGTCCTTCAGAGCCCTCCTCTTGTGAGAGACTATTCGCTTATTTTAATCATGTTGCTGTAGGTTAAGGATTTCTCTTTGTGAATTACTTGCACAGTCAGTGTTTGAATCAGCAAGGAACATCTGGGTTATTTACTTCACACTCATATCTCGAGAATACAGAAAACCAAAGCTTCATTTTAAAGCTCATTAACACACTTGTGATACAACAATTGGATACTGATCCAGGCAGCTTTAACACCCTCAGCTTGATTAACAACTGACAACTGGCCCAGACCTCCCTTTTCTTAGAGCATTTACTTTAGAAAACTTGCAATTGTAAATTCTTTCTTTGCTCCTTAGAGGTAGAGATTCTCAGCCTCTTGCCAGTTTTACAACCCAGAAATGTCTTTGTCAAGTACCTGAGAGCCATCCCTTTGGAATGGAATCACTGGGAAAGATAGCACTCCTATCTTTCCGTCTCTGTGAGAGGGTAGAAGCCTAATTTAGAGAAACACCAATTAGCAAACACAGATGGCCTAATCTCATTGACCAACCGCCCTCTTCAGTTCTCAGGTGCACTTTTACTAACTCACTTCAGCACTTTAAAACCCTGCCATCTTTTGTTCAATGTCTCTCTCCTACTGCGGTAATCTTGAGTAAGTCTTCCTTGCTGGTTTAATTCTACCTGGTATAATTCTTTTCCCTTCCACCCTCCTTCTCTCCCTCCCTTCCTTCTTCCCTTCCTTCCTTCCTTCCTTCCCCACTCTCTTTCTCTTCTTCCCCTTCTCCTCCTCCTTCTTCCTCTTCTTTGCATAACAATCTAACCTAATTTTCTCAAAACAAACCCAGCATGCATACCTTTTAAAAATTATTATTACTGTAACCAAACCCAACAGGAATAGGAAAATTGAAGTGACTTCATGCAAATTCTTATCTGAGCAGTTCTCAAACTTCAACTTTCCTTTGCTCTCATTACTTTTGAGGATTTTAGGTTTAGTTTTTTTTTTCTTAACACACTGAATTGGCACTTTAAGATTTGAAGGCACATACATCTTCAGGGAATGAACTTTTCTTCTTTCAATCCATCCTCTAAAATTTTACTAATGTTGAAGTAACATTCTTTCTCCATAGAGGCTTAAGATGTTTAAAAGTAAAATGCAGGGATTTTTTTTTTTCAATGTAACTCTGACATAAAGTATATTTTGTATTCCTTTTGAGTAGGCTATCACACAACATTCGGTAGTGAAATATTTGAGGTAGGCAATTATGTTCCCTTAAAAGGATCCCTCTTAAAGATGCCACAATCAATCATCATTATCAGTAACAACAAAAACAGCAGGGAGGGGCGCGTGGGTGGTTCAGCTGGTTGAGCATCCAGACTCTTGATTTCTGCTCAGGTCATGATCTCTCGGTTAGCGGGGTTTTGGGTTGACAGCATGGAGCCTGCTTGGGATTCTCTCTCTCTTCCTCTCTCTGCCCCGCCCCTGCTTGTTCTCCCCCTCTCCCTCTCCCTCTCCTTCTTTTTTTCTCTCTCTCAAAACAAATACATAAACATAAACAAAAAGACAGGAATCAAAATTATCTTTGATAAAAGTACCATTGGAACTTCTGAGGCTTTTTGAAGGAAATTTCGAGATTCTCAAGGTTTGTTTCCATTGACTATATTAATTTTAATTAATCATTTGGAGCCAGCTTTAAAGTGTTTCCACAACTGTGTAAACAGTTGCCTTTTTTGAGGCCAGTTTTTTTTTTTTTTTTTTTTTTTTAATAACGTGAGGGAGAGAACAGAGATTTTTCTGGGTCTAAATCACAAGCTGAGGAGAGAAATAAACTAAGGTTTAAAAAAATTGCTTTTATAAGATAGAAAGATATTCATAAATGGCAGGCAATATTAACTTTTTTTAGATAAAATATAAAGGGAAGAGAGCATCTTTTTCATAGAAACATACACAAAGGAGGAATAGTGGAGAAGAGAGAAGTTTCTTATATATCTAATGAATCTCGAATACTTGTTAAGCACAAGTATGAGGCCTTCTGCATTGATCACTAAGCTGCACCTGGTAAGTTAATTTTACTTTTTGAATCATAATTTGGGACACTTATCCTGGTAGTTATACATCAATGCAGAGAGGACAGTAATTAATTGCTTATTATATACTGAAACCGGTTTTAAAATCTTTTTGGTATGACTGTAGTGAGCTGAAGTTCGGCTACTCCATAAGGAAACAATAGAGTAAAAGTGTCGCACGGTGTGGTCGTAGAATTGGGAAGAAATCAGAGATTGGGGGAAAATATGAGTGCCAAACAGTAAAATTAGAATGAAATGATCTTGGTAGAAGAGAGGGAATAAGTTAAACACCTTGCTAGCTTTTCTATGGCAGTGTCAGCAGGTGGCGATAGTGTGCTTCTGATAGATGACAGTAGGCTGTAAAAGCTGAGGTTTGATGGGAAATGCAGATCTGCTCTCTGCAGGGTTTCTAGAGATGAAAAAAATATGCAGTCTAGTAAAAATCGGAGATATATACCTCTTTTAGTATATATGTATTAAAAACATGCACGTAGAGATAACCATTTGTATCTGTAATTACAAACGCAGTCATGAGTTATTTCTAAAGAAAAGTGCCTAACAATAAAAGGGTGTACTTAAAATCACCTAATGTAAGTTAAAAACAAAACAAAACAACAACTTCCAAACCTCAGTTTTCCTAAGTTTCTTTTAAGCTCTAGACTAGTCTATCTGCCAAGGGCCACAGTATTTTGTAGGTAGATAATTAAAATTAACAGGGTGCTATGGAGCTGGGCTCCTCAAATTTGAACGTGATGCACATCACCCAAGGATCTTGTAAACTGTAGATTTTGATTCAGTGTATCTGGGTGCACCCTGAGAATCTGCATTCCTAACAAGTTCCCCAGTGATGCTCATGCGGCCAGTCCTCATACTACACTTCCAATAGCAAGACTATTGAGGAATTCATATCAGACGCATGTCTAGCCTGGGTAATCTTTAATTAGCTCTGTGACCTTGGCAAGGTCATTTCATCACTTCGATTCTCTAATAATGAAACAACAAAAAAAGTTGTCTCTTCTGTTTTTTGTTTATAGCAACTATCTTAGAATCCTATAAAATCCTGAATCATCTACCAAAGAAAACATTCAGTTATATTTTACATGTATTCAGGTAATAAGTTGAGCATGCGGACTTGAAAATTTTAGACCATGCCTCGCACGTGAAAATAAAATTATTGGCTAAGTGTGTGAAGTTTATTGAATTCAGATCGTATTTTCTGGGTTGACTCTTAACCCAAAGACACCATTAAAATATGAAGTAAGTGCCGTGAAAGGTATCTAAAATGAAAGCATTAACAGCAACTCTGAAAGCCGGGTAAAATACTTCACTAGAAGAAAGAATGAAAAAAACAACAATTCTAAATAATGTCACTATGATTTTAAGTAGTGCCCCAAGATGGAATGAGAAAGCAATCGTTACTCATTTAATTATGTGATTATAATAAATTAAGATACCCATGGGAATATAGAGATCAGTACAGAAAGCTTACTTGGTGCCTGTGACGTCAGGGGGTGGAGCTGGCGCTGGGCTGGCCAAGCTCTGCTCTTTAGGTCAAGTCTCTCGGCTAGTTTGATACCTGATCTCTTGTTTGACCCGAGAAAAAGTTTCCTGATGCATACTGCTTGTCCATATGTGTCTCAGCAGCAGGACACCAACTAACAGCAGTTTTATTTGGGCATTTGTTACTTCGGTAATTAATGCTTGCGTGTTAAACAACGGAGTAGCTTCAATAAATGGCTTCTCAGACCGGCAGGCAGAATGAAGCAGGATGCATCCACAGGCTTCTATCCAGAAGGGCGGTATTCAGTCGTTCAGTCGTTCAAGTATTGTTTTCTCTTCTCTTAGTGGTAACTTTGAAAGTTCATTTCCTAAGGTCTTATTCCAGTACCAATTTAGTGACCTGGGTTTGGGCAAGTTATTGCCATGTCTCCAAACCTCAGTTTCCTTGTCTTTAAAATGCAAATATTGGCAGAGCATAACTTTATAGGGTTGCTGAGGAGATTAAGTGAGATAAGATATGGAAACACAGTTCTGTATGGTGAGCCATCAATGCACTGGCTGCTATTGTTACTTTTGCCGTTCTTGTTTTCAGCAGCTCTTATTTCTGGGTTGGAGGAATGGATGCTAGAGCATTTCTGATTTCTCAGGTTGTGGTTACTTTGGGACGACACTGACATCGATAGCCATCAATAGCCAGAATTCAACTGTCAGCTGTGGGCCATTAATACAGTTTCATGGCTTTAGCCTTGTTTTAAAGTCGTATTTTTCCTGTAGTTATCATTTTAATCTTTGGCAAAGATTTCATCCTCTCTCTTTTTTTTTTTTTTTAATTCTTTTTGGGTGTTTATTTATTTTTATGACAGAGAGAGACAGAGCATGAGCCGGGTGGGGCAGAAAGAGAGGGAGACACAGAATCTGAAGCAGGCTCTAGGCTCTGAGCTGTCAACACAGAGCTCATTGTGGGGCTTGAGTTCACAAACCGTGAGATCATGACCTGAGCCCAAGTTGGACGCTTAACTAACAGCCACCCAGGCACCCCAAGATTTCATCCTCTCTTAACATGGAGTCATGTTAACTGGTTAATTACTCTAACTCTTCAGGTGATTTAGTAAATATTTTTAATATTTTGGATCATCGTCATTACTAATAACTTGTGCAGTTTTGTTAAGAAAGCAGTAACTATCGCTTGCGTTTTTCACATTGACCTTTAAAAAGCATGAAAGCTGAATTTTTCTATAGATAAATTCTCCTAAAGGTCAATCTAAATATAAAAGTTCAAGTGCACTTAGTGAGTTTCATATATTCTGTATGCTTCACCAGAGCTATCTTTTGAAAGGCACGCAGCAATTCCATAAGGTAGGTAGGTAGATGTTGTCATCCGCATTCCATGAATGAGGAATTAGGTTTAAAATGCTGCTTCAGTTATTCATCCACAGTCATGCAATTTACAAGCAGCAGAGAGGAATGCCAGGCCCAGCCCTCATTATTCCACATCAAGTGCTCTTTTCAAAACACAAAGAATCTTTGAACTCAGCTGTAGGGTCTGGCGGTGCGCTACAAGGGGATGCTGTGTTCGACTCTGAGCAGGTATATTAGTCTGTACTATGGAGTAATGAATTGCAAGTTGTGAAAATTATAAATCTGAGAAGTGCTGTCGATAGGAGGAGCAGACTCTCGGTGCAGATGGTGAATTGGAGGTGGGGCGAGTGTCAGACAAGGGCTCCAGGTTTTCTTGCTCTACAGATGAGCAACTGAGGTCCTGACAGATAAAACCGCTAAGACCCCACTTAGGGAGGCAGTGGACAGACCAGCTCTGAGACCTACATCTCCCCACCCTAAGTTCTAGGTTTTTCACTTGATGTCTTCATGTAAATTAGTATTTTCAGATAGCCTAGTCGTTTTAAAATCAGGTAACTATTTTTCTCAGATACATGGAACACCAGAAGGCGCCTGGGTGGTGGCTCAGTCAGTTAAGCCTCTGACATTGGCTCAGGTCATGATCTCATGGTTTGTGAGTTCAATCCCCACGTTGGGCTCTGTGCTGACGGCTCAGAGCCTGGTGCCAGCTTCCGATTCTGTGTCTCCCTTTCTCTCTGCCCCTTCCCTGCTCATGCTTTGTCTTTCTCAAAAATAAGTAAACATTGGGGCGCCTGGATGGCTCAGTCGGTTGAGCGGCCGACTTCTGCTCAGGTCACGATCTCTCACTCTGAGTTCGAGCCCCGTGTCCGGCTCTGTGCTGACCACTCAGAGCCTGGAGCCTGCTTCCGATTCTGTGTCTCCCTCTCTCTCTGCCCCTCACCTGCTCATGCTCTGTGTCTCTCTCTGTCAAAAATAAATAAACATAAAAAAAAGTAAACATTTAAAAAATTAAAAAAAAAAACAAAACCACAGAAAAGGAAGTCCTTTTCCCCAAGGAAAGGACATAAAGAGTAAATAAAATATTTAAGAATTGCTATACTGAAGTGAATTTTTGTTGTATGTTAGTGTATATATTGATGCTACTATATATATATATATATATATATATATATATATATACACACACATATACAGATAGAAAAAGAAATAGATGGGGTGCCTGGGTGGCTTGGTCAGTTAAGTGTCTGACTTTGGCTCAGGTTGTGATCTCACGGCTCATGGGTTCGAGCCCCGCATCAGACTCTGTGCTGACAACTCAGAGCCTAGAGCCTGCTTCCCATTCTGTGTTTCCCTGTCTCTCTGCCCCTCCCCTACTCCCACCCTTTCTTTCTCTCACTCAAAAATAAGTAAACATTAAAAGGAAGAGAAAAAGGAAAAGGAAAAGAAAAAGATGTTGGGGCACCTGAGTGACTCATTTGGTTAAGCATTTGACTCTTGATTTCTGCTCAGGTCATGATCCTAGGGTCATGGGATTGAGCCGGCATCAGGCTCCATGCTGAGTGTGGAGCCTCCTTGGGATTCTCTCTCTCTCCTTCTGTATCTCTCCCACCCCCCAAATAAAAATAGAATAAAAAAAAATAGATGCTAATCATATAAAATTGAAGCCTCTTACCCAGGGCCTGTCATTAAAGTTCTTCCTGGCATCAGGCATGATCTCAAGGTAGAAGTCACTAGTTGTGCCTATGACACCTAAGATACGACCATCAGGGAAAATAGCCTTGGAAAAAGATGATCAAAGTAACAGGATTTTTCAGAGACTGTATCTTTTATCAGCATTTATTGGCCCCCATATGGGACTGGGAGTCAAATCTATCTCTAACCGTCTAGGAACTACTAACTGATACACGGTACTCATCTGTTAAAGGCTAGTTCCATTTAAGGAGAATTATTAAGGGGATGAATTGGTTCCACAATTAAAGTATAAAATGGAGCATTTCCCAGAAGATTCAGTCCTATTCACTTCCAGGTGATGAACTGTTAGTATGGGGGAAGCAGAATGAAGAATTAGATGCATCGGGTCACCCTGCAGTCAGGCTTAGGGCTGGCCTATGAACTTGATTTTCCAGTTTAGGGTTGATAAACATGAACTTCAGGTCAACTCCATCATCTCATGGACCTCTCTAATTCTTGGAAGTAAAGAAGCCATGTGCACATTCGAAATGGAAGGCTAGTCCTTGGGGCTTCTGAGGCCTAACTGTCCCTGGGAATGTGGCTGCCCTAGACTGCATAGTGTCCTTGAGGGGTGTGGCAGTCTTTAAGGAGACGTCTCAGAGTTAAGCAGAGTCTCTTGTACTGATGTTATAGTATTAAACCAGTTATTATCAAACTTTCAACCCTAAGAGCTCCTTTTTGTTGATTTTCCTCTAATGGACCATAAATTTTCATTTTTACTTTTTTCGCTTTATTGTACTTATTAAGGGTAAACCATTAGCTACCACATGGTTATCATTCAGATGCATAGAATCACTAATTAGAATTTCTGAGATAACTAAGGTAATGAGTGGTACCATACTGAGCTATCAACATTTTTGACAAATCAAAACAAAAAAACAAAACAAAACAAAACAAAAAAAAAACAAAACTAAAACTAAACTTTCTGGGTGTTTTTTTTTTTAATTAATGTGTGGAGTTTAATATAAGACTAACTTCACTATTTTTGAAAATGTTGAATTGAGCACCTCATTGTTAATTGAAATGTCTTTTGTGGGAAATCACGAGGTTAAGTTTTATGAGTTTGTCTCCTTTCCTTCTTCCCTCTCTCTTTTCCTTCCTTCCTGCCTTCCTGCCTTTCTGCCTTCCTTCTTTCTTCTAAGCTTTAAAAGTAGGCATGGAAACATTTAATGAATATATATTTGCTTAACTCCTATTATATACAACATCACTGTAGCAGTCAGAGATCTAGCAGAAAACAGAATTCCACTTAGATTGACCAGGCAAGGACATTTCAACAAAGGGACACCTTCCAGAGATGTGGGCATGGTTAATGGGATTGGTAAGGGATATTGAGGCACCTGGAGACCAGCAATAGTAAGAGGCCATTACTACGCCGCCCCCTGCCTGCCGCCAAGCATGAAAGTATCAGGGGGAGAAGTAGTGATAAGGGGCTCTGTAAAATTTGGAACCATAAAAGAGGGCCTCTTGGCAAGAGCTTTTCTTCTGGAGGGATACTGAGGTTGTAAGAAATATGGTGCCAAAGCAGGGAAGGAGTGAAGAAGAGATTCCTGTACTCTCCACTCCAGTTCTCCAATTCCACTTCTTGGATGGGCTTTCCATACCCTAAGAAAGATGGTAGCATTCCACGAAAACCTTGTTTGGTGTTTGCACAATTTAATGTATAGGGATGGAATGGTCAAATATTACTAAACACATACTGAAATTTAGGTCCTGACTTGGTCTTGGGAAATCAAATCAATTTAGTTCTGAGGACCATACAATGATGAATGCGCTTCTGGTGTTGGGATTAAAATGAGTGGAGAAACATATTCCTGCATTAGCAATTTCACTGGAGTCATATCAAGTATTCTGTCTCTTAGAATGGCAAGATTTACTTATACTACTTTTTTCTTAGAGGAAAACAGCAGAATGTTCCCAAAATATTTCCACAAAGGATATTAGCTCTAGATTTGTATTCTTCTTCCCCAGAAACATGAAAGATGCAATTATATGTAAGTGATCATAGGTTGTTAGATTCTAAACTCTACCCAGCATGCTCTGTAAGAAATGAGAGACAATTTTCATAATCCTCAGCTCAATGACCAGTTTCATTTCTGTCTAATCATCAGTCTTTAGTGTCTGATACATATCTCACATACGAGGTAATAATCCAAAAGCTAAAGGGATCTTTAGTCATTACTGTGGAGTATAATATTCTGATCAACTGTTGTCATTCCATATAAAATATGTGTATTGTTTTCAGTCTCTTACTAAATTAGCTCTGCACCATTCCATTTTAGAGGCACCTAGACAATATAAAATAACATGGCTCTCTAGTTATTCTGCTAAGGAGTCAACTCTGAACTTGACAGTCATTGGGCTGACAAGCCAAGATTTCTTCCTCACATTTAGCATAGAATGAATCAGTTCTTTTAGTGCTCACTTCACTGCCTAAGTGTGGCCCGGTGGAGCAGGGGCCGTGGGGGGGCTGGAGAGGAGAAGGCTTTAGCAAACAACAAGACTAACAAGACAAACAAACAAACAAAACCCCAGGACACAAATATCTTTTGGTAAAATTATACTTTTTTTTTTTTCATTTTCATGTGTTCTCCAAGTTTCTTCATGAAAAAAAAAAATGTAACAGCACTCAACACAATTCTGTTGGATTCTGTACTTGGCTCTTCACTAAAACAGGGAAATATTTTTGTTGTCTGCGTTTAGTGATTAGATTACCTTCACCAATCACCTCGCTTCTTATCTGGCTCTACTCTCACCCAAAGGCCGTATATTGTAGTTATGCTTAATTACTTAACATTTTCTTGGGTACGTGGTTAGTTTTTAAGGTTAAAAAAAGCAAAATGGCTTCATTTTAAGAGACAAAATGATCAGCTTTATTAATTAATTAGTTTACCTTACTAATTATACCTTCTGTATAATAACAAGCTACTTTATAGGTCTCAGTGACCTCTTATGTAGATGGGGGATAAAATAATTATCTGTGTTGTAAAAAGTAAACAAGACAGCATATGTACATTGCCTAGCACAGTGACTGGCACATAATCGGTGCCCAATTAATGTTCCTATTATTTTCGTTCACCTTATGTAATAACCAATAGCTCTGTAATCTAAAAAGCAATTCTTTAATGCAAGCGTGTATAAAAAGCCACCAAGAATAATAGTCTGTAAAAGCTTGAAACTAGAATATATTCAGCAGTAGCTCATCTAGACTGGCAGTAGAATCAGGTAACCAGAAGACCATAGTATCCAGATCACCATGAAAGATAGAAGTCCTGGTTAATGTGTCTATTTTAATAATCACTATCATTAGAAATGGATGATAGTATAATTTGTCTTGGAGACATCCTGATATACATATATGGAGGGGTGATCCGAAGAGAGAAGATACAGGCGGTACAAAAAATGGAAACTTCCTTACCTTTGTATATTTGATCACAGACTTATAAATATTCTGTCTACATTAATCCCAACCCTCTGACCTTCACAAAAGTTATTTTGTGGTATCCAAGAATATTGACTTACAAATGTGCTGTTATTGCAACTGGAGATCAGCCAAAGGCCGTTCATAAAGGATTTTCTTGTCATGAGGGAGCAGCTGAGTTCTTTTTATTTCGCACACACTAATATCTCTATTACAGTAGTGAATATTCATCATTTTATACATTTATTCAACACATAGGTATTGAAAAACTACTAAATGAAGGCACAGTATTAGGCTTTGGAGACACAGAGATTTAGTATAGCGTGAAGTCTTTTTCTTCAAAGATCTCTTATCCTAGCAGTGAAGACAGACTAGTACAACAAAAATGATAACTTACTGCCTAATAACACCTAGATCATTCTGCACACGCACATCATAACTAAAGATTATTGAGCGTTTACTCTTTGTCAGGTATTCATAACTTCTGAGCCTCCCAACAACTGTCCCCATTTTGGAGGGGGAGAAAATGAGATAGAGATGCAAAGTCACTTACCCAAGGTCATATAATTACAAAAAGGCCCAACCCAGATTTTATCCTTTATTGTTGTTTGACTTAACAGGGATGAATATATGGAAATTAGACACTACAGAAAGGAGACTGATTTGGGCTGATAAAGGGTTTATTTCCTGTAGTGACAAAGATACTCTGTATTTTGCCTAAATCTTACTTTTTTTTTTTTTTTTTTTTTTTTTGGTAGTGAAGCCTGAACTAGAAAGGTGAAAACTAACAGGCTCATTAAAGGCTATCACTGCAGTTCAGGAATGAGGTGACAGGGACTTGAACTGGATCTGTTGGAGAGGAGAAGGTGGATCACAGATGCTTAGTAGGTAGAACTCACTACATGTGGTGAGTAGTTAGGTGTGGGGAAAGGGGGTCAATGCAGAGTGTGTGTGATCCAGAAGACAAAGAAATTTGGAATGACTAATGTTTCAGATTTGGGAGACAAGTTGCTTTCAACAAAAATTAAGAATCTACAAGGAAGAACAATAGAGCTATTTTGGGGTGGGGGAGAGGGAGAGGAGGTAAGGAAGTGAAAAAAGGAAAACTATTTTCTCTTCTTTCTTTCCTTCTTCCTTCTCCCTCCCTCTGTTTCTTCCTCCCATCTTTCCTTCCTTCCTTCCTTCTTTCCTTCCTTCCTTCCTTCCTTCCTTCCTTCCTTCCTTCCTTCCCTCCCTCCCCATTATAACTTATTTACTTGATTTCTTTTCAACTGAGTATATTAATCAACATTTTTGAGATGCTTGACATCATTAAAAACCTTCTGTTGCTCTGTTTGAACAATATGTTGAATAATATGTTTTCTACTGAAAATATGTTGAACATATTTTCTCTAGGGTAAAGAAAAACATGGCTTCAAATCCTATGTTACTTTGATTCTTTTTTAATGATGAACTTGACTCAGGCCACATCTCTGAGCAGATTGAAAAAAAAAAAAGATTGCACATATTTGAGTTTGGACTGACAACCTCTCACAGCTACCTTTTTATTTGTGTGTTGGAGAAAATCTCACTTTAACTGAAAGAATACTAAGAATACATGACAATCATGTCCAAGATATCTTGGTAACTGAATCTCAGTTATAGCATGCACCGTCATTTCATATAACCGTCTCTTCCACCACAAAGATTTTCTAATCAATATATTATCGATTTATTACATTTTCATTCTGATTACTCCCCCTTACCTCCCCACCCCCACCCCACAAAGATCTTTGTGATCTTTGTGATTTGTGACCTTTGAGTGACTACACTAGCCAGTGAAATAATAAAACATGAAACCAAGGTACCTTAGGTTTTGTTTGCAAAATCAGCAGTACCCGGGTTGCTAAAATCCAGCTATCTTATTCTCCACAGACTTTTCAAGAAGAAACATCAATTTGTTTTCTGACGGAATTGATTGACAATTTCTTCTTTTATTTTGTTCCTTGAATTGATTAGTTTTATTGAATTGACTGGCTCGCCCATCAGCTGAGATTCCATTCATAAAATAAGAATTGTCTATACACATATTAAACTAATTTATTTAGGGTACAAAGTAACTTCTTTTAGAGAAGAGATATTCTTGTTAAATAGCAGTTTCAAAAACCTCTTCCAAAACAGAGAGACCCCCTTAGGGAGAAAATAGCTAGAATAGAATTTTCATCTCTCTGTGTTGGGTTATAAAAATGAAAAAGAAGTTCATATAGCTTGTGTTGCATAACAAATGAGGTTTATGTAACCCAAATGTTCTCTGGCCTGACCAGCTTATGACTACCACACATCATAATAAATAATTCCAAATATCCAAATTTCTAAGGCATCATCCTTATGTGCTTGAATGACAGAAATTAGCATCTCTCAACATGTCCTCTAGCTATTTCTAAGAGCTCCACAGATAGCTGTCACATGAGTGCTCAGAAATAAGTCTCCCACATTATTCTGCCTCAGCCCCCAGACATGCTGCCACAATGCTGGCTTTGCTGATGATGGCTGTGGTGGTATCTCCACTCTCCAGGCACAGCTGTCCTTTGCCAATGACTGTGCTTGTCGCTACCACTCTACTCTTATGAAAGGGATCCAGCTCTCCTTTTTCGTTTCTAATTGGAAGCCTAGGTAAGATGCATTTGTAATTCTACATGTAAACGCAGAGTCCAAGCTCTAACTTTCAACTTGACCTCACTGAATATTCAGAGTAATAGAAATGACATACAGTTTACAGTGTGTGTTACTGTAGGTTGATATGCTGAGAGACTATCAGCATATTCCTTTTTCTGGGGAAACCTTAGTCAATCTGCTGATAACTGGTTTAGTTCTTTGGCACTCTCATAAACTTTAGATTAAACATATGATAGTTCTTGAAGTCTGGGTTATGCATTCTCTCTCAGGACAGCATGTGAGGGCCATGGGAAGGTCAGATCAAGTCATGCTATGCCAAGTTTAGGCCCCTTGGTTGACACAATCTCTCTTGCAGTGCAAAGTGAAGGAAAGATCTGTACTTCCCTATGGTGCTTTCCCCATCTCTATGCTCTATCTACCATGAGCAACTCTTTATAAACAGACTCTATCTAATTCTGCAAGGACATGCACTAAAGACAGGCATGGAGAATTCAAACCATATGCAATAAAGAAGCATGTATTACATAAGGGAAATGATCAACAGATAATCAGATCTGGCTACCAATGACAAAGCACTACACAATGTTAGAATGAAATTGTCTCAAGTATTTTCATTTATGAAAAGAGCCTTTGACAAGTGTTCAATTGAAATGACCAATCAAATGATGTTTTTTTCCAAAAAAAAAAAAATCTGAGGATGAAGTGAACAACTCATTAGTCTTGAAATTTCATTCCCAGGCAACTACACCTATTTTTGAAATTATATCAAATTTTACTAATGTTTTGCATATCCTATAAAGTCTGACAATATAACGGATAAATCATAATCTCCTTCTGAGGTGCGATTACAATTAGGATAGTGGGATTTTGGGGCATCTATGTAGCTAGTTGGTTAATCATCAGACTTGGTTTCGACTCAGGTCATGATCTTATAGTTTGTGAGATCAAGCCCCATGTTGGACTCTGCCTCACTTCAGGCTCTGTGCTGACAGCATGGAGCCTGGTTGGGATTCTCTCTCTCACTGTCCCCTGCTTATTGTGCATTCTCCATCTAAAAAAAAAAAAAAGTGAAATTTTCTTAAAATATAAACTTACACACTGTTACTGTGATTTATAGCCCCCAGGCATGTTGCCATAATGCTAGCTTTGCTGATAATACTTTCAAGAAATATGTGTTTGCTCTTTATCCATAGTTTCTGGCTCATAGCTCCCCAAATCTTAGAATTTCCTGATCAATAACAGCAATGGAAACATCTTTTGTTACAATATTTAGCCTCTTGCCTTCAGTCTGGGAGGGAGGGGAACTTCAGGATCATAAAAGTGAAATGGGTGTCTTGTTATAACAAGCCCTTCCCCATCACAATAGGATTTATGTTAATGAGGTGATTTTTGGAAAAAAAGCTAAGGATGGGGGCTGGTCACCAGAGGAACCAACCTTGAATAGAGGGTTGGAACTTTCAGCCCGATCCCCCAACCTCCAGGTTGACTCAATTACCCATGGCCAATGATTTAATCAATCGTGCCTATATAATGAAGCCTCCATAAAAACCCAAAGAAGCGAGTTCAGAGAGCGTCTGTTTTGGTAATATGTGGAGATTTGGGAAGAGTGGCAAGCTCAGAGAGGACAAGGAAGCTGTGAACCTCCTTCCCACATACCTTGTCCTATGCATCTCTTTCATCTGGATGTTCATCCATATTTTTTACCATATCTTTTTATAACACTGTTAATCCAGTAAGTAAAACGTTTCTCTGAGTTCTATGAGGCACTTTAGCAAAGTAATTGAGCCCAAGGTGGGGTCACTGGAAACTCCAATCTATAGACCATCAATCAGAAGCACAGGTGATAACTTGGTCTTGCCACTGGCATCTGCAATGGGAGGGGGAAAGAATCTTATAGGGTGACTGGAATCTCCAGGTAGATAGTGTCAGAACTGAGTTGGATTGTAGGACACCTTGCTGGTATCTGGAACATTGCTTGGTTGGCAGTGTGGAGGGAAAATTCCTCCTGCATACATTGGAATTGGGTCTAGGGACCAAAATATACACATAATACATTTTCGATACATACTGAATAAAAAATACAAGCAAATATTAATTTTAATATATATTGTTAGCATTACAACTATTCAGTGTTTACAAATTAGGGTATGTCCTAAGTATTTAATATAATCTAATATAACAAAACAAAATATTACTCTATTATTATCTAGGTAAGTATATAATTCAAAGGCAATATATGTTTTTTCTGCTTTTGATTCAATGAGGAGGGATTTTCTCTATGTGCCTCTCCTCCTTTACTTACTACATCTCCTATGTAGGCTATAAAATTTCTCAGTCATGTTGAGTGTAAGTTACTTTGTTGACAGGTTAATGACTGGCCAGTGTGGGCTGGAGTTCTGAAGATCTGGCTTTGAAGGAGGACTTCAACTATCCCTATTTTGATCTTAATCTGTTCTTTCAAATTGATTAAGTTCTTCTTTTCAGCTTATCTTTCAACTTAGGCAAAAGACCCTGTGGGAAAGCATCCCATGATGGGAACCAAAACTACCCACTTAAGCAATAGGGAATTCCCTGAGCCAGCAAGAACCCCTGTAATTGACCCCAAGGCAACAATTCACCTGACCTTTATTTCCCAGCTACACATACCCACCAGCCTTTGTCCCACATTTTCCCTATATGAACCTAGAAGTTAAATATCAGTGAGGATCATTCTGGATCCTAAGGTTGGCAGAAACTTCTAGAATAGAGGCAGCAATTCCAAAAATCATCTGGTTTGTTGGTGCCAATTTCAGCAATTTGATAGGAGCCGATTTGATCAGGAAAATGAATGCCAATGACAGAAGATGAGCTTTCCCCCTCCCAAGCTTCCTGAGATGGGATTGGCTATCATTTTACTGCCATGCCTCATCTTTTCTTCTACTTCCTTTCCTCTTTGGAAGTTCAGGAGTTTTTTTCTATTCTCACTTGATGGTTGGGAGTCTGGAATCAGGAGAAAAGCCAATCATGATACGTGTTATACACGAATCTGCATAACTCTACGGTATGCATCTCAGCATTTATTATATCTGATTTCTAAATTTGAGAAGAATAACTAGATATTCTTGCTCAATGCTATCATTCTTTCTCTCGGAGCAAATTTGCCTAAAAAGAGTATGGAATACCACATGTGTACCATATAGGACTGTCCCAGTTTAGATCATCATGAATAAATGAGTAAGTCTTGGGGCACCTGAGTGGCTCAGTCGGTTGAGCATCCAATTTCGGCTCAGGTCATGACCTTGCGGTTGACGAGTTTGAGCCCTGTGTTGGGCTCTGTGCTAACAGCTCAGAGCCTGGAGCCTGCTTCCGATTCTGTGTCTCCCTCTCTCTCTGCCTCTCTCACACTCATGCTCTGTCTCTCTCTGTCTCAAAATAAAGATAAACATTAAAAAAGAAAATTTTTTTTTAATGAGTAAGTCTTTCAGATTTAAGACTCAGTATTGGCAAACCCATTTGGGAAATGGATTTAAAGTCATATTTCTCAACCTGGCCTCTTCTAGCAAGAAAAATGGTAGTTTGATTTCCTAATTTTCTTACTAAAAGATAAGTCTTATTACCAGTTTATTCAGAACCTGGGCAGGGAGTAAGGATAGCATTTACTGGGTTATTTCTCATTGTGATATTATGTATAAGATATAATGTTATATATATGTTATATATATGTATATACATTTATTATACTATAATTGAAAACAACCAACACAATTCAATATTTGGGAGACTAAGCATTCCTATTAGGGAGAGACAGGGGACAGGGATTAGTTTTGAAAGGTAAACTGTAGATGTATTTGAAGGTCTTTATGTTCAGGATAATGGATTTTAGTTTTGTTCTTTATGCAATAGAAAGCCATCAAAGATTTTTAAAAATGAAAGATGTGCTAAGATTTGCTTATTAGATCTCTACTACAGTAATATCGAATTCTGAGCTGGCTTTGGTTGTCTAGTACTAGGAAATTAGAGAAGACTACTATAATGCTCATGGGTGAGATGAGTGAAGTCTTAACAAGAACAAAGTGGACTGACTGTAGGTAGTTTAAAATTGCACTTAACACACTATTAGACAAGGCTTCTAAATAATCTCTTCGCATATTGTTTTCTTTGGGATCAGCCGCATTTCTTTTATTTAAAAAAAAAATGTTTAAATTTGAGGATAGTTGACACACAGTGTTGCATTGGTTTCAGGATATGTAACATAGTGATTGAACATCTCTATACATTATGCTCTGCCTGCCACAATGTAGCTACCATCTATCACCATACAACACTATTATAATACCATTGACTATATTCTCCATGCTGCATCTTTCATTCTTAGGACTTATTCATTCCATAACTGGAAGCCTGTATCTCCCAATCCCATTCACTCATTTTGCCTATCTCCCCACCTCTCTTCCCTCTGGTAACCACCATTTTGTTCTCTCTATTTATAAGTCTGATTCTTCAACCTCACTTATGTTTCATTTTTTTACACTGGTTGAAAATCTGTGCAGAGAATTATAACTGCATTTAAAAAAATAACTGTTGAAATTACAGTATTAGTTCACAAAGAATAACAATATAATCAATAAGTAACTATTAAAAAACAAGAGTGGTTCAATTTGGTCATTTAAGTAAAGGTAACCATCATTTTTTTTTTTTTAAACAGTTGACTCCACACCCCTTATGGGCTTGAACTCATGACCCTGGGATCAAGAGTCGCATGCCTTACCAACTGAGCCAACCAGGCACTGCACGGTAACCATCATTTATTTACATGTGAAATATTTATTCCATGTAAAGACTAATGGCAATTTTTATTTTTATTTATGTATTTGTTTTAAGAATTTTTAATGTTTATTTATTTTTGAGAGAGAAAGAGAGAGAGAAAGTGAGCAGGGGAGGGGCAGACAGAGAAGAAAACACAGAATCCGAAGCAGGCTCTAGGATCTGAGCTGTAGGCACAACTACGAACCACAAGATCATGACCTTGTGGGACCCAAGGAATTTAACAAAAGTCCCCTACCCCTGGACAAGCAGAGCAAGACTAACTCCATTTTGTGCTACACCCACCATCTCATGTATAACCCCCACATGACCTACTTTTTGCTTAAGACACTCCCCCACCCTAGTCAAGCTGCTGAGCACACCCTTACTGGAAACCGGAATTTAGGAATGCAGAACCCCTAACTGCCAAAGAATGTAAACCCCGCCTTTTGCCCACCAAACTTGCGTGCCAATTCTGACCAGAGCGATAAGCTAGTTCAACCAGTTACTATAGGGTAAATTGTAATTCAATTGGCTACCTGCGTGTGGACTGACATGACTATGCAACTTTCTGTGTGTGTTACAATCTCATTGGCCACTGACCCCTATAAAACTGCTACGCCTCTTAACCTAGGGGCCAAGTCCCTGCTCCGCTGTGTCGGGTATACTTGGGCCCAAGCTCGAGCTTGCAAATAAACCCTTGTGCGTTTGCATCGGTATCGGCTCCTTGGTGGTCTTTTGGATTCGAAATCTGGGGCATTACAACCTGAGCCGAAGTCAGAAGAAGCTTAACTGACTGAGCCACCCAGGTGCCCTTGAGAGTAATGGTGATTTTTATGTGATATACTTAGATATATTATTTTTTTTATTTTAATCCTAATAGAATTGTCCATTTTTGAACTTTTCATTTAGTTCATTGTAGAGCTTACCTTCTATACCTAAACTGAGCATCACCAAAGACAACTGTTACCTAGAGTATTATGTCTTGAAAATTATTAATATAGAGCTGAGTATCATTGATAAATGAGAGTTACTTATCAGCATTTACCATATAGTAAAATATGAAATTGACTAGTGTAATTTTTCAAAAGCAATTAGTTGTCTAAGTTGAAGATAAGGGATTCAATATAAAATATTTCTAAAGCAAGCTAAGGTAAATTAAACATTACACATTTAAAAGTTTAAACATGACACTTGCAAGCTAACATTACCTTGCAGCATGGTGATGAATGTCAGCGTGCTTCTTCCAGGTAAACAGAAAAAGTTCAGCATTACAATGACAGCTACAGTTTTTAAATAATTGCCTTGAAACATTAGATGATAAGGTATTCCAGTTGTTCCATGTTTCTTTGCTGCAAAAAAAGGACAGTGAATAAACCATGCCATTCAAGGTCTATTTAAACTGCAGCAGAGTAACCAGAAAATGTCAAGCAATCAAGATGATATGAGTTTTGTCCTCTGAAATCACGGATTTTTTTTTTCCCAACTAAAATGAAGTTATATTTTTACCATGACAAACCAATTGAATAGTTAAACATACTTGGTAAGAACTGATTGCTTCGATTCATCGTGGCCTTTAATTAGCTTGAATTATAACTTTCATTGATTTGAATGATAAGCAGATAGTATAGTGCCATAAAGAAACATCTTCAGGGTGCCTGGGTGGCTCAGTTGGTTAAGCATCCGACTTCAGCTCAGGTTGTGATCTCACAGTTCGTGGTTCGAACCCCGCGTAGGGCTCTGTGCTGACAGCTCAGAGCCTGGAGCCTGCTTTGGATTCTGTGTCTCCTCTCTCTCTCTGCCCCTCATGTCTGTCTCTCTGTCAAGAATGAATAAACATTACAAAAAATTAAAAAAAAAAGAAATATCTTCTTCTGCTTCCTATTTGCAGAAATTGATGAAATTTCAGTGGGGTTTAAAAAAATATTTGTCGAACATCACTATGTGGTGTACTTTGTGCTGTGTACTGCTGCTTTATGAAGTGAAAGGAACAAAAACATGAACTAATAACCACAATCACTGGTCCAGATAGTGTGTTAACATCATAACATCAAACATAAATGTACTAAAGCTAAATGCAAAACTCTCAGGAAAAAGGGTAATATCTACTTTTGTATTAGTAAGTATTTCACATATAGATATATCCTGAGCAGAACGGGCAGAAAGTATAAAAGCAAGTAAGTGTAATGGAAAGAAAATTGGTGTCTTGGGCATTAATTTGAAGGTCATGAGACTAGAGAGGTAGTCAAACACTGGCTTGTAAAAGTTCTAAAATTTGTTCTAAATCTTACAGGTAACAGGAAGTCAATGACTGTTTTCAACAGAGGAATAGTTTGACTATTTTTGTTTCAGAAAGATTTGCTTTGAAGGCAGTTTAGAGAATGGATTTTAATGGTGACAAATATTCCATGAGACCAGTTAGAAAGTAATAGTAACATTCTACCATGTAGACTGTTTTGGTTCGTTGGCTGTGGACATGAGAACAAAGGAATTCTTGCGAATAACAACCACATTCCAACTTGAGTCATTGAGTAGATGGTCATGTTAAACTCCAGGATAAAGAATATGGGAAGTTTTCTTGAGATCCAATAAGGAGTTATTTTAGACACAATTGAGTATAAAATTCCTTCGGGATGTTCCAAGAGGTAGTAAGTAGTTTACTTAATGAACTCAGGATAAAGGTAGAGCTTTCTATACATATTTTGCAGACATTAGCATACAGATTATTGCTACAACCTTTAGTTAGGGCAAGTTAATTTGGAGATAATATTTGGAATGTGAAGAAGAGTACAATTGTTGCAAACTCTTACACTGAAGGAGTGGGCAGATAAAGAGCACATAATCAAGGAAATTAAAGAAGAATAATCAGAAAGTAGGAATGAAAACCAAGAAGAGCATCATGAAAAGAAAGGCAGTGTTTTTTTTTATAAAGTTTTATTTTTATTTTTTTTATTTTGAGATAAAGAGAGAAAGAGTGAGGAAGGGGCAGAGAGAAGAGGGAGAGAGAGAATCCCAAGCAGGCTCCACACTGTCAGTGCAGAGCCAGACTTAAGGCTCAAATCCATTAACTGTGAGATCATCACTGGAGCCAAAATCCAGAGTCAGATGTTTAGCTGACTAAGCCACCCAGATTCCCGTGTTTTTTTTTTTTAATGTTTATTTATTTTTGCGAGAGAGAAAGTGTGAGGGGGGAGGGGCAGAGAGAGAGGGAGACACAGAATCCGAAGCAGGCTCCAGGCCCTGAGTGGTCAGCACAGAGCCCGACGTGGGCCTTGAACCCATGAACTGTGAGATCATGACCTGAGCTGAAGTCGGACGCTTAACTGAAAGAGCCACCCAGGCACGCCTGTTTTTTGTTTTTGTTTTTGTTTTTTTTAAGGAGTAAGAACTATAAAAATGCCATAAAATATTCAGCTATCATGAGAACTAAAAAGTACAAAAGGGTTTATAGAAAATCATGCCCATGATGAGAGCAACCTCAAAAAAGATGTAGAAACAGAAAACACAGTCCAATCATGGAAAATTCAGTGTGGAATGACAGAAGAGAGATAGGACGTCACCCACCAGGAGACAGATTCTAAGTAAGATTCTTGAGTCTTAAAGAAAAACCTGTACAAATAGCAATAAGTGATGTCCAACATTAGCCAGGTAAGATATTTCTTAATTTTCTGCTTTTCAATATTCCAGATTTTAAAGTAAAAGCAAAGACAAGTAAAGAAAAAGTGTGATTGGAAATGTTCTCAAAGAATGTTATTTTGGAGGTGGTACGGTAAAAGAGTTCAGTAACCTCAGTTCAAATTACGCTCTTTCCCTTGCTAGTTTCTTGATCCCAGCCAGTAAATAAATCCCCTCTGCCTCAGTTTTCTCATCTGTAATATGAGTACATGAATGGGTTTATGTCAAGAATAAATTAGCATATATTTATGTGGGTATATATATATGTGTGTGTGTGTGTGTGTGTGTGTGTGTGTGGAGAGAGAGAGAGAGAGAGTCCTGGTCCTGACACAGGAGTGCTTAATAAAGGTTACCTTTATTATCTCTCTAGTAAAATATATGTCAAAATATGTATAGGCCAGTGAAGATTTTAAGTAGCTCCATAGAGATCCTGACATTTTGTCACATGATAAGCATACCACAAATTCTGGTTTTCTTTTCCTTTTTTAAAGTTTCCCTTTACCACAGGTGGTATTAGATGGTGGCCATGGATTGTTAGAAGATATTAAACAGTACTCTTGTATATTACAAGATTAATACAGTAAAAGTATTCCATATTTTCATCAAAGTCTTATAGTTGTTATTGTAGAAATCTTTCATTTCTTTTGTTAAATTTGTTCTTAAGTATTTTATTGTTTTTAATGCTATTGAAAGAAAGGTTAGACTTTCTTTCTAATTACAATTTGGTACCTGGAATTGGCTATTTAAAAAAAAAAAATTAATGTTTATTTGTTTTTGACAGAGAGAGAGAGAGAGAGAGAGAGAGACAGAGCATGAGTGGGGGAGGGGCAGAAAGAGAGGGAGACACAGAATCTGAAATAGACTCCAGGCTCTGAGCTGTCAGCACAGAGCCTGATGTGGGGCTTGAACTCACAGACAGCAAGATCATGACCTGAGCCAAAGTCGGACGATCAACCGATTGAGCCACCCAGGAGCCCCTGGAATTGGCTATTAAGTGTGATTTCATGTAGATCTGAGATAGATATGTTATCTGATTTTAAGGTACACAACAATATTTTCAATTGTTAAAATTCTCAATTGCCAATCAGTGAAAGAAAAAGAAATTGGAAATTGGAAAAGAAGGAAAAAGAAGTGGAGGAAAAGAAGAGAAAAGAAAGGAAGGCGAAAAAGAAAGAACAAAGGAAGGAAAAGAAGGGAAATATGTACATAGAGATCAACTATATTTTAATTTATTTTAGTACATATATAATAAAAGATTAGTTAGAAAAATCTACCAAATTCATAAAAGCTACTGTCTTAACAGTGGTTGTGTTTGCCTGTTGGAACATATTTTTTTCTTCTTAAAATTTTTAGTTCTTTTTTGTATTTTCTATAATTAGAACACATTTACTTTTAACTTGGAAAAACTTTAATTAAAAATATCATATGTGATATATTTTCTCTGCTTCCTATGTTGAATGCAAGTCTTAAACAGAATTAATTGTTGTGATGGTTTTGAACAAGCTAATTTAGGACTTCTCAAAGGAGTCACCTCATCAAAGTCAATTTCACACTATCATTTATAAGAAACATATTGGCTTTATACAGGGGGTATCATTTTCCAAAAGCCTATATCTTCCTTATATGACACAGCAGAAGTATTTCTAGTGTTTTGTCTGTCTTACTTTAAATGATTTCATACTATTGATACTCTCAACTTCTCACTATGTAAGCTCTTACAATACTGTTGTGCTCAATTTATCATGAATCACTTCCTATTTCACCAACTCTTCCATAAAATGCATTGATATCAATGGCTGAATGTTTAGAAAATCCAATTCCATATCTTATTTCTGACGCCAGGATTTGAATAATTTCTTATATAAAAAACAATAATGCAGGGGTGCCTGGGTGGCTCAGTCAGTTGAGCATCCAACTTTGGCTCAGTTCATGATCTCATGGTTTGTGAGTTCGAGCCCCATGTCGGGCTCTGTGCTGACAACTCAGAGCCTGGACGGAGCCTGCTTCGGATTCTGTGTCTCCCTGTCTCTCTGCCCCACCCCAGCTCACACTCTGTTTCTCGTTCTCTCAAAAATAAATAAACATTAAAAAAATAAAAAAAAAACAATAATGCAGAATAAACATCTCTTGGAAAAGATGGCAAAAAAATCAATATTTATTTAGCAATTGTCTGAGGTAATTAATATATGTTACATGCATTCCTCTCAAAAGCAGATCATGGATAAGGAGACAGAACTTCAAGAAGGTTAAAGAACAATTGGTGATGGGGCCAGTACAACTCAGTAAGAATTAATGCCTTTTAATTTCTATCACATCTCAGTGCTTTCCACATTAATTAAATCATACAAATGAAAAGAAATGTTATTTATAAAACCAAACAGAGAAGATTAAAAAAAAAAACAACTATTTTTAAGTCAAATGGGCACCACGTGCTACCTTAAGCTGTGATATACATATATGTATGTGCACACACACACACACACACACACACACACACTTTCCCCATGGGAGTTCAACTCTAATCCATGATTCAATCCATTCAGGTACTCCCACTTCATCCAGTCTTAATTATTTTCCCTCCAAAGACTCATCAAATGGAACTGTGATAGACCCTGCTCATACTTTTTCCAGACATGCCCAATTCTGTCTGAATCACGTGTGGAACACAGTGAAAACTCTCAGGTCTGAAACCCTGATATACTTCATATGTCTTTTAAACCCTAAGCCAATTATGTTCTATGGGACTCTTCTGAAATAAGTTATAAAAGAAACGATTATTGTCATTCATTTTAGTTCATTCAGGTTAAAATAACTGCTGTCTATTCAACTGTGCTGAGGCAAAGTTTCAGTGGAAAGAACCCAGATTGTTAATAAATTCAATTATTTTTGCTTTACTTTTGAGAGAATGATGGAGACAAAAATAATCTTTTTTAATAATTTATTTTAAAAGTAAGCATTTCCAAAGATGTCCTTTTATCCATATTCCTTCAGGATAATATTATTTATCATTTTGTTCTATTCTACAACAATAATGAATGTACAAAGGGGGACCCTACTTAATAAACCAAAGAATAACTATTTTACACTTATTGTATAGAACTCAGGAAAATACAATCTTCCAACATTTTCAACATGAATCAAACAAGTTTTCTACGAAACACAATTAATGAAAAAATAGTCTTCATAGGACACCCCATTTTCAATGCCTTTTATTGGGTAACTCTGTGCTAGAATTTTCTCACCGATCCTTTTTTCTTATTTCTGTGTAGTGACAAAAATAAACCCTCTAAATTTTCACTAACTTTCATAAAGACACAACTTAAGATTCTTTTTAAGGATGTTAATTATTTTTAACATATACAAACATGTTTCATTTCTGGTTAAGTAAGCAACTAATTTTAAAATATGCCTCAGATTTATGCTAAAAGTTGCTTGTTGATAGATCTGTCATAAAGTTTGCCTTCACACTCAAGTAGATGTGACAAAATGTGATGGAAAATATATAAGCAAATGGTTCAGTAAGACTCCTAAGAACACTAATTAAAAGAGAAAAATATTCAAGGAAGAATTTGAGCTTGAAAATTCTAGCTTGAAAGATGCATAACCCCAAGAGAAAAAGGAACAGAAAAAGATTTTAACTTTGTTATTAAGGTAAATATAGACCTGTTCATATATTTTATTATTCTAAGTTTTTAAAAGTTTAAAAACTTCCCAAAGAAACTGATCTCTAAATGATATATGATATTGCTGTTTAATAATATTTTTGAGAAAGAGGAAAACATTATCACTAAGGGGATGAGATTAATTTGAGCACTCTTTACCTTCAAAGAATAGGTTATTTCAAGTTCCTAAGAAATAAATTTATTTTGACTTGGAACTAGCTTTATAAAAGAGACCAATTTTTCAGGTGGCAGAATGACAAAGATGTTACTGTAGGGTGTGAGGATGGCTTAAGGAATTCTGAACTCTTCGTGTCTGTTCCATAAGCCCTTACTATACTATAACCATGAAACAAATGAGCATCCACGATACCACTATGACTTTGGGAACACTGACTTGATATCTTCAGGTGATGCTCTTTTCATTTTGAAATGTTTTTATTCTGATACTGTCTTTCTGCAATGAGGAATAGGGAGTGCAAGGAATATATACACACAAACAAGTATTGTGGCAATGACATTTTCACCCCTCTTTGAATATATCCCCTTTATTCAGGACTATCGCAGTGCCTTCACACTGTGGGCAGTGTTTATTTCTCTGCTTCCTGATTGTGTGTTTGGGTATATGATTTCTTTTTTTTTCCTTTTTTTTTTTTAATGTTTTACTTATTTTTGGGAGAGACAGAGACAGAAACAGAAAGTGAGTTGGGGAGGAGCAGAGAGAGGGAGACACAGAATCTGAAGCAGGCTCCAGGCTCTGAGCTGTCAGCACAGAGTCCGTCACCAGGCTCGAACCCATGACCCGTGAGATCATGACTCGAGCCGAAGTCGAATGCTTAACCAACTGAGCCACCCAGGTGCCCCAGTACATGATTTCTTTAGGTGAATAGAATAAGGTGGAAGTGATCGTGTGCCAGTTCTAAGCCTAGGCATCAGGGGATCTTTTGTGCTTCTACTTGCTCTATTGCACCCTTGCTATCCCCACTGGAACAATGTGCTATTGCAAACTCACTGGTTCTAAAATGGAGATGAAATCCAAGTGGAACGGAGCCATCACCAGCTGAGCCAAGCCAAGATCAGCATCTCCTAGCTGGCTGTAAGCCCATGAATGAGCCCATCTGAGACCAGTAAAACCACCCATCTCAATCCAGTTTAGGCCAGCCAAATCCTCAGTTGGTCTGCATACTTGTGAGCTAAAGAAATGCTGACATTTTAAATCTGCTGATATATTATTTGTTATGCAGCATTGTTGTGGGCAAAGATAGCTGTGAGAAGTATGGCTTCTTGGGGCACCTGGGTGGCTCAGTAGGTTAAACATCCAACTTCAGCTCAGGTCAATATCTTGAGGTTTGTGAGTTCCAGCCGAGCATCGGGCTCTGTGCTGACAGCTCAGGGCCTGGAGCCTGTTTCAGATTCTGTGTCTCCCTTGCTCTCTGCCCCTCCCCCACTCACACTGTGTCTTTCTGTTTCTCAACAATAAATAAACGTTTAAAAAAATTAAAAAAAAGAGGTATGCCTTCTTTTTTTTTTAATGTTTACTTCCAGTATAAGTAATATCAGTGTTGTATTAGTTTCATATAATATAGTGACCCAATAATTCTATACATTGCTCAGTGCTCATCATGGTAAGTGTACTCTTAATTCCGTTTACCTACTTCATCCTTTCCTCCACCCATCATCCCTCTGGTAACCAGTTTTTCCCCTATATTTGAGTCTGGTTTTTTTTTTTGTATCTTTTTTTCTTTGTTCATTTGTTTTGTTTCTTATATCCCACATATGAGTGAAATAATATGGTATTTGTCTTTTTCTGATTAACTTGTTTCACTTAGCATAATACCCTCTAGATTGCAAATGGAAAGATTTCATTCTTTTTTGTAGCTGAATAATATTCCATTCTCTCTATATACACATATATATTAATTTTTATAGAAATTTATGATTATAAAAGATATATTTAATATATAATTTTATATATAATTATAATTATAAATAATATGTAATTATAGATTAATTAGTGTTTTTGTATTGTTTGAGTAAATACTTAGTAGCTGAATTACTTGATCATACGGTAATTCTATCTTTAATTTTTCAGGAATCTCCATACTATTTTCCACAGTGGCTGCACCAGTTTGCATTCCCACCAACAGTGCATGAGAGTCCCTTTTTCTCCACATCCTTGCCAACACTTGTTGTTTCTTGCCTTTTTGATTCTAGCTATTCTGACAGGTGTGAGTTGATATCTCATTGTGGTTTTAATTTGCATTTCCCTGATGATTTGAGATATTGAGCATCTTTTCACGTGTCGGTTGGCCATCTCTATGTCTTCATTGGAGAAATATCTCTTCATGTCTTCTGAGTATGGTTTCTTTCTTGAAGATGTTTACAGTGAGTTGGGAACAGACATGAGTAATGGAGATCACCTTGCAGGCTGTTGCAGTGTTCATGTGTTCAGTGATCTGAATTGCTTATTAGAAATTAGAATGGTAAGTAAAAGACCTATATGAAAGGTATTTCAAGACGAGTATGGATCAAATTAGAAGACTTATTGCAAAGTGAGAAGAAAAAAGATAGATTAATTAAAAATGAATATGTAATA
The DNA here is from genome assembly GCF_016509475.1 of Prionailurus bengalensis. Classification (NCBI taxonomy): domain Eukaryota; kingdom Metazoa; phylum Chordata; class Mammalia; order Carnivora; family Felidae; genus Prionailurus; species Prionailurus bengalensis. The sequence goes on along the minus strand of NC_057344.1, from coordinate 170,118,902 downwards.
TATAGATCTTCACTGTCAATAGAGCAGCCATTAGCTACATATGACAACTTAAATATAAATTAATTAAAATCAAATCAAATTAAACATTAGTCCTTCATTCTCACTAGCCAGATTTCAAGTGCCCAACACCCACATATTCTTAGTGGCTACCATACTGGAGAGTTCAGATCATAAAACATTTCGATTATTGCACAAAGTTTCTTTAGATAGTGTTAGCAAGCACTATCTAGATGACCAAGGGCTCTCTGAACCTAAATTTCTTTATCTGCCTTATGAACATAATAATTATTGCCATAAATATCCCCAGACACAGTAGTGGGGGTTCAGCTTAATGCATGAAAGCACTTTGCAAACCAAAAAAATGCTTTGTAAGTATAAAGCATTGTTGTTGTTTAGTGGAAAGATCATTATGCCTTTGACTATAAAAAGAAATCCTTGTATCACAACGTCTGTAGGAGTTGGCTTCACTGAGATATCCAATGACCTTGGTAATTGCTCTAACTCATAGGAAGCAAGCTATCATCACAAAAATATTAAAAAGGGAATTTCCTATAAATGAGAATTCAGATTACTGCTGTTTTAGTGCATTCTAGTGAGTCTGAGAGACGAGAAACTTTATATATTAATGCTTGGAACTCAGCAGTATTTATTGAAGTAATACATGATTTTTAAATAATTTCCCAGGACAAAAACTAATTCTAAGAAAGTGACAAATTGTGGTTCCAACAGTCTGCATATTTTATGAAGTTAACTCTTTATTGTATTTAGTTTAAGTAGATATAGGCAAGTAAACTCCTTAGCTCAAATTATTAGATATCTTATTCTTTGATATTATCATAAATTCAGATATATTACACCATGTTGACAAATGTAGCAACTAGGATTAACATGCCTTCAAATTTCAAATATGTGACCATAAAGCCTGCCCTGTAAACATACTTCAATCATTGGATGCAGAGCTAGATGATGTGACCTTTAACTTCTCTTCCTCATCTTGCTGACATGCTATAAATGTTGAACTTGAAAGGAACCTTAGACACAAGTTGTTCAGTCTACCAAGTGTATAAATGGAGGCCCTAAAGTTCACGATCATACATCTAGGACCTAGCAGGTAACCAGGGGCAATGCCACTATCTCAGTTGAGTATTCTTTCTACTATATCAGGCAGCTTTTGCAAAGGAAGATTTTAAAAAATTGTTGAATTTTAATCTTTTGAGCAGAGATCACAAATTAGGGGTTCCCTCACCTCCTAATTTTTTTAAATCTTCCTTTGCAAAAGCTGCCTGATCTAGCCATAGGAGAGGTGGCACACTGGCTGAATAATGTTGGTAGAAGTGCTTTTTTAAACCTAAACATCGTTTTATAGTCATTACGGTAAACATGTAAAAGTCAGAATATTTTCTATTAAAAATATAGATTTCCATTTTCTTTTAAAAAATCGGGATACATTGGGCATATGTTCATTCTCACCTGCATGGTGACTATAGCCTGACACTGGAGAGTTTTCGACACCCCAGCCCATTAATAACCAGAGGATCGATGCTCTCCAGTGTATCACAGTCTCCATTTTTCCCAATTTTTTTGCACCAAGCTTGTTTTCCCCTTTATGTTACCTGCCTGGTTCCTGTATCAGTTAGAATTTTTGATCTCTGCCTTAGAGATTAAATCTTCAGTGGTCCCTTACCTGAGATTATCTTTCCTCTTCAGAAATGGAAAGCTAAAGGCTCATACGTGCACCAAGGACTAGAGAATGAAGTGCTGCTCCTGATGGAATAGCTCAATTCAGTTAGACGAAGGCATGTCAAGGTAATTTTGCGGTGTTTTGCCTCTTATACTTGTATGAAATCAGAATGCTACCTGTCCCTACTATTTACATTGGACTTTGGGTGGTGGCCATGCTATCTTTATGTATACATTAACTCACCTGGTTTTCCTTTTACTGGGGATTACCTGAATAACTATTCTGTGGATAATGACTATGATTGGAACCTTAGGATGCAATAATTTAAAAATTCTTGGCCTCTCTCTCTATACCCATTCCCTGCTGAGAATAAAAATGTGGAGGCACCTAATTGAATGTTTGAGCATATTCTTGTTTATACGGATGCACAAGTCCCCAAGGTCTGTCTCTAACATTGTCCTGCAAGCAACACGTATTTAGCAGTGGCATATGCCAACTCCCCACTGTCATCAACCCTCCAGAGAAATTTGAATTTTAATTAAGCGTAGAAGAGGGTTTGCTTTTGTTCGAGAGCTGATTAATCAGAACTTTGTCATTTGTGTTGCAAAAGGGGAATAAATTAACTGTACCTTTAATTAGACAAGGAGGAATTTACTTTCGCCATCTTACATCTAGCCAAAACAAGAGCACATGTCCCCAAACCAAGATATAGAGTGGTTGAAATATTCCGTAGCAACTAGTGCAGTGGTTAGGCCTTTGGTGAGTTCTGCACTGTGCGTTCATTGAATTCTTTTTTTTTTTTAAAGTTTTATTTTTATTTATTTGAGAGAGAGAAACAGAAAGTGTAGGTGGGGGAGGGGCAGAGAGAGGGGAAGGAGAGAATTCCAATGTAGGCTACACTGTCAGAATGGAGCCGGACATGGGGCTTGAACTCACCTACCATGAGATCATGACCTGAGCTGAAATCGAGAGTCTGACACTTAACCTACTGAGCCACCCAGGAGCCTCCATTGAATTCCTTATTTTATTAGGATAAATTATTTTATTATTTATTTTAACTCTCATATATATATATATTTTTCTCAAATTGCTCTCAGTGCACTTTTGGGATGAAGATTAAGTCAAATGCTTTCCTCACTGCATTAGTCAGAGAGGGCAGGCATAAGAAAATATTCCAGACTGGTGGCTCATGGTTCTGGAGGCCAGAACCCAAGACGAAAGTCTGGCAGCATTGGTTTCTTGTGAGAGCTTTTCCCGGCTTGCAGATGGCAACTTTCTGGCTGTGTCTTCACATGACAGTGAGGGAGCAAGAGCGAGCTCCTTGGTGTATCTTTTTCCTCTTTTAAAATATATTTACCCATTCTTCTACCCACCTTTCCCCTGGTAAACAGTTTGTTCTCTCTATTTGAGTCTGTTTATTTATTCCTTTGTTGGTGTCTCTTCTTATAAGGACGCTAATACCATTGGATCAGGGGCCATCTTTATCGACCTCATTTAAACTTAATTACCTTCCAAAGGCCCTATTTCTAAATATAGTTACATTGAGGGTTAGGACTTCAACATATGAATTTTTGGGGGGACACAATTCAGTCTTTAGCACTCACATAAGGCCTCCTATTCACTCTTGTCCATTATCTTTATCTTCTTTTGAGTAGAAACTTTGAGGCTGATGTGGTCTACTTAGGTTGAATATCTTTTGCACTTGTCAGCAGAAAAGGTTAAATTATGAGTGGAGACCCAGGGCTTCTTCTCTCCTGGCCAAGATATCACAACTTTCTATTATCTACTCCTCCTTACCTATGTCTTCCTTCAGCTTTTCCTATTCAGAAAGCAGAACTGTCAGAATCCCAATAAATGTCTTATCTGATAATAGAGGAGAGCCATGAGTACTGAGTAAACTTGGCCCTTCTGAATTTAAATCCTGAATGTGAAGCTTGAAACAAAAAATAATCTTAACTATAAATGCCATTTTTTTTTCATAATAGCTTTCAAAAACCCCTTTTCTCTTCCATGGTGTGTATTTCTTTGGCAGATTTTTTTTGAAATGAAAGTTTGCATAGACAGGAGTTTGCATAGACACACATGGACTACACGTCCTGAGTGTGCACACATAATGTCTTTTAATCCTTATAGAACCCCCATAGACGTTCTTTCCACTCATTCTATTTTAACTGAGAAAACTAAGGTTCACACAGAAGTGATTTTCACAACTTTACAAACTTTAAAAGTTAACAAAAAGTAGGATTCAAATACATCTTTGCTGGACACCAGACTGAAGGAAGACTCCCAAGTGGACCCAGAGTCATTACTTTACCATTTTTTTCATATAAAAGAGAACTCCATAGTTCCAAGAATAAGTAAATATAGATCTGTCTAAATAAATGATATGATTCCTTCTTTGTGTGACTAGATTTCCCCCTTTGCCTCTGTTGCCTGGAAGCTCTAAGCCAAATGGGAATTCTAGTACATCAAGTTGATAATTCTATTGATACATTTATATTTTCATTTCTGACATTCTATTTCTACTTATATTTTTCTATTTAAGACTATCTATTTTGACATAATTCACTGACATTTTCTTGGAAGGGAGTGAAGATGTTAAGGACAAGCTTCCCATATTCTGCTTTACTTATTTCAGGAAAAATCTTATGTCATGCAACCCTACAAGTTTATGTTAAACACAGAAAATGAATTTATAGCAAGAAAAGCCAAATAAGGTAATATCTTTAAATTATACTTTTGTGAAGTTAAAAGTAAAAAAAAAAAAGTTATACTTTTTTACTTTTAACTATCCATTGAGAAAAAACATATTTCAAATTTTTGGAAGAGTCATGTAGAGATACTTTCATATATGGCTTATTTATTTCTTTCGTTCAACAAATATTTATTGAGTGCTGTACTTTGGGCTAAATGCTGGAGATAAATATTGATTAAGCTCTCATAGAGTTTACAGTGCAGTGAGAATGGCAAACGTTAATCAAATAACCACACAAACATGTAAAATTAATCCTGATAGATGCTAAAAAGGGCAGACTGTATGTTATGGTGTCTATGATAGAGGTAGTTAACCAAGTCAGGGAAGGCTTTGACTGGTGTCTAAAAAATTAATAGAATTAACAAGGTAAAGAAGAGAAGGAGGCAAACCATGGGAAGAGGAAATACGACAAAGACTCTTACTGGAAGGCAGATGGCATTTGGACCCTTAGGGAAACTCGAGATCATGGGAAGCAGGTGACATAATCATATTTAGGTTTTGAATAGCTCATTCTGACTATCATATAGATAATGGACTGGCCATTGTTAGGAGTCCATTATAATAGTCTAGGTGAGAGTTAAAGGTAGTTCATGGTAGCTAGAGATTCTTGCATGTGTCACAGTTACCTATGATATAGTTTTCATGAATTGGCTCCTGAAAAAAAGTCAGAAAGATGAAAACATTTTGGGGGTTGGAAATTTGTTTTATCTTTTTAAACATTTTTCCAATTTTTTATTTTTGAGTAGTTTTAGATTTGCAAAAACCAGAGAATTCTCATATACTCTTCACATTGATTTTCCACATGTTCTCATTTTATATAACCACAATATAATTCTCAAACCCAGGAAATTAATATTGATGCAATGCCATTAACTAATTTGCATATCATATTCAAATCTGGCCAATTGTCTTACTAATGTCCTATATCTGATCCAGACATTGATCTAGAGTCACACATTGCATTTAGTTGCCGTGTCACATTAGGGTCCTTTAATCTGGAACAGTTTCTCAGCTTTGTCTTTCACAATCTTGACACAATCTTGAATTAAATGATCTTCAGTGTGAGATTGTCTGATGTTTCCTCCTGATTAGGTTTGGCAAAAATGCACAGAAGTGCCTTTGTGCCCTCTGTACAGCATCATTTCAGGGACACATAGTGTGAATTTTCTCATTGGTGGTAATGTGAGTTTTGATCACTTGGGTAAGGTGGTGGCTGCCATTGGAGAATTCCTGTCACTCTTTTTCTCTTTGTAATGAATACTTATCCTGAGGGGATATACTTGGAGGCTGTATAAATACTGTGTCTCATCATACTTTTGCTCATTAATTTTAGCATCTATTGATGAGTCTTGCCTAAAACAATTATTAGTAAGGTCTTTGCTAAATAGTGGATTTTCTGTTTTCATCATTTCTTCTAAATATGTTGATTGGAATTTTATGGTAAGAAAGAGTTTTCCCTTTCCCTCACTTATTTTTATTCAATTATTTATTTAGGCCAATTATTTATTTATTTATGTTTATATTTATAGTATTTATATTTATATTTTTTTACCATTTACATTTAAACATATACCAAATGTATTTGTTTATTATTTATACATTCAATTATTTATTTATATCAATTATTTTTATTTATTTTTTAAATGATTTATTATATAAATATATTCATTGTTTATTAAATATTTTTATATTTTAAATTATTTATAGCACTTTTATTTATTTACATCTACATATTACATTTTCTACTTATTTATTCATATTGATTATTTAATTATAAATTCATGGATACTTGGTTTATTCTATAGGTTATAATCTATTGCTATCATTATTTTATTTTGTTCCTCAGATTGTCCTAGGTTTGGTATTTGGAAGTCTGTTTGAGTTAACTCCCGTGTCCTACAGATATGTCTCTGTCATTAAAATTTTTTTTGTTGTTACTTCTTGGCACCACAAGTTTGTCCAGGATTATCTTGTACTTTCCCTGTCCTAGTCCTATAATGTCATTTATTAAAGTAGTAGAGGCAAATAATCTGTAATATGTTGATCATCAAGAAGTTCTCTCAATATGAGATAAAATTGAACTCCCATACTAGTCTTATGCTGATCTAAATGTAGAAGTCATTCTTTTTTTTTTTTTTTTTTTTTTTTTAGAGAGTGCAAGTGGGAGAGAGGGTCAGAGGGGGAGGGAGGGAGGGAGAGAGAGAGAGAGAGAGAGAGAGAGAGAGAAAGAGAGAGGGAGGCTTAAGCAAGCTGCATGCTCAGTTCAGAGCCTGACATGGGGCTTGAACTCATGACCCATGAAATCGTGACCTGAGCCAAAACCCAGTTAGGTGCCACCCAAGTGCCCCATGGAAGAGTCATCCTTAATGAGCAGACCATCCCAAGTTAGTTACAGAAAAGGTAACCTCTTAAGAAAGTTAAACAAATTTTATAACCTATATAGAAAATAAGTATTTATGACAGGAACTGGTTAAAATTTAATTTATTTTAACTCAGGTGGTAGAAATGAGATGTGGAGCTAGACAGAAAAATTGTTGAGGGTAGCTTATTCCTAAAGCCCAATGCCCCAAACTCAAATATTTATGTGTGTAGAGAGATTCCTTAACACTATTTCCCTAGAGATTAACCCCACCCAGGAAAACTGCCCAGACTGCAGGGTCTGTCTTCTTCAGGGAATGTCTGGTCTGAGAATTAGTTACAAGGCCTTACATAGCAGGAGAACGAAAGGAGTCAGTCCATAAAAACCCAACTCTTTGAGCCTAAGGTTGAGGGTTGTAAGATTCAGGAAGTGATTGTTGGCCATATTATTGCACTGGCTTTTGCAGCATTTGGACAAATTAAATATTTGATTTAGCACACATTAGAAGACCCCTGTGATGATGCAACTCCTCTCTGGGGCTAGGCAGCATTTAAACTCTTGGGGCAGTGTGTTCTTGGAGAGAGTCACTGAAATGTGTAGCAGCAAGAACAAGGAAAACAGGGCCACAGAGTTTCAGAATATAGCACAATAAATAGATACAGACACATGCTTGCATACACATTGATATTAATGATTTTTCAATAACCATGACTTGGGAGAAAGTTAAAAATGAAAGCAATGGTTAAACTGAACTAGCGATCTTCTTTTAAAAAATAAAAAGAGCATTCATGATTGTTTTGGTGGTCATTTTTTTTTCTATAGACAGTGGTTTTCTTAATCTCTTTTGAGATATAATTCATTTGTAGAGAATATAATAAAAGAATCAGGAAGAGCTGTGAGAGAGCAGATAGCTAGTTCCAGCTTTCTTTAGATGCCTTAAGCTCACTGTCCATTCTTGAACACTAGAATGTAGACTTAAGAAGACCAAACAAAATTACTAGTGTGAAGTCTCCAGCCTCCTACATAAAAGAGCTGATCCTTTCGTTTTCAGGGGCAATTTATGAAAGAATTTGTTCACTTAATGACATATCAATCTTACTTTAAGACATAATATAATTCTCTGCATACTCAGCATGCTGCTTCAGATCTTAGAGATATTCAGCTAAATAAAAAATAGCAGGTGTAGGGGCGCCTGGATGGCGCAGTTGGTTAAGCGTCCGACTTCAGCCAGGTCACGATCTTGCGGTCCGGGAGTTCGAGCCCCGCGTCAGGCTCTGGGCTGATGGCTCAGAGCCTGGAGCCTGTTTCCGATTCTGTGTCTCCCTCTCTCTCTGCCCCTCCCCCATTCATGCTCTGTCTCTCTCTGTCCCAAAAAATAAATAAACGTTGAAAAAAAATTAAAAAAAAAAAGCAGGTGTATTTCTTAAACTAGAAAGAGAAATAATCACAACTATGTTGGAAATCATTTTCAGAAGAGTACTGGTGGGGGAAAGAGGACAAGATTTGCCATTAAAAGCAATATTAAATGGTGAAAAGAACTATTTATATAAATATTATGGGATAATGGTATAAGTCATTTGATTTGTCATAGAAACTATTTATTTGAATATTGAGTTTATTTTTTAATTAGTTATATCCAAGTCTCTGTTACATTCAGGTCTCTGATATCCATGTGCAGGTGAGAAAGCCTGGTCTAACTATTCTGTCTTACATCTGTCATTTTCTTTTAAGGTCTACCTTAGTATTCAGCCAACAAATGACTGCAGAATAAAAAGTACCATAAAAATAATCCCAAGTAAAAGGTAATGAGGAACTAAACTGTAGAAATTATATATAAAACTGATTTAAAACGATTATAGTAGAGCTTTCTGTTTTGAATGCTTCCCGTCTTTGCTTTTGATTATTAATGCTTTGGAGGAGACCGTAAGCCATAATATTGTGAGGTGAGTGTGAGACATGATATGCTATACTTTCGTAATATTTCCCCCTCAAAGACGTTAATAGGGGCATCAAATCTGTGAGGTGACAACAGTCATAATTGCATGATAGAATAAATGATGAAATATTTTATTGAAAGTAGAGAAGGCTTAGGGATACAAAAGTAGGTTGAGACCTAAAACTCACAAAAAAAACCCACCCTGTCTCTTCCTTTCTTATTTTTCTTTCACCTTTCCCCCTTAATTCAAAGTGTGACCTGAGTTTAGTAAAAATAATATTAATAATCCATTTTGAATGCTAGTCAGGAAGAAGTTACATCACCTTCTCATTTGAGGACTTTTGAATGACAGATGTAGTTCAATTGCCTGAGCAGCTAAATTGATTCTGTAATATAATTGCTCGAAGACCACAGATGAGGAAAATGATTTATGTCTCTCTATGCAATTTTTTCTAGTCCATGTCCATCATCTTGCTGAGATGGAAACATCTAAAAAGTTGTTATCTGTAGACGAAGCATCAAATAGAGTTTGGCACTTTTCTATCGCATATGACTTAAATGCCTTTGGTCTGCATATTTTGTATCATACCTCTTCTTCCTAATAAAGTAGGGAGAGCCAACTTTCCTGAACACTTATATTATGGATAAAATAGAGATATTGATAAATGCATAATCATAAATCCAAATGACTGAAAATTTCCAGTCATGGTACAGTACCAATATGAATATTTATGTCCCTAGGCAATAAATATTCTTCCTATAAATTAATAAATTGGCATCTGATTTAGAAATCAGTATTTGTTAATTTTGTTGACCTGAGTCTGTCCACTGGGCAAACTAACTAAATAAGATTTGCAGATCTGCAAAATTAAGAATCAGCTTAGAATAGCTTCTCCTGGTGACATCCGAAAGTAATGTGTGGATAATAGCTTTATACATCAATCAAGAAAAGCTAATACAAATATAAGTATGAGGAAGCCAGAAGTACAAGATAAGAAAGTGCAGAACCTCCTAATTCAGAAATGAATCCGCCTATTCACTTCTCAGTTATTATACTGTGTTCTCAAAATTTCTTAAGCCTCATATCACTACCTAATGAAACCAGATTGGATTCAGTGTTGTTTTTTGCCACAGAATACCTTTGTGGTTTCAGCACAGTAAAAGCAACAATAACAACAACAATAAAATCCTCACTGCCATTTTAGAGCTGCAGAAAAATTTGTTTGTGAATGCACATGGCATACCTTCTGGGGCTTCCAGAACGAAATCATGACATAGATAGTTGAGGATTAGTTTCCAGAGAAATGCAGAGACCTATGGAAACAAGTCCATTGTTAACCAACAAGTTTTTAGCTGGACTTACTCCATCCATTCAACAAATAGCACTATTCTGTCTAGGTATAGTCTCTGTGGATTTTTCTCCCCCGTACCTTCCCGTGGAAGAAGGACCTTTGGCACATAATCCAGTGTGAGGAATAAAGGTGATGCCTTAGGTGAACCTGCTTGCAAAGCTATTGCTCAGTAAATACTAGGCTTTTGTCTTAATATTGTCCTTGCCTCTATGGGAAGAATCTGTACATGGTGAGGACTATGCTCTTGGGGTTGTGCCTTTCTCATCGCTTTGAAAAGGAAACACCATAAAATATATTAGAATCAATGAAGCAATAAAACATATCAAGTGACAGCATGTGATGTCTGACAATGTGTGACAATGTGTGCTATCTCTGTATCTGGGATGCCTTTTTGGACGTGTGCTCTGTCTTCTGGAAGTTTCCCAAGGAGAGTTATGAAGTAACTCTGCCTTAGAGATGTCTTGACTGCTTTTTCCATCTAGGAGAGTACATGAAGGAGAATCTTTTCCCTCTGTGTAGCTATTTTCCCAACAGATGTGAAGAAAAATGGAGAAAAGGTGCCTCCATATAGATTGGATGAAAATATGAATCTGAGTTGCCTTGCTGCCGTGACTAGTTATAATATGAAGTGGTCACTGGTAGAGTTATTTATATATACATTTTCAAATTAGTAGAGATGTTTATTGAAGAATGTTCATAAACTGGTGATAGTGTGGAAAAGTAAAAGGAGCCCCAGACTCATTGCTCAAGGACCTCGGTACAATCCCTGACCTCGCGTACTTCATACGGCTGTGTGACACTGCTTTGTGCTTTTAGCTTGGCAATATTTGGAAAGTCCATAAATCTCAGTGAACCATCATTCTTTTATGTGTCAAATGGGAATAAGAACCATTTTACTGATGTGAGAGGTAAATGTGATACCTCATGTGACCACGATGGTGTATGATACTGCTCACTTAATAGTTGCCATTAGTTATTATAATAAGTAATCTCTGGCGACAAACTCAGAAAATGCGTAGCAGGTAGATAGCTCAAATTGAGTTTACTCTTTGTTGTGACGAAAGAACCCACGGGTTTCTCCTCAATGTAAAAGATTTACATGCTTCTATACCATGTGTCATTTCAGAAAGAATAGAAAATGGAGGTGTTAATACTTACTGTGTGACATAGCTTTATGATATTACACTTTTACAAAGTATGTATTAATACCTTCAAAGCTTTCAGATGACATACTATTTGTCCTTCAATATTGCCCAAGTTTGGGTTTCTGATAGGATTGTTTAAAATCTAATTCTTAGTGATAGAAAAATGAATGTATGCAGAAATTCTGGTAACAAATTTATCAGCTCCGTAAATAATTATTTGTGAATTTATATTGTGATTTAGGAAAATATGTATATGGTTACGATTTACCTAGAAAGTGAATGCAGCAAAATATTTTGTAGTTCTGTCTTTCAAAATATCATAAATAGTTGGAGAACATGGTTATTAGTCATATACTAACAATTTTCAGAATATTAGCATCCAAATGAAAATGTTCAGGTCTTATTAAAATGTTCCAATTTTAAGACCAAAACCTTTATGTGAAAATTCATCTTTTGTGCCATCCATTCATTCCACATGAATATTTATTGGGTCCCTGAATTTACAATGCAGAGAAAATGAGTTTCCAAGTTCATAGTTGTGGTTTATGTGGACTCCAAATTATTTCACCACTGAAAACAGTAAAAATAGAGGGTAGCTAGACAGAGATAGTAGTTAAAGGACAACATGTGCTGATGTCAGTGATGTGGCCCTGTCCATCTTTCACATCATATCACATCACCAACTCCATCTTGTGCCACTTTTGTCCTCTGTGATCCAGATATGGCTCTCTTCGACATGGTCCTGTTATATCTTGGTCTAGTTCTGCATATAAACCTTCTTTTAGTTCTTTATATAGCAACTTGGGGCCATAACTTCCCCCAAGGCCTTTGTATAGTCCACGAATGCGTCTTTCCTATTATGTCTGCCTTTCTGCATTTGTGGGAATCCCCACACCATGAATTTCACCTCCCCAACGCAAACATCGTAACTCAAAATCCCTGGCTTCCTTGCATTAGGAAGCAAATACATGATGAGGACTCACCAACCAGACATACTCTCAATAACCCCTCAAAAGTTCTGAAAGGTGCTTTACTTTTTGCTGTCACTGAAGACAATGGAGACGTCTGGATTTTGGTGACAATAGTGGAAGTTGTGGCAGTATTCCAGTGGTTAGGAAGTCAAGTTCTTCACACCAAAGTGACATTGGCGGGCAGGAGATATGGGTTACCCTGGTCATGGTGGATCAGCAGAAACATCACCAGCTGTTACTTCATCAGCCCAGTTTTGCTGTGGGGCTTGGGTTTTGTCCTGGCTTTGTCCCAGGCTCTGGGATGTTTTGTTGTGGGGGCTTGGGATGTTTGTCCTGGCTTTGTCCCAGGCTCTGCTCAATGTTGTAAGCTACCTCATATACTTTCAATAATTTCTGATGACCAGATAGAGTTAGCTTCTGTTGCCTGCAACAACGAATTCTATCTGTTAAACATTCCCAATGCAGCCCTGAGCCTCCCTTAGCTATTTCCTTTCTCAGAGTGCTGTCTGGTTTCCTGCTTAGCAGTGAACACAACTTCTAATTATTTATTTATTGACTTGATTTTTACATCTCCAAAGGGACTGTGAGCTTCTTCAGGGCTGAGGTAGTCTTCTTATCCACCACTGTATGAACTGCCCCAAGTGCAGTACTTGACATGTAATAGTCACACAGTAAATGTTTTTGAAGCAATATATGAAGGATATGAGAGCTTTCATTTTTCTCAGGTTGTATTGTTTGCTTGGTGAATGAATTGATGAATCAAGAACCTTATTCCTTTCTGACTTAGTCTGATTTCCCCAGATTAAATGGAGCCCGAGGCAAAGGTGTATGGTTTGTACGTGATCAGGGAGTGTAATCCCAGGGAGCAAAAGTGAACTACAAAAGAGAGCTAAGTAGGTCTAGAGAGAGTCAATGTGAGAATGTGCTGTGGAGCTGACTGCCAGTATATGAGTCTGTCTGTATGATATTGTTGGATCACTTCATGAGAAGTCATATCCTTGTGTCTCTGGACTGTCTACTGGGAGGATGAAAGAGGCAAGGATTTATCAACAAAGGTGTACTTCCTGGAGTGTTATGTTCCCCTCCCATTCGGGTTCACTATAGGTATTCAGAAAAGCATCCTAAGCTTTCGACAGGGAAGCATCAGGGAAGCACACAGGGGCACGCAGCACCAGCAAAAAGAAAGGTGTTTGGCTAGGTCATGCCTGCAGGAAGGGTACTGTAGGTTACCCTGAGCTTCTGGCTGTAGTGACAGCTCAAATGAAAGAAAGGTAAAATCTGAGTTCTCCTTAAGTGACACTTTTTACTTCTCAAACTGTACTTTTGGGAAATAGTTGGATTGAAACCTTTTTCTGAGCATGAGTGAAGGACATTCATTATATTTTTTCTTAGATGTGTGTGTGTGTATGTGTGTGTGTGTGTGTGAGAGAGAGAGAGAGAGAGAGAGAGAGACAGAGACAGAGACAGAGAGACAGAGAGAACTGAGTCTTCATTCAAATGGCCATGGAAATGGCTTCTGATAATTTGTACAATGGATCTAGACCCCTGGCTCCTTTTGATTAGTTCAGAGGTGAGCTCCTTGAACTTATAATCTGTGGCAGCTAGAGTCCCACTTTGGTGATTTGAAATTGGGAGTGGAGGAGAGAGGATTCGGTCTATTCCTAGGTGTGACATCTGTGATGTTTAAAGACAAAAGCTCACAAATGAAGTATGCTTATTAAATAAAATTTTAGGCAAAGGCATTTTGTTTCACAAAGTTAAAATAACAGCTTGGCGGGAGCACCTGTAACTACCTAAGTGGAAAGCAAAGACAGTGAGAGCAATGCTAAACATATTAGCATTCCATTAGGTTTTTTCTTCAGTGGAGACTTAAGGCTTCAGTTCAGAACTTAAACGGTTTTCATATATTCTTCTGATGTCCTCCTAGTAATTAGATCTTAAGAGTTGCTCTCCTTCTGAATGCTCCTACTTGTCCGCGTCACTCATATGCTCTGTGGTACATTTTTGTTGATCCAGGATCAGGCTGCCCCGATACTTTGCCTTCCCTTGCTGGTACACACTGTTGTCGGTATTTGCCTTCATAACTCTTTTGGGGACGAGCAAGCCATATCCCTGAGAAAGGTATGCAGGGGTGACATTTCCCCTAATTCAGGGGTTTTCCTATTGTTACAAAATTTATCTTTAACTGGGCTTGTGAGATACACTTTGTGGCTAGAGGTATTTTTGTCTTGCGAGTTTAAACTAATTGGCAGGTTGATGGCAGTGCCTGTGATTATATAAGTTGAGAAACAAAGGGTAGGCAGCAATCAACATGCAAGGATCCCATCAAGTTAATATTTTTCCAGTTTCTCTTTTAAAGAATTTTGATTGCATTCCCACTCTTAACAGTTAAGTCCATTAAAAATGCAAGCTGTTCAAGATGATGGTATTTCCTGTGACACTTTCTCACTTGATCTAGCAATGTGATAAAGCATCTGCACTGGGGTCAGAAATACATAATCTTATTTCCTCCACTTTGAATTTTCCTATTACATTTTCTAACTGCATTTATTAAGCCGAAGTTCAAATATTCAAGTCTGTTTCAGAAAATATAGTTCAACACCCTTGACATTTTTTCAAAAACTCTCTAAGTGCTTGCAAAATTCCTTCTCAGGTGAAATGGAAAAGTATGTAATAATGATAGTAATAATTACCTACCACTTCCAAAATATATTACCAGTTATTAGGGCAATGCTGGTCTCAACGAGAATTACATAGAATAAAACAATATTTTTTTTTCCAGTCAGTTATAACAATTGGACAGTAGGACTTGCAGATTAAAAGGATGGCTTTGGAGTTAGACAAGCCTAAATCTAGATTCTGGTGTTGCAATTGACATGCTTAACTTACTAACATGTGACCTTGAGCTCTGTTTTTGCATCTTGAGTAGATATGTACTCCTGAGAATAGTTGTACAGAGTAAATGAGATAATGGAGGGCTTAGCATATACTGAATACTCAACATAAGGCTGCCTACAAGACTTATTATAGCTTAGTGATTAAGAGAAGAGGTTTTGGATTTCAACAGACCTACCACATACTACTGCTCATGTGATCTTGGGCAAATCTATTGGCTCACTGAGATTTAGTACTTCAACTATGAAATGGTGGCTATGATACACATTTCACAGGGTTTTTCCTTGGGGGGGCGGAAATATTATGTTTGTAAAGTACTACAGTACCTGAAACATGGCAAATACTTAATAAAAACTACCTATAAGAGATTCAACGTCATCAGAAAAGATGCAGCTAGTTATACTGAAGCTTCTTGAAAAATTTATTAGGGTACTATTCAGATATTACAATTCGATTTTTTACTTAAATGTAAGTAAAGGGAATTTTCAATGTATATCGCCAGACGTAATTGATAAAAAGATACCTTTTATTTTAATAACTGATATATTAGGTAATAGTATCTATAAGACTTGTATTTTTCCCCCATTGGACTATTTACACATATACATATAGACCATAACTTTCTTTTTAAAAGGAAAAAGAGCAAAAAAAAAATCATAGCATTCCTTTCATAAATTGTTTATTTCAAATCACATCATAGTCATAATTAAGTGCATTCTTCCTTTTTGTGTCTTTATCTCATTTTGCACATATCTGCCTAGTGTTTGTTATTTCTGCTAAACCAACACTGATTGTATTTTGAATAACAAAAGAGAAATCTTAAAAAAAACAATATAAATATAGAACTAGTAATATGTTTTGGAAAGTACAGTATCTGGTATTGCTCTTTTTTAGAATTTAATGTGTTTCAATATTTTATCTGGATGATTTATTTTGGCAACTTTTTCCCCTATGCGGTGGAAGCAACTTTCTGGAAGAAAAAGTACTGATTGAGTGATTAAAGCCCCTATTTGTAGACAAGTCTACTTTTTCACTGTTCCTGGGACCTAAAGATGCACATATTCAGTCTTGATCACAAAAGACCTGTTTCCATAGGAGAGCAGATAATGTGGAATTTGTCAAAAATACGTTTACTTCGCGAATGACCCCAGGCAGGCCATGATATTACTTTTCTTTAGAATCTTCAACTTCAAATGTTAAAGGAGCAGTGGAAACCTACGTACAAATACCAAGCCTACAAATGCCTGTTTTTGTGTAAAATGACGGCCTAATACCAAAAATGTGTGCTTTTATGTTTGTATTCCTAGATTCTAGCAGAGATTAGGAATTTGGGGAAAGAAGAGATGAGAAAATACCTGTGTTTGTAAACTGAGGGAAATTTGTGGCTATTACTGGATGTTTGCCCTATAGGATGAGTTCATTTTTATTGTTTTTATAAATATTTTCATTAAAAGTTATGAAATTCTCTATTAAGCAGCTTAATATTCTCTATTAAGCAGCTTGTTTTATGTGAGAAAAATATGTGTGTGTGTGTGTGTGTGTGTGTGTGCATGTGTGTGTTCTTTATATGTGTGTATTTGTGTGCATATTAGCAAGGACTCATTATGCCCCAGGAGCTCTGGTGAATTCCCTATGGACATTTTGTCTTTGGGCCTACATGGTACCCCTATGAGACAAAAACTCTTCTTCCTTCCATTTTATAGATAAAGCAACTGTGACACAGAGAAGTTAAGTAACTTCATCAGTCACCTAGCTTATGAGTAGGAAACAATGTTTTAATTTAGCTAGCCCTACTTCAGAACTCTTGCCATAACAACGATACTAGAACCTTCAGAAACCTGTTTTCTGTCAGAGTGCTAGTTCAGTTCTGAGCACCATGCCTACCTCACTGTCAGGCAACTCCTCCTTGCTCTCTAGTTCTCCCTTAGACTTTCAGACTGTGCTTAAGTCGCCTTCATAAAAGTAAAATAAAATAATAGGATAACCGTGTATTAGGCAATTACATGTGACAGCCTTCAACTACTACAGCAAGGGTGATATTTGGTAGAGTTGCACAGAAGGCATGATGGAATCATAATTATGGCTGTTCTGTTAGAGAAGCTTTTCCTGGTAGTTCCTGAATCCTGGAAGCTTTCAAATTAGAAGGCACTTTTTTCCTGACCAAAAAATGGGGGATACAAAGCCCCCTTTTTTTCCCTACAATGAAGTTCTGCTAGATGCTGCACTGAATAGAAAGAAAGAGGGGGAAATGAGTGGTTAGTAGGATTGAGCTGGCGAGTGTGACTGGCTTGTCTCAGAGCAAACATTGGATATTTCCACATCTCAAAAAGATGTGCAAAGAGGAACAAGCGTTAGAGATTTAGAAATACAGTGGATGAAGATACTGCATTTGATGTTTGAACTTTAGCCCAATTTGGAGACTGATGTTTTTTGTTACTAGAATTACATTCTTTGATACAGAAAAACTTCCACTTTTGTTGTGATGGGATGGAACAAGGTAAGCATAGGCTATGGAGAAGGTCAGCTTCAAATATAGAGGACAAGATGAACGAGGGTGACCCGGGATAGATAGAGTGTCACTAATCCCTTAATGAGGAGGGATTGATGATTAGGTCAGATTGCTTTTCCAGGGCTGACATGGTATTTAGCCACACATGGATACTTCTATCTTTCAGTGTCTTGTCCTTGTACTGACTGAAAAAAGTAGGACTGGCTCTCAGCTTGGATCACATATGTTATGGTTGAATCAACTTAATACCATGACTCATCTCTGAATCCTGCTAATGATGGCTCATGGGCAAGGAAGAGACACTAGAAAGTGTTCACTACATATCATTTGTATTCTGTAAGCTGGTTTTAGTCTCAATTAATTATTTTGCTATCTTTATGATGCCTAAACAACAAACAAAATAAATGAATAATTTTAGAGATTAATTTGAGAATTGAGATAATAGTAAATAATAACCATGGCCAATGTGCTAGTGTCTCCAAGGAACAGAACTTTTTCCAGTATTATACACTACTGTAATTTCCCCCAGGGTGCATGATATATTACACATTCATGACAGCACCCCTCAAATTTATAGAAAAACAATAGTAAAGACAATATTTAGTGTTTAAATCATTACTATGACCAAATCAAACAATTTTAATTTTTTTCTCATTACTTGGAGTAGCGATGATGAGCTGTCTCTTAAATCTCTGATTCTTGCCCAAGAATCTCCTGTTTACCATGTGACTGACTTTAGGATAGAGCTGATTCACAAAAATGAAAATATTATGAAAACTCCACCAACACAGATATTTATAAATAGACTTGATGTCTCTGTAAAGCAAGGGATTTTTATTGGGTAAAAATTAAATATTTAAAAATTAAATGGTTTCAGTTTGTTCAACATTTTCTCAGCCCCTAAATGCTCAGTTCCATAAAGTCAAAAGTCATGCACAAAACCCATGGATTTATGAAAATTGTTTAGTTGCTGATTTGTATTGAAAATCATAGCATGCTATTTTATTCAAGCATTTAATGACTTTGACCCATATAGATACAGCCTCTTTGATATTTTACAGAATTTTTAGCTTGGCTTACATTGGTAAATACTGTTTTGATTGGATCCTTAAGTTTTCCAGGAGATATTTTGATATCCTTATATACTTTAGTATGTTGGTACTTAAGTGTTCTATCTCTTACAAAAATGATGCAGTCTCTACAATAGATTTAAACTCATGTTAAAACAGGTTAACACTAATGAAGATTGGTTTCCCAAATAGTCCAGCAATATGCAATATGCTCTCAAAGAAAAGATTTCTGTGCAACATTATGCTTAGGGAATTCTATACCCTGTTTCATTCTGTTTGATATTCACAATTCATTAAAAATATATTGAAATTCTGTGGCAAAGAGATTGGTTCAACTTTAACTTGGTATTTTAAAAACTCCTATATCCGTGGAACTCTTTATTTGTGAAATATATTTTCTTAGAAAATATTTGAAAATGTTTTTGTAAGGAAAAATCAGTTTATTACTTATTGCTTTTTCTTATAATAACCACAAAATTTCTTAGATGAGGGTAGATAATGTCTGCACTCAAATTTGAAGGCGGACATTAAGATAATTAGTGAGATAATACATAGAACACTTATTGGCTTTCTGTTCCATTTTAGGTGAACATATCTAATTGGAATATTTTATTTCTGACACTAAGGCCCTAGAGGCTTTCCTCTTTCAGTTTAGGAAAAATTGAATTCAACAGCAGTCAGTGTCTTCCAACTTTGGGCAAAGCATCGTTCTGAGTCCTATTAGAGATGGGAGGATAATCAGACATCAATTTTGTCAAACAGAAGTTTACCATATGGCAGAAAATCTCTCTCACACACATACAAACACACATTATTCTAAGATAAATTGTGAAAATATTGGAATAAAGAGGGGACAAAATGTTTAGAAGTTAGAAAGCATAGAGAATAGGAGATATAAACTTCCTGGAAGGGGATACAAGAAACCTTAACAGATTTGACATTTGAAATAGATTTAGGATGATGGGGATATAACCTATGAGGCTAGTTCACAGACAGACAGTTTGAATAGAAAGAGCTTGAATGTGGTGAGAGAAATAGGGAATATTGTTTGCTTTTTAGAGAGTTGTCATCCAGCTTGCGCCATATTCAAAGGATGTGATACGATACATGATAAAAATCAAAAAATAGTTCCTGAAGTATTGCAGGAGATATACAATTCTAAGCAAAAGGATTTGGACGTGTACTTTATAATGTAAATAATTGGATATTGAATAATCAATTGAAAATTTAGATCATGAGATTTCCTTTTTGAGTAAAAAATAAACTGCTTTATGAAGATAATCCAGGTTGTAAGAAATAGGATAAATTGACAGAGATGTGAGCTGGAGACAGACCCATTTAGAAGCTATTTCAGTAACTCAGACAAGAATTGATGGAGACCTCACTTGACAGTAGTGAGAACTTGGACCTGGAGCATGAATGGGAGATGTTCCAAAGACAGAACAGCATTAATGATCGAGGGGCAGTGTGGGAGAATGAAAGGGTTTGAGGAAACACTGAGGTGGTACGAAAGCCTGGATCATCAGAGAGGACGTAGTTGATCCAGTCTTCCGGGCAGGTGAACCTTCCTCCTCCACTTCTAATTCTTGTTCTCTGATAAAAAAAATTGCCTTCAAACAGATAGCGATCACATTCACTACAGGATACCCAGGATTCTGTATTTATCTTTGGAAATTCTGAAGTTTTTCTGGGGGATGAGAATGCTATCAATTAAGCAGCAGGAGCAAGAATGGGGAGGGAAAGACTGGTACTGTAAAACCTTGGATTGCAAGCAACTTGTTCTTCAAGTGTTCTGCAAGACGAACAAACATTTCTAATAAATTATAACTTGATAAACCAGCAGTGTCTTGCAATATGAGTAGTATGTGATGCTGAACGTCACATGATCGCTACCGAGCCAATGGTTCTTCTCTCTCTCTCTGAAGGATTATGGGTGATCATCAATGCTATGTCCCATTTCTGTGAAATCCTCAAAAGGAGGCAAAAGCAAATGTCATTGGATATGTTCCTTGTTAAAGTTGCTTGAAAAGAAAAAGATTCCATTGAGCCAATAGATAGCAGTGATTCTGGTAGTGATAGTGAAAGTCGTCTTACACAATAACGCTCCTCTCTCTTGTCTCCCTCACATCAGCCACAAAGGTTTTCAAAGGTAAGTGCAAGTTAATTTGTTTATTTTTCTTTATATTTTGTATCTTCTTTATCATTTTGTGTTGTATTACAGTATTGTAATCATTTTTTGTATGAATATTTTTGGCTTGTGGAATGAATCATCTAAGTTTCCATTATTTCTTATGGGGAAATTCACTTTGATGTAGAAGTGCTTTGTATTACAAGCATGTTTTTGAAACCAATTATGCTCGCAAACCAAGGTTTTATTGTATTTATCTTTGACTAAGTTCCTACTGTGAGAAGGAAATGACGCTAGGCCTAAGAAAATAAAAAGGTATAACCTTATACCTTAACATTTATAATTCTATAGTTTAGGGAGATAGGAAATAATCTAAAGAATTAATAACCAAAGCATTGGAGATTCAGTTTAAAATGAGTACCTTAGAGAATAAATTCTCCAGAAGTTCAGGGAAGATATCAAAAGGAACTAGATCGTTAAAAAATCATTTACTGAGGGGATCCTGAGTGGCTCAGTTGGTTGAGCATCTGACTCTCGATATTTGGCTCAAATCATGATCTCATAGTTGTGGGATGGAACCTCGCATCAGACTCCATGCTGGGTATGGAGCCTGCTTAGGATTCTCTCTCTCTCTCTCTCTCTCTCTCTCTTGCCCCTCCCTTGCTCATGCTCTTTCTCTATCTCTCAAAAAATAAAAATAAAATCATTTACTGAAAGTTGCTCTTCTATCGTAGGGCAGAACTTAGCTAAGCAAGGAAGAGTGGAGAGAACATTCTAGGTAAGGAAAATGTAGTAAAGACAAGGACTCCTTGTGTATGTAAGTTCATGTATTTACCTACCCATCCATTCACTTAATGCATTTTCAGTGCCTACTAAAGCCGAGCAAACTCTATAAAGAATATTCAGAAACAATAAAGTTAGCAGCCTTGATTGCAATGATGATTTATATCCAACTAACACCTGCTAGACACTGTGAGAGGTGTTTTCCCTACTTCCTTGACTTAATTTCCATAATATTTCTTTAAATATAAGTAGCTTATAATTCAGAGAGATTGAGGAACATGCTCAAGGTTACATATACTATCTTTTCAGGAAGGAAAATTACATCAATCACATAATCGGACTCTAAGCACTTCTCTTATATGTCTCTTGCACTAACTTCTGATGTTTGGACATTTTAAAATTTAAATATTAAGAACAGAGCAAGATTGTGAATGTTGTTGAAGTGAATTAAGGGGTTTGTTTAGTTCTACGACAAACAGGGGGCATGCTAGTTCTATATTTATCAGTCTCCAAGAGGACCACAGATGACTTTCATGAGCCCCTAGGCACTTTTGCTTTTGCGGGTCTCTTCATTTAAAAAAAAATAAAAAGTATATTTTATGACTATATTGGTATAAAGCAAATATATGTGGTATAAGACCCAGAAAGTTCAATATCATGTGCTACCTTGACAGTTTGTGAAATGCAGAGGGCCTCAAATGGCTTCACCATAAATTCTTCTCACTACTCTGCTCTCATGGATGAGATCTGCGGACCAAACAATCCTCTTTATCAGAGACCAAGCATAGTTCCTGCTTATCCCTGGGTAATGGATTTCAGTTCCTGGCCAGCCTGTGGAATTATTCAAACCAGCCAATCCCATTCTCCTATGGGAACCAGGAGGTACCTCAACTTCTTAGTATTAGAAAGCCTCCCCGACAGCCCCCAGCTGTTCACTGTGTTCCGAGTGCAGCCACCATGGGGCCCTGCGTGCTCTTGTACCGGGCTGAGAATCTCTGTGACCAATAACCCGCTATCCATCTCATCTGTCCATAGTCAAAGCGTCACATTTCTGGCCGTTGCCAGAACCCTAGGTCGGGAATCCCTCCCTTAGCAATGGGATAGACAGGAGGTAATCAAAACAACCTGTTAATATTATAGAGTAAACCATTTCTTTGACCTAGCTCATTTTTATAAATCCTGATTTTAAAACATATACAACATTTTCAGGTGCCCTGAGAAGTATCATGGCCCTACTATGTACTACTGGAGAGGTTGGCCCTGGTCCAATATCAAACTCCATTAGAGTAGAACTTTCTATTGTACTTTTAATTAATATATAGTCTTTTCATCTCACATGCTTTCTAAAATGATGGAAACAAAAACGTCCCCCATAATTTTTGTCAAGAAAGAAACCCATTCTAAATTATACTATTTTTTTCCTTCCTTATTATAACTAATATAATGACTTATGATCACCTTTAAAAAGTTATTACCAGATGCTTTTAAATGATTTGCTGAAATAGAACCTGAATGCTGAGGCAGGAAGGACACAGATAATATACTTTAAATCATTTTATGAGCTATAAAACACCACGAGAGTGGTTAATATGTCATTCTCATCTGGGTCAGTGATTTTTAAACTATGCTCAAAAAGCCATATGGGTTCCTCCAGGGTGTCTTGGGGGTTGTTGGAAGGGCAGGTATTAAGGGCAGGTATGGGGGGGGGGTGTGAAATCAACAGGATTCTGCCCTATCTTCTGCCCCTTTGTCTTGTCTCGCTCCCAGGGAACCGGAGCAGCTCCGCTTATCTATATGACCAATCACAGAAGAGGTTATTGCTAGCAATGTTCCTGCTGCACGAAACGTTTTAAAACGCTAACCTTATTTATCGCCTACTTCCTCGATCGATCAGGCATACTGGGAAACTATGGAATGAAGCCAAAGTTAATTCAATAAGACAAATTAATGTGAAAATTAACCAGTTACTGACAACTTGGTAATAATGACATATTATTAAGACAAAGGGATGATGAGGTAGAGATACTGGTTTTTGTTTTCCCTGGTTGAACATGAACATGAGGATCTTGAGAAACCTCTGGACAACTCTGTGAATTTAATTTTTTTTAAATTTAAAATTATTATTTATATCAACCGCGCACAAGAATGTGTCTGACAGTGTCCATAATATGATCCAGGGTTATCATCCCTATTAAAACAAAATCCTTTCTAACAGCTAGCCTAACCCCCCTACACTCTCTCTCCAACCCCTTTCTCTTATCTTGCTCTAAATGGAGATGAAAAACAACCAGCTATCATCCTGTTCATAACAGCCCTTATTTGAATAACAGCCCAATTATTTTGAAAAAATAATTCCCCTTTGAGGTGTCTTGAAATCCCAATTTTCTCAACCTTTTTACATAGCGATTGTTTTCCAATTCTTTAAACATCCCTTTGATTCTTCTGAACCCTCTCCATGATCTTTCTGTGTGCTTTTTATTTTATTTTTTATTCTTTTAATATTTATTTTTGGGAGAGCACAAGTGGGAGAGGGGCAGAGAGAGCGGGCAGGGATGTGAAGTGGGTTTTACTGACAGGCTGACAGCAGTGAGCCCAATGTGGGGCTGGAACTCATGAACCGCAAGATCATGACCTGAGCCCAGGTGAGACGCTCAACAGACTGAGCCTCCCAGGTGCCCCTCTGTGTGTACTTTTAAAGAAGTGGATTGATAAGCCTCTACCGAAGATGTTGGTATTTTTTAAGGACAACTCCCCTACACAAAGCAATGTTTTCCTTGTAAGAGCCATCATTTTATTTTCTAAAGACTAATATTTTAAATATTCTACTTATAAAAAACTGAATGTTAGAATCCTATTCTAAATAAAGGTATCTAAATAAAGGTATTTGCCAAAACTCCCCCCGTGATTATATGTTATAATCAAAATGATACTGAGTTAATAAAAGGCACAATGACAAAATGCTCACAGTCCATGTGGAACAGAAGAATAGAGCAGAGCCAATAAAACTAAGCTTACCTGTTTCTAGGTGCCTTGTTCACAGGATAATTAATATTTCCAGGACTGCAAAAATCCCGGTGTGGTTGTGGCTGAAAATGACCTATGGTAATATGTGTAACTCCCATTACCTGATATAGGTGCTTCAAAAAAGTTATGGGATGATTGGATTTTTTTTTTTTTTTTACAAAATATCAAATTCCGTTTCCAATGCAGTTGTGGGAGTATGCTTTGTAAGTGATTCCTCTGATCTTGCTGTGCCTTAAAATGTCTGCAAATACCAGGAAAGCTCTTGTAAATTGTATGAGGTACCTTGTGCTTCCAATGACTGTGACAAAGCAGCTATAAATATGCAAGGTTATGGGTGTTCATCCAGCTACGAACCCACTGCAGACTCACCCGTGCAGACCCCTGTTATTGCCAAAGCTGCCATTATCTGACGACTTGTACCAATGGAACCAGCCAGACATCTCCATCCTTTCTGTCCCTATTCAGTCAATGTCCATTTGGTAGTTTAGGGGGTTACTTCTGTTCAGTTTTACTCTCTCCTTTTTATAGTCTCTGTTTACTAGTGTTCAGCCAGGCACCTACAGAAGCTGGGCCAGCAGATAATCTGGTGGCCAGATATTTGACTGTAGTAAAGGCAAAACATTATTATCCATCTTGACACCTTTCTCCTAGGTGAGTTCTACCCCCAGAAGCATAGTGAATTATTTATACGAATCGAGCCCAGGTGGCCCAATTTCACCAGGCTTTCCTAGACATTTCTCAATCTCAGGGTGAGTACAACTTAAGCTCTGTTGGAATCCTACTATAGTTTTCCAATTTAATAACCATTAATGCTATCAGCCACTGTTCAAGTCTGCTTTAATTCCAAAGAATCCTTCCTTAAGTAACATTTGAATACTTTTAGGCTTGGCTTCCAGGAGAAAAAGTTGCCCCAAATTCCTGGCACCAACGAGGCAGGCTTGGCTTTCAATTGTATTATTTTTCCTTTCCTATGGAAACCGATGGTACTGACCCGCCATTTGCTACATACACAGGGCTCTTCCAGCACTGTGTCTGTTCCCACTAGTGTGGGTAGCAGGTGCTACTGGCCTCATATCCTATTCCCCCGGAGCACCTGAGTTCACCTGCATCTACAGTTCACAATTCAAGGCCTCTATTTGCTTCAGAATAATTTCAGAATTTTCTCATGCAACATTTAAATGACCTAATTGAACCATGGTGCAGAAACAGTTTCAATTACATTCATTTTAATTATTTTCAGTACATTTAAATTGCACAGTAGGAAATCGAGTTGCTCCTCACTCTTAACGCTTTTGTGCAGCAGTTCCGTGATGGGTTTCTCTTTCTCAGTGTAAATGTTACAGTTTTTGTGTATTTCAAGCTTAATTCCGTTTGTACTTGTTTTTAAAGCAAATCATTTGAGTTAAAATTATTTTTCCTTTCTTGAAATTGCATTTGCTCGTTAAAGTTAAACCATCGCATGGAGTTTTCAAAATGTTGCTCTGTCATGCCTGAATAAGATGGGTCCAAGGAGGGCCACTTTCCAAGAAGAAACAAAGAGTTTTAAAAAAAGAGCTGAGGGGCACCTGGGTGGCTCAGTCAGTTAAGCATCTGACTCGATTTTGGTTCAGGTCATGATCTCATGATTTGTGGGTTCGAGCCCTGAGTAGGGCTCTGCACTGACAGTGCGGGGCCTGCTTAGGATTCTCTTTCCCTCTCTCTGCCCCTCCCCGCTCATGCCCTCACTCTTAATAAACTCACTCTTAATCAGTTGGCTTAACCAACTGAGCCTCCCAGATGCCCCTGGTGAAATAATTCTTGATTGTTGGATTGTTCCGATGTTTCACTGAACTTTCATTAATACCTTTTTTCCTTGAACAAAGGTCAGGCGATAAATTTCCCATAACATTACTTTTCTCTGTTGCTCCTGAAGGAGTGTCTTCTTGTTTATTTATCCCAAGCTGTTCACTCTTACTATTTCAGACATGGAGCCTTTTGCTCACCTTCGTTGCACCTGATCATTCTCTGCCTTTTCTTTTCTTTCTTTCCTTGGGCTTTCTAATTGGTCTCCCTTTCCTCATGCCCACAGTGGGTCACCTTTTCTCTTTCCAAAAGTCTACCTCAGGTCAGAGCCCCAGCTACCTGCTTCCTTAACATAAAATTTTAGATGGTTATTGCCTTAGATAAAAATCTACCCAGAGTAGTGAGAGAATCTTTGTGTTGTGAGAAAAGTGAAACCGTAAGAAATGGTACAAGATAGAAATAATAAGGATGAAAAAGCACAGAAACTTTCATCAAGTCAGTGGAGGGGTTTTCACACACCTATTTATACTTTTATAAAAGGTAATGAAGCTTGAGATTCCTAGTGATCCAGTAAAGTGGTGTAAATCCTTCTTTCTTTTTTATTTGTTGATGTATAATATACAGTATTCTAGTTTCTAGTGTATATCATAGTGATTTGATATTTTTATGTATTGCAAAACGATTCCCACAATGTCTCATTTCCACTTGTCACCATAAAAACTTATTACAATATTATTGACTATATTTCCTATACTGTATATTATATCCCTGTGTCATCCCATGACTTATTTATTTTAAAACTGGAAGTTTGTACCTCTTAATCCCCTTCACTTATTTTGTCATCCCTTTTCCCCAACCAACAACTTATTTCCTATATCTGAATCTGTTTTTCTTTTTTAGTTTTGATTTTTAGATTCCACAAATAAGTAAAATCATATGGTATTTGTCTGTCTTTGACTTATTTCACTTAGCATAATACCCTCTAGATCCATCCACATTTTCACAAATGGCGAGCTTTTTTTAATGTCTGAGTAATATTCCATTATATATATATACATATATAATATTCATATATACACATATGTAATATTCATATATATAATATTCATATATATACATATATAATATTCATATGTATATATATATATATTACATCTTCTTTAGCTATCCTTCTATTGATGCATTAGGTTACTTCCATATCTTGGCTATTGTAAATAACACTGCAATAAACGTGGGAGCGCAGACATCTCTTCAAATTAGTATTTTTGTTTCCTTTGGATAAATACCCAGAAGTGGGATTGCTGGATCATATGGTAGATTTGTTTTTAATTTTTTGAGGAAACTTCATGCTATTTTCCATAGCAGCTGCATCAATTTATATTTCCACTATTTATTAGTAGAAAGATTGGTGGTTGCCAGGGGTGAGGGGAAAGGAAAATTTAGTAGATGGAGCACAGAGAGTTTCTAGGAAAGTGAAACTATTCTGTACGAAACTATAATGGTAGATATTTGTCTTTAGGCATTTGTCCAACCCCTTAGACTGTATGCCACCAAGAGTGAACCCTAATGTCAACTATGGACTTTGGGTGAAAATCATGTGTCAGTGTAGCTTCGTCAATTGTAACAAATGTGCAACTGTCCTGGGAGACATCGATGGTAAGGAAGGCTGTGGGGGGGGGGGTGGTTAGGGATAGGGGAAGGCTGTGGGGGGGGGGCTGTGCAAGGATGTACAGGAACTCTGTGTACTTCCTGCTTGATTTTGCTGAGAACCTAAAACTGTCTTTAAAAAATGTCTATCGGGGCACCTGGGTGGCTCAGTCGGTTAAGCGTCCGACTTCAGCTCAGGTCGTGATCTCACGGTCCGTGAGTTCGAGCCCTGCGTCGGGCTCTGTGCTGACAGCTCAGAGCCTGGAGCCTGTTTGAGATTCTTTGTCTCCCTCTCTCTCTGACCCTCCCCCGTTCATACTCTGTCTCTCTCTGTCTCAAAAATAAATAAACATTAAAAAAAAATGACAAAAGTCTATCAAGAAAAAAAGAAATCATATAAAAAGAAAGTTACAAATAACACATATTGCTTTCTATATTTGACCTCTGTAGAAGATAATTATCTAAAACAAACATAATAGTGTTATCTTGTAATGTATATTACATATATGTTATACATATATACATATATAATGTATACATTATACATATGTAATACACATTATATATAATGTGTGTGTGTGTACTAAAATGTATAGCCAATAATAGCCCAGAAGATGGGAGGAAGAAATTGGAAGTATAGAGTTTCACAGTTTTCTCCCATTAACATGCACAGATAATGCAGTCCACAAGTCACTGAGACACAAGCCACGATCCATAGATGGCCGATAACAGAATTGGTCCTGCAATTGTGTCTAATTGATCTGTCTGGTAAAATACCCACAGTATTTTAAAAAGTTATCAGTTGCCAATATTAGTTAAAATTTGGCATCAAGAGAAACATTTGGCTATTTTGCATAAATTCCTGTCTCTAGATTTTTCCAAAAATCAGCTTGAGCTTAGTAACCACCGCTTCCTTGGGTAAGTCCAGGTATTTCCAGTTTTCCCTTACTTTCACCATTTTGTATTTTATTCCTGACACTGCAAGTGAGTTCCTCTTTATCATCGTATTCCAATAGTGCATACTGTTTCCTTGAGTTGTCTGATGCTAGCAGTCATTTGATTTGTGATCACTGGTCTAAATGCTTATGGAGAAAGAGAAAAAATTAATAACAATTCTAGAAATGTATGTTCCCCTTGAGTCAAATATCATATAAAAATTGCTGCTATACCTGGGTAAAGATCCAGCAGAAAGAGTCAAATTACCTTTGGTATTTTTTTTTTCTTCTCCAGTTTAGGGTTTCTTTTATCATGGCACCTTGGTTTTTCTCTGGGAAGACCTCCCTGCCCCTCCCTCCTGCTTTGCCCAATTGCTTGTTTTTTTAGTGCATGCATTAATCAAATTATTCACCCCCTGCAGCCATCAGGCTGGTAATTTGAAGCCTGAGAGAATAAGAATGGAGAATCTTCATTCTGGCTGTTTGGCTGTAAAGGAAATGGTCATTTGTTCTCACTCTGGTTTCTGTCTTTCCTGATAGCAGAGATTTTAACTCTCACATTTGTTTTATCCGTGAGCTATTCCATATTATTCTAATAAAATGTGATTTTCTTTAAATTACTGAGAGTCAGCAAATATTGCTGCAATCAAGCAACTCTAAGAAAAGACTTGATTAAATGTTAGGTAAGGTTCCACCTTGTACCCCAAACTCTGTCTAGGGAATGTATATGGGGTCAGCGCTGGGTGGTTGGGCATAGTTCTCTGTTTTAATTTGTATCTTCAAACAATTTCTGTCTCTAGAATTAAGGATTATTTTCCTGTCATATTGAGTATTTTCTTTTTTAATGTTTATTTTTCTATTTTTGAGAGAGAGAGAAAGGGAAAGAGAAAGAGAGAGAGGGTGCACACAAGCAGGGGAGGAGCAGAGAGAGAGGGAGACAGAATCCAAAGCAGGCTGCCAGCTGTCAGCATAGAGCTGGGCCCAGGGCTCAAACCCAGGAACCTTGAGATCATGACCTGAGTGGAAGTCAGACACTTGACCACCGACCGAGCCACCCAGGCACCACCATATTGAGTATTTTCTAAAGTTTCTTTTTGTTTGCATCTTATTTCTCCTCTTTTTCCTTATGCTTTCTAGATGCTTTCAAGTTTTTTTCTGATCTTCCCCATTTACTAATTTGGCTATTATACATTCTTCTCTTGTTTAACTGATTTATCGTACCATTTTAATATGAAATATTTGAAACACTTTGAAGTTTAAGCAGTTTAAAGATGATCAGTATCTCTACTCTTCTATAGAATGATACAAACACCTTAGAATGCTGAGCACTGTTACCATCTTCTACCTTCTGTGTTATAGTTGTTCGGTAATTTAATTAAACCTGGTATTTATTGTCCCCTAATTAAACATTATTATTGTTTGATATAATCATTATTGTGTACATATTGTCTTCCTTACTGTGCTTTTGCAATTTACTTCTTTCTTCTAAGTTCATGTTTCTTCTGAAAATTTACAGCTTTTATTACTTTGTGGACAGGAAGTAGCACAGGAAGCTGCTAGTGGAAGTTCAGGGCTTGATTATCTGAATCCATTGTGTCCTCCATCCTGAATGATATTTTAGCTCAGTATAGAAAAATGGGCTGCAGCTCTATTAACTGTCTGCAGATACTGTTCCATCGAAAACAGTCTGCCGTTTTAGAATTGTTTCTTTGTAACAATATGAATTCTTGCTTTTAAAACCTTTGTTGTAATTTTAAATTCTATGGTTGCACTACAATATGGGTGGGTGTGGACTTATTTTAATTTATATCCTCTTTGAAAATCTAGAGTCAGGGGCGCCTGGGTGGCGCAGTCGGTTAAAGCGTCCGACTTCAGCCAGGTCACGATCTCGCGGTCCGTGAGTTCGAGCCCCGCGTCGGGCTCTGGGCTGATGGCTCAGAGCCTGGAGCCTGTTTCCGATTCTGTGTCTCCCTCTCTCTCTGCCCCTCCCCCGTTCATGCTCTGTCTCTCTCTGTCCCAAAAATAAAATAAAAAACGATGAGAAAAAAAAAAAAAAGAAAATCTAGAGTCAGAGAAATATGTCTTTCACCAATTCTAGAAACTTCTCAGGCATTATATGTAAGAACATTGTCTTTTCCCATTCTCCCTTTTCTTATACTTTGTAATACTTACTAGATTTGTGACTTCTAACCCCTGGTTCATGTTTTCTCTCATTTTATTTTTTGAGTGTTCACTCCAAATAATCTTTTCCAGCCCACTAATGCTTTCCTTGTCTGTAGCTAACCTAATATTCATTTGGTGACATTTTATATTTCAGTAATTATATTTTTCATTTTTAGATGTTTTACTTGGTTCTTTTTCTTACCCATTCTTTTTTAATTGTGACTTATTTTCCTTGTTTTTTTTTAATTTACATCTCTCATCATTTTAAACATGCTTTTTCTATCATCTGTATATAATAGTTGTATTATCTGATGCTTCTGCTTTTTTGCTTGTTGACTCTTAAGTCATCAGAGGGTTTTATTCATGGAAATTTTGTGTAGTCTGTACTGAGAAATAATTTATGAAGAGAGGAGTTCAATTTGCTTTGGCCATAAACTCCAGGGGTATCATTAGCCCCCAAACACTTTATTCTAATTTTTAGTCTCCCAGAAAACATAGGTGGTTGAAATTAAACACCAATAACATGTGACTTTCATCCCATGGTTATAAATTCTTAAGGGAGACTAATTTTTCCATGCAGTGCCCAGGTGTCCAGATATTGACCCATAATTTTTCCTTGTGTGGGTGCACATATCTTTTAAGCCGATCCTTTCTCTGAGGATGGAGTCTTTGGAATGTCCTGACTTTGTGAGAGATATCGGTTCCAAGTCTTCATTTTGCACAGGTTGTCTCTTATCCTATGAACATCGAACCCCAAGACTCTATCTAGGTCATCGTAGCAACAATTTCCCCAAGACTACTTGGTGTCCGTCCTTGCGCTGACCACTCTGGCTTTTAATGACCTCGTTGCTTTAGCATCCTGGGGATTTCCCTTATATTTGCTACTACAGGTTTGAATTTCAAAGTGTATCTATTTTGCCCAGCATTTCTCTTTGCTGTGTGGAGAGGAGTTTTCAGGCTATCTACTCTGCAGTATTACAGGGAGTGGAAGTTTCCATACTCAAAAGAGGCTTGCATGTATTCATTCATTTATTCCAAAAGCTTTTACTGTCTACCATTTGACAGGCAACGTTATTTTACAATTTTTAAATATAGTGGGACATAAATTAATAGAAAAAGAGTAAATGAATGAGGTGACAGGGCCAATCTCTATTGCCCAGAGTCCTTGTTTTTCTTTATTTGATTCCTAATGTTTCATACACTCAAAAAACAACCCTTCTGGCATCTGCATTTTTCCCCCCATTTCACAGCCTCATATAACAGATTTCACTCTGACCACATTTCATTTCATCCTGACTTTTACTTTCCCACCTTTCATTTGAATGGGAATAAATAGATGTTTACACAAACAATATATTTTATGTGTGGCATATGTTTTAATTTAAGCTGTTTTCAGTTCAAGTGTCTAAAACCATAGATGATTGTGCCGTTTTCTATCAGACTAGGAACAGAGTTAATATAATCAGTTTTTTTTTAATTTTAAAATATTTTATTTATTTTTGAGATAGAGAGACAAGGGTATGAGCGGAGGAGGGGCAGAGAGAGAGGGAGACACAGAATCTGGGAAGCAGGATCCAGACTCTGAGCCATCAGCCCAGAGCCCCACGCGGGGCTTGTTCTCACAGACCATGAGATCTCACAACCTGAGGTCTCAGAAACCTGAGCCGAAGTTGGACGCTTAACCAACTGAGCCACCCAGGCGCTCCATAGAGTTACTCAGATTTTTGATCTTCTGTGTTCCTATCTGTTCTGAGGTGATTTCAAAGGAAAGGATTGGAGTCATAAACCCTAGAAAGGCAATATGGAGATGAATCAAAGACTTTAGCCCTTTTAATCTCTATTGATTTTCTCTGCCCTCACCTTTCCAGGCGGTCCATAAACATATGATCTGAATAAAAATAAGATACTTGCTATAAAATCATATATAAGGATTAGTGCTCTGGAGCAGTGCTTCTTAATCTTTAATGGGAATGTCCCCTGGGAATCTTGTGAAAGTGAAGGTCCTGATTCAGTAGATCTGAGGTGAAGCATATTTTGCATTTCTACCAAACTATCACATGCTGCTGTTACTTCGCATAAGTAAGACTCTTGAGTTACAAGACCTGGATACTTTCCAATAGTAGATAATTAAGTCCTTCTCTTTTTTTAAGTTTATTTATTTTGAGAGAGAGAGAGGGAGGGAGAGCACATACGAGCAGAGGAAGGGCAGAGAAGGAGGGAGAGAGAGAATCCCACACAGGCTCCCACACTCAATCTCAGGAGCCACTGTGAGATCATGACCTGAGCTGAAATCAAGATTCAAAGGCTTAACTGACTGAGCCACCCAGGTGCCCCTACTATTTATTAAATCCTTCTAAGTAGAAAGTTTGAAGTTGTAACAAAAACAAAAGCAAAAGTGGAAGGAATGACACATTGTATATTTGTACAATGTATAAGAACAGAGAGGAAAATTATACTTTAGTCAATGATTATATCAAAATATTTACCACTTTTATATAGATATCACTCATGTATAAAAATAGAAGGTTATTCTTATCTTCAATAAATTTACTATTAACATTTTGTTTTGTTTAATTACAAATCTAACTCTTATGTAGTTAATTCAAACAATGTAGAAATATTGGAAAATATTTTATTTCCAATAAAATATATTATAAAATTATATAATAAATAATAAATCTATATAATAAATATAATATCTATGTGATAAGAAATGAATGTTTCTTGACCCCTCTTAATTATGTTTTCAGAAGTAACCAGTGTTGTTTATTTATTACTCTTCAAAATATTTTTGTATCTTGTGTAAGCACATACACATGCACTCAACTTTCGTTGGTTGATAAAAACAAGATTTTATTCTGTGGTTTTTTTTTTTTTTCTGCAACTTTTTTTTTTTTTATATTTTGTGATCATTTCCATTTTGGTACATAGAAACTTTCCACATTTTTAGTGGTTGCATGGATATGCTGTTCTGTAAATTTAACCATTTTTAAAAACTGACAGACATTTAAGTGAATTCGAATTTTTTGTCCTTAACTGAATAGTCTATAAGCTAAAAAAAATTATCTACCCAAACAATTATAATGCAATTAAAATGATCTGAATGGAGTATGAGTACTTCTCCCATTCATTACAAGTTCACTTTGTGTTATGTAGATCAAATCTAAGATCAAATTTGAGTCCTGGTCTATAAACAGCAGCACCCCCTTCCAGGCCGCACATAACCTCCAGATTCTCCACTTTTGTTCTATAGGGGAAAATGAAATTTACTCGTTAGTAAGAATACTCCTCAAAAGCAGGTATGAAAAAGGCAGGTGACCTTCAAGGGTTAAAATGTCGTATGGTACCAAAAGCATGCCCCCAGTGCGTAGCTCAGCCATGTATTTTTAAACCACGCTCAAATTAATATGTTCAAATATCTTGTTTGGTTTGGATGAATAGCCTATGGTTTGCAGAAAAGGGATTATATGTTTATTTTAGTTTATAAAAAAACATTTTAGAGATACAAATCGGATATGAGCCTTGAGAGTTATGAGACTTTCTAACTCATAAAATAAACATAGCTAGTTTCCATATATTTAAAGGAATCAGTCTATAGTGCCATAAGTCTAGACTCTAAAGGGAGAAAAATCATTTCCTCTAATGTATATTTAATAAACAAAACTGTCTACACAGAATCAGTAATAGAAATTGCTTGGCCTGCCAAATATTCTCTGACCTGAAGGAAGATCATTAGAGAATGTTCTTGCA
This sequence comes from Prionailurus bengalensis, assembly GCF_016509475.1. NCBI lineage: Eukaryota > Metazoa > Chordata > Mammalia > Carnivora > Felidae > Prionailurus > Prionailurus bengalensis. The sequence continues at coordinate 170,084,017 of NC_057344.1, read as the reverse complement.
ATATTTTGAAAGAAAAGTCAGCTGTCTTTATTTTTTATTTATTGATAGAGTACTGCCGGTGATAGGTATAACAAAAAATCTATTTCTTATTGTGTTCTCCTCAAGAGTGGGAATTGCAAACTTTTTTCTACTGACCTTGAAACAATAAACCCACTTCCAAAGCGGCAGATAACTTCATTTACTGCATTAGCAAGAAGAAAAGTCTTATGAGAAGCATTATCCCCAGTCTCTTCTTTCACCCTTAAAATCTGTCTGTAGATTTACCAAGCATTTTCTCTCGAGTCTACAGGAAGATGTATCCTTGCCCCTTCCCAGAAACAAGCTCTTACCTCTGCCCTCGATTTTATGGTATAATTTTACTATTTCTTTACATGTTTATTTCCTCATTGGTTTAAGCTCTTGGAGGCAAGAACAATATTTTTCTTATATTTGTATGTTCTCAGTGTCTATCTCTTTATCTTATAAGGTAGCCAGAGTCAAATATGATTCACAGCAGTAATGGCCTCATACTAGGATTCCTGCATGTCTCTCTTGAATCTTTTCGGTTTCATAATTGGCTTTCAAATTTTGTTGAATAGCTCTTTAAATCTTTTTGGATGTAGGTGTGAAATAAACACTAATGAAATGAGTGATTAATAAACATTGAGGGCATCAGAAATCTTATGGGTTTACATTTTGTGAAGTAAAAAATATAGAGAGACTAATTGCTACTGTTCTAGCATGGCACACTTTTATTAGACTGAAGTTTAGATGCACATTCAATTCTACCTTCCTTTTTTATGTAGCTTTTATTGTTTTTAATGTTTAAGATGTGCAAAATATGTTTATTTACATCATATTTGGTCCTTACAACAATTGTGTGGTTTCCCCGGCTTCTGATGTGCTACTTTTTCTACTCTAAAAAAAAAAAAAAAGTCACTTTTACTGCATTGTCTTAGGTGGTTCTTTTTTTTTTTTTTTTCAACGTTTATTTATTTTTGGGACAGAGAGAGACAGAGCATGAACGGGGGAGGGGCAGAGAGAGAGGGAGACACAGAATCGGAAACAGGCTCCAGGCTCTGAGCCATCAGCCCAGAGCCTGACCCGGGGCTCGAACTCACGGACCGTGAGATCGTGACCTGGCTGAAGTCGGACGCTTAACCGACTGCGCCACCCAGGCGCCCCATGTCTTAGGTGATTCTTAAGAAACTGAAAAATTAATTGTCTAAAATGTCAATAAGATATATCATATCTTATTTTCTCCCCAGGTAGTGCAACACAAATACCACAGCACAAAGATTTGTGGGTATAAGTGATACGATCGTCTCACTGATAAAATTATAGTTGGGAAAGAAATCTGGACCAAAGGCTGGGTCATAGCATTCTTTGGTATTACTTTTTAAAACCTCCAAAACCTCTAGATAAGCCTCTGGTGCTCAAGCATCTAGTTGCTAAAGTTCTGAGGAGTAAAGTTTTCTGATATAGGTGGGGTTGGGGTGAAAGTTAAGATCATTGGTCTCATTATGGTGAGATCTCCCCAATGAAGAGAAAATATAATAATTAATTAGGTCTTAAATAAATGGACTACCATAATTACATACATCTTGTGGAAATAAATGCAAAATTTTGTTTGGTTTGCTGTCTGCTTTAGATGAAGAAATTTGCCAGAATCTTTATGGAGAAAAGAGAAACCTACATGAGCATTCAGCAGGCTGAAGCTCCAAACCTTTATGTTTTCAATGAAGCACACAGCCATTGCCTCTTAAAACAAAACAAAACACAACAACAAGAAACAAACAAAAACCCACACAAAACACAACAACAACAACAATAACACAAACTACCATCATTTCAGAGAAAGTGTGGTGTCAAATATCTCCTCAGTTTCTGCAGCAGTTGGAATATAGCACCGGAAACAATAGATTCGGTCCTTAGTGGCCCATCAGTGAAAGTCTCAAGCTAAGCTTTTTCAAAGAGAGGAGACACAGCAAGAAAAAGAGAGTAAAGGTACATTAAGTAACACACTTAACAGACTCATAGATACAGGAAAGAAACTGTTGGTTACCAGGCAGGGGAGGATTCAGAATGAGTGAAATGGGTAATGGGGATTAAAAGGTACAAAACTTCCAGTTTTAAAATGAACAAGTCATGAGGATATAATGTACACCATAGGGAATATAGGCAATATATTGTAATAACTGTTTGGTGGCAGATGGTAACTAGACCTCATGGGAAAGATTTCATAATATATAAAAATACTGAATTACTGTGATGTACACCTGAAACCAAGAGGATATTATACATCAATTACTTTTCAGTAAAAAGAAAAGGATTGTGGGTGTGAAAAAAAAGTTTGTGGGATGTGAATGAAAGAAAAATGGCAGCTGGGATGTGAATGAAGGGAAAATGGTGGCTGAGGGGCATGAAGTGGAGAGGCAGGGGGACGGTGGAGAGCAGCGGCACCTTGCCCAGGTGATGCTGTTCTGGAGAACGAACAAAATGCTAACAACTGAATCCAGGGGAGAAGAGAGCCCTGAAATGGAGACAGAGGAGGTACATTTGGAGAAACTGCAGAAAGCCAAGAAAAGGGTAGAGAAGAAAGACTTGCTTTGCGGGATAAGAAAGAGAGTGAGCAGAAGAGGCCATCAGCTGGCAGAAAGGGAATAGTGATATTACTAGTCGCTGAGGTAGGATACCTCTCAGCTGAGTGGTTTACACTATAAAATGTGCTTGCTTATTAAAACATTATCTCAATATTATTCACAATATCACTTGGCATGTTCAAAAATCTTGACTTCCAGTCTGCTGATCTTTTCATTATGCTATATTAAACTGCCTATTAAGGAAGAGGAGGGTAGAATTGGGTAAATGCCTTGTTGCTGCTAACAAGGCATTTTTTGAGATAAACCAAGGAAAATTAGGAAAAACATCCTTTCTCTAAGCTCTTAGTAATTTTGGAGAGATCAACTCAGAGTTGAGAAATGGAACTCTTGAGACCACTCATTCTAAGATTCTGCGCCCCCCCCCATCCCACCTTTTTTTCTTAAAATGGATATACCTAGACTTCAGGGGGGAAAAGTGGGAGTTTTTGAAAGGAGAGGTTCCATAATGGGAATACATGTTGAAGTACCACCTTTTCTAGAATTCAAAAGTCTACCAGAACTATATGCAAATTTATACAAAACAGGAGTCATAGAACATGAATCTGAGTCTGCTCTTATCCCTAATTCACTTTGATATATCTGTAGCAATCAATGACAATCAGTATCAGCATCAGTTGAATGCATATCATTTCTATGAAAGCTGAGATTAATGGTTCACAGTAAGTTTTGCCATTCAGTAGAATTTTGAAATAACAGTTCAGGGGTAGCCTGGGTGACTGATCCCAAGTTTGATTTTGCCTGTAAAATATATTTAAAAAAAATCTATTTCTGACTGACCTCATCAGGTCTGAAAGAAATGATATTTCGTAAAGCTAAAAAATTTTTAAAAGAGAAAGGAGTTGACTTCAAAATCAGCACAATACAAAGCAAAAAGGCAAACTGAAGAAATTTAACTCTGAAAACGTCACTACTTTCCATGTTTCTTTTTTCCAAAAATTGGTGAAAATTTTATAATAGACTGGTCTGAGCCCACAGAAAGCATTTGGGAACCACTGGTTTACCTTACAGTGTCATGGGTCTGGAAAGTACAGTGAGATCTGTAGCCAGTCTCCTAACTTCACAATTGGAGGAGCCGGTCTTCCAGGTATTCAGTGATCTGTGAAAGGCCACAAAACTAAGGTAGTAATAAAGTCCCATCTTGTGGCCCAGTCTCTTAATTTCCATTTCCAATCCAGTGTACCATTGCCACATTTTTACAATACTATCTCTGGTACATTAGATTTGACTAACTTTTGCTTTTTTCTCTTATGCATTAATGGAGATGTCACAGCTGGGTTTTCTGGACATAGAGGCTGGGATGGTGTTTGGGATACGAGAGATTTTGTAGGGATCAATGCCTGTGAAAGCAGGGGAAGAAGCAGAATGGGACAAAAGAAGTTGAACCTTGGCACAGGTCTAAAACCTTAGCTAATTCATAGCGTGAATCTGGAATGTGGGATTTCCATCAGAATTGCTCTTTACTCTTTCTAAATGGTTCAAGCTTTGGACCCTTTTTTGTGAAGTTACTGGATGTAAGTCACCCCAGGAGAACATGATTTGCAACAAGGTGGGCCTCTGCAGCCGAGGTAGACCCTGAAGGAGCCAAGAGCTGGAGGCTGTCTGCTGACCACATTCCTCAAAGCTGGAAACTGAGTCCTTCATTGAAGAGGAATCTGGTCATCATTTCTCTGTCTACCACATGTGACTGTGATTAGTATTTAAATGGCTGAAGTAAAACTATCAGACTAATTATTGGATTTTTAAAATCAATTTTTCTAACCTACCTACATAATTCATGTTTAATTTTTTCATTCCAAGATTTTTTAGTTTGTAATCATTTCACCTCTTTTTTAAGATTTATGTATAATAATTTCAATTCTGTATTTTACTTTTAGAAACACAAACATAAAGGACACCTATCGATCTGAGAGTTAATTGAACATACAGAAATTCATCAACGAACATGTAAATTAGTAAATCAATGCAAGATTTACTTTCATATATATTTCTTTACCTATAAACTGAAAAAAAGAGTATTATTGGAAACTTTCCTGAATTGCAAAGTGATATAGAAATCATTGCATTTGTTAAAGTTTTTGAGGAATTAACTTGTGGTTGGCTTAAAAAAAATGGAGTCATTTTGTCGGAAAGTGTATGTCCTCAAACACCGCAAACACTGCATTGGGAATGAATTATTGCGAGATAATTCTTTCTTCTATTCAACTTAATTAGTATATAAACTATAAAAAACATTTTTGGAATATAAACCTATATGCCTTCTTGGTTTATTGGATAATGATGATTTTTAGGATGATTTGATGAAGTAAATCAAGTAGACAGCTAAGATGATTTATAAAGAAGAGAAAATACCAATAGATCATTCAAAATCTATAATAATGCATGATAATAAACTCTCTATTCTGTAGCTCTTTGATGCCAAACGTAATGGAAAGTGAGTTTATATTTAATCAATTATTTTTGATTTGCTGCCATTTTACATGGTAAATTTACATGATAAATTTTAGTATGCAAAAAGATATGACCCATGAAGTATTTGACAACTTTGTAAAAAGCAGTTTAGAATGAAATTTACAACTTATTATGATTCAAGTCACTCTCATTTTATCACGTATAAAATAAAGACTGAAAATCTGAAATATTAGGAAGTTATAGATCAGGGTCTGCCAGTCTCCTAAAATTAATCATAAATACTTACACTTATAATTTTATCTACATAAGATAGAGTTATGTCTGTCTTAACGCAGAGCGTAATTTTATTTAAGTATTAATTTTTCCAAACAAAAATCAGTAGTAGAATGTTTTTTAGGATACTTTTTGGTCTCTTAGTAAAATAAACAGAAAAACAAAAACAAACTATAGGGGGTCACTGCCCTACAAGAGCTGACCTTAGCTAAAATGTATTTCAAGTTGAAATATTCAAAAAGTATATTCCAAACAACAAAAGAAAAGCTTCCTATATCAATAATGCCACCTTCCTTGAATGATTTTGTTGATTTAATTCCCATAGCTGGGGCAGAATTGATTCCCCTCCTTTTAGATGACAAAGTGCACATTGTGTAATAAAAGGTTATTGAAAAATGCTGACATTAGGATCTATCGTGTTATTTTATGATGGCGTCCTAGACTTTGAAACCAAAATCATGGAATAGACAAGATTAACAATATACTCTAACTGCAGATTACATTCTCTTTCTTTGGATAAGGTATGGTTGCTCAAGAATGGAGTGGTCAAGGAGCTGATAGCAGTTGTTTAAATTAAGAGATACTGATTTAAAATATTTAAGCCTTGCTATATGAAGATGTCTGGGTCTACTTCTGATCACTTACCATTTTGCAAGATTGTATTACTTGTTAAAACTAAAACTTTTGATTGCTTTAATTTGATCTCAAATGTTTAGAAAACAGGTGAATGTTAAAAGCTTATAATCCAGAGCACGACAGACTTGAATTTTTAGAACATTCACTCAGTGGCCAAGAGGATTGGCAAAGTCAGATAAGACTTTTGTCAGATTTAGAGAAACCAGTTGGAAACTTCTGCGTATTCTGATGAGAAAGCTGAAAAAAAAAAAAAAAAAGAAGGAGAAGTAGGGGCGCCTGGGTGGCTCAGTCGGTTGAGATCCATGTTTGGCTCAGGTCATGATCTCGTGGTTTGTGGGTTCGAGCCCCACATTGGGCTCTGTGCTGACAGCTAAGAGCCTGGAGCCTGCTTTGGATTCTATGTCTCCCTCTCTCTTTGCACCCCCCCCCCCATGCCCCCACTCACTCTGTCTCTCTCCTTCAAAAGTAAATAAACATTAAAAATTTTTTTTTAAAGTGGTTCATACTTAACATTTTTTTTAAAAAGACTATGATATTCAACCAATTAAAATTTAAGCTGAGACTATTTAAATTTACATATATTTTTTATATTTACAGGGTTAAAGTCCCCAAACAGGCCCTGGGGATCAAGTTGAGTCTTGAACTCCATCTGAAATGGTACCCTTCTTTGGCTTTTTCACCTTTTCTTCCCTGCCTCCCCTAATCCATGCCGGCTTTATGTTTAGTTTTGCTTTTGGAGTGAAATTCGTGATAAGGCCCTTATCCTTCTGATAAGGATTTCCGCCAAAATCCTTAGCTTGGGTATGGCTCTGGGAAAACACAATCTATGACAGAAGGTAATTAGACTTGGGAGTCAGCTTGCACCCTGAGTACAACAAGGCCTTGGGATTGAATTCTCAGAGCTCTAACTCAGTTTTGAGCCTTTGGGGCTTTCTCCCTTCTGTCTTACAAGAATAATCTAAAGGCCAGCTGTTGATATTGGGAGAGTTGCCTTGTAAAGTTAGGGAGAACACTGCTTATTCAGATAGAAGGTAGTTTTTTTTTTTCTTCCTCAAGGGGGTAGCTATTCTTCTGTTACCTCGAAGACCCAGTGGCATTACAGGAACAAACAAACTAAGGAATGCTAGCAGGGAAAGTAATCATTCCCACATCTAGTGTTTCCTTCCATTTGGGAAAGGTCTCCCCTATGATAACTTTCAGTTACGTGGAAACCATCACTCAGTCCTCCCTAGTAAAGAGCGAAATTCTTAACCCCAATAGTGAGTTTTTGAAGGAGATATTAGGGATACCTTCCTCTTCTTTCCTTCCTGGGAACAATGCGTTTGCAGAATGCATGAGTTCTTCTCTGATTTGCTCATTTATAAATTTTAAAGGGGCCACTGCAAAAAATGCTTTCTTTTCAAGTCCTCATTTTCTTTTTGGTTCACTGCTATGAAGCCCGTCATCACTCGGCCATTCATTTCAAAGACCGTATCAATCTTCCTTCTACTTTTTTTTTTTTATTGTTTATTTATTTTGAGGAGAGAGCACAAGAGGGGTAAGGACAGAAAGAGAAGGGAAAGAGATGATCCCAAGCATGCCCCGCGCTTCAGCGCAGAGTCTGATGCGGGGCTCAAACTCCCGAACTTCGAGATCATGACCTGAGCTGAAACCAAGAGACAGACTTAATCGACTGAGCCACTCAGGGACCCCATCAATCTTCCTCCTTTTAATCATCTCCCTGTCTGCCTGGTCTGGCCTGAGTATCTAGCACATCACACTCTTCTCTAATTCTCATTCTATTCTCCCATATAAATGAATGCCTTCTCTCTCTTGGTCTCCTAGTGCAATAACTGCTCTTGTTTATTTATTCACTCCACAAACATTGAGTTGGATCTCAACGGGCCGCCTTCTAATAGCCGGGGATTTTATACAGTCTATGTATTCTGTCCCATTACTTTAGGAAGGGATGGATCGAGGAAAAGAGAATGAAAAATTTTCTTATTTTATCTCACCCTTTATTATATCCCTTTTTAAAAAGTCCCAAACATCTAGCTCTTGAACAAGTGATAAAACTAAAAAAAAAGCAGATAGTATTCAAATTTTCATAGTCCCAGCCATAAGTGCTTTTTTGATAATAGTTTGAACTCAATTAACTCTTTTTTTCTCACTTTGTAAGTAAATGTACATTTATATTAATCTAAATTGGGGGAAATGTAAAAACAAAAGTAGAGCCATGCCTAGTGACAGCAGATGCTGTCCTTATAGGGGCACAACGTTACCTAATGATCTAGTAATAACACGAAATATAAAGGTCGATGGTGTAAATGTGACTCCTGATTTTGATTCTGATTTTGAGATCTTTTTAGGTAATAAGTTCTTGAAAGGCGGCTGTCATGTCTCCACGAATTCTTCTAGAAAGGGTCCAACATAGCATATTCAGTAATGCAGCATATAGAGAATTACTATAATCTACATTCTGTTAGCCTACACTGTACTTGTTTTAATGGAGGGAATTCTTCTCTGCTTAGGGAAAAGGAAGCACTGGTTTGGCAAAAGATCTTATACGCTTGAGGGCTGGAGCCATTCACGTTCAAGAGGAGGCATGCTTAACTCGTTTCCTTTTCACAGTCTTAATTACTTTAAATTTTATGTTTATACTGAGGGCTTGCAAACATATTAATTATTAATTCTTCATTTATGAACAGGGAACTGATCTAGATGTGCTGGAGACATAGAGGAAGGTTCTTAATGTTTTTTGTTGTCGTTGTTTTTCTTTTCTTTTCTTTTCTTTTCTTTTCTTTTCTTTTCTTTTCTTTTCTTTTCTTTTCTTTTCTTTTTTCTTTTCCTAGTGAACTCCCACTTTCCTTGCAGAATTTTGCTCACTTATTATTTCTCTCGGAAGTCTTCCTGATCTCACTAATCTGGCCTCGGATGTCCTTCAGTACTTCAGCTGTACCACATTAACAGCTCTGTCATGACACTTATCTTGCTTGTCAGTTCATTAGTCTTTCTCTTACCTAGAGTTTCGGGGCCCTGAGGATCAATCTCCTGCCACTGTCACTTGTACTCACATGTGTTAAATATTTTCTATTCACTAGGCATTTGGGTTGTCTGTTTACTTTGTAAAAACGACACCCAAAAGTTATTGGCTTGAAGGAGTAATCATTCTACCTGCTTACCAGCCTGCAACCTGGCCTGGGGTGGTCTTTTGGTTTTGCCTGTGTTGAATTTAGTCAAGGTCAGCTGAAGACCAGGACCCCAGATGAAATGCTGAGAGGGCCGGACTGCCTCCCAGCGATGTAATCTTAGGGTCTTTTCCTGTCACCTCTCCACTTACCTTTCCTTTAGGATAGTTGGATTCCTTCCATAACGACTCTGCCAAACCTTAAAATAAAGGGATGAAACTGGCATAGTGTCACTTCCAGCACATTTGAATGAATAAGAGAGGGCCTGCCAAGATTCAAGCAGAGGGGACGAAGAAAGAACACGAATACCGGAGCCACTAATGTAGTAGACCAACCTAAGCTATTTCTTTTTAATGGCATCTGACTCAGGCTCAAGTCCTATCCTTAGGTCTGTAAGTCAGGCCATAGCATGGAAGAGATTTGCAGAATATGTTTGTTGGGACTCAGCTCCCCAAGTCCAGGTTCTCTGGCGTTGAGGACAAGGGAGTCAATGGGACAATGACCCGTCTCACAGACTCCCAAGTACAACGAGATGCGTCATTTGTAGACAGGGCAAGATAAGCACTGTCAACTCCACCTTCCAGAAGGTGGGGAGGGGAGGGGAGCCAGAGGTGCGAAGTGGCAGCACTTCACAAGGGCAGGTGAGGTGATGGGACTGTCTACCCATGTCGGCAGTGAGGGCTGCATTGTCTGGAAGAATTTAAAAACAACCATATACTTGTCTAAATCTTAGAATGTTCTTTGTTACCAGGCCCGGGCAAGTGTAGACAGTGTCAGGGATGAACACTCCTCCCGGGTGAGGCAGGTTGCTCCACTCTTCTGGCTTTGTCCACATGGTATAGCTGCCATGCAACCATAGCAATTCTGAAATATAGTAAGCACGTGCCACCAGTCCCTTGTTTAGGTGCCGTCTGTCCCTGGGGAACGGTTCTCCATGGCCCCCAGGCTTTGGTTTCTTTCTCTCCTTGCAGGCAGTTCATGTCAATGGTTAAGGTTTAAAAGCTCCGTGATTTGCTGTGTGACCTTGAACAGGTAACTATCTCTCTGAGCCTTCATGTCTTTATCTGAGAAATGGAGATTTTTCTTATAGTAATTACTGCGAGACTTAAGTCTTATCAGGCTGCTCTGAAGCTTAAATGAGATGTTACATGTACAATCAACAGTATTTTATATTTTGTGAAATATTACACATAAAAATGAAATATTTACATACGTTATATTTTAAAACTGTGCTTGGTGTGTAATAAATTCTCAATAGATGTGCACTATTATCATCATCATGTTACATATGTCTCTTTTTCGTAAATGCGGTATAAAGGTTGGAAGGATGTCGGGCCCAGAAAAGTACTCTGCTCAAATAATATATGATACAAACGTATGTACGTCTATGTATACATCGATGTGCATATGTGTATACATATATGTGTGTGCATATATATTTATATGTAGTGTTATTTTCCTAGGTATTCCTTTATATGAGATAACATTTGGATAGTATCATTTTTTTGGCAGTTGGGAAGAAATGCTTACAGAGAGGGAGATAAAATGAAACTCAAGATCAGAGCTAAGTGTAAATCTTAAAGTAAAATTGAAACATGAATTGGTCTGGATCATACAGGACACAAAATCAGTGTAAAACACTATCATTGAGTTAAGTTTTCCAACAGATTTAAAACACGCTCAGGGCAGCGTGAGGGATTTTGTAATGGTCTCTTTTGATATGAAAAGGGCACAAAATGTAAAATCAGATGCCATGGTGCTCTCATTGCTGCAAGGATAGTGTTCAATTATCCTCATCCATTACTAGGAGGCTGTGTAGTGAAATGTTATGTGGTGGCTGTTTGCAAAATCCTAAATGACGGTCCTGTCAGAGTCATATCCCACTTACCCTTCCAGCCAGCACTGAACTATTGAGAAAAATCAAGAATTGGATCTTTTCAGAAGACTTGATGAAAATGATGGTATGTGGGAAGGGAAACAACAGGTGCATTAGATGTCAGGACCATGCTTAATGTTAAAATGTCTTTTAAAACATACTACCTGTCAGCGTGCCTGGGTGGCTCAGTGGGTTAAGCGGCCAACTCCTGATTTCGACTCAGGTCATGATCTCACGGTCTGTGATCTTGAGCCCCGAGTCAGGCTCTGTGTTGATAGTGTGGAGTCTGCTTTGGATTCTATCTCTCCCTCTCCCTCTCTCTTTCTCTGCCCCTTCCCTGCTTTCTCTCTCTCAGAATAAATAAAATAAACATAAAAAAATACTATCTGCCCCTGCCTTATTTTCTTGGATTCTATCTTTTCTTGGCTTCTCTTGAATCCTTTCTTCAACTTAGACAGATTTGGATCTTTTCAAGTAAGCCAACCTGCAAAGGATCAAGGTAAAAATTGTAAAAATAACCTTTTTTCTAAATAATGGAGGAGAACGTGAAATTCAATCATATGCTTGTCTGGAAGCTTATAGCCCAATGCTTGTTTTGGTTGATACCTATCTCCTCTGTGTGTCCAAACCAGGATTTCACAAGTTCACTATTTGACCTCAACTACCTACTTCCTCAGTTAGCAGGCTCTGACTTTTTCTTAGGTGTTTGCTGTTTTTAGGCTGGCTGCTTCTGCTAATACAAATAGACCACCTCTTCTAAGTAATCAAATGAACCATATATATATATATATACACATATATATATATATACATATATACATATACATGTATATGTAAATATATATATATAAAACTATATATATACATATACATATATACATACATATATACATATACATGTATATGTAAATATATATATAAAACTATATAACTATATGTATAGTTTTTGTTTGTTTGTTTTTTTACTGAGACCCATGTTTACTTGGTTAGAAGTTGCTGGTCACCCTTTGAGACAGGAGATCTTGCCTTTATGATTCAGTCTTTTGGTGCCTGCTGCATTACAGACATTATTTAAAATGATTGTCACAGTTCTCTGTTTTGAAATCCCTGTTACCTTATCCCATCAGCCGACTACCTCTGTCGGTCTCTAAAACAAATCCATAGACTATTGGCATGTCTTGGGTACTGATTTTGTACCATGCGGATGCCCCTTTATGGAATAAAGACAATTGTTCTTGGTAGTTCGTTGTCCCACCCTGTAAAATTGTCTTCACTTCATATCTTGATCTGGTACAAAGATCAAATGGATCTCATATCTTAGCTCAATTTGGGACACATGTGATTTCTGTTTTTGTACTTAACATGCTACTTAGCTCTGTTGAGTGAACAGCCATAATCATACGTCAATGGTTTTATTTTGGTTTGGTTTTCTATTTAAAATATCTCTAAATTTTTGTCAAAGGAAATACTGCATTTGTTGACTAGTTTAACAGAGCAGGATATGTTCCATATGAAATAATTGAATCTTTATAGGAAATTCTTTTAAAAAATGGGATTAGTCAGTGATGCTAATCAGAGCCAAAGAAAACAAATACGGATAATTGAAACCCAGAGATAATCTGCATACTCTACTTTGGTAAATAGCATCTTTTTCTTCCTTCCTTCCTTTCTTTCTTTTTTCTTGGCATTGACTATGCCAGAGTGACTAATGCATCATCAAATGGGCTGATAGGACTTTTTCATCTTGTCTTTCTCATTGTTTGATAAAAAGAATTGTGAATACAAAAATCATCAGCAGAGGGCGGGTTGAGGGTGGGTACCAATATTCCTAGAAAAGCAAGAATTGACTGTTTCTTGTTTCTACCGATATTACCCTGAGACGGTCGATGGAGGAAATAGCAACCCAGTAACCAGACCCACGCACTAGAAGGGGAGCAGGAACCTGTCCTATAACTTGAAGCAGGGCTAATTCTTTAGCTGTTGCCACAAGAAAGCCAGACATAACCCTGCAATCGAGTAGGTCCCACAGGTGAGTCCTGCCTTAGACTGAGACAGACGTCTTATTTGAATTGAAGATGTGCAGGACAGATCCCTGTCACCGGTGAACCTTGCCACTCCTCATCAAGAGGTAGAGTCTATTTTTCTCTCTCTTTGAACCTGGGCAGGCACAGACTGTTCTGACCAATGGAGTACCGCAGATGTGTTGCTCTGTATCTTATGATATAGCTTCAGTCTGACTCTTTCTTTCTGTGACACATCCTTTGGACCCAGCCCTCATATTATGAGGAAACCCAGGCAACATGTGGGTACTGTAGAAGGTGTTCAGGAGGGCAGCTCATCTCCTAATCTCCCCCTAATCTCCAGCATTTTGTGGTTGGACTGAGCCTTTGTAATATGATTCCAGCCCCCAGCTTTGAGACTGCAGCAGGTCTGAGACATCCTAGAGCACAGACAATTCTTTCCCGCTTTGTTCTGTCCAAATTCTTGACTCAAAGAATACCCGAGCATACAAATGTTATTATGCATCGAGTGTTGGGATAATTTGTTTTGCAGCGTTAATAATTGGGATAACAGGTAGTGACTGGTTGATTCTTAAAGGAGCCTAATTAGTCTCAGCATATGTCCCTGTAATATATGTAATTGGAATATAGAAGTGAAACAAACGGGAAACAAGCCATACTTTCTCTTCTTTCCTCGAACTGGAAAGCCAGATATACTTTCAGAAGTTCAGTTAGGGCTTTTGTATTTTTTATCACAACTTGAAAGTTCTTACCCATACTGAAATTGATAAATTTAATCTTATAAAGCCACCAGATTTCTGCAAGGCAAATTCAAAAGACAAATTATTAACTGAGGGTAAAACATATGCAACTCACTTCACATAAGGTTAATTTCTTTGACTCACAGTGCTCCCATAAATCAATAAGAAACAACAAACTGATAGAAAAATTGGGAACAAATGTGTCCATCAAATTCACAGAAAAAGAAATACAAATGATTCTTAGAGACCTAATCTTGCTTACAATAAAAGAAATTCAAAGTAAATTAAGATAGTAGGATTTTTTTTTTTTCCCCCATATCAGATTGGCGAGGATCAAAAGCTTGGAAATATGTTCAGGGGGCAAAGAAACAAGCATTCTTATGCTTTGCAGGGCTGTTCACACTAAAATAGCTTCACAAACACACACATACATACATATACACACGTGATTTATGTATTAGATTATTCACTGTACCATTGGTTGTTACAAAAGAATGAGAACAATCAAAACATTCCTCAACTGGGATTTGGTTATATAAATTATGGTATATCCCTATGATGGAACAGTATGTATCCAAATTTAAAAACTAATAAGAGGGGTGCCTGGGTGGTTTAGTCGGTTAAGCGACCGACTTGGGCTCAGGACATGATCTCGCGGTTCGTGAGTTCGAGGGCCGCATTGGGCTCTGTGCTGACAGCTCACAGCCTGGAGCCTACTTCGGACTCTGTGTCTCCCTCTCTCTCTGCCCCTCCCCCCCATACTCTCTGTCTCTCTTTCCTTCAAAAATAAATAAACGTTAAAAAAATTAAAAAAAAAAACTATGAGAAAGTTCTTTATGTACTGATCAAGTGATACACAAAATATCAGAAGTAAGTAAAAAAGGAAAGCTGCAAAATCTTGTTTTGTTTTTAGAGCACCTATGTAAAATTTTTTTTCTGATACTGTATATATATAAATGCATATGTATTTGTTTATATACTCATGGAATATCCCTATATGGATATACAAGAACTGTTAATATTCATTGCTTCAGGAGAGGGCAGCTGAATAACTGGGAGAAAATGTAAAAGGAAGAATTTTCATCATTTTATCTTTTTTTAACTTTTGTAAAATATGAATGTATTGTTTATTTTAAAATAAACAAAATAGGGGCACCTGGGTAGCTCAGTCAGTTGAGCTTCTGACTTCGGCTCAGGTCATGATCTCGCGGTCCATGGGTTCAAGCCCCGCGTCGGTCTCTGTGCTGACAGCTCAGAGCCTGGAGCCTGCTTCAGATTCTGTGTCTCCCTCTCTCTCTGCCCCTCCCCTGCTCACACTCCATCACTCTCTGTCTCAAAAATAAATAAACATTAAAAAAAAACTTTTAAAATAAAATAGGCACACCTGGGTGGCTCAGTCAGTTACGTGTCTGACTCTTGAATTTGGCTCAGGTCATGATCTCACAGTTCGTGAGATTGAGCCCCGTGTAGGGCTCTGTGTTGGCAGTGCTGGGCCTGCTTGGGATTCTCTCTCCTCCTCCTTTCTCTCTGCCTCTCCCCTCATTCACACACACGCTCTCTCTCTCAAAATAAATAACCATTAAAAAATCAAATAAATAAAATAAAATATGAAACAACAATTCTGGTTTATATATAATTCTGGTATTATATAATGGTTTTATTTATGTATTTGTATCACCTCCCAGACTAAGGGCATCTAGAATTTACTCCATTTATTCCCCTAGTGCTGGCTGACGTTAGTGCTTAGCACAGAGCAGGCAATCACGCATTTATGGGAGGAATGCGAGCTGGCCTCTGGTAAGAAGGGTGACGTAACCCAATCTGGTGTGCTACAGGAATGTAGGGGACTAGGAGGTGAAATTCCACATGACAGCCTTTGGGAAGGCTTCTGGGTAGACCTGCTGTTTCAGCTGGCCTTCATGCAAAGAAAGGGGCTGTACATGTGAGATAAGGGATGAGCAGGAGGGTGTTAGAGGCACAAGAGAAAAGGATGTCTTCTGGAAAATTTGAGTAGACTGAGGCAACTGAAGCCGGCTTGCTAGAAGGGGGGACAGTCTGTAGTTAAGAGAGAAGATCAAGGATGATCTGCGTTTTGTGAGTCTGAACAGGGAGCATCAGTTGTTTATCTGGTTAGTGCAAAGGCCCTGGCCGTCAAAACAAAGCTTGATGTGTTTTAAATGATTGATGGCTGATTGAATCAGGTGGTTACTACCTACTATAATTCTTTATCGCTTCACTAACCAAGCTACCATATGTGGCCTGCATGACAGGTGCTAGCTGCTTAGAATGGGAAATGTGTTTCAAGGAAACAATTTTTAATGCTATAGTGCAGATATAAAAGCCACTCTGTCAGCCTCTAAAGATAAAAAATGGATATATTCATCTGAGATTTCTAAGTAGATGAATTCAGTTTATATTTACATTTTGAAAACATATCTCTTTCTACACACACAAATGAACATTTATAATATTCACATCTGGTGTTTACACAGTGTAGACAATCCCCCACCTTGCAGTTGTCACCCAAAAGTTCATTTATGAGTTTATTTTCCTGTAGAAGGAATGCTGTAAATGATACCCAGATTATCAGGCCAATTTTCAATAATTAATTTAAGCATCATATACCTGAAGTCTTACTGGTGTGTGTGTGTGGGGGGGGCATTCTTTTGACTCTATTTCACTATTATTTACCACTTTCTCTGTGTGTCTGAGAAAATACATTGCATCAGGAACTTATTTCTTCTTTTATCGCAATAGAAAGAGATAAAAAGTACTGGCCTCTGAGCATGAGTACGTTTTTAATGTTGTTTCTACCTCTCTACCGTGCACAGTAAAAAGATTCTAATCTAGGGATAATCCTCCAGGAGTTCGAGTATGAATAACAAAGGGTAATTGCTCCTGAGATTTGACATCCAAAAGTCTGGTGTGGGAATCCAAGCCCCGCCCCTGATTTGCAACGTCTCTTGATAAGTTAGTCAATTTCTCTCTTCCTCAGATGCTCATCTGTAAAATGGGGATAAACCTATCTAGTGCACTGTTCTTTGTGACTCTGAAGTGCCATGAGAGACCCATTAAGTAGAGGCAGAATAGTATGTTCGGATGGGGGAGCCCTACTCAGGCTACCTGAGTTCAACTCTTTGATCTGTATGGGTCTACAAGACTGATCTTAGGCTAGTAGTTCAATCCAATGGCTCTTAATATTAGAGAATCGCTCATTTTAAACTATTATTAAATAACTTAAGAATTTGAAATTTTGTGCTGCATATGAGAATTGTCTGGGATGCCTTAAAAATGACTACTGCATGGCCCCACCTCATATCAGCTAAATAAGAAATTCTGGGGTTAAGGCTCAGATATCGGTATTTGTGACCTCTCTCCCTCAGATGATTCCACTGTGTAGCCATGTTTTGATATCTGTTCATCATCTGTAAAATGGGGGAATTTAAAGCTTCTATGTCTCAGTGGAGTTAGAGAAGTGAAAAAAATAATTTGGGTAAAGCACTGAGCACAGTGCCTGGCACATGTTAAGTACTTGATATGGTTTTACCTTTATTCTGTAAAATGACTGTGACAGTGAATTGTTCAACACATCTGTGCTTTTTAGAAAATGGAGGCTTGTCTCTTGTTCCAGTTCCTTTCTGTACCTTGTTTGTATTCTCCATTCCTCAGATCATCTGTCACAGTTTTCCTGGATAGTAAAATTGTAATATGTGGGAAAAAGATGAACAACACCTAGGTTCCGAAACTAGATCTCCCGATAAATGGCCTTGTGATTTGGGGCAAGGTTTTAAATCTATCTGTGCCAATTTACTCTACATTTTCTATAGACTCCAGCTCACTAAATACTCGCATACTTGAAAGGAAAGAAAGGCATTAGTAGGCTCAGGGAGCCAGGGCAAATAAATACTCCTAGTGCCTCCTGACCTTTCCTGGCAATGATGGCTGTTGTCCTCTGGAGGGAGGATGAGAGGACGGGAACATGTATTTTTGTTATAGCAGCCCAAACTAACTGAGACAGACATTGGTACTGAGACATGGGGTGCTGCAATTGCAAATACCTAAAAATCGGGAAGCAGCTTTAGAACTGGGTAATGGGCAGAGGCCAGAGAGTTGGAAGGTGCTTGCTAGAAGCCAAGATTATTGTGAAGGGACTTCTAAAGGCCATTCTGGTGAGAGCTCAGAAAGGAGAGAGGAGAGCTGTAGAGAAAGTTTCTGTCCTCTTAGAGAATGCCTTAGTAATTAGTAAAAACGAGCAGAATGCCTATAGAAATATAGACGGCAAAGGCCATTCTAATGAGGCCTCAGCCAGAAATAAGGAACATTCTACTTGATATTGGAGGCAAGGAGAGTTTCATTATAAAGTAGCAAAGATCTTGGCTGAATTGTGTCCATGTCCTAGTGTTCTGTGGAAAGTAGACATTAGATATTTAGCTGAGGAGATTTCTAAACAAATCTTAAAGGAGTGGCTTGGTTCTTCTAGACTGCTGATGGTAAAATGTGAGAAGAGAGAAATACATCGAAGAAAGGATTGATAAGAAAAAAGGAACCAGAAATTAGATATTGGGAAAATTCTCAACCTATCCATAGTGCAAACACCGAGACCTTGTATTTGGAAGCTGTGGCCATGCAACCATTTGATAAAGAGATTAGTATGCATATGAGCCATGAACCTAATCAAACAAGTCAGCAGAAACCTGGAGCTATTCTTTATGACAAGTAAAGAATGACTCTAAAGGTGATTCAGAGATCACTGGAGCTGCCTCCTCAGTTTCAAAAGGTGGGGAGTGGGGGAGGAGAGACTGTGGCCTTGCTTTCAAGTTCAGATGATTTCTGCCCAAAGATCTGGGTGTGAGGCTTCCCAGAGCCCTGGGGGTTTGATCCCCACCCAGCAGAGCTCTGGGGGCAGGACTGCTGCCCCAGTGAGGTGGAAGGTGAGACCACTGACTCATAGAAACTAGAGGGCAGAGAGTGGAGCCAAAAAGGATTATTCTTGAACCTTAAGATCATTTGATGTTTACCTTACTAGGTTTTGCTTGGGACTCACCACCCCTGCTTCCTTATTTCATCCTTTTGGAATGGGAATGTCTGTCCTATGCCTGTCTCACTGTTGTATTTGGAGAAATACAATTGTTTGGTTTCCCAGTTTCACAGCTGGTGAGGAATTTTGCCTCAGGACGATTTGTCCTTTGAATCCCACCCACCTTTGTTTAGATACTATTGTGATGAGATTTCAGACTTTAGACTTTAGAGTTGATACTGGAAAGAATTAAGTCTTTTGAGGATATTGGGATGGAATGAATGTATTTTGCATGTGAGAAGGACATGAATTTGGGGAGGCCAGGGATGTTATAGACTGAATGTGTCCCCCTAATATGTTGAAATCCCAACCTACAACATGATGGTATTAGGATGTGGGGCCTTTGGGAAATAATTAGACCATAAGAGTGCAACTCTCATGAATGGGTTTACTGCCCTTATGAGAAGACACATGGAAACTCCCTCTCCTTCCCTCCCTGTAATTAGAACACCTAGGGAGAAGCAGGCCATTTATGAATCAAGAAGGCTTTCACCAGACACTGAATCTGTTGGGGACGTGACTTTTTATTTCCCTACCTTCAGAACAATGAGAAATTTCTGTTGTTTATAAGCAACACCCCCCCCCCCCCGCAGTCTTATAGTATTTTGTTATAGCTGTCCAAAGTGACTAAGACAATCTTTAACCTCTTTCTTAATTATCTTTAATCAGATACTACCCTTTTTTTATATTTACTCTACTATGAAATATCTCTAGTAAAGAGAAGCCACTGAGATGGCCTTCTTAAGAACCTTATCCCTTAGGGCAAGCTTAACATAAAACTTTGATATGTGTTCACAACCCATTTGTCTGAGGAGCTGCTTTAACATATTCCTTATCACTGTGTTACCAGGTGGTTCCACAAGTAGCCAACTTTTTTCTTTCCACAAGATTGACAGCAAAGTCAGAGATTCAACATGGGTATTGGTCCAGCCTCTCATCAGCATTTAATCTAGGAGACGTTTAATGGTGTTTTCCAAGTCATGTGCTTTCCAGTTAATTAACTTTGTTGAAGCCTGATTTATTAGACAGACATTACTGAGAATTATGTGTTTTCTTCTCGGGCTTCAGCTGTAGGAGAGACACTGAGACTTCTGTCACAAAAGCCCTCAGTTATTAATAATTATAAAAGTCACAATCATCCTTTTGTGAACATTTCCCCTGACACTTTCATTAAGAATCTCAGCACAGGCAAAAGGTGAAGAAATTAAATGTGCAGACTGGTCAGGAGTAGGAAGATAAACTCAAGGATGTTGTCTGGTTCATAGGCACTCTGGAAACCAGTAACTGTTTTGACTCCCCACCCCATTATTGCTTCATTCTCCCCTTCATTCAACAAACATTTGTTTAATACACACTATATTCTTGGCAATGGGCTAGGCACTAAAATGCATCAATGACAAAGGTGGATCTAGTTCTTGTCTCAGGTATCACACTGCCTGGTGGGAAGATGGATTTTTTAAAGTAATTACAATTACAAAGGGGGCAAATAACAGAAGCAGCCCAACCTAGATTGGGAACTCAGGTCAAGTCTCCCTGAGAGACATGATGATTGATCAGGAGATAAGTGGGAAGTGTGTGAGGAGTGAAGCATTTTGCCATACAACAGGTTCAGAAAGGCAGCCCTTAAATGTTACAGTCCAGAGAAAGGAGAGCAAATTATAGAGCTGTAGAGCAGCAAAGGACCACCTGGACTTCTTATTCCTGATCTCATAAAGATGTGCCCCCCACCCTACCCCTGATATAGGTTCTCTTCACATGATCTGAACTAGAGGGCATGTGTGATATTCCATCCCTAAACTGTATTTCTTTGGATCAAGGCATTGTTCCCTAAAAAAGTATTAAAATACATTGGCTTCAGAAAGAAATATTCCAGGCTGTAACTCATTACCCCGAAGAGAAAATTACATTTAAAATTGGAAATGCATGGGTTGAGGAAGAAGGGCTAGCTCGGGAGGCACCCAAATAATGACTGCATGAATTCAAGGACTAAACTCAGAGATTTGGTGAAGTAAGAATTACTAAAGTTTTTGTTTTTATTTTGAGAAATATTTTAAGATAGAGAAAATACATAGAATATTGAAATAAATGTCTCCTACCACTGTCCAGAATTGATAATTATCAATATATATTGTCATATTTCCCTTTTTAAGATGAAAGAAATCATATATTACAAAGTTGAAGTTGAATATGAAATCTGTATCTAAGGGAGTACAGCAAGCTAAGGATCAAACATTAAAGGTTGGACAAATTAAGTTGGAAAGTGTTGTTTCCGGCAGCAGGAACACCAAATGTCAATGTGAGGTAAAGAAGGGAAGGAGAATGATTACAGAAGATGACGTGGGTTCTTGTGAGCTGGATTGGAAGTCACAAACTCTAACTTTCAGAAGCCATAAATATCATGTAGATAAATAAAGTTCGTTTAATGTAAATTGCTATGGAGGGTGAAGGTGATGACAAACTTCAGATTACATGGCCCTGCTAGAGGAGGAAGAGGAGGAGAAGGAGAAGAGAAGGAGGAGGAGGAGAGAGGGAGGGAAAGGAGGAAGAAGAGAAGAGGAGGAGGGGGAGGAAGAAGGGAGGAGGAGAAGGGGAGAGGAGGATGGAGAAAGAGAAAGAGAAGGAAGAGGAGGAAGGAAGTGGGAAAAAGGGGGAGGAGGGGGAGGTGAAAGAACAGGGAAGAAACAAAATAAAATAGGTCAATGCAGAGTTTAATCTTTGATGTTCTGTTTGGCATTTCTGGTCAAGACAGAGAATGGGGTGGAGAGGGAAAAGGGAGGAAGAGAACCCATCAGACAAGGTACTACTGACATTTATGGTCCATTTATGGCCAAGGATGCATCTTTCTGTAGCCTTATCTAAAGCTAAGGTCTAGAAATCTTGGGAGAAATCTAAGCTATCATCAGGCAGTGGTACCTTGGGGCGTATGAATCTTTCTCACTGACCAATGCTACTTCAGCTAGCTGAGAACTGGGCCTTCCAGGAATGGGTCAACAGCACTGTTAAACTTTGAAAGTCAAGAAGGAGGTTCAGAGGCCAGAGTGCTACCAAAGAAATGGAAACCTGAAACAGTTTCTCTTTGATAGGATCCAAGATAACCTGCACCTTTGGCCTGGGAAGTGGGAAGATGTGCAAGGAGGGAGGGAGAGGAGAAAGGGAAGGAAGGGGAGAGAGACAGCAAGTTAATAAAGGTGAAAGGGATCCCAAGGCAAAGTTCCTATCTTTAATATGACCCCACATACAAGATCTTTTGAAGAAAGATCATTGGGCATTTTGTCAAAATGCCTCAGCTACTATTCCAGGCCCTGTTACTTCCTAGATGTATCTTCTTGCGCTAGTTATTTAAATTTTCTGAACCTCCTTTTTTTTTTTATGCCTAAAATAGCATCATAAACATCTCATGGATTCACTGTGAAAATTTACTAAGATCCTATGTATGGAACAGCTTTATCAACTCTAAAGTGCTGTAAAAGAATATAGTAGTATTTTACTCTACCATATGTAAGCATCATTTCAGCATATATATTCCTGGGGACTGGACAAGAGACAGAGAAAAGAAACAGATTTTTGTTAGCATCTCTAGATGTACCATTTTCTGGGTACATATACCACAAATACTTTCAGTGTTGTCTTTCCAAGGGCATCTTTTATAACCATAGCAAAAAATATGTATACAACCAACATAAGGCCATATATTTAGACCCTCTGTGGTTTACAATTTGAAAACTGAATGTTGGGGATTAATGAAGACTCTGCTAGGGGCCTGTGTTGATCATAACTTTTCTTTCAACATTTGCAATTATATTAATTCCCAGAAGAACTCCAATATTTAGTATAAAAAATTACCCATGCTGTTAGAGTAGCATTCAAACTGAAGTATGGCAGTTGCAATTTATTTCCCCCTAGAATTAAATTATCTGCCTGCTCCGTCATCTGGGTACTTCTGCATTATGCCTCACTTTCATCATAATCATTTGTGCCAGCTTAAAATATCTTTTTCTCCACCTGTCAGGAAGCTTAAATTTCTACATTTACAGATTTATTCTTCAGGAATCTTCAGTTAGAATATATATATATATATATATATATATATATATATGTTTTGAAGATGAAGGAGAGTAATATATCAAGGCATAAATTGTTAAAAGCTTGGTGGGAATTCGTTCATCATGAGCATTAAATTACTTGGCAATTGACTATGTATAGTAGGGTCAATAGCTGTATCCTATGGCTTTCCTCTTGATCCTAACTCTCTAAATATTTTTCAAATTTCTCTCAATATTTCCATCCTCACTGCTCCCAAGTTCTGTTTCTTTTCTTTTTTCTTTTTTTTTTTTTTTGCATGATATTCTTCTAACTATGCTCCCAGAACAAAGCCTAGTGTTTTCAAACATCAACATGGTTAACAAGGATCTTGGGGTGCTTGTTAAAATATGCAGAATCTCACTGATCCTCTCAGTAGATGCAGAAAGAGCATTTGACAAAGTAAAGCATCCATTCTTGATAAAAACTCTCAACAAAGGAGGGATAGAAGGAATATACCTCAACATCATAAAGGCCATATATGAGAGACCCACAGCTAATATTATCCTCAATGGGAAAAAATTGAGAGTCTTTCCCCTATAGTCAGGAACAAGACAGGAATGTCCACTCTCACCATTTTTATTTAAAATAGTACTAGAAGTCATGGTCTCGGCAATCAGACAGCAAAAAGAAATAAAAGGCAATCAAATCAGGCAAGGAGTAAGTCAAACTTGCACTATTCACAGATGACAAGATACTCTGTAGAAAACCCAAATGACTCTACCAAAAAATTGCTAGAACTGACATATGAATTCAGTAAAGTCACAGGATACAAAATCAATGTACAGAAACCTGTTACATTTCTATACAACAATAATGAAGCAACAGAAAGAGAAATCAAGGAATTGATCCCAATTATAATTGCACCAAACCCATAAGATAGCTAAGCATCGACCTAACCAAAGGGGTAAAGATCTGTACGCTGAAAACTGTAGAACACTCATGAAAGAAATTGAAGACGGCACAAAGAAATGGGAAAACATTCCAAGCTCATGGATTGGAAGAACAAATGTTAAAAAGTCTATACCGCCCAAAGAAATCTACACATTTAATGCAACCCCTATGAAAATACCACCAGCATTTTTCAGAGTTAAAACAAGCATCTTAAAATTTGTATGGAACCACAAAAGACCCTGAATAGCCAAAACAATCCTGATAAAGCAAAGCGAAGTTGGAGGCATCACAATTCTGGACTTCAAGCTATATTACAAAGCTGTAGTTATCAAGATGCCTAATTAATGTTGGAGGAAGATAAAATGACCCAAGGCAGCAGAATATATGTTACTGCACACTTCTTGAATTTGTTGGGGCAAAGTGAGAGAGCTCTCTGGAGGCTGTTTAATTTTAACCCAAGAGATTTCCTGTTTATGGGTTAGCAGATCTCAAGAATAATATCCCTGTGGGGTAGAACTTGTGGAAGTTTGAGGGCAGGTGCCTATGTCATCTAAAGGAAAACCTGTATTTCCCACATCAAGGAGCTATAATGGAAGTTTCCCAAATGGGAATTTCCAAAGATCACACAAAGGTGACCAGGAGAAGGTGAGTCTTAAACATCTGTTATCTAAACACTCCAATTCATGCAATAATGGCATCCCTGATGACAATGTGTCTTCCACCCCCCACCCCACCCCCGCTCCCCATCTGTGGAAAGGGAAAAGGGAGCAAGCAGAGAAAATTACATAAGCAAGCTGGAGAGGGAAGAATGGGTAAGGATTTTAGATAAGAGAAAAACTGAATACATACTCATTCCTGGACTAGAAGTTTTATTTGCTGAAGATACCAAGTCAGGAGAAGGGGAAAAGATTTACTGCTAAATTAAATGTAGGGCTGGATTAAATGTAAAGGCTTGTTTAGGACTGAGCATACTAATGACAAATTGAGTCATCTGTGTTTGTGACTTAAAGGGCATTGTGAGCCTCAAAGTAGTCTCAGTGTGTAGGTCAACTGGCAATTTTTATCTCAAGGCAGGGAAGTACCAATGAACAACATTTAAAGAGTCAGTAAGAACTAAAATAAGTAAGTCAGTAAGTAAATAAATATGTAAAGAAAGAAAGAAACAAGCAAATACATTGTGCTTGGATTCTTGCAGAACATCAATTGCATAAGAGCTGTTAGAACCCAGATGTCTGTCCACAGGAAGCCTTCATCCTCAGAGGGTTGGAGATGGGAATCTTACTGTCTGAAAAGTAAAACCTGATAATCTCTGAGTTCCAGTTCTCAGGCAGAGTTGAAAACAGGGCTGAGTTGCCATAGTGAAGACAGCAGGATTATGTGAAAGTCTGAATACTGAATGACAAGGGCCCATCCCCTTGGATGGCCCATTCCCTACTTGGTTTAGAGAATTCTGGCATCAGTAAGGATGAGAGTATATTTGCCTCTAGAGAAAACAGATAGGCCAAGGGGGAAAGACCAACATACAGATAATAGCAGTGCAGTATGACTTTTAATAAAGCCCAGCACTTAGCTCTCTGATTTCTCTCTCTATGCACACAAAATTTCTGGTGAGCTTTTCCCTGCTGTACTCTTAAATAGGAACAGAAATCCAAGGATCATCCAAGAAAGCCTCTATTGTGAAAGATGAAGACTAAAGTGAATTAGGAGAAAACAGACACAATTCCCAGGGGAAAGCAGAGAAAACTGAGAGAAAAAAGAATCATACTTAACACCTTCAGACTATAGAAGATGCTATTACAAAAAGGAAAAGATTATAATAAAGAATTGAGTAACAGGAAAAAGATGCTAGAAGTGTACCAGTCATTATGATTTCAGAAGTGAGAATTTAACAGAGGGCTTAAAAAATAAAGTTGAGGGGGCGCCTGGGTGGCGCAGTCGGTTAAGCGTCCGACTTCAGCCAGGTCACGATCTCGCGGTCCGTGAGTTCGAGCCCCGCGTCAGGCTCTGGGCTGATGGCTCAGAGCCTGGAGCCTGTTTCCGATTCTGTGTCTCCCTCTCTCTCTGCCCCTCCCCCGTTCATGCTCTGTCTCTCTCTGTCCGAAAAATAAATAAACGTTGAAAAAAAAAAAAAATTAAAAAAAAAAAAATAAATAAAGTTGAGGAAAATCACCCGGGAAGAGAAACAGAAAAAAAAAAAAGAGGAAAAGGAAAAGAACAGAGAAAGGAATTCCAAGAGCAAAGTCAGAGAAGTTCCAGAAAGAAGGAAGAGATAAAATGAAAGAGAGGCAACTATCAAAGAAATAGTTCATGGAAATTTCTCAGGATTGAAGATAGAAAATTTCAAGTTGAAAAGGCCCACTGAGGGCGCCTGGGTGGCGCAGTCAGTTAAGCGTCCGACTTCAGCCAGGTCACGATCTCGCGGTCTGTGAGTTCGAGCCCCGCGTCAGGCTCTGGGCTGATGGCTCAGAGCCTGGAGCCTGTTTCCGATTCTGTGTCTCCCTCTCTCTCTGCCCCTCTCCCGTTCATGCTCTGTCTCTCTCTGTCCCAAAAATAAATAAAAAACGTTGAAAAAAAAATTTTTAAAGAAAAGGCCCACTGATTGCTGACCATGATGGGGAACCAAACATACAAAGTAGTGTTACGGTGAGATTCCAGAACATGTTGGATAAAGAGAAAATATTAAAACCTCTCCAAAAGAAAAAAAAAATGTATAAAAATGCTGTTGCTGCTGTTGTTGTTGTTGTGGTGGTGGTTGTTGTTTTCTCAAGAGGCAATAAGGATGTGTCCTCTCCTAAAACAGAGGAGTGAACAAAGACAGGGCCAGATGTAAGAGAGAAGTGAGAGGAATTTCCCGGATGGTGGGCACATTGCCCTCAATGCACCTTCAATGCACAGCCCATCTTTTCCCCACTCTGGCAACAGAATCTTGACAGCAATCATTGAAAGTGTCTCCTCAGCCCTGTGATGGACCTAAAAATACCTACAGCATAATTTTTTTGTGGGAGTTTTATGAAGATTCTCAAAAAACTCACAAATTTTATTCTATTAAATGAGAACTCGGGGCGCCTGGGTGGCTCAATCGGTTGAGCATCTGACTTTGGCTCAGGTCATGGTCTCACGGTTCATGAGTTTGAGCCCCTCATAGAGCTCTCTGCTGTCAGCACAAGCCCACTCAGATCCTCTGTCCCCCTCTCTCTCTGCCCCTCCCCAGCTCACGCTCTCTCTCTCTCTCTCTCTCTCTCAAAAATGAATAAACATTAAAAAAAACCTGGAAAAATCCATTTAAAAAAATAAATGAGAACTCCATAGTTTACTATATAATTAAACATAATTGTGTACAATTGTGAAAACATTACTTATCCATACTCCAGGATAGCTTTTCTCTCTTTTGCTACCTTTTACAATTTTCTTTCTGATCTAAGAACTGTGTGGATTACATATTAGGCAATCAATTCTGCCATGACGTTCTCTGCCTCATTAGGGCAGTGAGTTATTTACATCCTGTTCTCTTAGACATCAAGTTCAGTTTCCTCATGGAGGACCTCAGTTTACAGTGAATCTCTTCTCAGATTAAAAAAATGCGATGGCCTGGAGTTGACTATTTTTATCACCCACCTCTGCATCCTATAGGAGCACTGATATTTACATCCACCTTTCCTGGGATATTGAACTTTAGCTAGTGTCGTGACTGAGCTGCTATTACGTTGCCCTTAAGCTTCCCCCAAAAACGCCTCGAGGAGGGTATCGTTGTACAATATTTAGTGTATTTAGTTTTGAGAGAGAGCATGAGCGGGGGAGGGGCAGAAAGAGGGCGCTGGGGGGTGGGGTGGGGGCGGGGGTGGGAGTGAGGGAAGGGGATCCGAAACCAGCTTGCGCTGACAGCCTTAGATCTATGGGGGGCTCGAACTCACGAATTGTGAGCTCATGACCTTACCTGAAGTCGGATGGGCAACTGACTGAGCCACCCAGGTGCTCCCAGTTGTAAAACCTATAAATATTCGTATTCTAGAATGGGCCTTCCTAGTACGTTGGAGAAACAGAATGTAAAATAGCTTTAGTGGTCAGTATCTACATAAAGTTTTCAATTCAGTGGTTAATAAGCACCTACCAACGTAGCTAGCACTGTCGTAAAGCGGTAACAGATGCAAAATTGTGTAAAGCACAGTTCCTGACCTCAGTGAATTCCTTAGGGAATTCACCTATATATATATATATATATATATATATATAACCATGAAAAGGGATATAAGATATTGTTTGATTAAGTATCTAAATGTGTGGTACAGAGCACGGATGACTCTGGAAGCAAGAGACAAATGTCTGTTTCTACAAAAGAATGATGCCTATGTCCCTCTTACAAAATGATATTGATTCCAGCTGGCACTCGAGCCTGCAGAATGGGAGCCAGCCAGCAGTTGAACTCATGTGGCGGACCATATGTCAAAACTAGACCTTTCGTGAATAATGCAGAGTCTGTCCTCAGTAAAGCCTTTGTCACAGACAAATATTTTAAAGATAATCCTAGGGTTCAAAAGCCATTTTAACTCTTAGTGGAGATAAGCAAGAAGTAGACCAAAATGAATGTCGAGTGGCCGGCAATGTTGCCTTACCAATCTGCTGTATGAAATACGATTGGAAACTCCAAGTTTCCGCAAAATAAACTCAAGATAACGAATTTTCCTCCGTATGGGAATGCTTCCTTCCTTCCTTCGTTTATTTATTATTTATTATTATTATTTTCTTTGAGTAGTATGTGTTCTGATGTGAAGGCTGACCCTTAAGGTAATAAGGACACCTTGTTTTTCTTCAGGGACACTTGCTAAATGCAGCCTATGTTTAGGCTTATGAAAATTAGATGGGGAGGACGAATTTTTTCCATGAGATGGAAAAATTCATTATAAGAGATGTAAGGTTTTAAAAATGAATCCAAAAGATATTTGAATATATTCAACAACCATAAAGATTTTTGTCTGCCTTCAGGAGAAATACTGTAGATTTTCATTCATATTACAGATAAATGTAGACATTCAGTTGATACTGTCTAAAGTTAACTTTGGTTTCAGCGTGTCACATGAACAAGGTGCATTGTACAACTGTTGAATTTTCTAAATTCTCTAAAGTGGGCTTCAGAGTGTACTTATTACCAGTTCATGCATCTCACCAAAGCCAGATAAGTTCTATGAGATTCTGCTGGAACTGGCCGGGCTGCTTGATGATTTTTACTTACTGTCTTTAGACTGCTCTCCCTGAACTGGGAATAAGAGAATAATAACTAGGAATCAGAGAAAAATGTCTAATATTGAGAAATACTTACCACATGCCAAGCAAGTACCACAGATGTAGCAATTTCTAATTTTCCTTTTCTTTCTTTCTGTGAAGATTTCTTGAAACATTTCTTAAAGTGGAAGTAAAATCTCAATTTTTTTCTTATATTATTGTTGTGAAACCCAAAAATGAACCATAAAAATCTTGCATTTTTGAAGTCATATTTTCGCCCAGCCTACAACATGCCTTAATTATGGTTTAAATACCATTCATCCTCGGCATGTGGACTAGTTGGTATAAATTCAGATGACCTCAGAAGCCTTCTTGGAGGCAGGATAATAATCCAATTGGAAGCAGCTTCAAGTATTTGCCGCAGCAACACCACACCTTCATTTTACTCTTCGTACCTTTGATGTCCATATGCATAACATCTATGTCTTCTCAAAAACCTCCAATGATATAACTTATTATTTCAAAGAACATGAAAATGTAGAGCATAACGTAGGATGTAGACATTAAGAACCAATTACTAACATGTAAAAAAAAAAAAAAGGTATTTCTCTTTTGAATTTCTCTGGATTGTGGTTAAGACCACATTCCAATACCTCTATGGAAATAAGATCTAGTGCAGTTCCGCAAAAGGGGGGTAACTTAAATACAAACTAGTTGTTTGGGGGCCCTGTGTGATTTTTCTTGATCTGTACAATTACTGCAACAGCATCATCCAACTCAAGAGTGTTTCCTACTGTGCAGAACTTGTGTGAGGCACTCTCAAAGCATATGGTCAAGAGGTACAATGTCCAGAGTGGAGCCATGACCCAGATAACGACAGCTTCTGAGAGCTCAAAACAAATCTATCACCAGATACCCGGCTCATGGAAATGGTTGAAAAAACACTTGGAAAAAAGTCACAAGCTGTTCCCTGAAAGAGCCTTAAGCACAGTTTGACTTCTGCCAGCATTTATGGAAAGTGACAAATGAGAGTCTTAAATAGAGAAGTGGCTGAATACATGCTGCTCAGTTAGGAAAACAAACAAAATGCTCCTTTTTATATCAAATAGTTAAATAGAACTTTTTCACTCACCCCATTCACGACTTTGTAAATTTCGCTTCCCACATAAAGGATTGATAATAGTAATCAATGGGGAGAAGTGATGTTTTCTACCTCATATTCTATGCTAATGAGCTTATTTAAGAGGAAACACAACTAAAAGTTACTAATATGTAAATTAAATGTTTAAGGTATGATTGATTAAAGTAATGTGGGGTGTTTGCCTGTAAGTCTTATCATGTCCGTAAAATATCAGTCCTTATAATTTCTCCTTTGGTCATACTTGTCCCCTAACTTATAACTTATTTCTGAAAAATTATCCCTCCTGGAACCATCCCACTCTGTTTACTCTGAAATGTTTTACTCTATAGAACTCTTGGCTAGGGGCTTCCTTCCAACTCTCTGCTTTGAAGAATCTTCCCTATTTTGGTTTGTTTACCTCATTTTTGGCTGTGAAATACTCTCTAGCAACTTCCTGAAAAAATAGATATTGGCAGTACCTTTCTAGAGATGTTGAACATTTGAAAATATCCTAATTCTACCCACAAATTTGATTCACAATATAGGTTTGTATAAAACATGTGATGGAAAATTATTTTCCTTGAAATATTAAAAGAATTTCTCTTTTGCTTTCTTGCTTCAGGAGTTGCTTTTGAGAAGTCTCACGCAATTCTGGTATATCATTCTTGTATGTGACCAGTTTATATTCTCTGGAAATTTTCAGTATGTTTTCTTCATCCCTGGTGTTCTGAAATTTCATGATGATGTGCTTCAGTATGAAGGTTTTTCATTCACTGGGTTGCATTCTGGAATATGATATCCATCAAGATGGGAGAAATGGTTTTTATTTCTTCCCCCCAAGCGTTTTCTGCTCTCTCTTTCTGAAACCACGTTGTTGAAACTCTTGGATTGCTCCTCAAGCTATCTTATCTTTTCCTTTCTATTTTATATATCAATATATAGATATTAAAAAAAAATTGTTAGCTTTTCCCAACCTGTTTTGTCCAATTCTATCAAAATTGCTATTATATATATAGATAGATATAGATATATAGATATATGTATATACAATCATATATATAAATGTATAATTTTTAGCAGATTTTTGGTTATTTGAATACTTTCTTTTAATGTGATTTTGCTCTTTTTTTAAAATTTTTTTTTCAACGTTTATTTATTTTTGGGACAGAGAGAGACAGAGCATGAACGGGGGAGGGGCAGAGAGAGAGGGAGACACAGAATCGGAAACAGGCTCCAGGCTCTGAGCCATCAGCCCAGAGCCTGACGCGGGGCTCGAACTCACGGACCGCGAGATCGTGACCTGGCTGAAGTCGGACGCTTAACCGACTGCGCCACCCAGGCGCCCCCTTTTTTTAAAAAAATTTTTTTTTCAACCTTTAGATTTTGCTCTTTTTTTAAAGATGCAATGTCCTTTATTATTTCTCTCAGATGTTATATATATTATATATGCAAATTGCATATGTATATTGTTAATGTTCTTATTTTAACCTACATTGTCTCTATCTTGAGTTTTAGTTTTTATCATGTCTTATCTTTCATGCTCAAATGTTCAGTAATCATAAAACCTCGACTGCACGGAGGTAGGCTGTAGATCAGTGATTTCACTGTGATGTCATGAACTGGACTTTTTTCCCTAGTCAGTATCTATAGAACTCTTTCCTACAGTGGTTCAGTTTTGCAGAAGAGGCTCCTACACACTCTTGCCTAACAGATTCCTGGCCACTGCAGTTCTGAGCCAATTCAAGCAAGGGACACATCTTAGACCCTTGTACTCGCTAAAGCACTTTACCTTTCCATCTGGAGACAACAGTGCCCTCTGTTTCCAAGGCAAAGGCTTCTCTGTTTCAGTCTTTCCAGACTCTATTCCTTCAAGGGCAAGGAAGAATAATAGTCACCTGACTCGGTAAGTGCAGGGAGATCAGCACAATGTGAGGATCTTCTTGCAGTGAAACCGATTTTCAAGCAATTGTCCTTTTAGACCCTTGCCTCCTCTCTGCCTTGAAATGTAACCTGTGCCTGCAATTCCTAAGCCTTTCTGGAGTTTGTACAGGAAAATTGATTTGTCCTTTTTTTCTTTTTGCTTAGGTTTGATCTTATCTCAGCTAAGCCATTTACTCTTCTTCTCTTACCTTATTCTGTCTTTTTGTATTGTGTTTCAGGATTACAAATATCTCCTTGTTTCATTGAAGGTGGATTTTACTTTTTTTTATTCTTCCTTGGTAGATGATTTTTGAGAGGGGAAGGGAGTAGACTGGTTTTGCTCTGTCCTCTCTTTGGTTAAGTATCAGGAAAAAATAAAAGTATTTTATATTATCTGTTTTGTTTCTATCCTACGTACCCAATGACCCTTATAATATTACCCATATTTCTTTGGGATGGATGTAAGGAATCAGAGAGACCAATTTGTAATTCTCCTCTGGTTGAATGTGTGTCATGCACTGGTCCATTAACCTAAATCCTAATTTCAACATGTTTCAGTATCATTTTCACTTCAATAAGATTACATATATGTATATGCACACATGTGTATGTGTATACATGTATGTATGTGTATATGCATGTACATGTATACATACACATACAAATGTATGTGTTTTAATTTTTTTTAAATTTATATCTAGTTCTGTAATGAAACTAAACCAACTGTTCTCTCACTCTTTGGGAGAAAACAGATAATAAGTTAATAAATGGAGAAGGGATAGAAGGAAGAAAGCAAAGAGCAAAAGTAAGGAAGAGAGTATGGATTAAAAAAATAATTTAAGAGGAAAGAGAAAATTTCAGCATTCTCTTCTATAAATTGGGGATAATAATGTTAGTTCTCAGAGTTATTTTAAGTTGATATATACTAAGACATGTAAAAATCTAGCACACTGTAGACACCTAACAAATGTGCGTCCCACCCTCTTCCACTCCAAACACACACCTTTCGTCTTCACTTAACACCATTATCCCCTGATGAAACGTTAATCTCAAGAGGCATGATTAATAATAAGAGTAACTGATGAGGTTTTGGGGTGATGGGGGTGATGTCTGGAGCCGACAGTCAAGAAAGAATTCATGAAGGGACACTTGGGTGGCACAGTCGGTTGAGCGTCCGACCTCGGCTCAGGTCACGATCTCACAGTTCGTGGGTTTGAGCCACGTATCAGGCTCTGTGCTGACTGCTTGCTCAGAGCCTGGAGCCTGCTTCGGATTCTGTGTCTCCTTCTCTCTCTGCTCCTCCCCCACTCATGCTTTGTCTCACTCTTTCTCAAAAATAACTAAATGTAAAAAAAATAAAAAAAATAAAAAAGAAAGAATTCATGAAGAGAAGACCTCTTTGGTACAAAAAGGTGATTTTATTAAATCAATGGGATAGGACCCATGGGCAGAAAGAGCTGCACTGAGGTAGTGCAAAGTGACTGCTTATCTACTGTGGAGTTGGAAGAGGTAATGTCAAGAGGAAGTTTCTTGAAGGGATTTCCATATGTTAAAGAGGATTTATAGATTACTGAAGACCTAGTTATTGTCAAACTAAGGTTGTTTCTCCCTCTAGCAAAGCATTATCATTAAGATAGTAGGGAGTCCCCAGAGATTAGGCTATTGATAAGATTGCCTGTTTCTTGTGATATTAACCATTTGTTTTCTGTCCTTTCCTTTGTCCTTGGGCAGCCAGGAGTGCCTGAGGAATATTACATATATCCTACCTGGGGACGGGGGTTGTTGCAGCAACCTGTGCTTGGCCCTCGGTTTGCCTTATGGTCCCTCATCAGTAATGGCCACTGCCACCTCAGAGAGCCCTACCTTGTGCCAGAAATTGTACTGAGCTGTTCACAAAAATTTCTAGGACTAACAGACAAGACAAGTGAATACACTTAGCACAATAACCGGCACATAAAAACTGCTCAGAAATGTTTTTCTTTCAAGTATTTATTGATTTTCTTTTTTTTTTTTTAATTAAAAAAAAATTTTTTTTTTCAACGTTTATTTACTTTTGGGACAGAGAGAGACAGAGCATGAACGGGGGGGGGGCAGAGAGAGAGGGAGACACAGAATCGGAAACAGGCTCCAGGCTCTGAGCCATCAGCCCAGAGCCTGACGTGGGGCTCGAACTCATGGACCGCGAGATCGTGACCTGGCTGAAGTCGGACGCCCAACCGACTGCGCCACCCAGGCGCCCCTTGATTTTCTTTTATAATTTCATTTATCTTTCTCTGGACCTTTTCTACCTTTTATTTGTGGCTTGATAGCAGCATTCCAAGCCATCACCCGTCTTGAGATTTTTCTGAGCAGCGTTGTTTCTCCATATATGTACTTTCAATAGGGCCATTGCTTGATTGTTCTGTGTGTAGCTAGATCTCATGGGCTCTGGGCAACGGCACCACACTTCTGGCCTCACGCTGACCACAGCTCCCAGGGAAGACACATCCTATTTTCAGGTCACACTGTAAATAAACTTGGAAACCTGCACATTGTGATGAGGGATTTCGGCTTCGTATTGACAGTACTGTATGTTTCTGTCCTTATTTGCTTTAAAAGACTATATATGCTTGTTTTCCCCTGAGCCAGTGTACCATTGACCATTTAATTTAAAAAGATTGCTTGCTACATGATTTCCTTACATGCATTTCAGTTACACTCATTGTAAGAGTTTATTTCAGGCCCTTTGTTAGGGATTTTCAGTGCTGCAGTTTCTCTGGCTGTCTCATGTTGGCTCTTCAGTGTCCTCTGTGGGGACTTTTCCAATGATGTTAAGATATATATTAATATTATATTGTCCTTTCAAACCCAACCAATAAAGAGCCCAAAGTGGATGAGAATTGGCCAGTTTTTCCACTTCTAAATTAGACTTCACCGCCATTTAAAAAATACTCCGTGAGATCTATCATGATTTCCCAAATGATGATACGCTCTGAAAAGCTGACATTTTTCTTGGTAATAATCATACCTAATTTTTGCAAATTCTGAATACTAAAAGTCTGGCACAGAATGAAGTAATAATTATATTGAATGGAACTGAAAACAATGAGAGGCCTCACGGGCTCATTTTTCCTTGATAGGCCTATGTTATTTCATACTGACTCGCTCAGGAGAAGATGAATGAAACTGACAATCTAAATGACAAGCAAGCTGATAACTGAATTCTAAATGTTCATCTCTGCCCATTGATGTCAACTGAGGGAACTATTAACACCTGAGAAAACTATATAAATAGCTTCTTAACTGGTGGCTAGAACAGAAAAGGAGAGCATAATGGGGTCAGAACCAACAGGAATGGTTAAGAGAATATTTATGGCAGAATATTCATCTGAAGTAACAAAAAACTTTTATGGATGGTTTTTTAAAACTGAAAAACAACACTGAAATTTGTTTGTGAGATTGCTTAACTGCTTTCACTGTGCTGTGGGGTTAATCTATATCTTGTCTCTGGTCTTAAATTTCAGGTAGCCTTGGCTTTTACTATTTTTAACTAAAAGCAAACATAAAATATATCTTATATGCATATAATATATTATATATAAAGTTTATATAAACTTAATTCAAAAGCAATTGCACATGTATAACGTTTTTAGTATTACTAAAGTCTGACTATATTTTAATTTTACTGATTTATAATTCTGTTTTCCTTCTTTACTATTGGGATATACTCTCACTACAAATTACGTTGCCTACATGATTTCAAATAGAATGTTCTTCACAGTATTTTCTTTTCTGTATTTATATTTTTGCTATTGTGATTATTGCAATTTAGTAAGATTGAGTTTGGGTATATCCTAAACATTTGTAGCAAATTAGAAATCTACCACTTTTCTTTACAAAACGTAGCTAATGATATCTTTTAAAATGCATCTATAAACATTCACCTTTTAGTTTTACATGGGCTATTTGCTGGTGAATTTATATATTTGTTAAAAATAGAAATAAAGAGGGGTGCCTGGGTGGCTCAGTCAGTTAAGCCTCTGACTTCAGCTCAGGTCATGATCTTGCGGTCTGTGAGTTTGAGCCCCGCGTCGGGCTCTGGGCTGATGGCTCAGACCCTGGAGCCTGCTTCCGATTCTGTGTCTCCCTCTCTCTCTGCCCCTCCCCCATTCATGCTCTGTCTCTCTCTGTCTCAAAAATAAATAAACGTTAAAAAAAATAGAAATAAGGAAAGAAATTCATAGCCAAGAATTCTCTGATAGTGTTTTTAAACTGTTGAACAGAGCTTGGGACAGCTGTTACCCTGTTGTGGATACTGAAAAACCAATTTGTCTGTTGTTTGATTTCTGGAGAGCAGGGGGTACCTGTAGAGAGTTCTGAGCTTGGTTTTACCATATGGGCATTTTCCTGGTTGAAAGGAGATATGTTTTTTCCAAAAAATTTTTCTAATGTTTATTTTTGAGAGAGAGAGACAGAGACAGAGACAGAGTGAGAGTGAGGGAGGAAGAGAGAAAGACGGAAACACAGAATCCAAAGCATGCTCCAGGCTCTGAGCTGTCAGCACAGAGCCCATCGTGGGGCCTGAATTCATGAACTGTAAGACAATGACCTGAGTGGAAGTCAGAGGCTTAACTGACTGAGCTACCCAGGCACCCCAGGAGATTTTTTAGCTGCTTTGCTTTATTGCTTCTATTTAAGCCAAATTTCTATCTGGTGTCTAAACTGATACTTTTGGGCCAACTTTGTTCTTTTTTTTTTAATTTTTTTTTAAACGTTTATTTATTTTTGAGACAGAGAGAGACAGAGCATAAACGGGTAGGGGCAGAGAGAGAGGGAGACACAGAATCTGAAACAGGCTCCAGGCTCTGAGCTGTCAGCACAGAGCCAGACGTGGGGCTCAAACTCACAGACCATGAGATCATGACCTGAGCCGCAGTCGGATGCTTAACCGACCAAGCCACTCAGGCACCCTGGGCCAACTCTGTTCTTAACTAATGAGAACTTCAAGTACTGTCTCTTCTGAGTTTTTGATACTCCTGAGCCAATTAAGCAAGGGTTTGATGTGTGATAACAGCACCAGTGGGGGTGACTGTGGGGTAGAGGATGAAGGGTGTGTGTGTATGTGTGTGTGTGTGTGTGTGTGTGTGTGTGTGTGTGTTTGCGTAGAACCAATATCCACTAATGCATAGTTTTAAAACTAAAATTAATTAGGTTCAGTTTACAATGATTTATTCTGTAGATAAGACCAAAGTTTATTCAAGATGGAAAATTGTCCTAATGAACTAGTATAGACAACATAACTATATTTACATAAACAGCCAAATGTATACATGTTCATATATACCATTTTCTTCTAGACCAAAACCTAAGTATTGTAAAAAATTTCTATTTGTAAATATGTTTTTAACAAGGTATTAAATCACATCTTTAATGTTCTGATGGGACTGTTACCATTTGATAACATGAACTTCACAGGTTAGCATTCTGATTTATAATTCCCTGGGCATTTGCAGCTTTTAAGAGTATCTTGATCTAAATGAGATGAAATAAATGGAACCCTGGTTAAAAAAATCTCTTCTCATTCACAAGTAAGAATGCAATGCAGAACAATGAAAATACACTCTCAGTCAGAAAACAAACAAACAAAAAAATTAAATCACAAGAACATCAAAGTGAATCGTTCCAAAGGCAGTAAGGTCTTATGGATAAAGTTTTCCAGTGATAAATAAGAATTCTGGGTTTAATTCCCTGTTCAGCTGCTGAAGTTGTATCTTTCATGCCACTTGTCACTTAACCATTCAGTACACTAATTGAACACCGCCCACAGGAACAGTGACATAACATAGTGGATAAGCTGATGAAATCTGGAACCAAGTTTTATTTGAATTGTCCCTCTGCTATTGTTATATGACTTTGTGAAAGTCACTTAACTGCAGGTGGCTTAGATTCTGTGGGAGTTAAGCTTAGGAATCCCCGGGTTTGCACCAATGGGTAAACAAGGCGTAAAGAAATACAAAATCATAAAATGCTCACACCCGAGTTTGGGTAAACCAGATTGGCACCCCAAGAATAGGGGGGTTCAAAGGCACCATGAGAATAGAGAGGCACAAAGGTGCCAGGAATAGGGAGGTGCAAAGGCACACCAAAATCAGGCGGGGTGCAGAGGCCCCAGAATAGAGAGGGAGAGGCAAAGGCCTAAAATAGGAATGGCACAAAGGTGCCCAATACATGGGTATATGAAATAAACAAGACTAGATATTCAGGGTGGAAGCAACCCCAATTTAGTACTATAGCAGAAAAGCTGCTTTCACAGGAGGATAGAGCCAGGTTAGGTAAACTGGTGAATTGGACTGTGGACCCCTGCACTGCAGGCAAAGCAGCTCAGAGTGGAGAAGGTTAACAAAAGAAAAGGTGCCTTATTAAGCCTGAGTTTATTTCCCCTGTCTGTCTCATCCCCTAAGCTAGCTAAGTTAGACACAGTACCTCCTGTCTGCCGTTAACAAACATCTACCCATCTGCCCAGCACCAGGATTTTGTTTTACATTGACCCAAACCCCAAACACTGTGTATCTTCAAAAGCCCCCTTTTCCCTCACGTCCCCAAGTTAATGTCCACAGTTTCTGTGTCTCTTTGTGCACACCCATCACGTTCGTAAGCCTTCTGATCTGAATAAATATGGGGCAAAGACCCTTATTCAGAGCTCTCATCTTTTCCTGGACATTAGCCATCTCTTGCTTTCAATCCTGCATCCTGCTCTTTTGCTAGACAAGGGAGAATTTTAGACCCAGAGTCTATGACAAGATTTGTTATCTGTAAAATGGTAACAATGAAAGTACCTTACACATTTGTTGTACTTATTTTTTTTTAAGTTTATTTATTTTGAGAGAGACAGAGACAGTGCTAGTGGGGTAGGGGCAGAGAGAGGGAGAGAGAGAGAATCCCAAGCAGGCTCTGTCCTGTTAGTGCAGATCCCAATGAAGGGCTCGAACTCAGGAAACTTGAGATCATGCCCTGAGCTGAAACCAAGAGTCAGAGGCTTAACCGACTGAGCCACCCAGGTTTCCCTGTTGTACTTATTAAATGAGTTAATATGTATAAAGAACAGTGTTTGGCATACATTATATATTATACTCATCCTCAAAGTAGAAGAGGTAAGACATGCACACATGTGAAATAGAAATAATTCTGTATTGGGGTGCCTGGGTTGCTCAGTTGGTTAAGCATCTCACTTCAGCTCAGGTCATGAACTCAGGGTTCATGGATTTGAGCCCCGCATTGGGCTCTGTGGTGAAAGCTTCGGAAAGTGGAGTCTGCTTCGGATTCTGTGTCTTCCTCTCTCTCTGCCTCTCCCCTGCTCATGTTCTCTCTCTCTCTCTCTCTCTTAAAAATAATAAACATTAAAAAAAAAAGAATTCCGTATTAATTAGGACCTATATAACTATTATTTTTGTCTATGCATCACTCATTATACTCTATCTGAACCCCACTGCAATTTTAACACAGCCCATGTGGTCCAAGTAGGGTTTAGTCTTTTGTCTAATTTATGCCTCAGTTCATAAGGTGGACACTGCTCCAGGTGTGGCTAAGAAGTATGTTATCCCACTGGCTACAACAATCGTTAGGATAAATATATGAAATAATGTGTATCTAACGAGATAAAATACTGACATTTTCACTGATTTTATTTGACTGGAGAAGATTTTGATCTATAGGTATCCTTATCCTTAGTTTTAATTATGATGCAAACCTTGAGGTGCCAGGAACCAGGACAGAGAAATAGTTTGCATGAGAATGAAGTAAACCAGAAGAAAATAATGTATATCTAAAGAGGGAGAAGCCAATGAGAGACAGAACTGAATTCAGTTGAATTCAGGTCATCAGTTGAATTCCCAGATGAAGCTGTACTTGAAGTGAAAAGGTGTCTGGGATTTTAATCTGCGGAAGTCAACATTTCTAAACAAGTGTGAGGCATGTGTCTTCTGTTTGATGACAAGAGTTCTTCTTAATGCGTAAGAGTTAATAATTGTCATAAGAGATGTCCAAATAGTACGTTATTGATATTCTAAACACTGAAGTATTGCGTTATCAAACGGCATTGAGCCTAATGACATTAAAACTTTGAAATCCCTAGGTTTCAAAAATTTTGTTACATATAAAATCTTTACATATGGAAACAGAAAAATTATGTTTTAATCTTTGCTTTGCAATCTACCTTTTGAAGGCACTTCATCTAGAAGGTTTCTCTATCAGGCCATGTCACAGGGTCTTCCCCCACTAGAAAGGCTGGACAGTCATTCATTTCTTGGTCCTCTTATACTGTTCATAAAGCCTTGACCAGGGTTCCACTTAAATTTATATTTTTACACACTTGTGTGTCCCCAGTGAGAAGGTAGTCCTCTCGAGAGCATAGGAAACATCATGTTCTTCCTTACAAGCTTCGCACCTATCACAATACCTGAAACATAGCACTGCTGTTTGTTAAATTCCAGGATCAGGCAGTAAAAACTGAGCAGTGGTGTGGTTACGTCCATCATGAAGTGATGTTACTGTTGCTGAGACCAAAGCACAACAGAGATCAGGTTATGTTAGTTTTCAAGGGCTGCCGTAAACAAAGTACCACAGTCTGAGTACACTTGACCTTAGCCAAAAGGCCGAGAAGTGATACAGTCCGAGTAGTTTAAACTGAAATTTTCTTTCCTTAGATTTCTGGAGGTGAGAAGTCTAAGATCAAGGTGTCAACAGGATTGGTTTCTTCTGAAGACTCTCTCTCTTTCGCTTGCAAATGGCTCTTTTCCTTCTGTTTTCATATGGTCTTTCCTCTCTGTACACATATATCTATATCACATTTGTAGTCATATTGGATTAGAGATCTTAACGATCTCATTTTAACTCAATTATCTCTTCCAAGATCTTATCTCCAAATACAGTTACATCCTGAGGTACTGGGAGTTAGTGCTTCAACATAGGGATTTTTGTGGAACACAATTCAACCTATAACATGAAAACAATGTACAAAATGACCTTTTACTTTGGGTTGAGTTCTTTTTTTTAAAATTTTTTTTCAACGTTTATTTATTTTTGGGACAGAGAGAGACAGAGCATGAACGGGGGAGGGGCAGAGAGAGAGGGAGACACAGAATCGGAAACAGGCTCCAGGCTCTGAGCCATCAGCCCAGAGCCTGACGCGGGGCTCGAACTCACGGACCGCGAGATCGTGACCTGGCTGAAGTCGGACGATTAACCGACTGCGCCACCCAGGCACCCCACTTTGGGTTGAGTTCTAATTCTAAGTTGAACAGAATGAAAGTGATGCCATTTCAGTGGATTGTCCTTTCTGTTTATCCTCAGCTTGAAGTTGTTCATTCTACCCCAGACTACTTCATATTGTCTTTCTTCAGGTCTGTCCTACATCCTAGCTTTTCATCGTTCCACCCACCTTTGGTAATTTCTTAATCTTTGTGATTTCCTCTCCTTTTCCTTATCTCCTTTTCCCTTCTACCTCCCTTCATGGAGATGCTTTTCCTTCTCTATCTCAAGTAGAATGGTCTACCACTCATTTCCATATAGTTTTACTGTTTAGAGAGCCCTATTTTGGGACAAGGTAGGGGAGGAGATGGTAAGCTTTGAATCTGTAAATGTAAGAGGTGAAGGGGAAACCTTTTCATCAAGGTCTGATCCTAGAATGTGCTGTTTACAAGGCAATCAGTGGATCC
This sequence comes from Prionailurus bengalensis, assembly GCF_016509475.1. NCBI lineage: Eukaryota > Metazoa > Chordata > Mammalia > Carnivora > Felidae > Prionailurus > Prionailurus bengalensis. The sequence goes on along the minus strand of NC_057344.1, from coordinate 170,042,253 downwards.
ACTATCTTCAATATATTCCCTGCAATAAGACAAAAATGCATATCTCTTTGTCTGTTTTCCTCTGCATTTCTCAAATTTCCCTGCATTTCCCTTGCTTTACTCTACCAAAGTCTGAGGAAGGGATGTAGCAAATGAGGAGAGTTCATCTCGCCACAAGCAAATGAAATAAATTTGGGATTTTCAGCTAGTGACTGGCATTGAAGAAAACAAAGATTATGTCCTAGATAGAAAATATCATTGGCCCATTTGTGGCCCAACTGATGTTGATTCTCTCCAGTGGCATATCCCTTTTCTGGCCTTTTAAGCTGCTTGCTTAAGCCCCATAGGCAGGAGCAGGGCTTTCTAGCATTGAAAAAAATAATTACACAAACATGTGTAATCCAGTTATTCAGTAAGACTGTACTTATGGGCAAAAAATAATACAAAAGTTCAGATCGCAAAATATTAAAAACTCTTGCTTTGAAAGTGCTTTGTTAATATTAGTTAACATATTAAGATGCCCTGACTCCATTCTAATAAAAACATATAAAAATGTGCATTATAAGGAAGGTACAATTGAGGATATCACTTATTTTGTGGAGCAGTGTACTATTATGTTTGCCAGTCAACCTTTACGACCTACCATGCACACTGTCACTATTTGGAAAAATGCATGCCATTAGTTGCTACAATAAAGGTTGTACACAGCTCAGTGAATAACCATAACCATGACAGAAACCTTATTCAAACTGGAGGACAGTTGAATCAGCAATGTAAAATTGATAGACAAGGGGCAGCACGTTTTCTTAAGAATCCTAGAGATTAAGGAGGGTATTGATACATTTCAGTACTGAAATAATTCATAAATGGAATTTTGTACATATATCATGATTTGCAAAAGTTGAAGATTTTTTTCTTTTGTGTTTCAGATTATTTTAAATTATTATCTCTTACTTTCTTGTAGCAATAATAATGATAACATTAACAATAATAATAATTATTCTATGTCATCCAATGACATTCATTGGATGTTTACTATATGGTAGGTACTATGCTAAGCCCTCTGCATGGATTACCTTATTTCATGCTCGCAACAACCCTACAGATTAGGTACTTCAATTACACTCATTTTATCATTAAAGAAACTGAATTTAGGCATATTGAGGTGAAGTAATTGACCCAAGGTCATATAGGTAAAAACTTGCAAAGCTTTGTTTCTTATTCCTGCGTTCTGACTCCAAAGCTGGCACTCTTCATACTTAACTAGAAACTCTTAGGTCAATTACAAGAAACAAAAAAAAAAACAACTCCCCAAAAACCCATTTTATACAAGGCTAAGTTTGACTTACGCAGCTCGCAGTAAACAGATGCTAGAAGAGACCCTTTGACTTTCCCATATTCTTTTAAATCCAGATTTGCTCAGAGTGAAAATTATTATGTACTCCTTAGTATGTAGGGCATGGCCCCAGTTAATAACTGGTTTCTTTCAATATGCTTGAGGGTTTGAAGTAGCTGGACTCCATTCAAACCGTTAATAGCCTCTAACTATAATAAACCCTGGTGAGCTGTGATTAACCTTTTCATTACAGTTTCATATATGGGATAAAACAGCAACTGCAGGAAAGCCATCAAGTGCAGTAATAAGTTATGCCGATAGGAAAGATTCAGCAACTTTCAGAACAAATAATTTCTCAAGTAGTCATTTTTTTCCATAAAGATTGCTTGAAGCCATACATGCTCTCAGTGGTTCTGAAGTTATTTCTTTCACCGGTAGGAAGGTGAGTGGAAGAAGCTATGGCTTGGCTTCCCTTTCTTTCCACCAGCACGTCCATTTTCAGTAAGGTTTCTTCTTGGAATTAATGCGCCAGTCCTTTAGTAGATAGATAGATGCATGCCTTGGTATCTGTCTGTCCTGGAACAGAAAACTACAAGACTGGTTCTCTGTGGGAAAGTAAGAAATATATGTGCATGTGCTCTCTGCATTTTATCTATTTATGTATGCCTCTAGGAAAACACGTTTGTATAAAAACCTATTTTGAAGAATTACTTGAAATCTCTTTAAAACACCTTAAAATTCAATATAAAGAGAGAGAGGAAGAGTGAATGAGCTTACTCTTTTATGAACGAACAGTAGTTTGTCCCTGATAGAATAGTTAGGTCTGCCATAATAACATAGTGAAAACAAATCGTGGACAAAAAGTCAAAGTCAAAGTCAAGAAATTGTGGTTTCACTGACAACTCTACTTGGATTTTTTTTTTGTTTTTGCTTTTTCTCTAGATATATTTAAATGTTTTCTTTCTTTGTTTCTAATTGCTGCTTTTCAGTAGTACAATGGACCGAATGTTTGTGTACCATCCCCACTCCCCCAAATTCATATGTTGAAACTCTGTGATGGTATTAGGAGGCAGAGCCTCTAGGAGGTAACTAAGTCATGAGGGTAGAGTCCTCATGAATGACATTAGTGGCCTTATACAAGAGACCGCTTAGAGGTTATTTTGCCCCTTATGCCGCATGAAGACACAGCAAAAAATAGCCATCTATGAACCAGAAAGTGGGGCATTCATCAGATACAAAATCGTCTGGCACCTTGAGTTTGAACTTTCCACAGTCAAGAACTGTGAGAAATACATGTTTGTTATTTATAAGCCTCTCAGTCTATAGCATTGTGTTATAGAAGCTCAAACCGACTAAGACAAACAGAAACAAGGGAAAATGCAAGAAAAAGTGATTCTATTTACATCTGAACCCAACCTCATCCCTTATGTTTTGTCTTGTGAGGTATGTGGCATTGCCATGTGATCCTTGATGCCTTTATGGATTCACTTTCAGTCAACCATAACTAGCTTATTTCTTATTGTCTGAAATTTGCCTTTTGGTTTAATTCTTTCAACAGCGGGGACAATGCTAAGGAAGTTACCCAAAGACATCAAACTATTCTATCTCACTGTTCAAATCCCAACTGACACTTTTGGAGAAAACCAAACAACAGAAATCAGATTTTGTGTTCCTTTGAAATGTGCATTATTCAGTTTTACAGCAAGTTATCCAGAAGCATAAATTCTGAATGACTTGTTTAAACAGCTCATTGTTAAAATTTCATTATAAACTCTAAATTTTGCTCCCTTTAATCAACCAATTCTGCTGATCCTGGGATTGTCAGACCTGTGAATCTTGCCAGCCCTGTTTTTGAACTGCTCAAGGCAAATGCCAGCTCTTGAAGTTCATCCGGTCTTCATTTTAGCAACGCAGGAGTGAGCAACAGGGAGTAAGACTGGGAACTCCCAAGGAGCTGAAGCCACTATATTTCTTTTTATAGCACAAGGAAGCTTTGCCTGCACAACTTTTCCCCCTGCTCATGAATTGACAGATAATTCATTTTTTATATATTTCTGCAGACACATGAACTTGACGGCTAAGCAATAGCAAGGGCATGTGCAAAATAGCACACAAACTACAGGAAAGTCCGTGGAAACTGGGTGAGGAAAACTTTCTCATATTCAAGTAATGTCCTCAGCAAAATACCTCCCCATGAATCTTAGCGTTAACCCTGAAAGCTGGCTTTCTGATTTCTCCTTTCCTACAAGATACCTGGTTTGCATCAGTGATGCATAAAAGGTCTGGCCTTAGGCTTATGTCTCAAGGCCATTTCCATGGTGCTTGAAGGCATTTGTACTATTATCTAGGCTCTCAAGGTTCATAAAAAAATTATTTGTGCTAGAGTGAAGAGGTGAAAAGAAATCAGACAACATTTTAAGAAACAATTCATCATTCACAGTGGCATCTAACCAGATATTAATTGTCCTGCAAGAAAGAACAAAGCTGTTCCTAAGTCAAAATATTGAATCTCATGCTGGGTTCTAACGTTATGCATTATTTATCTAAGTGGTGTCTAGAAATGAAATAAATGTTTGCAGGATTCCACCACCATGTACAGCCTAGCGGTTGAGTCATTCCTCTGACTCATCAGCCCCATACTGTTCCCTTTGGATAAATTAGGCAGAGTGGCAAGATATTGACCATTAAAACAATTTTATGGGGTTAACTTTCCAATTAGTGCTAGATGAAATTTCTGATTTTTGAAATGAGTCTCTTGTGATCTAACCAATGAACCATTCTACCGTAATGAATTCACCACACATATATTTGAAAATAATTCTACAAAATAATTTGCAATACTGAATAATAAAGCATTATGGAATCTTTTGGCTTAATATGTACGATTTCAAATTTCAAGAAATAATTAAATGCTATTGTCTCTGCAGTAACATAAAGAAGCTAAGTAGGTTTTAGTGCCGTATTGGATACATGAATAAAAGGTTCATGATGGAATATTTGTCAGTATTTTTCTGAAGATAGAAAGTGTGTCCCTTAGGGAAAGACCCTTATTCTCTTATTTTTTTCAATCCTTTTTAGTCGTGCTATGTTTGTAATTGCTTAATTATACCAGTGTGGCTTCTGCATTTTTTTTTTTTTCAACGTTTATTTATTTTTGAGACAGAGAGAGACAGAGCATGAACGGGCGAGGGGCAGAGAGAGAGGGAGACACAGAATCAGAAACAGGCTCCAGGCTCTGAGCCATCAGCCCAGAGCCCGACGCGGGGCTCGAACTCACGGACCGCGAGATCGTGACCTGGCTGAAGTCAGACGCTTAACCGACTGCGCCACCCAGGCGCCCCGTGGCTTCTGCATTAATATAGACTCGCATTGTACATGCTTACAAGGATGTAATTATCCTCATATTAAAAATTTAAGATTTTATTATGTAATGTTGTAATTATTTATTATATGCAGAAGAACTCACATGGAATCCTTGATTTTAAAACAAAATTCAGAGTGTAATGAAGAGAAAAATGAAGAAACATGTCAATGATCCATCCGTCCTCAAGCTGCTGTTATTTAAGGGGATACCAATGATACTGAATACAATTCCATTTCATCCTTAAGAAATATACACTCTGCTGTCATCCTACCTATAATCTTTCCAGTTGAAATAAAATCAGTGAGCTCAACCTTTATCCAAAAGGAGGAAATCTCACAAATTTAGCTTCTTTTTCATTTTAAAGTCAGATGTGTTGTTAGCACCTTAACATACTTTCTTCTTCCATACTTGCATGTATGGAAAATGAATCAAATTGTAGGCCATTTGTTTATTATATTCATGCAGCATGTATTTACTGTGTCTCAGACAGTACTCTAATGCTTGTGATCTATCAGTAAAAGACAAAAATCTCTGCCCTGTAGAGCTTGCATTATTCTGAAATGTCTTATATCAGACCAGGATGGAGAATCAAGGCAAGGCAAAATTGACCCATTATCAAACTTCCATTAGATGAGCAAAAGGGCACTGTAACATCAGACCAGTGAATATTTGGGCAAATCATGGGGGTTAATGTCACACACACACACACAGACACACACACACACACACACGTATCTAACACACAACTGTGTGTATGTAAAATATATGTATGTGTACATTTGTTATTTTATATATGGGTATATGCTTGTTTATTTATTTTAAGGCTATGGCCTTTAATATACATATTTTATTGAGAAAAATAGAGTAAATGTTAATTAACATTAATAAATCAATGAAGCAGTAAATAAAAATGTGGAGTAAAAAGGATTATTAAGATATTGACATCCTATTAGACAAGTTTCTCTTGCTAGTTAATATTTACTTAAGACATATAATATAGTTAGTAAAAGATCATCTGAAAAAAGTCCATACCACTTCTGCTTCTGGTATCTGATAAAATGTGATGCAATCTTGCTGATTGATTTACATATTCAAATCCTGTTTTCTCATCCAACGTTTCTAAGCTCTTTGCCTACCAGAGCAAATGTTGCAAAATGCTATCCATTTCTCCTAGAAAATTATAAATCTATAAATAGAAGATATAAGATATTAAAACCAAATCATTTATTTTAGAATTATGAATGCAATTGCTATGTGCTGAGGGTAATTAACGCCTGGGCGTGTGTTAGCAGTTATCCTTGGCTGCAGAAACCATTTGCAATTTTTCTCTATAAAGCTCATATAATTTCTCTTTGCATCCAGGAAGTAAAAGCTTCATGGAATTAGGTGAATTCTGAGTTACTTGGCAGAAACATTTTCAGGTAGAGAAATTTGCCACTATATGGTCTTCCCCATGTTTATTATATAGAGTACCTGTTTATTATACAGAGGATACACCGGCTTCTTGTGAAAAATCTACTTTACAGGTAACCTAGATTCATTAGTAACCTGGAATATAGGATTAATGTTAGTGTTGCGTCCAGTTCTAAATTCTAAATGGTGTGGGTGAATGGAGGCTTGAAATGGAGAGAACTATGTTTTAATGACAAGGCTTATTTCACAATAGTGAGAACATAGATTTTGGTGAGAAACCTTATAATTTTCTAATTTGAGCTCTACGATTTACTATCTGGGTGATCTTCAGCAAGTCTTTTAATCTCTCCGAGCCCTGTTTCCTTATTAGTAAAATGTGGCTAATAATCCCAGCCTTGAAAAGTTGTTGCGAGGACTTGTTAAGAGGAACTCAGTTCAGTGCTGTGCAGTCCCTGAGATGACTAGTTTTTCACGTGTAATCAAGTTTTGTTGACAATTGTAATTTTCCTTCTCTAAGGAAAACAGAGAAGGGGGAATTTCTAGTGCCAGTAGTAGAAATGCTGATGAGCCCGTCATCAGGGAAGCTAAATAATGGTGATACTGGCTTTATTCTACATTATTTTTAGGATTTGTGGCATGAGGTACTCACCCTCAGAATACAGAAGAACTTCAACTGGAGGTTAGACCTATGCCTGCTTTTTAGAATGGCAGTGTCCTTTTAACCCAGTTAACCTAGGAAATGGCAGAATCAGCCTCAGATTCAAAAAATCTGAGATTATAGTCTGTATTAGTTTTCTATTGCCATGTCACAAGTCACTACACGTTTAGTGGCTTCAGACGATATACATTTAATATCTCACAGTTTCCATGGATTAGAAGTATAGGCACCACTTAGTTGATTCCTGTGCTCTGTGCCTCATGAGGCTGATTCCTGTGTCAGTCAGGGCTGAGGTCTTACTCGAAGCTTGAGTCCTCTTCCAAGTTCATGTAGTTGTTGGCAGGAATTAGTTCCTTGTGGTTGTAGGACTGGACTCCTCAGATCCTAGAGGCTATTCCTTCCACAGGAAGTTGATGATATGGTTGTTTGCTTCTTCCTGGAGGCCAGCAGGAGAACTCAAATGCCTTCTTTAAGGTATTCAAACACATTCTTTAAAGGTCTCATCTGATAAAGCGAGGCCCGCCCAGGATAATCTCCCTTTGGTTAACTCAAAGTCAACAGATTGGAAACCTTAATTGTATTTGTAAAATCCCTTTAGCTTTGCCATATAACTAGAATATATGACATCCAGTTAAATGTGAATTTCAGATAAACAACAAAGTGTGTTTTTCCTTTTTCTGAATATGTCCAGTCCTCTTAATAAACTTCCAGTCCACAATCTCTTAATGAATCTGCTGCTTACCTTCTGGATAACCTCCAATCTTTTAATTTCTCTGTATTTTTCCATAATGGGTCAAAATAATCTAAGTCTGGACTATAAATCTAGGTGTTTTGTTTAATAGACTAGCTCTTCCTTCCCTCCTCACTTCCTCCCTCTCTGCTTCCCTCCTGCCTTTTTGTATTTCTTCCTCCCCATCTTTCTTTCTCTTTCTTTCTTTCTTTCTTTCTTTCTTTCTTTCCTCATTTAACAAGGGCATACTTTCTCTAGTTGCCATCAGCCCTGCTTGCTATTGTTTTCAGAGCTTGTTTGGAGGTTCTAGCAGGGGAGCGCAGCTACTCGTATACCCTTGACCAATGGCCCTCCTCTATCGGGGAGGGTCCTCCTCTTCTACCGAGCGGGCACAGCTTCTGGAGGGACCCACGTGGAGCGGTGAGGGAGGAAGGGGAACCCACCTAGCCAGCCAGATCATTCTAATCAACCCTGGCGATCAATGGAGTGACAGATGTTAGCCAGATCGCCCTTACATCTGCTATTGTTTTATATTCATTCCTAATTGCTTTTTTTCTTTCATGCCTCTGACCCGGAAGGTATTTGCCTTGTGATCATCATTCTAGTTCACTGGCTGTGTCTTGATTTCACTTGCCTCTCAACACAGATAGGACAACCTGGTTAGCCATGGTGACATCAACAGTCCCTCCAACCTTGGGCCCCCTCTTTCTTTGATTTTCCTTGGTGCCCTTCTCTGCTTACCAGTGCCCTAGTCTCTATCATCTGCTAAGGATAAAATAACCCAAGTCTTTGCATGATTTCAACAACTTTGTGACTCTCTAGCCTGTGCATTGCTGCCAGTGATGAGATTTGTCTTTTTTTGGCTAGTGTGTGCTCCACAGGAGTCTAATCTAACCATTCTTATGTCACCTCTTTCTCTCCTGAAAAAGTCCAACCCCAATAATCTTGATTTACCAATTTGCAGCCTTAAAATCAATTTTCTTTCTTTATCCATCTTCCCTCTTTCCTTCCTCTGAGTGAGGAAGACTGTTTATCCACATCTCCAAGGCTTATTTCTGCCTGAACTCTCTTCTGCTCTAACATGTTTTGAGGATTAGAGCAAATGCTTTTCAAACACTGCCTTTCAAATATCTGATTCAAATAAAAATTTTACTAATGGAGCTTAATTGGTCTTAACTTCAGATTTTGGTCTGAAGATTTCTGTATTTGTCTGGGAGAAAAAGTTTTTGTAGCTTATAATTTCTTTTGAAAATTTCCAATTGTGTAATTACCACTTTGTCACATCCAGTTATACTGTGTCTTTTATATATCTGTCAACACTCCTGTTCTGTAATCAATTCCAAGGCAAGGATACTACCTTATTTATGTTTTTATTCCATGAAACAGGATGCTGTTGGAAAAACCACCGGATGCCAAATAGAAGTGAGGCAAGATTTTATTCACCGCCGGGCCAAACCTGACCTCCTGATCTTGAGAAAAATGCAGAGAATGGCCCTGAACAAAGGTAGCAGTGAGCTTATATGGATTTTAGCAAGTCAGAATACATCATTATTGGTTAACTAATTACAATTTACAACATTTCATGGTAGCCAATTATATTGTGACACACAGACGTTAGTTTTGGCGGGAACCTATCAATTTAAAGATCTTTGTCCTAAGAGGGTTTAAAATGACCAATCATAGTTAGTTAGACGCTACCATAGGGTAGCGAGTATGTGACTTTTTACATGTTGGTCTTGACTAAGCCAGATCTTGGTAGAAGGGGTGGGGGAGCATTTTGCATTCTAAGTTATCTATTTAGCAAGCAGGCGAGGTCACAGAAGAGAGATAGGGCAGTTAGTAATTTCTAATAACCCTAATAGGGAACTACATAAGCCTTTTATCTCAATTATTCAAGAAAGGTGAGTTTAAGCCGAACTTATACACAATAAGCTTTCTGATATCTTATAAGTTGACCTATTACATCCAAGGATACAACACTTAATGCGTACTTGAATTTAATGAGTGATTATGGAAGAAATAAATGCCAAGTTGTTTTAAATACTTCTACTACAGTGTATTATTTTTTTTTTTTTACATGTTTGTGTGTTTGATTTGGAGTATTGGTGACAGCATCCAAATGATTATCTATGTGGTTTGCCATGATTTGACAGATCAGGAGACATCTTGGTGGGGGAAGCTGTATGTGTAATAAAAATATTTTATTTTTTAAACAACTTTTTTGAGATACAACTCACCTACTATGTAATTCAGCCATTTAACATGTCCAGCTCAGTGGAGAGTATGTTCACAGGATTATGAACCATCAAAAAATTAGTTTTAGAATGTTTTCATCATTTCAAAATGAAACTCTGTATTTCTTATCAGTCAGTACCCATTCTCTCCTAACCCTGAACACTCCTCCTCCCTAGGCAACCACGAATCAACTTTCTGTCTCTATAGATTCCCATTTTCTGGCATACAATATGCATCTCATATAATATGTGGTCTTTGTGATGGGCTTCATTTAGTTAACAAAATGTTTTTCATATATCAGAACTTTATTCTTTTTTACGAATAATGTAATTAATTAGTAAGTAATTTAAAATAATTATTAAATAATAATCATAATTAGTAACATTTGCTGGTAAATTCATAGGCCATGCAATGCTCTAAGAGAGAGGTTGGCAAACTATAGCATGGGAGCCAACTGCAGCCCACGAGCTGTTTTGTGCACCCCAGGAGGTAAGAATGGTTTTTACAGGGGTGCCTGGGTGGTTCAGTCGGTTAAGTGTCTGACTCTTGTCTGGTCACGGTTTGTGAGTTTGAGCCTTGCCTGGAGCTCTGTGCTGACGGCTTGGAGCCTGCTTAAGGTTCTTTCTCTCTGTTTCTGACAAAATAAATAAATAAACAAATTTGTTTAAAAAAAGGATGTTTTTTACATTAAAAAATGTTTTAATTTTTATTTATTTTTGAGAGAGAGAGGCAGAGCGTGAACAGGGGAGGGGCAGAGAGAGGGAGACACAGAATCCTAAGCAGGTTTCAGGTTCTGAGCTGTCAGCACAGAACTGGACACAGGGCTCAAACCCATGACCTGTGAGACAATGACCTGAGCCGAAGTTGGACGCTTAACCGACTGAGCCAACAGGCACCCTCGTTTTTACATTTTTAAATTGCTGAAAAGAATCAAAAGAAGAATCTTTTCTATCACATAGTTCAAATTTGGGTGTCCATAAACAGTTTTAATTTGATCAGTAAGCTATTTGTGATTTTTTCCTCTCTTTTTCTAAAAGTATTTATGTAACGTCTTCAAGTTTGCTTGGCCCACAAACCCTAAAATATTTCCTCTCTAGCTCTTTAGAGAAAAAGTTTGCTGACCCCATTCTAAAAGAGAACAAATTGGTGGCCCACAGTGATGTAGTTAGTATGGGGTTGGATTGGAATTCAACTCAGCATGAGTGATTCAAAATTCTTTCTTCTACCTTTAGTACTTACTTCAAGGGATGTTTTTCACTGTCCTCATGCATGAAAATGCACCAATCTATTCAGAAAACACCATCTCTAGTTTCCTCACATATGTGCAGAGGCATTCTCTAAGTAGCGGATGCCATTTTTGGGTGGCTTTTTGTTTTTTGAATGAATCCTAGATGTGCAATCCCCACCTGCCACGTCCTCCCCTGTGCTCATGGTCTTGGCTCAGAGATGGGCTGGAAGAGGAAATGCTCAGCTGGAGGATCAGCCCAGCTGTTTTTGCAGCTTCAAATCCTTGATGCTGTGGTTTTGCACCAGTGTGTTTCAGCACTTCTTAATTGTCAGCTCTAAAGTTCTGCAGCTGTCCCTGTCCAATTTGTGTTTTCGCCAACTCCTGGGGAGGTTGATTGCTGTGATACCACATTTTTTTTCTTTTTAATTCACCCCCATCATGGTTTCTTTTCAGCTAGATACAGGAAAAGTGTTCTCACTCTGGGTTCCAAGAGCTTCTGTTGCTCTCAACAGAACAACATCTCAAAGTTTGGGATTGATCATGCAACTTGCGTCTTTGTGTTCAACTGTAGGGATGGCAATTTATTGAGACATGGGTTTAGAAATCCCAGGTCCGTCCCACAGAGCTTGGAATATTTCCTAATAAGTCACATTTGCTAGTGACATCATAAGAATTACTCAAAGTAGATGTGTAGATTGAATATACGTGATGGCCCTGGTTTTTAACAAGGGCTTGTGAGGGTGATTGTTTGATAACTCATCCACTCAAAAGATGATCTTTAATGAAGGAATGATCATATGAGTTAAGGAAACATTTAACTATAAGAAAGTCAATATTATTTCCTAAGATTTCTAATTTTTAGTCACTTAAATGACTGCATTCTTCCATAAATATTGATTAACCTTTTGGGATCCCCAAAGAAAGTAGATTTAAAGCTTTATGTGCAAACAGCACATCATTTAAAATAGTTCTTGATTAATATAAAAAATAGGCTCATAGGTAATAAGAATACCATGGTTTATATCATGTTCAAATTTTACATTATTTGTTAAGACTGAATAACACGTTTTATTTATTTATTTATTTATTTATTTATTTATTTTTAAATTTTTAAAAAGTTTTTATTTATTTTTGAGACAGAGACAGAGCATGAGCAGGGAAGGGGCAGAGAGAGATAGGGAGACAGGCTATCCGAAGCAGGCTCCAGGCTCTGAGCTGTCAGCACAGAGCCCAATGTGGGGCTTGAACCCAGGGACTGCGAGATCATGACCTGAGCCGAAGTCGGATGCTCAACCGACTGAGCCACCCAGGCGCCCCTGAATAACACGTTTTAATCTTAAGTATTTTCCACTAAAAATCAACTGGTTTTCTTTCTGTGTTTTTTTGTTTGTTTGTTTCTTCTAAAAAGAGTCATATGTCATATTAGTCATTCGTGATTCTGGTGGAATGCTGTTTAAGGTGTGCTTGTAGCCAACATAAATGGCCTGCTCAGTCAAAAGTGCCCTATTCCAAATGGGAGATACCAGCTCCCAGTTATGGAATAAGTCGTCGGGATAACAGGTGCAGCATAGAGAATATCGTCAATAATATTATAATAGTGTTGTATGGTGACAGTGGGTAGCTACTCTTGTGGTGAGCGAAGCATAATGTACAGAGAAGTTGAATCACTATGTTGTACACCTGAAATTAATGAAACGTTGTGTGTCAATTATACACAAATTAATAGAAAAAAAAAACTCGAACTCATAGAAACAGAGAGTAGATGGGTGGTTGTGGGGGGCTAGAGGATGGGGGAAGTGGGGAGGTGTTCGTGGAAGGATACAAACTTCCAGTTTCAAGATAAATACGTTCGGGAGATTTAATGCACAGCACGGTAACTATAGTTAACAATATTGTACTGTGTATTTAAAAGTTGTTAAGATAGTAGATCTTAAATGCTCTTACCATACATATACACCCAAACAAGAAAATTATGTGAAGTGATGGATATGCTAAGTAACCTCATTGTGATTATCATTTTGCAATATACGCGTGTATCAAATCACATTGCACATCTTAAACTTATCCTGTATTCGATGTCAATTATATTTCAATAGAACTGGAAAAGAGCAGAAAAGAAAAAAAAAGTGCCCCCCTTCATAGCTATTTCCTCAAATGGTTCAGGATGATGGCAGACTGTCCTTCTCAAGAGTGCCTCACAAAACTGTCGTGCTGCATAGAATGTCTATACTGACGCATATTTCTCCAGAACCCCTTTCCTGCAGATTTATAGAATTTAGTTACAGATCTATAGAATAAAATCTCAATTTGATATAGGAAATGTTAGGATACTTATTTATTTTTTTATTTTTTTTAAGAAGTACATCTCAAAACCCTCTTCTCTCTTTCATTTATTTGACAACTCGATCTTAGCCAGCTTTGGGCTGGTGCTGTTTTCGGCGGTGTCTTCTCTTGTGTATATATGTTCCCTTATCCTGTTCCTTCCACTGTCACTATTGCCCCTTCTACTGACCCTCCCCTCTTTCCTCAGGCCTGATGTAAGCACTCCTCAAAAACTCTCATGGCTCAATTTTTGGCTATCATAATTCTGAGAAATAAGGTCTCATTCCTATTTTAATTTTCATTTCTCAATCACCAGATAGGTCAAACATCTTTTTGACTAATTTTGGCCCATAGATTTTGGAATTATCAACATTCACGTACTTCACATGTCTCTCACTATATGCTGCGTACGCCACATATTAACTTATTTAATCCTTTAAAATTTTGTTTTGAGTGAGATACTATTGTTCACCTAGTTTTACCTAGAACAAGATTGTGTTAAAATAATTTCTACCTGGCCCAAAGTCTCTGTTCTCAACTACCACACTCTGCTGCTCACAGAATCCTCTGGTGATGCAACACAAAGGCTTTTCAAATCCCCTAGATTGTTTATTTTCCTCAGGAGACATTAGTAATCCTTCACAACCTCAAGAAGGTTGGATTTCAGATTCTTCTTATTGATGTTGTTTCATCGTTCTTATGGAGAAATAGAGTAAGAATGGAAGAGATTTGTTTTTTCTCTTCCTTTTACATCTACAGGTGATTCTTGTGGTTACCCATACAGTCAAGAAGTGATTCTATTCTATATTTGTGTCTGTCTATGTTAGATGAAGAATTTTGAGGCTCGTCGTCTTGATACTGACATTAATCCCTACTTCCATTCTTGTTCTGATTCTGTTATTATTTTCATATAGTTTTCCTTCACCAGGACTTCTACTAATAAAATACCATTGCAGACTAATTTTTTTGGGTGTGCTATGCAAGTCTTAAAGTTTAAGTGTTGGTGAATTGACTTTCATGCACGGAGGTGGTATGGCCTAATGAACAGAATTATTTCTTTAAGAAACTACTTTACTGAGGTATAATTGACTAAATTCTGTACATATTTAATGTATAACTTGGTGGCTTGGTGAAAAGTATCCATCCATGAAACCATCGCTACAACCTATGTCATCAACACATCTATTACCTTCCAAAGTTTCTTCCTGTCCTCCTTATTATTAGCTTTTGTAATAAGAACACTTACTGTAAGATCTACCCTCTTAGCAAAATGTTAACCATACAAAAGCATACAATAGAGTATTGAACAGAGCTCTTGACTGAGAATCACAAAAATTGGGTGCTGGCTGTCTTGCCAACAGCATCCATTTAAGAACATTCTTTTGAGTGCTTACTCTTTGCAGGCACTATTTTAAACTGTGTATATTTCATTATTTGATGCTCAAGCCAATCCAACAAGGAAGACAGAATTGTTGCCAAATTGTAGATTAAGAACCTGAGACCCAGAGAGGAAAGTCACTTACTCAAATTTACACAAGTAACAATTCACAAATCTGTACAAGTTTTGCCAGTTCATCTTATATCCATGGACCTAATTCTTCACTGGTAAAATTGATGAGTTTCAGTAAATGATTTCTAAAGGTCCCCCTATCTCTCAAATTCATTGATGTCTTCCCCTAACAACTTTATTTTAATATTAGCAAAATCACCTACTTCATCTGTATTCATTTACAAATCCATGCTCTTCTGATTTTTTTTTTCTCCTCTGAGGCTATATGTTTTTATTTATTTTATTTTTAATTTTTTTTAATGTTTATTTTAGGGACAGAGCACAAGTGGGGGAGGGGCAGAGAGAGAGGGAGACAGAATCTGAAGCAGGCTCCAAGCTCTGAGCTGCCAGCACAGAGCCCAGCGCAGGGCTCAAACCCACGAACCATGAGATCATGACCTGAGCCGAAGTTGGACACTTAACCGACTGAGCCACCCAGGCGCCCCTATTTATTTTTATTTTTGAAAGAGAGTGAGAGCATGCACACACATGTGAGTTGGGGAGCGGCAGAGGGGGATGGGGGCAGAGGATCTGAAGCAAACTCTGCCCCAACAGCAGTGAGCCCAATGAAGGGATGGAACTAATGACCTTGAGGTCATGACCAGGCACCCCTCTTCTGAGGCTATTTAGAATTAAACTGTAATTTTATCTTTGTAGTTGCCTAATTTTATAAACAAAACCCTGAAGGCAGTGAGTCCTTATGTAAAATTAGCATTTTAATATTCTTTGTGCAACAACCAGCACCAAGTATAGCAGCTGGTCCATAGTAGCTTCTCGTGAAATGTTGAACTTTGAATGTATATATAGGTATATTATTATTTGGATCTTGTTTTGCTCACTGGATTATAAATTCACTGAAGACTCTATGCTGACGTTTGATCTAGGAATAGGGCAACAATTAGATCTAATCTGCCAAAAGTTAATTTTGAACTACCAGACTGCGGCCCATTTTTCATCTTGAGTCTAAGTTCCAAAAAGAAACACCATGCATACCCTAAGACGCAGCAATTGCACTGCTAGGCATTTATCCACAGGATACAGGTGTGCTATTTTGAAGGGACACATGCACCCCCATGTTTATCGCAGCACTATTGACAATAGCCAAAGTATGGAAAGAGCCCAGATGTCCATCGATGAATGAATGGATAAAGAAGATGTGGTATATATATATATATATATATATACGTATATATATATATATATATATATATATATACATATACATACACACAGACACACACACAATGAAGTATTACTTGGCAATCAAAAAGAATGAAATCTTGCCATTTGCAACTACGTGGATGGAACTGGAGGGTCTTATGCTAAGTGAAATTAGTCAGAGAAAGACAAAAATCATATGACTTCACTCATATGAGGACTTTAAGAGACAAAACAGATGAACATAAGGGAAGGGCAATGAAAATAATATAAAAACAGGGAGGGGGACAAAACAGAAGAGACTCAAATATGGAGAACAAACTGAGGGTTACTGGAGGGGTTATGGGAGGGGGGTATGGGCTAAATGGGTAAGGGGCACTAAGGAATCTATTACTGAAATCATTGTTGCACTATATGCTAATTTGGATGTAAATTTTAAAAAATAAAAAATAAAATTAAAAAAAAAAAAAAAAGAAAGAAACACCATGCAGTGATTTCTCTGTATTTCAGCATTTTGCACACCCAGAGCATTTGGGAGTCTTGCTGCCTTCATTCACTTCTGCAGATGGAGACATTAATCTCTTCTGAGCACATGACCAGTTAACTTTCTGCGTTGTGAATATTTTACAATTTGTCAAAAGGTTTATGTGGAAACAGGGAATGGGCATGAAGTAGAAGTGAAGATTTTAGGGCGCTACTCACCATATACTTTATATTCCAATAATTATTAAAAACGAACAGGCGATTTAGAACCCCAATTTGGGAGATAATACCAAGGAGAACTAACAAGAATTGAGAGTTCATCTTTCTTAGAAAAAGTTAAGCTTTCACATAAATTATTAATATTCTATGGCATTTTCATCTGTTTTCTCCTCCCCCTTTGGGCTGTCACTCACTGCCGATAAGAATTATTAATTTTAAAGTTGTGCTTCTTTGGCATTTTTTTCTCCCTGGTTTTGTTTTATGAACTGACAAGCTTTAAAATAAAATTCGTATTTGATTTTGTTAAGCCCTTATTTCTCACAAAGCCTGTTTGCTTGTTTCATATTTTCACAGACTAGAGTATTAATGAGTAAACACAAATTTTCAGAGTGCAATTTCCCATTGTATTTTTAAAGATGACTTTTTTTTTCTCCAGGTAATGAATTATTTCAAATGAATAGACTGCCACACGAAGTGTGTGTTCCTCATATTTTAGGTGATAGGCTTATAATGCCTATTCTTCACTGGCTCTGGCTTAATCAATTCATTAAGATAGGAGGATATTAACTACTTTTTCCCTTATTAGATATTAATATTAATTTCACTATGGACTGGTATCTCATTCTGCCACCTCATCTTGGAGGAACCATTTTTCAAATTCAGAAGTTATCGGAAAGGTACCTATCTAATGAGAGATAGCCTCAGTATTTTCTAGGAATTGATTCCAAAGCAATGAATATGATGGCATTGAAAATCAATCATACTGGTTCTTAATGAGGATTGAGGAAAAAAAAAAGAAGAAGAAAGGAAGGAAAGAAGGAAAGACAGAGACAGAGGAGAGGGCTGGAGGGAAGGAGAGGGAGAAAGGGAAGGGAAAAAGGAAAGAAAGCAGGTAGGCAGGCAATATGTTATAAGGAAAGAAGGAAGAAAAAAGTAACAGTGGAAGATAAAACATTCCAGAAATAGATTCTCTGGCTCCTGGAAGAGTGATTGATTTCACTTCTTGTCCAGTTTGGTAGCAATATGAACACTGGCTGTAAAGACCCCTATAACATGCTATAGCACCATGCTCCTAGTATGATGATTCGGGTTTTCCATCTTTTAAATATAGATTTTTTAAAGGAAAATGAATAAATCGATAACATTATTATGGATATTTGACCATCTCTGGGCTAGTGATACTCTGTTGGTGGCTGATAATATAATGTTTTTCTTCTTATATTTCTCCTTATATCTGTAAGATTCACAAAAATCAATATGCAAATATTAGCACAGAAATACAGAGGAGAGGATGACCAAACCAGACACATATTCCCATACCTCAGTTCTGTAACTGAACTTCAAAAACTCTTAAGGGGACTTAGAGATTATCTAGTGTAGACCTTTCACTCCATAAATTTAAAAAAGATATCAAAGAAGTTAAACGATTTGCTCAATGTTATGGATTGATCATGATCATTTGTGGATGGAAGCAGACAGATAGAATACCAGATTATGATGTGCAGATTTTTTGAACTCACAAAAAAATCAACAAACAAATATTTCCAATCATAGGAATTATTACAGGGAAAAGGGAAGTCTAGGATTGAAAGACCGGAAGAGTGAAGCATACAGGGAAAGGCACTTAGCATTATTCAGCAACTTCTGAGCCAATAATTGTATATATGCATTTCATTCAGTGCTCACGTTAACACTATATGGTAGATAGTATTCCTAATTTAAAAATGACATGATTATTCTGAAAGATTAAAAATCCTGACATACTAATAAAGCAAGGGTTTAAACCCACATCTGTCCTAATTGATTGTCCATTTTTTGTTTAATAACATATTTAGAATTTAAACCATAGGTAATAATACTTTACATTGGTATATAGCTTTTGTATTTTTTCACAATTCTTTACTACCCACCAGTCATTTATCTGAAACATATTTATTGAGAATTTACTACTGGTAATCTCTATACTATGTGCAGAGGGTAGATAAAGACCTTCTGTTCCTGGGAGCCTAGCATATGGTACTGTTGTTCAGGGAAGTATGGCAATGTGTCATAAGACAGGTGTAAGTGACACAATAATTCAAAGATGGGAATGATCACTCTTTGTTCTTAAACCATGAGAAGTTTTCATGAAAGAAATATCCTCTTTTTTCCCCCTAACTGTTGATTGATTGGAGGAATAATGTTCCATGGGAGAGAATGGCAGGAATCAAGGAACAGGTGTTGGAAAGCAGAGAGCATATTTAAAGATCTTTGAGAAGTACAGTCTGACCAAAATGCTTCTACTGTGAAAAAGTGTCCTACACAACAATTCTGGATAGATAGAGTGAGATCACATTCCAGAAACTTTTGACCATGGTAAAAATTTTCAGTCTTATTCAGTAGGTGATGCAAAGCTGCAGATGGATGTTGAGAAGCTGTCACATGATGAACTGTCATGTGATAAAAATTGGTTTGAAGTCTTTCTCTAATGCTTACCAGCTGCACAATACTGACCAATTAATAAACGTTTTTGAGCCTTGGCTTCCTCATTTGTAAAATGTGGAATAAAATGTCTTGGGTTAGTATCTCTTGCCACAATAATGCTGTGTAAGAAACCTCCAAGCTGGCTAGCTTACATTTGTAAGCATCTGTTTGCAGTATGTAGATGGACTGAGGACTGTGCTTTCTGATCCAGCATGAATGGGTTCAGTGGAACAACTCTTGTTCAGGTTGCTGGTTGAATTCAGAGCCATTCTGTGGATATTTATTATGGAGCTCAGTTTGGAAAATGTCTTTTGTTACCAATGAGTCAGGCTCTGGAAAATAGATCCTGAGATGGGCATAGACACACAGGAAATATACTTGGAAGGCTCTTGGAATCAAGAGGGAAAGAAGACTGGGCAGGAGGAAGAGTAGAACTCACTGATGTCACAACAAAGGCCTCCGTTAATTTCACAAGATACTCAGGAGCTAAGATCATGCACAGAACAGAACCACATGCATGGATATTGATATTAATTCAATCCCGTGTCCAATACATCCTCAAAATGTCTAGATACTACTCTGTTTTTCTGGGTATTATGCTGCAAGCCTCAGGAAGGAAGCACGACCTTGGGTCAGATAATTTTCTTCAGTTCAGGCAGTCCTTAAAGAGAGCCAACAGATGAGGCACTTCTCCTGGCAGTAAGCCCGGCACCTGGGGGATGATACTTCTGATGATATTTCTGAATGGGATATATGGTAACATATCATGGCGTCTATCACAATTGTTGTCTCCACTTCTTTAATTCTAGCTCAGAAATTATCCCCACAACCTTTTGACTTTCTTAATCTCCATTCCACTACGACAGTTCTAGCAAAGGTCATCAATGTCCTCTTTATGGCTATTCTGGCTAAAAACACTGTGGTTGAATAGTGCCCTTGGTCTGACCCATTATAGTGCTCTTCTGTCTTTGAGGGAGCAGAAAGCATGAGTAGAAGAACAAAGCCTGGCTCCAAGTAGACAAGGGAATGTGATTTTTAGGTAGGTGATTCCCTCATAACACATTATGCATAATGTGGTCTTAGACTTGCCATATTTTACTGTATTCTTTTGCATCTGTGCCTGTTTCCTACAAAGAGTAAAAGTCTTGAAGACAGAGACATTCATACTTGATTCCTGTCAACTATTACAATTGCTAATATGTATTTTGCTAGTTTCCTGCTCCCTTCCCTCATGGTAATGGTGGCCCAGGAACAGAATATCAAGATGTAACACCAATGAAGATGCTACCATTGTAGGTCAAGCAACAAAAATTAAGGCTGACTTAGTATATGGCAGTGAGGATAGGAAATGCAATAGATAAGAATGATAAAAAACACAGTTGATTTGGCAAGATTTTATGATGGATTTTCCAGGAAGCTTTAGGGAAAGGTAATGGGAACAATAATGATATTGTTAAGGATACAGATGCCACAGGAGGCCTGGTTTGGGGACAAGGGAAAATGGTGAGCTCACTTTTGGCCATTTGACTTGAAGGCATTGAAGGCCCAAAATTGGAAATGTGAGATTGGACATTGGAAGGTGGAGAGAACAGCACCAGAAAAAATAAATCCAAAAGTTATATGGATAATGCTCACAATGGAAACCATTAGAATGAGTTGTCTAAAAACCCTGTAAAGAATTTAGAGAGGAAAGCTATGAATTGAACCTTGGGTAACACCTGCATTCGAGGACATAGAAAAAAGAGGACACCAAGAAGGAAAGGATAAAGAGAGTAAAGCAAATGCTGTGTAGTATCACAGATGCTGTTAAAACTAAGGAGTTTCAAGAAGGATGAAACAGTAGAGATAGTGATGTTACAGGGATATCAAAGAGGGTAAGGAAGTTGGAGAAGGGAACAATGAACTCACCAATTCTTTTACATCATTCCGTGAACAAATATTTTTTGAGAATTTTTTCCACACCTTGTGATAGGCATCTGGATATACAGCAAAAAACAAGGCTGATACAATTTTAGTTCCTATGTAAATGGAAACGTTATTGAAAAAGGAGCTTCATCAAAGGGAGCTAAAAGGGCATAATTAGAAACACAGACTATTCTTCCAACTAGATAGGTCAGAGATCTTTCCCAGCTTCTGCCATCTGAATTCTACCATTTCCTTTCTCTTTATGGATGTGGCCAGGCAGTATTTACTTATTTGATTTTTCAAATGAAGAAATAAACACAAAGATATGAAAGGTCTTGCCCACATCATAAAGTGATTTAATGGCAAAGCTAGGAAAAGATTCTATCTTTTCTTTATTGCGTGTATTCACAACAAAAGTCTGAATATTTTTTGTTTGGAAACAATTGCTTAGAACTTAAAATTAGAGGTTTAATACTTCTTACGAAGATATATCATTATTTTCTCATTTTTGTTACAAATCAACATAAGAAAATACTACCTACTCACTGTGCTAGGCACTGAGATTCAAAGCTGAGCAAAGAACTGTCCATCATTCATGGACCACACAGTGAAGGAGTGGATACATGGGAAAATACAAATAATCTCACAAATTAAAAAGTCTGCAAAGACCTGTGAAGAAAAAGTACAAATTGACATTTGGACTTTTTTATTATTGCTTAATCATTTTATACAAATTTTGCTAACTCATACTTACCTTTACCTGGTGAAATACTTTACAGAAAAGTGTTACTTTCTAGACGCTTTACCACATTAATTTTTTGTTTGTTTGTTTTGTTTTGCTGTTTTCAGTGTTAAATCCTATTCCTCTTTTTTTTGCTTTTTCAAGTTTGTATTTCAATTCCAGTTAGTTAACACACAGTGTAATATAGTTTCAGGTGTAGAATATAGTGATTCATCACTTCCATAAAACACCCAATGCTCATCACAACAAATGCCCTCTTTAATACCCATCATCCATTGGCCCCATCCCTCCACCCACCTCCCTCTATCAACTCTCAGTTTGTTCTATATAGATAAGAGTCTGTTTTCTGGTTTGCCCCTGTTTTTGTTTTTGTTTTTTTCCACCAAGTTCATCTGTTTTGTTTCTTAAATTCCACGTGAGTAAAATCATATGGTATTTGTCTTTCTCGGACTTATTTTGCTTAGCATGATACTCTCTCGCTCCCTCCACATCATTGGAAATGTCAAGATTTCATTATTTTTTATGACCGAGTAATATTTTATATACATATAAAATTTTATATGTAATATTAAATATGTAAGTAATATTTTTATATAGATATTATATATTTATATATTTAAATCTTCACATCTTCTTTATCCATTCATCAGTCCATGGACATTTGGGCTCTTTCAATAATTTGGCTATTGCTGAGAATGTTGCTATAAATATTGGGGTGTACACATACCTTCAAATCAGTATTTTTATATCCTTTGAGGAAATACCTAGTAGTGCACTTTCTGGGTCATAGGGTCGTTCTATTTTTAGCTTTCTGAGGAAACTCATCTTATTGTTTTCCACAGTGGCCACACCAGTTTGCATCCCACCAATAGTGTAAGAGGGTTCCACTTTCTCCACATCCTCACCAACAATTGTTTCCTGTGTTGTTAATTTTAGGCATTCTGACAAGTGTGAGGAGATATCCCATTGTAGTTTTGATTTGTAGTTCCCTGATGATGAGTAGCACATTACTTTTCAAGTGGTAGATTTACTTACTGACCATTTACCGTGATGTATGTAAGGCCATATAGAATTATTTGTCCTTTATATTTAAGTTCTGTGAGTTTAATCTAAAAACACACACCACTTCCCATACCCCTCTGACTGGTTCAGAATAACATAACATTACATTTTAATTTATTAAAAACATAATATAACATAATACATATTTATATATTATTTATATATAATATAAATTTATTATATATAATACAATAAATTATGTCATTTTATATGATGTGATTATATATTATATATAATTATAAATATGTTTATCCTTATATGTTACTTATATATATTATATAATAATATGCTTATATATGATGTAATTAATTTAAAGGTCAGGTTTAAAAACAAATTTTTTTAATGTTTATTTCTGAGAGAGAGAGAGAGTATAAGCGGGGGAGGGACAGAGAGAGGGAGACACAGAATCTGAAGCAGACTCCAGGCTCTGAGCTGTCAGCACAGAGCCTGATGCGGGGCTCAAACTAACAGACCGTGAGATCATGACCTGGGCTGAAGTTGGACGCACAACCGCCTGAGCCACCCAGGTGCCCCATAAAGGCCAGGTTTTTAATCCATGCATGCAAACACTCCTATGTTTGCCAGTAACTTGCTGGGTGCTAGGAAATACAAAACAATACTTAGTCCCAGGCCTTACTGTGGAAGAGCTCCCAGCCTCGGGAAGATAAACATATAAGGAATTTCATAAATGTGCATTTCCCAGAGAAGTAAAATCTATTTTGTAGGGGATCAAATTAATACAAGCAAAAGAAAATAATTTTAAGAATATTGGTTTCTAAAAGGCATTCCTTCTCAAGGAATGTACCCTGAATGTAACTTAACCATAAACGACTGGCTTGAGTCACCATTGCCCACATACCCAGTGTATATAGTTGGGATGTACTGCTGAGGGCTTGAGAGGAAACTGACGTATAGAAAGTTGTTTGTATTGTGGGGCACCTGTGTGGCTCAGACAGTTAAGCATCTGAGTGTTGAATTTTGGCTCTGGTCATGACCTCATGGTTCTTGGGCTTGAGCCCCGTGTGGGGCTCTGAGCTGACAGCATGGAGTCTACTTGGGATCCTCATTCCTCCTCTCTCTCTGCCCCTCTCCCGCACTCTCTCTCTCTCTCTCAAAATAAATAAATGAACTTAAAAAACAAGAAACTTGTTTGTACCTTACCTATAAACTCCAATCTTGTGTGTTTTCAGTTTTTTTTCTTTTCCCAACCTATTTATTCAACCTTTTTTTATTCTATAAAGTAGGAAATAAACGCAAGGGGATGGAGTGACTTACCAAAATCCTCAAGTGCCTCGGTCACTATGCTAGGATGAAATTCCAGTTCTACTTTTTTGTCTGCCTAGTTTTTCTTGCACAAACCTAGTTACGTATCTCATTTTGTTACTGGACTTCTGCAGAGACTCTCTCTTCTAATCTCCAGGACACTGAGGGCTGCGCTGGGATGGTTTCAGTGTGAGGGTCATAAAGAGTGAGCAGGCATTTAAAGGTGGTCCAGGAGAGAGTGGCACAGCCCCAGTTAGTCTCAGTAAAGTCAAATTCCCAGGAAAGGTAGTTATTGGTTGAAGTTACTAGCAACCAAGAGGTGGCTGTAAGGGGATGGATGTTGTCATTTAAGCTAAAGAAACACAGGCTACTCCCCCATCCATATTACCTAGTCAGGTCCCTGCAAACTCCACACCAGAGTCTGTTCTAGTGGTAACCACACCACTTTCTCTGGACAAATGAAGCTGACAAATTGGAATATAAAATACTGAACCTTTGAGACCCAACTTCCAACCTCCCCTTTGCTCCAATCATTGACTTGTAATAAGAATGCTTTGCAGGCTAGAGTTGCTGAAGGAATAAGCACACCATTTCTAGAGTAACATTTTTTTTTATCTGACCACTTTATTCTTGGCAATGCATGCTAACATATACTACCTTGTGAATGATAAATAATTCATAGGATGTCTTGTATTATTCAGGGGTTTTCTATGAGACAGACACCTCTTCATCCACTGAAATCCTAATAATTGTGATTCTTAATACACCCCTATCATCATAAGTAGGCTGAACCTTTCTGTAAAGATTACTTTTCTCCCAAATTTAGATAGATTGCCACGGTAAGTGTTTCAAGTATTTTATTGATGAATTTCTTGCTCAGTACATCATATCCTGGAGATTTGTAAAAGCAGCACAAGTATCTGGAAGCTCATGGTAAGAACTGACCCATTACTGCAGTTAGCCCAGGGTTTTCTTATGATGAATTAGCTGCAGCAGAGCAGAAAGGGAGATGATTCTATCACTAGCATGAGGGCCTAGGCTTATAGGGTGACGTGATCCATTTGGTGGGTTGTACTTGTAGAAACAGAACAGGCATCAAAAGAATTTAACGACATAGATTGCACTGTACTGCTTTGAGTACCTGAAAATCACATTAAATATAATAGACCGCATGAAGATGACACTTAAGAGAGCTTACTTTTGAGCTACTGAATTAAACAGATGCAGGGATGTTCCCCAAAGCTTTCCACATGCAGGTGCACACACACCCATCCACCCCCTCCCCCACCCCCCACCCAACACACACACTCCGAACACTGCCTGTTTTTCTCCTTAATTAATTTCTATTGCAACCCATTTTCAACATTATAGAGGAAAATTTTCATGTTGACTTTATGGATGCAGCAATAAAATTACACATTGATTAACCTGACAAAATAAATCCCTTTGAGATTTCACATTAAGGAACTCTTCAAATTTCTCTAGTTTTAAGGTTTAGTTTAGAGATTAGCAACTGAGTAGACAACATTGCATTTAAAATGTTTTAAATTACTTCTGTAATATATACATATTAACTCCACCGATATTTGATTAAAATGTTCCACTAGTGTTTATTGGCTGCCAACGTGTTTGGCAGTGGTCTAGAAGTAAAGGATTTAGCTGTGAACAAACCAACAAAAAAAATCTTGCCTCTGTGGAGCTTACGTTTCAGTAGAATATCTTGTTTGCATTGTCCTTTTGAGATTTAAAGAGGTTTCCTTCTGTTCTTTTCTTTTTTAAAAAAAAAATTTTTTTAATGTTTATTTATTTTGGGGACAGAGAGAGACAGAGCATGAATGGGGGAGGGGCAGAGAGAGAGGGAGACACAGAATTGGAAGCAGGCTCCAGGCTCCGAGCCATCAGCCCAGAGCCTGACGCGGGGCTCGAACTCACGGACCACGAGATGGTGACCTGAGCTGAAGTCGGAGGCTTCACCGACTGAGCCACCCAGGCGCCCCATCCTTCTGTTCTTTTCTATTACGATCGCCATAAAAATGTTTGGGGCAGGCATTGTTAGTAATGCTCTTTACAAATGAAGACAACACAGCTTAGTTAAGTGATTCCCCCCAAGTCATACAGGTGAGAAAGCACAGAATTTCTCACTAATCCTGAATAATTCTAAATAAAAACCTCATTGTGAATACAACAAGTTTTTCCTTTCTGCCTTAAAGTCTTAGTATGCAGCACTTTTATTGGCACATTAAAAAATAGAATGTAATACTTGGAAGTATCTCGTGAATAATTCTTCTACTCACATAATCGAAGTGTGACCTGTAGCTCAGAGATGACGACGCATAAAATCAATAAATGATGAACTCCTGTCCTTAGATATAAAGTAGTGATACTTATTCATTAATGACTAGGATTTATTCTACTAATAAACATCATTAAGTGGCTCTATTTAGCCACCTCAAACTTGTGTGTCCATCTGGATATAGCAGATTGTGGGGGCCTGAGTGTCAACTGACTTTGAGACATGCAAGTCCAAAGATAAATTATGGTTTTCCCTGCCCTCAGGGACTTAACTAATAGAAAAGGTTCTATGAGTAGTAATTTCAACAACATAATTTGTGATTGTTTACTAAGGGGAATTTTATGAGAGCAGAGACTCCTTACTTCTGTGATTACATTCTTAGTGTCTAAGAGAGTGCTTGGAACAAAGTAATTGCTTAGTAACTATTTATTAAATAAACAATGGATGCAACAAAAGCTATAAGAGAGGTATGTACAAAGTTTATTCCACTGGGCTCAGGATTGTTTGGAAACTCAGCCAATAAGGGAAAAGCTTTGATCTGAGGCTGTAATAATTACTAGGTGTTCATCGGGTAGATGAGAACAGGAAGAAGAGATATAACTTGCAAAAAAAGGTAAATATGAAATATCATATCATGCTGTGTTGGTATGAGACTGTAAAGTTCTCAGTGGATCAATGAATAGAAAAAGTGGTTTTTTTTTTTTTTTTTTTTTTTGATTAATGGCTTACATGTATTGAAGCATCTGATCTGATCTGCTTCTTCCTGAAGTACATCATTTGGAAATCTCATTAGTGAGACCTATTTGTAGTGAAATCTCTTAGTTTTTGTTGCTATTAAAAAAATACATATTGCTTGCAACACAGATTTTGAATGATAATCTGGCCATATAAAAAACCAAAAATAACAGTTATTTTCTTTTATTATTTGGACAAAATTATTCTACTGTTTTGTCACTCATTGTCAGGTTAAATTTTATTCATTTTTAGGTTATCTGTCTTTTCTGTCTGAAAATCCCAAATCTATTTTCTATATTTGTTATATTCTCTTTCACTGGATTCCTAACTTATGGTTGATGATATGTCTACTTCAGATCTCCACTCCTTTTTACTCTTATTCTGTGTTTTTCCTCTATACACTCACTTCTGATTTCTTTTGGAAAGATATCCCAGTTCACTAACTTGTCCTTGAATCTCTTCGGCATTTCTTACACATATTGAATTCTTTATTTCAAAAATAATATTTGTCACATTTCGCTTAGTTCCTCTTTAAAATAATTTATTCTTGCCTCTTTTACTTCTCTGAAGTTATGTATGATGCTTGCTCTAATTTCTTATTTGTCTCTTTAATTAATTCTTGCTCTAGTATGGGTGATTCAATTCCTTTTTAAGAACTAAGCTCCTCAGCTAGCTGTTACTTTTGCTGTAGGGGTCATTTTCCTATGAGGATATTGTCTAAAATCCAGTCTTACTCTTCTTTTGAGTGTTCAGAATATTCAATATTCTGATGTCCATGTGAGGTAATCCAGCACCTTGGATTTTGTCAGTAAATAGTGTATGAGGATTGCCATTGGCCTTACCTGCTTCACTGGAAATTGGTTGAATCCTCTTCTCAGATGATGGATGTACGCCACACAGTGACAAAAGTAAAAATCCATTAAAGGACATAATACATGGGGGCACCTGGGTGGCGCAGTCGGTTAAGCGTCCGACTTCAGCCAGGTCACGATCTTGCCGTCCGTGAGTTCGAGCCCCGCGTCGGGCTCTGGGCTGATGGCTCAGAGCCTGGAGCCTGTTTCTGATTCTGTGTCTCCCTCTCTCTCTGCCCCTCCCCTGCTGGCACTCTGTCTGTCTCTCAAAAATAAACATTTAAAAAAAAATAAAATAAAGGACATAATACATGAATAATACATACACACCAGTGTATATTTTTAGCCATACACTTATCAGATAGAATTGAAATGTGCCTCAGTGTAGAGCACAAAATAGATTGGGAGCCTAAACTCAAGAAGATGGCATTTTGAATTGTGTCTGTGTTACCTGATTATTTAGTTTATTATTTAAGAGAAAAAGCTGCTCTCTGGAAATATTAGGTACTATAGAGACTAGATAAGCTAGTATATGAGTAGATAACTTACTCCTTTATAAACCAGCAGATTGGAGGGATCCTAATTTTTTCAGAGTCTTACCTTGCTCACCATGTATACAAATAAAACTGATGGCAATATATATTGAAAATATTATGACACAGACTTGAATGTATTGAAGTAAGAATATCTTTTAATACTTTTAATGTTTACTTATTTTTGAGAGAGAGAGAGAGAGAGAGAGAGAGAGAGAGAGAATCTGAAGCAGGCTCCAGGCTCCAAGCTGTCAGCACAGAGCCTGACGCGGGGCTCGAACTCACGAACCGTGAGATCATGACCTGAGCAGAAGTCGGGTGCTTAACGCACTGAGCCACCCCAGCACCACAAAGTAAAAATATTTTTAGATAGGACATCACAGCTGCAAGATGTGGTTAATAGTGTAGGGTCTAAAAACTGATTGTCTGGGTTTGAACCCTGGCTTCACCTCTCATTAACTATGAGACAAAAGACAAGTTAGTTAACTTCTTTGAGCCTTAATTTTCTCACATATAAAGTTTTTTTTTATCATTAAAAAGCAAGATAATATATATATAAATACTCAGAAAAATGCCTTACTTCTTATAAATGCCTAATCAATGTAAGTTGTTAGTGGTATGGCCACATAATAAGGCTTTCAAGTATATGTTCTTTTTTCCTGTTAATTGATGAGCGCCTAAAATAACTTTCAGAGGATTTAGAAACTATACGATCACAGAATTTAAGGGAATATATCTTTCATCAAGTCTAAAAGTATTTTGTACATATGGAAACTGAAATACAGGTAAGTAAAATATTTTACCCAACATTACATGGTCAACACCAGATCTTATCCCCAAACCTCTGTCTTTTCACTAATTTTTCCTTCAAATGCACTCTCTACTAAGCTTCTGGTAATCATAACCATTTGATAGAAGAATGTGAAACTGTTTGGAAGAATCAGATGTGGATATTTTCTAAAGGTAGGTGTAGCAAGATATTAATCTTAGATATGAATCATCATGTTGTTTTTCACTCCATTTTGCCTAAAAATGACTCTGTGAAGTTTTCTACACTCATTAGAATGGGAGGCATCAATATACATAAAATAGAACTATTTAAAAATTACATTTCAATTTTTTGTACCCCTGATTCTTTTTTTTTAAGCTTATTTATTTATTTTTATTAAAAATTTTTTTTTAACATTTATTTATTTTTGAGACAGAGAGAGACAGAGCATTGAACGGGGGAGGGTCAGAGAGAGGGAGACACAGAATCTGAAACAGGCTCCAGGCTCTGAGCTGTCAGCACAGAGCCTGACGCGGGGCTTGAACTCACGGACCGCGAGATCATGCCCTGAGCCCAAGTCGGCCGCTTAACCAACTGAGCCACCCAGGCGCCCCTAAAGTTTATTTATTTTTGAGAGAAACAGAGAAAGAGAGAGGGAGAAAGAACCAGTGAGGGGAGGGGCAGAGAGAAAGGTGGACAGAGGATCTGAAGCGAGCTCTACACTGACAGCAGAGACCCTGATGCAGAGCTTTAACCCATGAATCGTGAGATCATGACCTGAGCCAAAGTCCCACGCTTAACTGACTGAGCCACCCAGGCATCCCTGTACCCCTGATTCTACATCTATGAAAATACACGGAATAAGACTTGTAAAGAATAGAGTCTGGTAAAGGGAACAGGTTTATTCAACAAGAAAAAGAATTATCATAAACAAGATGAGATTTCAAAATGCCTGAGGCTTAGACATGCTAAATTAAAATGTTTGAAATAAGTGGATTACAAAAAAAAAAGAAGAATGGGTTAATCAGTAGATTAATTTTTAAGACTTCACATAAGGCGCTTTAACTAATATGGAGGTTAATACAATTTAAGTTTTGAACTGGGACCTTTCTCGATCCTCTGAGAATGTGGTGGCCTCTATTCGTGTTTCACTCAGGAACTTTCCACCACCAGTTTTCCCTAGCTTTGGAGTTCTGCATTATTCATGAGGGTGCTCTTTCTATTATGTGGAAAACTAGGGGATACTTCAGATGTCAGATTTATCAGTCTAGCACCTCCCCCATCTATAACACGATGAGACTCGCGAACGTGGAAAAATATTAAAAAAATAAATCCTTTTATATTGGATGGTATTTAGGTAGCTGGCCCAGGAAAGAGGATGCATGTGTTTTCCAAATGCTACTGTTTTCTCAAGGATGGAAATGAAACGGATGTTTTCCCACCACCACCTACTGCTGCTTTGATAACATTCTCTGATGCACCAGATGGTGGAAAACAAAGTTACTCTGCCGCAGCTCTTTTGGTTGAACAGTTATTTATGGGCCAATGGGATCCATTTATCCACCTTTATTACAGCTTTTTATCCTTACAGACAATAAATCCAAATAGCATGATCCTGGTAAGTCGATAAAATTTACACAACTGATGAGCTGAAGTGTATGGGAGTATTTATTGGACTTTCTGTTCACCTAGCAGTTTATTACTTCCTCCAAAGAGCAGAGGAATACAAGAAGTTTATTACAAGGAAAATCATGTCTTGTGCCTTAATAATTACGCTTGCATAAATAACAAGGGGTACCTGCTGAAGGAAATCATACTCTTATGTTAAACCATCCATATGAAGCACGGTTTTCTGGTTGTTTTTTCTTTTTGGTATGTTATTACAATGACATTTACCTATAATGTGTTGATTTAAACTTGTATGTCTGTTTACGGCAGCTCATAATCACAACAACAACAACAACAACAATAATAATAAATAAGAATAATAATCAGTATGTGCTTATTGACAAGTATTTGCCTGCAGACTTTAGCTATTCCTTATTGTTCAACAGCTCTTCCTTACATTCTGCAACTCTTTTTCAGCCTTTGAACAGCATGCATGAAAAGAACTGTTCATCAAACTTGAGTTGCTTTTAAATTCTTAGTAACCCAGCAAGCCTTGAGGGGACCTGTACTCATTTATGTTTTTGCTGGACAAACAGACTCAGAGTCTTTTCATTTTCAGTCTCAAAGAGGAAACTCACAGTGAAAATGTGAAGCTGAAATGCTTATTCTAAATGTCTTCTCTCTCTCTCTCTCTCTCTTTTTTTTTTAACCCCACACTCATTTAAAGCTAAGCATAATTTGAATGATGGGAAATACTGCATTTTCTCTTTTATATGTTATGAAGATGACTTATCTTGGCCTCATGCTTTAGAACAGTGCTTCAAAAACATGAATGTGTATGTGAATGACAGATCACTTTAAAGTGCAAATTCTGTTTCATCATCTCTAGTGGGGCTGGATGTTCTTCAGTTCTAACCAAGATCAGTTGCTGCCTGTCTTGGACCATTCACAAATTTTAGACTTTAGAATATGTGATGCATTGTCACGTAATTCAACTCATTGGGCACTTGCAAAATTTTGTGATAGAGAAATGTAAAAATTTTAAGGTTTGCCTAAAGTTATAGCATGAATAAAAACTTAAATTTTTTTTTTCAACGTTTATTTATTTTTGGGACAGAGAGAGAAAGAGCATGAACGGGGGAGGGGCAGAGAGAGAGGGAGACACAGAATCGGAAACAGGCTCCAGGCTCCGAGCCATCAGCCCAGAGCCCGACGCGGGGCTCGAACTCCCGACCGTGAGATCGTGACCTGGCTGAAGTCGGACGCTTAACCGACTGAGCCACCCAGGCGCCCCGCATGAATAAAAACTTAGATCAGGACTCTCACCCATATTTGCGGATACTGTACTTGAAATGCTTCCTAGCACAAACTCTGCTGCTATAGATTGGTGGTTCTCAAGTCCAGCTGGCTGCCTATCAGATCTACCTGAGAGATGCTGATTCAGTTTGTCTGGGTTAGTCTGGTCCTCAATATTTTTTAGGACAGGCAGATTATTCTAATGTTCAGCCAGATTAGGAATCCCTGTTAAAGATGAAGGCTGGGGATCAGATGTACATTTGCCCAAGTCATTAACCATGGATTAGGTCAGTTTTCTTCAAACTTTAGCAATATGAGCATCTAGTAGAAAGCTTGCTAAAACACAGATTGCTGGGCTTTATCCCCAAAAGTTTCTGATTCAGAAGGTTTGGGGTAGGGGCTCTAGAATTTGCATTTCTAACAAATTCCCAGTTCCTGACATTGCTAGCGCAGGGACCGCACTTTGAGTACCCACTGGGTGAGGCAGAAGTGGTGATGACTCACATGAACTCTGGAAAATTAATGAACTTACCTCTACATTTGATTATTATAGCTCCTTAATATCCAGCCAACATGATTTATTCAGACTCCAAACTGTAAAGACTTTCTAATAAATCATTTTCCAACAAAAATAACATGACAAGAAGGATGCTTTATAAAGAAAATGTTGCCGCAGGGTAAAATATCTTTGTCTTGCAACAATACTAGATTTCATATGGGAAATTTCAAGGTACTATACTTTTTTTTTCCCCTCCATTTACTTAAGGAATGAAATCCATGGACCAGAGGAGAGAAAAAGGAAATTATATGCCTCACAATGACTTCTCTCAAATACTTCATTCAATCATTTAAATGATTTTAACAGTGCATTCATTATTATCTGCAAGTACTTAATCTCATTCTAGAAACACTGGTGGTGAAATTTCAAATCGTTCAAATTCACAGGGAGCAGTAGAATTTCTGGTACCATTTTTTCACTCAGGTTATAAAGGAAAATTACTCTTGTACCTTACACAGACATTAAAACAAATTTTTCCCCCAAGAAAAGCTCTTAAAATACAAATGACACAGAATTAATCTTTTTTTTTTTTTGTAAGAAAATTGAGGTCTTGGTACTTTAGTATAGATGCAATATAGGATGCCTAACCATAAACACAAGAATGGTCTTCTATAGTAACATGAAACTGGTCAAAGAAATAATATCAATCATGTTGATGTTAATGACTAAAATGGACATTTAGCCCAAATTCCTCTCTCTGAAATGAGAACCCATGTTTTGGTGTCAGCCATACTGGAGTTGAATCCAGGTGCAGCCCTATACTAGAGATCAAGCAGTATATGTACCTTTCACAGCAGTAAATTATACCTACTCATTAATTACAGTGCACATCAATCAAATGGCATCAGTAAAGCATGTTGTACATTACCTAGCACATATTAGGTGTTTAATAAATGGTAGCATTCCTCCTCATAAAAGGTCATCAAATCTCAGCTTGAAATATTCATCATTGAACTATTCACGCTGTTGTAATTCCATTCCATTTATAGGGTAGTTTACAATTGAAAAAATTCCTTCTTATGTCTCCACATACATCATTTCAGCCACAATAAATTGCAGCAACTACAATATGTTGAGGAAATAAAAGGATGAAACTTTCAGCAATAATTTGAAGTATCTTATAACCTAATCTGGGCCTAGACAACCTTAAAAAAGTACAATTTTGCAATGAAGAAAACAAATACCAAATAAAGTTAAGAGATATAAGGACCTTGATATGGATGTTTGTTCTAATTTTGGTAAGTAATAGGAAGCCATTAAAAGAAAAAAAAAAACAACAACACTGGCATGATTTCTAATTTTAGGACTTAAAAATTTTTTTTTTTTTTAAATCTTTTCAATGTTTTTTTTTATTTATTTTTTTTTTTTTTATTTTTATTTTTGGGACAGAGAGAGACAGAGCATGAACGGGGGAGGGGCAGAGAGAGAGGGAGACACAGAATGGGAAACAGGCTCCAGGCTCCAAGCCATCAGCCCAGAGCCTGACGCGGGGCTTGAACTCCCGGACCGCGAGATCGTGACCTGGCTGAAGTTGGATGCTTAACCGACTGCGCCACCCAGGCGCCCCTAAAATTTTTTTATTTTAATTATTTTTTTTTTTTTTTTTAGCTACAATCCTCGACCTTTTGCTTCCATTTTTAGGCTCACCACTTTCATGAATCTCATCATGTTATAGATGGGGTAAGTACGAGATAAGCTAGCTTAGCCTAGTCAGTCTAACTCACCAACACTCACTATGACTTTTTGATAAAGGCCATTCTGACAGGTGTGAGGTGAAATCTCATTGTGGTTTTAATTTGCATTTCCCTGATTAATGATATTAAATGTTCTTTCACACACCTGTTGGCCATTTGTATATCTGCTTTGGAAAAATATTCAGTTTCTGGGGTGCCTGGTAGTTCAGTCAGTTAGACACATGACTCTTGATTTTGGCTCAGGTCATGGTCTCACGATTTGTGGGTTTGAACCCAGAGCCTGCTTGGGATTCTTTTTCTCTCTCCCCTTCTCTTTCGGCCCCTCCCCTTCTCTCTTTCTCTCAAAAATAAATAAATAAACTTTAAAAAGAAAGTTCAGTGTCTGTGGCCGTTATTTAAATAGATTGCTTTTTGAGTGACATGAGGTTTTTTTTAATATATATTTTGGATATTAATTCTTTATCAGATATATGCTTTGCAACCTATTCCATAGGTTGACTTATCATTTTGTTGATTTATTTTCTGTGCAGAAGCTTTTTAGCTTGTCCGTATTTGATTTTTGTTGCCTATATTTTCAGTGTCATATCCAAATAATCTTCGTTAAGACCAATGTTCAGGATCTTTCTCCCTCTGTTTTCTTCTAGGAGCTTTAATAGTTTCAAGTCTCACATTTAGATCTTTAACCCATTATAAGGTAATTTTTGTGAGTGACGTAAAATAAGGTTAAGTTTCATTCTTTCATATGTGGATGTCCAGTTTTTCCATCACCTATTGAAGAAACTACCCTTTCCCCATTGTGTGTTTTTGACACCCTTGTCAGGAATTAGTTGACTATATAAGCATGGGTTTATTTCTGGACTCTCAATTCTGTTCTATGTCTGTTTTCATGCTAGTACCATACTGTTTTGATTACTATAGCTTTGTAATATAAGTTGAAATCAGAAAGAGTGATGCCTTCAGATTTGTTCTTTCTCAAGATTGCTTTGGCTATTTGGGATCTTTTGTGATTCTGTACAATTTTTTTTTCTCTTTCTGTAAAAAAAACAATGCCACTGAAATTTTTATAGGCATTGCATTGAATCTATAGATCACTTTAGATAGTATGGACATACCTATCTATCTATCTATCTATCTATCTATATGTGTGTGTGTGTGTATACACACATATCATATATTTATAAAATATATAAAAATATATTTGTTCTCTAAATGAGCAAAGATTACTTGTTCATTTAGAGAGAGAGAGAGAGAGCACAAACAGGGAAGAGACAAAGAGAGAGAGGGTGAGAGAGAGAATCCCAAGCAAGCCCTGCACTATCAGTGCAGAGCCTGAGGTGGGGGTTGAACTAATGAACCATGAGATCATGACCTGAGCTGAAATCAAGAGTCAGATGCCCCACTGAGCCACTCAGGTGCTCCAGCTAGTATGGATATGTGAACAATGTTAATTCCTCCCATCCACAAACGTGGTATCTTTCCAGTTATTTGTGTCTTCTTTGATTTTTTCATCTATGTATTATACTTTTTAATGTACACATTTTTCACCTTCTTTGTTAAATTTATTCTCAATTATTTTAATGTTTTTGATCCTATTGTAAGTGGGATGGTTTTCTTAATTTCTCTTTCCAAAAGTTTGCTGTTAGTGTATAAAAAACACAATTGATTCTGTATATTGATTTTATATCCTGAATCTTTACTAATTCATTTACTAGTTCATACAAATAGTTTTTTTTGGTAGAATCTTAGGGTTTCCATATACAATAAAGTGTCATCTGAAAACAAAGACAATTTTAGTTCTTACTGTTTGATTTGGGTTCCTTTTATTTCCTTTTCTCACCTAATTTCTCTGGCTAGGACTTCCAGTACTACATTCCATCTAGACCTAACTTGTTGAGAATTTTATCATAAAAGAATGTTGAATTTCGTCAAATGCTTTTTCTGCATCTATTGAGATAATCATGATTTTTATCTTTTTTTCCATTAATGTAGTAGATCAATTTTCATAGTTTCAAGAGAAAACCAACTCTTTCTTGAGTTTTCTCTTTCTTTCAGTTTTACTCAATCTCCTTCATTTTAGCTTTCAAATATATACATGTGTAAATAATATTCCACATTCCTTTTCTCTAAACTTTCCTCCACGTCTCTTTGCTTGCCATTCTCGATAAAATTACCATTGTTAAGGTGCTCAGTGTCTTTGCTGCTAAATCCTACTTTTGTGATACTGGTCTCACTGATTATTTCATTGATTATCCATATCAACATTCTTAAAGTTTTCTCATTCTTTGGCTTTCCTCCCATTAGTCTTTTGGAGTACATTCGCAAACACTTTTGCCAGGTTTTAGTCCTCTATTTTTTTTAAGTAGTATCTCTCTATGTTTTGTTCCTTGGCCCCCTCTACTCATTAGAAAAACACTATACTGATGATTTCTAAATGTACAAATCCAACATGAACATATATAGATATATCCACCTTTGGTCATTTGTACTTTGTTTTTCCATTGGCACCTCAAATTTAACTTAACCAAAAATGAATTTATCACATTTTCCCTTATCGCTCAGCAGAACACATTTTCCCTTAAACTTATTACCCGTGTATGGATGTGGTACTTTCATCCATTCAGTTACTCAAGGTAGAGCCCTAAGAATCACCCTTAAACCCTCTATCATCTTTTCTCCTCACACTATTGCTCCATCCTCCCTATTTTATTATTCTAATTTCTTCAACCTTTTTAAAAATATATCTTGTCTCCTTTAAATTCTCAACGACGCTATAAAAATAGGGCTTTTAGAATTTCCTCCGAACAGCCTCCCTGACAACAGACTTGCTCCCTCATATTACTCCCAGTGCGATCCTTCTGAACTACAATTTTTCTCTGCTCACTTCTTTGCCTCTTGTTTTTTTGTTTTTGTTTTTGTTTTTTTAATAATCGGGAGAAAATAAAAACCTCAACTTAACAATCTAAAAGCTTTTATCTATCTCTATTTTTCCAGCTCCATTATGTAGTCAACTCATTGCTATACTTTACTCTCTGATTCTATTAAATTATATGCATTTCCTATAACTCAGTGGTTCTCAGTCATGGGTTATTTTGCTCCCTTTCCACTTCCAACGCACGTAGGAATTGTCGGAGTCATTTTTTTTTGTTGTTGTCACGGTTTGGGAGGAGGTGCTTCTGGCGTCTATTAGGTAGAGGCCATAACTGATTTCATGTATATGTAGAATCCAAAAAACAAAACAGGGGTGCCTGGGTGGCTCAGTCAGTTGAGCGTCTGACTCTTGATTTCGGCTCAGGTCATGGTCTCATGGTTCCTGGGACTGAGTCCCACATCAGGCTCTGCACTGACAGTGCAGAGTCTGCTTGGGATTTTCTCTCTCCCTTTCTCTGCCCCTCCCCCACTAGCTCATGTGCGCATGCTCTCTCTCTCTCTCAAAATAAATAAATAAACATTAAAAACAAAACAAAGCAAAGAACCAAACAAAAACAGAAACAGTCACAAATACAGGGAACAAACTGGTGGTTACCAGAAAGGAGGTTAGTGGAGGATGGGTGAAATAAGTGAAAACTACCCTAATTCAATATCATAGTTATCATTTTTGTGCCTTTGTATATGCTGTTCTCTCTGAGTGGAATGTTCTTCCCTTAATGTCTATCTACTTTCTACTAGTTATTCAAAGTTCATTCTTTGCCTCCCTTCCTGTACAATTATTGACTAATCTTATTCAGTCCAAATTATACTTAGGACAATTTATTTTACTCTAATTAAATTATTCCCTTTCTCAAAATCATTTGCTAGCTCTCCACTATCTCCATTCCAATAACCGTTGGTCTGATATTCAAAGCCCTACAAAATAAGGCAGCAAATTACATTAATGTTACCCTCCTCCAGTTTTTTAATTCATATTCTATGATTCATTGAAAATGAATTACTTTGCATTTTCACAATGTATATACTCCTGTTTCGATCAGTTGTTCCTCTTAATTTATGTTTCTCTGTCTCTTCATCTCTACCAACCAAACTCTTACCAGGTTCTCAAAATTTAGTTGATACAAATCTTTGATTCTTTAAAGCACATTCTTTAAAGCTCTACCTTTAGCTTATCCTCATTCTGGTCATCTACTCACTTTATTTTTGGTTACTTCTTGTTATTCACTGAAAACTTTAGCAGCAAAATCAGTTTTTGTATCTACATAAATTCTAATATGGACCTGAATGAAATCCACGTGGATGACTCTTCTAGTTGCTTAAAAGTCTCATTTCCAGCAATGATGATAGTGTTTTAAAATATTACTACTGGGAAACCTGGGTGGCTCAGTCTGTTAAGCATCTGACTTTTGAGTTCAGCTCAGGTCATGATCTTGTGGTTATGAGATCAAGACCCTAGTTAGGTTCCACTCTAGGCATGAAGGCTTCTTGGGATTTCTCTCTCCTTCTCTCTGCCCCTCCCTAGCTCATACTCTCTCTAGCTCTCTCAAAATCAATTAACATTTGAAAAAATAAATAAAACACTACTACTGATGATTATGATGACAACAATAATAATGATGATGATGATGATAGTGATAAATAGATGACATTGAGTACCTACTGCATCCCAAGCACTGTGATAAGCCCCTTAACATCTGTTGTTTCTCTTCTTTATCCAATACACATATTTCCCAGCATATTGATTTTCATATTGTAAATCATTTTCTCTGTCTGTAGGTAGTGAGCTCATTGTCTCTCCAAACACATTCTTTGTTGTTGTCCACCCTTCTGTGTACCCTATAGATGAATATATATGAACTGCATCCATGGGCTCCTATGCTTTTTGGCTTCCATTTTGATTTTGGCCAACAGCGGGCATCATCAGGAGATCAAAGAAGAGGGAGCTGGGGTGTTTATTCCTCTGGCTCCTAAGCGATGGGGTCACTTCAGGTTGGCTTCCTTGCTCTATTGACTGTAGATCCTTTTACTCATCCTTCCAGGTTACTTATCCTCAGTAACACCTTCTAAGCAATTTTTCATGAAGACTCCCTGGCAGTTGATCCTACCATTTCATCACCATCATTCCCCTACTGAGTGAAACCTGTTGTTATCTCAGAACAGATGAAGTTTTCTTGACCCTTTCCCAATAGCAACTTATAATATAAGTGTTTGTTTAATATTGCTGTTCCTCATTAAAATAGGTTTCTGTTGTGTTAATTTCTGTTTGATCATATCACCTGGCAGATGGGAAACACTCCAATAATATGTTGAATGACTATTTGTTTACAAAGGTGACCTGAGGGATGTATAGTATGGTGAAATAGGATTAGAATATGAGATAATTTATTTTGGGGTAAAAAAAGCCTTTTAAGGAAGAAGTGAGTTCTAAGCAGAAGCTTCTTGTGTATCATATTTCCTGATGTCTTCCAAGTTGACTTGTCCTTGTATTCATTTGAATTC
This sequence comes from Prionailurus bengalensis, assembly GCF_016509475.1. Classification (NCBI taxonomy): domain Eukaryota; kingdom Metazoa; phylum Chordata; class Mammalia; order Carnivora; family Felidae; genus Prionailurus; species Prionailurus bengalensis. Next base: position 170,002,379 of record NC_057344.1, on the reverse strand, counting down.
ACATGACATTTTGCTTTTTTAGACCACCTATCTAAATTCTACTTTGCATTTTCTGTTTGTTTGCATATAATTAAAAAAATAATTCCAGTATAGTTAACATATAGTGTTATATTACTTTCGGGTGTATAATATAGTGATTCAACAATTCTATACGTTACTCAGTGCTCATCATGGTAAGTATACTCTTAACTCCCTTCATCTATTTCACTCATTTTCCAACCCACCTCCCCTCAGGGATAGTTCAGTTTGCTCTCTATGGTTAAGAGTCAGTTTTTTGGTTTTCTCTTTTATTATTTGTTTGCTTTGTTTCTTAAATTTCATATGTGAGTGAAATCACATGGTCTTTGTCCTCTGACTGACTTATTTCGCTTAGCATTATATTCTTTAGATCTATCCAGTTGTTATAAATGGCAAGATTTCATTCTTCTTATGATGGAGTAATATTCCATTATACACACACACGTGTATACATACACGTGCACACACACACACACATACACACCACTTCTTTATCCATTTATCTATGGATGGACATTAGGTTGCTTCCATAATTTGGCTATTGTAAATAATGCTGCAATAAACATATGGGTACATATATCCTTTCAAATTAGTGTTTTTATATTCTTTGGGTAAATATGTAGAAGTGGAATTACTGTAACATAAAATAGTTCTATTTTTAATTTATTGGGTAAGCTCCATGTTGTTTTCCACAGTGGCTGCACCAATTTGCATTCCCACCTATAGTGCAAGACTGTTCCTTCTTTTCCACATTTTCACCAACACTTATTTCTTGTGCTTTTGATTTTAGCCATTCTGATAGGTGTGAGGTGATATCTCATTGTGGTTTTGATGTTCATTTTCCTGATAATGAGTGACATTGAGCATCTTCATGTGTCTGTTGGGCATCTGTATGTCCTCTTTGGAGAAATGTCTGTTCATGTCTTCTGCCCATTTTTTAAATTAGATTATTCATTTCAGGGGGGATGGTGAGTTGTGTCAATTCTCTTATCTCATATGTCATTTGCAAATATCTTTTCCCATTCTCTAGGTTGTCTTTTAGTTTTGTTGATTGTTTCCTTTGCTATGTAAAAGCTTTCATTTCATTTTGATATTTTATTTTCGCTTCTGTTTCCCTTGCCTCAGAAGACATATCTAGAAAAATGTCACTATGGATAATGCCAGAGAAATTATTACCTGTGCTCTCTTATAGGATTTTTATGGTTTCAGGTCTCACATTTAGGTCTTTAATCCATTTTGAATTTATTTATGTGTAAGGTATGAGAAAGAAGTCCAATTTCATGCTTTTACATGTAGCTGTCCAGTTTTTCTAATACAATTTGTTAAAGAGATTGTCTTTTTCCCATTGTATATTCTTGCCTCCTTTGTCAAAGATTACTTGGCTATATAATCATGGGCTTATTTCTGGGCTCTCTATTCTGTTCTATTGATCTATGTGTCTGTTTTTTGTGCAAGTACCATACAGTTTTGATTACTATGGCTTTGTAGTATATCCTGATATCTGGGATTGTGATACCTCCAGTTTTGTCCCTTTTCAATATTGCTTTGGTTATTCAAGGTGGTTCCATACATTTATGAAAATTATTTGTTTGATAGCAATTGGATTAAAACTGTAAATATTTTTAGGTAGTGAGGACATTTTAACATGATTTATTCTCCCAGTCCATAAGCATGGAATATCTTTCAATTTGTTTGTGTTGTCTTCAATTTCTTTCATCAGTGTTTTATAGTTTTCAGAGTACAGTTCTTTCACCCCTTGGCTAAGTTTATTTTCTAGGTATTTCATTCTTTTGGTTACTGCTGTAAATGAGATTGTTTTCTTAATTTTTCTTTCTACTTCTGCATTATTAGTGTATAGAAATGCAACAGATTTCTGTATATTAATTTTATATTCTGTGACCTTACTGAATTCATTTATCAGTTCTAGTATGTTTTTGGTGGAGTCTTTACTATTTTCTATACACAGTATCATGTCATTTGCAAATAGTAAAATTTTTCCATCTTTCTTACCAATTTGGATGCTTTTTAATCTTTTTCTTGTCTAATTGCTGTAGCTAGGACATCAAGTCTAATAAAAGTGGTTAGAGTGAACATCCTTGTCTTGTTCCTGATTTTAGGGGAAAAGCCCTCAGTTTTTCACTATTGAGTATGTTATTATCTGTGGGTTTTTCATAAATGGACTTTATTATGTTGAATTATGTTCCCTCTGAACCTACTTTGTTGAGGGATTTTATCATGAATGGATGTTGTACATTGTCAAATGTTTTTTCTGCATCTATGGAAATGATTGTATAGTTTTTATCTTTTCTCTTGTTGATGTGATGCCTCATGTGGGCTGATTTGTGAATACTGAACAATCTTTTCATCCCAGGAACAAATTCCATTTGATTGTGGTGGGTTTTTTTTGTTTTTTTTTTATAATGGCTTTTTTTTTTTTTTTTTTTTTTTTTTTTTTTTTTTTTTTTTTTTTTTTTTTTAGGAGTGCTAGGGTGGGAGGGACACAGGGAGAGAGAAAGAGAATTCCAATCAGGCTCCACACTCAGTGAAGAGCCTGACATGGGACTCAGTATTCCCTGGGATCATGGCCTGAGCCAAAATCAAGAGTTGGATGCTCAATCAGCTGAGCCACCCAGTTGCCCTGGTGATGATTTTTTAAAATGTATTAGATTCAGTTTGCTAATATTTTGTTGAGGATTTTCACACCTATATTCATCAGAGATACTGGCTTGTTTCTCTCTCTCTCTGTTTCACTTTTTGTACTGTCTTTATCTTTGTTTTGGAATCAGGGTAATGCTAGCCTCATAGAATGAATTTGGAAACTTTCCTTCTATTTTTTTTTTTTAATAGCTTGGAAAGAATAGGTATTAACTTTTCTTTAACCAATTGGTAGACTTCACTTGTGAAGCTGCCTGGTCCTGGACTTCTGTTTGTTGCGAATTTTTGATTACTGATTCAATTTCATTGCTGCTAATCTGCGTGTTCAAATTTTTAATTTCATCCTGATTCAGTTTTTGTAGGTTGTATGTTTCTAGGAATTGATCTATTTCTTCTAGGTTTTCCAGGTTGTTGACATAAATTTTTTCATAATATTTTCTTATAATCTTTTGTACTTCTGTAGTGTTCATTGTTATTTCTCCTCTTACATTTCTGATTTTGTTTATTTGGGTTCCCTCCTTCTCTCTCTCTCTCTCTCTCTCTCTCTCGATGATCTTGGCTAAAGTTTATCAATTTTGTTGATCCTTTCAAAGAACCAGTTCCTGGTTTCATTCATTTCTTCTATTGTATTTTTTCTAATTAATTAATTTAGTTAGTTAGTTTCTATTTATTTATGCTCTAATCTATTATGTCCTTCCTTCTACTGAATTTGAGTTTCATTTGTTCTTCTTTTTCAGGCTTCTTTAGGTGTAAGGTTAGGTTGTTTGATATTTTTCTGGCTTCTGGATGTAGAGCTGTGTTACAATAAAATTCTCTCTTAAAACAGCTTTTACTGCATTCCAAAGATTTGGGACTGTTGTGTTTTCATTTTCCTTTGTCTTTGTGTATTTTTTAAATTTCCTCTGACTTTCTTGGTTGATCCATTCATTGTTTAGTAGCATGTTATTTAACCTCCATGTATTTGTGTTCTTTCCAGACTTTTCTTTGTGGCTGATTTCTATTATCATAGCCCTGTGGTTGGAAATGACAAATGATGTGGTTTCAGTTTTTTTTTTTTAATTTGTTGAGATTTGTTTTATGGCCTCATATTTGATCCATTTTGGAGAATATTCCATCTACACTTGAAAAGAATGTGTATTCTGCTGTGTTAGGATGGAATCTCTGAATATATTTGTTAGATTCATCTGGTCTAATGTGTCATTCAAAGCCACTGTTTATTGATTTTCTGTTTGTATGATGTATCCACTGATGTAAGTGGGGTGTTCAAGTCCCCTACTGTTATTGCAATACTATTGATTATGTCCTTTATGTTTATTATTAGCTGCTTAACGTTTATGGGTGCTTCCATGTTGGATGAATATTTATAATTGTTGCAACCTCTTGTTGGATTGTTCTCTTTATTATTACATAGTGTTTTTTGTCTCTTTTTATAGTCTTTGTTTTATTTTTTTAGTTTTTTTACAGTCTTTGTTTTAAAATCTATTTTGTTCAATATAAGTATTGCTACCCTAGATTCTTTTCACTTCCATTTGCATGATAAATGCGTTTCCATCACTTAACTTTTTTTTTAATTTTTAAAATTGTTTTATTATTTATTTTTAAGAAAGAGAGAGAGAGTACGAGTCAAAGAAGGGCAGATATAGAGAGAGACACAGAACCCAAAGCAGGCTTCAGGCTCTGAGCTGTCAGCACAAAGCCCAAAAAGGGCCTCGAACTCACAAGCTTTGGGATCATGACCTGAGCTGAAGTCAGACACTTAACCAACTGAGCCACCCAGGCATCCTGTCTATCACTTCATTTTCAATCTGCATGTGTCTTTAGGTCTGAAATGAGTCTTTTGCAAGCAGCATTAAATAGGTCTTGTTTTTTTGTCTATTCCAACACCCTATGTCTTTTGATTGGAGCACTTAGTACATTTATAAAGTAATTATTGATAAGTATGTACTTATTACCATTTTGTTACGTGTTTTATGGCTGTTTTGTAGTTTGTATTTCTTCCTTTATTCTCTTGCTCTCTTCTCTCATGGTTTGTTGGTGCTCTTTAGTGATATACTTGGATCCCTTTCTCTCTCTCTGTCTCTCTTTTGCATATCTATCACTGTGTTTTGATTTGTGGTTACCATTAGGTTTGTATATAAAATCTTCTGTATATAGCAGTCTATATTTTCTGGGTTACTTATACTGATTTGGGTGTTTTCTAGTTGTATCCATGGAACAAGGTGAGCTTAGTGTCCTCTTATTCTGCCATCTTCCTTGGAAGTTTCTACTTTGTATTCTTACTACTGGTATATTTGGCAGCCTACTCAGCATTCTTGCATCCCCTACATGTTGATTATTATCTCTCTTAGAAATATAAGTTTTTCTTTACTTTGCATGCACTGTATTTTCTGGCAGAGACCTTGACATAGAGGTGATACCTATTTTTTGATATACTATCTATATCTTAAGACTCAAGGCCAGCATTGTACCCCAAAGTTAATTAGTTTCATATTAACTTGTTAAATGCGTCATATTTACCAAACTTGTCTTACCTTTAACTTGTTACTAGTAAAATTCTCATTTTCTTTCAAATGAACTACAACTGAGTCATGTCACTCAGTTTGCACCTTTCTGTAGTTAATTTTTGTTTTATGAATGCATAATCTTCACTTAATTCTGTTAAAATCACTTTGTTGCTTTTGGCTCCTTTTCCCAGATTTGAACTGATAATTTCAGAATAACACTCACAGAAGTGAGGGAAGCCCTCTATCCAAGTGACATTGAAAATGTATCTATTAATTGACTTGATAAAACATTTCCATTTGGCACATTTCAATAAAATACGGGATCTTGTTGATAAAAACCCACTGGGGTATTTACCTTACTTATATTATCTTTCCTTTTCAAGTAGAAATAGACATCCTGCTTGTGCCCCATGTGTATGATGTGTTGAATTATGTCCTTCCAAAAAATATATGTTGAAGTCTTAATTCCTGGTACCTCAGAATGTTATCTTAGTTGGAAATAGTAACCTAATAGAGATAGTCCAATTAAAATAATGTCTTAATACAATGTAACTGCTGTCTTTATACAAAGAGGGTTTGGACACAGAGACAGACATGCACAGAAGGGAAATATGTGAAGACACAGGAGGAATGCAGCCATGTGACTAAAGGTATGCATTTGTGAACCAAGGATTGCTAGCAAGCACTGAAAGCTAGAAGAGTTAAGAAAAGATTGTCCCTTACAATGGTCAGAGAGTATGATTCTGATGACACCTTGATTTCTCATTTGTAGCTTCCAGGACTGTGAAACTATGTTGTTTTAAGTCACCCAGGTTTTGATACTTTCTTATGGCAACCCTAGTAAATTAACGCAAGTATTTGAATGATGCTCTTTTCCTTCTTCTGCTTCTCATGGTAGCATAATTAATTTTCCTCCGTTTGTAACCACTAAAACTTCAAAAGGAAAGTTTCCAAAGAATCAGCACCAATAGCTATTACCTTATAGTGACAAAATAGTAGAATAATGAGACTTCCAGACAAATGAAGTTTTGCTAACACCATCCGTAAGTGTTAGGACTCAGATACTCAGATATTCATGTGTGTGCTTAGAACATGCATTTCACCTCTTAAAAATGTCTGTAGAGATAAAGGCAGGACTTTTGTTTTAAGTAGTATTGGTATTATAAATTCAAAATAATCTACCTTAAAAAATCAATAGTAACTTCTGAAAGTTGTACAAAATAAATTAGCTATGGTTATGTATAATTATTTTATACAGGAGAAACAATTAGCAGGGCTTTCATATTGCTTTATGAATCATTTGAATTTATACAAATAATATCATCAGTAACTCTCTGTGTTTAGTTCTGTTTACTTTCCTTATTCTCTTTCACAGTAAGATTGTGATTCTGAATATTTTTCCTGACATTTGGACTTCATAAGGTCTTTAGAAATACTGTAATTGAATTTTTTCACTCACAAAGTGTAGCACCCTGCCTTAAGTCAATATTGATACATTCATTTTTGTTAATAATACATGGGCACTTACTCTCAGGCAAGAGATGACCCCTGAACATTGAGCTTTTCTAAGTGCATGCAGTGCATTCTTAACTCACTGCTGATGGATTAGCCTCAAAGTTGTAGATTTTATAGTAGATTTATACCATGGTTGCTTAGTACCTGAGTTTGATGGCCGTATCATGTTATGTCTCCTTGGAGAGTGATATTCCAAATAGCCTTCAATAAAAGCAGCTCTCCCTGCCCCAGTTCTAAATGAAGAAGCACTTTCCTATGAGTACTTGTTCAAAAGAGATAATGTTCCATATCCATACGTGGAGGTCAGCAGGTACAGACTTTGTTCTCTAGAACTGTGATTTGGTTTCAATATGTATGTCAGTACTCTTGATTCAAAGATATGTGTACACCAAGACTACATTACTGGCATTCTGCTTGTAAAGAGCAGAACAAGTGTTAGCAAGACCGCTGAACCAAGCCATCTCTACTTCCTTCTCTGATAATCTCATTCATTGTCATTATGTTTACTGTGCTGATATCCAAATGGTCTCTCCTAAGGAAACAGACTCAATATATTAGTTATGAGACATTCTAAGGTCATAGAAAGAGACTACAAAATTCTTGTTTTCACTCTTATTTCTTACTGGACAAAGTACTTTATGATCCAAAGTCATATATCCTTGAGTCTGTTTTAGGACTATACTTTTCAATGATATGTTTATTTGTCAGTATCACCCTGTTTGAATTATATGAATTCTTATTACATGTCAGTTAAATTAAAGTAGGAAATAATCCTTTATTATAGTTCCTTAAATTTTTTCCAATTATTTCATTTTACTATTCTTTCAGATTAATTTTTCAAGTTAAAATATTTTCTATTTTTACTGGGATTTTGTTTCATATACAAGTTATTTGGGGGACTAATGGAAAACTTTGCAATTATCAGTTCACTTTCATTAAGAAAAACAGTATATTTTTAAATTTATTTAATTCTTTTATAACTTTCTTTTCTTTCTCTCTCTCTTTCTTTCTTTCTTTCTATTTTTTTTTTGGAGAGAGAGAGAGAGAGAGAGAGAGAGAGATGTATGCCTAAGTGGGGGAGGACAGGGAGAGAGGAAGAGAGAGAATCTTAAGTAGGCTCCACGCCCAGCACAGACCCCTATGTGGGGTTCTATCTCACAACTGGGAGATCATGACCTGAGCCAAAATCAAGAGTCAAGAGCTTAACTGACTGAGCCACACAGGCACCTCCTTCATAACCTTTCTGAGTCAAGTTTCAAACAAGCTTCCATTTTGTGATGGATATCTTCAGATAAAGGGGGTAATATCCATTACTAATTGCATTTGTCTGATATGAACAAAAAGCTTAAGTATCATTAGTTTAAAGAAGATAGAGATTTGTTTTCTCTCCCATAATTAAGTCTGAACTTTGGTTGTCTAGGTCTACTATTGTGGCTTTATGGTGTACTTAATATTCCAGACTTCAGCTCTCCACTCACACTGCCATTCTTTAAACATGTAGCTTTCTTCTGAAGATTGCCTCATGGTTGAAAACTTGTGGCTGCAAAGCTAGCCGTAATATCTACAAAGCAACCGTTACAGGTACAATTCAGGAAAGGATGGGAAGGAGGGGAGATAGGGAGGACAACATGACTCATGAATCCCTGGGAGAGATTTCCTGGAAGTCCCACCCAATGATTTCTGCTTGTATATTATCAGACATGCAGGTCTTCAAATGTATCTGGGGAATGTAGGATTTTTTTTCTCTTTGATAGGCATAGTTCTACTTTAAAAATACAGTGAATCTTGGAGAAGGGGGAAGATGGCGGCATAGGAGGGTGCTGGGTTCATCTCGTCCTGCTGATCACTTATATTCCACCCACATCTGCCTAAATAACCCAGAAAACCACCAGAAGACTAGCAGAATGGACTCTCTGGAGACAAGCATAGACGAGAGGCCCACGGAAAAGAATAGGAAGGGCAGAGAGGCGGTGCATGCTACACGGACTGGCAGGAGGGAGCCAGGGTGGTGGAGGGGTAGCTCGCTGGGCAAGGCAGAGCCCCTGAAGTCTGACTTGCAAAAGCCGAGGGGCTGGAATCCATGAGTTCTGACAGTCAGTGGGACTTAACATCTGGAATGTTAAAAGTCAACAGCTCTGCTCTCAGACAGCGGGGAGGGTGAGAGGGCACCAGGAGGAAGAGTTGTTGAGCCCTGGAAGACAGAGCTCAGCCTTGCAGGGAACAAAGGCGCTGGCAAGCACCATTTCCCTCTCCCATCCCCCACCTGTAATTCCAAAGAGAACCAGTTCCTGTCATCGAACTTGCTTGTACCGCACAAACACCCAATGCTGTGCTTCTGTGGATCCATCCCTCTGATGGATTTGCCTCCCCATGGGTGCTGCAGGACCCTTCCCGCAGGGGACCACTGCTGGCAAAGGGAGCTAAGCCTGCCCCTCCCACCCCTGTGCACCTTGCAGATCCACCCTGGCTAATATGCCAGATCCCATCAAAGCAGCACCACAAGCCTGGCAGTGTGCAAGTAGCCCAGACAGGGGCCACACCAATCCACAGCGAGTCCTGCCTCTGGGAGAGGAAGAAGATAAGGTACACACCAGTCTGACTGTGGCCCCAGTGGTGGGCTGGCGACAGACATGGGGTCTGACTGTGGGCCGCCCACCAAGGCAAGTTACTACGGACAGCACAGGAGAAGTGCCCTGCAGTTCCAGCGCCACCCCAGGGACTACTTAAAATGAGAAACGGAAGAATTCTCCTCGGAAGAAACTCCAGGAAGTAGCAACAGCTAGTGAATTGATCAAAAACGATTTAAGCAATATACAGAAGAAGAATTTAGAATAATAGTCATAAAATTAATTACTGGACTTAAAAAAGTATAGAGGACGGCAGAGAATCTATTGCTACAGAGATCAAGGGACTAAGAAATAGTCAGGAGGAGCTTAAAAATGCTATAAATGAGGTGCAAAATAAAATGGAGGTGACCACAGCTCAGATTGAAGCGGCAGAGGAGAGATTAGGTGAATTAGAAGATAAAATTATGGAAAAAGAAGAAGCTGAGAAAAAGAGAGGTAAAAAAATCCAAGGGTATGAGGGGAGAATTAGAGAACTAAGTGATGCAATCAAATGCAACACTATCCGTATAATAGGAATTCCAGAAGAGGAAGAGAGAGAGAAAGGGGCTGAAGGTGTACTTGAACAAATCATAGTTGAGAACTTCCCTGATCTGGGGAAGGAAAAAGGCATTGAAATCCAAGAGGCACAGAGAACTCCCTTCAGACGTAACTTGAATTGATCTGCATGACATATCATAATGAAACTGGCAAAATACAAGGATAAAGAGAAAATTCTGAAAGCAGCCAGGGATAAACACGCTCTAACATATAAAGGGAGACCCATAAGACTAGTGGCAGACCTATCTACTGAAACTTGGCAAGCCAGAAAGAAATGGCAGGAAATCTTCAAAGTGATGAACAGAAAAAATATGCAGCTGAGAATCCTTTATCCAGCAAACCTGTCATTCAGAATAGAAGGAGAGATAAAGGCCTTCCCAAACAAACAAAAACTGAAGGAATTCATCACCACTACAAGCCCTACAACAAATCCTAATGGGGATTCTATGAGTGAAATGTTACAAGGACCACACAGTACCAGAGACATCACTACAAGCATGAAACCTACAGACATCACAATGACTCTAAACCCATATCATTCTATAATAACACTGAATGTAAATGGACTAAATGCTCCAACCAAAAGACATAGGGTATCAGAATGGATAAAAAAACAAGACCACCTATTTGCTGTCTATAAGAGACTCATTTGAGACCTGAGGACACCTTCAGATTGAAAGTGAAGGGATGGAGAACTATCTATCATGCTACTGGAAGTCAGAAGAAAGCTGGAGTAGCCATACTTACATCAGACATACTAGGCTTTAAATTAAAGGCTGTAACAAGAGATTAAGAAGGGCATTATATAATAATTACAGGGTCTATCCACCAGGAAGAGCTAACAATTATAAATGTCTATGTGCCGAATACGGGAGCCCCCAAATATATAAAACAATCACAAATATAAGAAACCTTACTGATAAGAATGTGGTAATTGCAGGGGACTTTAATACTCCACTTACAACAATGGATAGATCATCTAGACACACGATCAATAAAGAAACAAGGGCTTGAAGGATACATTGGATCAGATGGACTTGACAGATATATTTAGAACTCTGCATCCCAAAGCAACAGAATATACTTTCTTTTCGAGTGCACAGGGAACATTCTCTAAGATAGATCACATACTGGGTCACAAAAAAGCCCTTCATAAGTCACAAGAATTGAGATCATACCATGCATACTTTCAGACCACAATGGTATGAAGCTTGAAATCAACCACAGGAAAAAGTTTGGAGAACCTCCAAAACCATGGAGGTTAAAAGAACATCCTACTAAAGAATGAATGGATCAACCAGACAATTAGAGAAGAAATTTAAAAATACATGGAAACAAATGAAAATGAAACTACAACAATCCAAATGCTTTGGGATGCAGTGAAGGCAGTCCTGAGAGGAAAATACATTGCAATCCAGGCCTATCTCAAGAAACAAGCAAAATCCCAAATACAAAATCTAACAGCACATCTAAAGGAAATAGAAACAGAACAGCAAAGACACCCCAGTGCGAGCAGAAGAAGAGAAATAATAAAGATCAGAGCAGAAATAAACAATATAGAATTTAAAAAAACTATAGCGCAGATCAATGAAACCAAGAGTTGTTTTTTTTTGAAAAAATAAGCAAAATTGATAAACTTCTAGTCAGGCTTCTCAAAAAGAAAAGGGAGATGACCCAAATAGATAAAACCATGAATGAAAATGGAATTATTACAACCAATCCTTCAGAAATACAAGCAATTATAAGGGAATACTATGAAAAATTATATGCCAACAAACTGGACAACCTGGAAGAAATGGACAAATTCCTAAACACCCACACACTTCCAAAACTCAAACAGGAAGAAATAGAAAACTTGAACAGACCCATAACCAGCAAGGAAATTGAGTCAGTTATCAAAAATCTCCCAACAAATAAGAGTCCAGGACCAGAGGGCTTCCCTGGGGAATTCTACCAGACATTTAAAGCAGAGATAATACCTATCCTTCTCAAGCTGTTCCAAAAAATAGAAAGGGAAGGAAAACTTCCAGACTCATTCTATGAAGCCAGTATTACTTTAATTCCTAAACCAGACAGAGACCCAGCAAAAAAAGAGAACTACAGGCCAATATCCCTGATGAATATAGATGCAAAAATTCTCAATAAGATACTAGCAAATCGAATTCAACAGCATATAAAAAGAATTATTCACCATGATCCAGTGGGATTCATTCCTGGGATGCAGGGCTGGTTCAACATTTGCAAATCAATCAATGTGATACATCACATTAATAAAAGAAAAGATAAGAACCATATGATCCTGTCAATCGATGCAGAAAAGGCATTCGACAAATCCTTGAGAAAGTCAGGATAGAAGGAACATACTTAAACATCATAAAACATACTTAAACATCATAAAAGCCATTTATGAAAAGCCCACAGCTAATATCATCCTTATTAGGGAAAAACTGAGAGCTTTCCCCCTGAGATCAGGAACACGACAGGGATGTCCACTCTCACTGCTGTTGTTTACTATAGTGTTGGAAGTGTTAGCATCAGCAATCAGACAACAAAAGGAAATCAAAACATCAAAATTGGCAAAGATGAAGTCAAGCTTTCACTTTTTGCAGATATGATTTTATACATGGAAAATCTGATAGACTCCACCAAAAGTCTGCTAGATACATGAATTCAGCAAAGTCACAGGATACAAAATCAATGTACAGAAATCAGTTGCATTTTTATACACTAATAATGAAGCAACAGAAAGATAAATAAAGAAAATTATCCCATTCACAATTGGACCAAGAAGCATAAAATACCTGGGAATAAAACTAACCAAAGATGTAAAAGATCTGTATGCTGAAAACTATAGAAAGCTTATGAAGGAAATTGAAGAAGATATAAAGAAATGGAAAAACATTCCGTGCTCATGGATTGGAAGAATAAATATTGTTAAAATGTCAATACTACCCAAAGCTATCTACACATTCAATGCAATCCCAATCAAAATTGCACCAGCATTCTTCTCGAAGCTAGAACAAGCAATCCTAAAATTCATTGGAACCACAAAAGACCCCGAATAGCCAAAGTAATTTTGAAGAAGAAGGCTAAAGCGGGAGACATCACAATCCCAGACTTTAGTCTTTACTACAAAGCTGTAATCAAGACAGCGTGGTATTGGCACTAAAACAGACACATAGACCAATGGAATAGAATAGAAACCCCAGAACTAGACCCACAAAAGTATGGCCAACTAATCTTTGACAAGGCAGGAAAGAATATCCAATGGAAAAAAGTCTCTTTAACAAATGGTGCTGGGAGAGCTGGACAGTGACATGCAGAAGAATGAAACTAGACCAGTTTCGTACACCATTCACAAAAATAAACTCAAAGTGGATAAAGGATCTGAATGTGCAACAGGAAGCCATCAAACCCTAGAGGAGAAAGCAGGAAAAGACTTCTCTGACCTCAGCCGCAGCAATTTCTTACTGACACATCTCCAAAGGCAAGGGAATTAAAAGCAAAAATGAATTATTGGGACCTCATGAAGAGGTCTTCATGAGGAGGACCTCATGAAGATAAAAAGCTTCTGCCCTGCAAAGGAAACAATCAACAAAACTAAAAGGCAACCAACAGAATGGGAAAAGATATTTGCAAATGACATATCGGACAAAGGACTAGTATCCAAAATCTGTAAAGAACTCACCAAACTCCACACCCGAAAAACAAATAATCCAGTGAAGAAATGGGCAGAAAACATGAATAGACACTTCTCTAAAGAAGACATCCAGATGGCCAACAGGCACACGAAAATGTGCTCAACATAGCTCCTCACCAAGGAAATGCAAATCAAAACCACATTGAGATACCATCTCACGCCAGAGTGGCTAAAATGAACACATTAGGAGACTATAGATGCTGGCGAGGATGAGGAGAAATGGGAACCCTCTTGCACTGTTGGTGGGAATGTAAACTGGTGCAGCCGCTCTGGAAAACAGTGTGGAGGTTCCTCAAAAAATAAAAATAAATCTGCCCTATGACCCAGCAATAGCACTGCTAGGAATTCCAAGGGAAAAAGGAGTGCTGATGCATAGGGGTACTTGTACCCCAATGTTTAGAGCAGCACTTTCAACAATAGCCAAATTATGGAAAGAGCCTAAATGTCCATCAACCGATGAATGGATAAAGAAATTGTGGTTTATATACACAATGGAGTACTACGTGGCAATGAGAAAGAATGAAATACGGCCCTTTGTAGCAACGTGGATGGAACCAGAGAGTGTTATGCTAAGTGAAATAAGTCATACAGAGAAAGACAAATACCATATGTTTTCACTCCTATGTGGATCCTGAGAAACTTAACAGAAGACCATGTGGAAGGGGAAGGAAAAAAAAAAGGTTAGAGAAGGAGGGAGCCAAAACATAAGAGACTTAAAAACTGAGAACAAACTGAGGGTTGATGGGGGATGAGAGGGAGGGGAGGGTGGGTGATGGACATTGAGGAGGGCACCTGTTTGGAATGAGCACTGGGTGTTGTATGGAAACCAATTTGACAATAAATTTCATATTAAAAAAAATACAGTGAATCTTAAAAAAAAATACACTGATTCTTTCCTGGAATAAATAGATACTGAGTAGGATCAATCCATGTACATATTTCTACCTCCCATTCCAATTTCTTATTATTTTATATATCAAGAAAAATTCAATATTGAAATTTGTTTTTAAAAATACAGTTATGAATAACTGAATGACAGTATAGCTACATGATTAACCTAGTAATGAATCCTCAGTTATCTTTGCTGCCTAGTACTTTCTACCATTGATCATTTACTATTATCTTACCTCCTAACAAACAATGGAGATCTTGCATGACTACAGCAGGCTGGGAACAATATATGTGTTCAAAATGCAACTATAAAACTGACCTGTAACTCACAAGTTCTTTTAAGATTTTTTTTAATGCCTCCACTGCCAATTATGCCATCGAGTAACTCAATTTTCCCTCTACTTTTATCAATTTGAACTACTGTTAGTTTTTTTCATACAGTATGCTATCACTTCATTTAGGTATGACATAAATACTTGATTCATTGATTAAATTCTGATTCTATTATCTCATTAGCCTGAGGGAAAATAGTATGATACTGTTATTTACCATATTCTTTTTGTGATGGCAAATCACACTTTCAATTTATTAAAAAAAACTTAGGAAGTAGAAGTCTAAGTGTATGAAAATGTCTCCCGATCACAAATTAGCCCAGCATTTTATCCGAGTTCTGTCAGAAACAGAAATGACTGCTAGTATTGCAAAGAGAGAAAATTCAATAGTGGTAATTGGATACAAGGGTGATAGAAGACTTGAGAATTTATGCAGAGAAACATGAAACAACCCAGCCAGTAGAAACAGCATGAATCTACTACCGCACCCAGGCTGGAGGGACACGGGAGACAATATTATGTCAGTCCAAAAGCCTAAATTTACAGCTGAAATGGGAATAGTATTACTGCCCTGTTCTGCTCTACCCAACCTTATGAGAGCTGGGACTGTGTCTGTTCAATGGTAGCTAGACCATGGAGGATATTATCTAGAGACGATGTCTGAAGTAGAGAGAATTTGGGACAGACAGCACAACTTTTGATTTCCTTGAGTCCTCTAATCTCTCTGCCCACTAGCTCTCAATGACCAGAGATGGATGGGCAGTGAGGAGCGCACTTGTTGGGATGAGCACTGGGTGTTGTACGTAAGCGATGAACCATAGCAATCTAACCCCCAACACCAAGAGCGCATTTTACACATTGTGTGTTAGCAAATTTGACCAAAAAATTATTGTTTTTATTAATTAATTATTTATTAAAAATAAATAAGGTATAAATTGAAAAAAAATAAAACAGACTGTCAAAAAAAAAAAAAAAACAACACAACAAGTCGGTAGGAGAGTCTGGGAAATTCAGTTCCCTGTGTTAATATCAGATCAAGGAAAAGGCAAGTAAATAGGTCTGAGAGCAAATAGACAAACGATAAACACACCTCTTTGTTTTCCCTATAGATACTTCTCCATGCTTTTCTGCTCAAACCTGGGGTTCTCAAGAGTGACCTCCATGGACTACATACATCACCTCTCTTGGCTTTTGACGTCCATTTGTGTCTAGTACTGGTTGCAGATTGGAGAGTTTAGAGAAAGGCAGTTGTGGATATTTATTCTCCTAATTCCTTGTATGCCAGATATAATCAGTCCTATCGTTGGTCCTCTTTTTCCTGGTTCTGGCTCCTGGGTTCCAGTAACTTTGTTCTCCCATTTCCCTCTTTGGGTTTAGATGTGGTTAAAGTTGTTCTTGCTAGTTCCAGCGTACTTCATCATCCCTTATTGGTTCTTTTAAATCTGCAAATATATTTGTAAATACTTCATGAAACTATCAATTACGTTAAAAAAAAGAAATAGAAATGAATGACTCAACCTAAAATAAATAAATAAACATCTTACCACATTATAAGTTAGTTATAGCTGAGTAAAACTGAAATTTAAAGAAAAGTAGTACACTTCCTTGAAAAAATATGTTTTCTATAATATATTTCTTAATAAAATTGTAAGTAGGGAAACGGTGGCCTTAAATCTTATTCCTAACCAACCTTTGCCCTCTTTCTGCCCTCCAAATGTTCAGTTTCAATTGCCTTTTGGCACTAATAGCAGATGGTGGTGGAGGGCCCTCTTGCTACTTTTGGAGTTCTTTGTTAATTCCCATATAAAATTTGAGTCTTGCGGGACACCTAGATGTACTTACACTTCTTAGATTTTTTATTAAAAATTCTAGCAACCTCAGGAATCATTTCAGACCTTGCAGCCTCTTGAACTTAATTGTTTTCCAAAAGATCTTTTACATGTAGTGGATGAAATTAAGTTTGACAAGCTGAAGCAAACGAGATTTAGTACCTTTGTGCTTTGCCATTTTTCAGCTTCATGTTCACTTTGCATTTTGCAGTTCACTTTTTCTTGGTATCTTAAAATGTCGCCTCCCCCTACACAGAGCTCACACCCGCCCCCCCTCACCACTGCCAGCTAGGAGACATAGAGAGCAAAATTGGATAAAAAAATGTTCTTAGCTGCTGAGTTTTGTGTTTCCTGTGAATTTTTATAACAAAGAATTTTAACCATTGTGTTAAACTTAAAAGCTACTATTTCAATAAAATGGAATTTTGCCAAAATGTTATAAAATAGCATACTATGTATGTAGTAAACATCTGATCTAATAATTTCACAGCAGCTCCTCTATTTAATGTGGTCTAAACATTTCATGTGTGGAGTCAAAAAATAATTGACATCATTTCATGACCTTCTAAAATATATGGGTCCCTCTGAAACCCATCTCTATGGTAACTAGGAAAAAATTTCCCAAATGAGATAACATTGATGCTAGCATTAGTTTTTTATTTTTTGTTTTCTTCTTCAAGTTTATTTTCTCATTGACTATGTTCTTTTAGAAAGAATTTTTATTAGTTGTTTTTTAATACATCCTTCACATTTTGACTGACACTTTGGTTTTTTTTTATAAACTTTCCTCAGTCTTCTTTTTATTTTTCTGTTTCTTTCTTCCCCCAGTTTTATTGAGACGTAACTGAGATGTAACATTATGTAAGTTTAAGGAGCAACATACTGATTTTATATATATATATATATATATATATATATATATATTGCAAAATGATTACCATCACAGTGTTAGCTATACCTCCATCATGTCACATAATTACCATTTCTTTTTTTGTGATGATAAAATTTAAGATCTATTCTCTTAACAGCATTGAAGTTTATATAATACAATATTCATTAACTATAATCTCCATGTGGTACATTAGATCCCCAGAACTTAGTTATCATATAGCTGTAAGTTTGTATACTTTGGCCAACATCGCCCCATTTCCCCTACCACTGGTAACCATCATTCAACTCTATTTCTATGACATTGATTTTTTTTGGTTCCACATATAAGTGAGATCATACAGTCTTTGTCTTTCTCTGTTCGACTTATTTCACTTAGCATGAAGCCCTCAAATTTAATCCATGATATTGAAAATGGCAGAAATCCTTTCTTTTCACATGGATGAGTAATGTTCCATGGTATCTATACCACATCTTCTTTATCCATTCATCCCTTGATGGACACTTAGTTTGTTTCCATATCTTAGTTGCTATAAATAGCGCTGCAATGAACATCGGAGTGCAGACATCTCTTTAATATCCTGCTTTCATTTCCTTTGGATATATATCCAGCAGTGGGGTTGTTGGAGCATAAGACAGTTGTATTTTTAATTTTTTGAGGAAATTCCATTCTGTTTGCTATAGAGACTGTACCAATATGTATTTCTACTAACAATGCACAAGGATTCCCTTTTCTCTACATTTTCTTCACCATGTGTTATTTCTAGTCTTTTTTTATGATAGCCTAAGTATGAGACGTCCTGTGTCTGATGATAAGGGTGTTGCTTTCTTCCTGGTACAGGGAAGGCATCTTCCATATGGAGTTTTTAATCTCCTGCTTTCAGGAAGAAAAAGGAGAGGTCAGAGAGCCTTCCTGGCACCTGCTGTTTTTCAGGTGACTTTAGCTCACAATAACCCTTAAGCTTAATTGGTATACTTTGGAGTAACATATTATGCTAACTTTCAAGTATTAAAGGAACTCTTTTTGCCCTTAAGAGCTCTCTTCCATACAATAATAACATCAGAAATGACAATTGAAGAAGTATAGACCTCCGATAGATTTCGTTTATTTACATGGTTCATGAAAAGGGCATTAGCAGACAAAATAAGTCTCTGGAATGGAAGAAGTTCCCCCTTACACAGACCCAATTTAATTTCTTTGTATGTAATTTAAATTCTTTTCTTCCTTATATTGTTCTTTGTTAAATGCACAAAATTCTCTAAAAAATCCTTCTCAGACTCTCTCTTAAGTCAGACTATTTAAACAACATCTTTTTGCAAAATACTTTTTTGCTAGCTACTAC
Organism: Prionailurus bengalensis; assembly: GCF_016509475.1. NCBI lineage: Eukaryota > Metazoa > Chordata > Mammalia > Carnivora > Felidae > Prionailurus > Prionailurus bengalensis. Next base: position 169,983,540 of record NC_057344.1, on the reverse strand, counting down.
TGACTTAATTAACATACGACCTTTTCCACTATAATGTCATTTGTAAAAGGAGAGAGCCCTGTTGCTAAAGACTACTATGTATGGTTCATTCCTAGTTCAATCTTTGCTGAGCCCTCAGCTCTACTTGATCAAATGCCAATTATGCCCTTAATTTGCTACAATCCTACAAACCTTCTGTCTCCTTTTCCTTGCTCTGTCTGCCTACCCCCAGTGTGTCACAGATCTGTGTCTTTACTTCTGAATTCAATGGATTTAACTCATATTATCTCTAGTGACTACTCCTGAGAATTTTCTCTTCTTCAATTCAAGAGATTCTCTTTAAGAGCAATACCACTCAAAACATTGACCAGCATGAAGTGATTATCTCAGTGCCCAGAATGTAATAGGCATGCAATAAAAGATGACTGCTATGTTAGGATAATTCTTGTGACATGATAATCTTTCCTTCCCTTATTGTTTTATTGACCCCTCCTCATCTAACAAAATACTATTGACTTAAGTGGTAAGATAAGTGATCAATTCTCTTGGCTTTTTGTTTCCTTTCTTCCCAGAGAGAAGAGAGAATTCTGGGTAGAGGCAATACATCTTGACCCATAATTTGAGGGGAGAAGGATTCTCTATGAATCTAGAATAAATTATTGTGAGCTCTAGGAAGGAAAGATGAGACAAGAGAGCTGTATGTCTAAGAGCAGAGGGTTCCTGAGAGCTGCCAGACTGGGAACTGACATACGTACAGGCTGGTGGATGTCTCAGAGGCCAACTGTGGGAACTGATTACTGAGGTCTATATCCTTCCTTTTCTTCTCTCTTTGCTCCCTGATACTTTCATTAATTCTTAATCCTGAGGAGTTGTATTGAAGAGAGATCAAAGAAAGACTAATACTGTTTTCTCCCAACTGAGTCCTATGGGGATCAAAATAAGAATCACTTTATATCAGAGGAAAAAATATATACTTCTAACACAATTGAAAATGTGGACTATAACTTATAAAGGTTGTATTATTATTGTGATTATTATTCTAATTTCATTATTCTTGTTCTCTTCATTATCATTATCAAGTGAAAGGGCTTATAGAAAACAAATATCCTGGGGTCCATAATTCCAATGGTCTGGGGATGGGGACACATCACACAAATCAACTAGGATAAAAATTTAGCAACTTAATAACTTATAACCAGTAGTAAAAAGTTCATCTTTTACTTACATATTCCCATCACACACACACACACATAATAATGCATTCAGCTTATCTCACTGCCCACCTGAAGCCCACTGTCCCCTTATCAGCAAATATAATTATATTTTCATGGGCTTGCTTCACATTAAAATTTTTTTTTACCTCTCTCTTGCCCCAGTTTGTTCCCTCATGGTTTGTATAAATTCTCTTTCCCCTCCCATACCACTCAGCCCTGAGATATTGTGTGAATTTCTTTGCCCCTGGTTTTTACTCTTGGGAGCTTACACAGACAAGTGGGATTTTTAATTTTTTTTTCTGATACTTTTCTTTTTCTCTAAGCCCCTTTTTTATTTATAGTTTTTTTGCTATTTGCTATCCTCTTGTTGGGTTTTTTTCTTTCTTTCTTTCCTTCTTTTTTCTCTCTTGGCCATTCTCATAATACTTTTTTAAATGAATGTATGCTATATTTAAATATTTAAATCACCTTTCATATGAGGCAAATTAAGAATTCCAACCATATTATTACTAGAGATGTTTCTTTAACAGCATTTAAAAGAAAGGACAGCAACAGTTATTGCTATAAATGTCACTTCAAAAATATTTGTTCATTCACTCAACAAAGGTGTATTGAATATCCACTACACCACAGGCTTTATGCTAGTTCATGTAGTTGAAAGGATCCTGCACCTGTCTATGAAAACTTTGGAGAAGGTAGACATGAAAAAATTACAAAACAAAATAATCGTCGCTATAATGTAGATGTGTAATCTGTTCAGAGAAAATTTAGGGAAACACTTCAAAGAGAGACTAAAATCCTTAATTTGAAGAATTAAGTATACCACACCCCAAAAGAAAAGTTTTTTTTCCAGGGAAGGTAGAGGCAGGGTGCTTCAGACAGAGGGAAGATCATGTGAATCCACAGCGGAGTGAAACATGGGGGTCATTGTTGCTACAAGAGCATGGAGGGCTTGTTGTGTATGATTTTCAGAGGCAGATCATCATTACAGAGACTTAGGGTGGGTATGGCTCATGATAGTGAAGGATCTCCTTTACTAAGTAGAAACATTTATAGTTTATTGTGTAAAAGTTATGCTTCTCTAACTAAAGTATTAATGCTCTAAGGGTAGGCTCGGTTAAACACTAAAAGCTATAGATCAATATGGTGACTTCCCCAGGAAGATATGAGGGCACTCTACATTTTCAGTCTATTTTGAATTGGTATGTGGGAGATACTTTTTATACTAAAAGTCATATGACTACCTGTAGGAGAAGATAAAATCTACATGATATTTCAGATACAACGAGTTCAAAAATACTTGTCTTGCAGAGAACCACTTTGAATTTTCTTCGGTGTCCGGGATTCAGTCCCCTAATGCTCAATGAGGACATTGAGAGTTACTGCTTAGGGATGCAGAGCCACTGAAGAATTCTGAACAGGATCATGGCATCATCAGACTGGCAAGGGTGCAAGCCTGGACCGATGGTGAAAGATGGATTGGCACATCACAGAGATTAGAGGAAGGGAGACTAGCAGAGAGCCTAGGGCACCAATGCAAAGGATAGATGAAGATGGTGTTTCATGGTGTAATAAGTCTGTTGTTCAATTGATGATGGCTTTAAGCCTTACCTCTTCATTGTGATCCCTGTTTGGGGAAGCTGGTAAGAAAGTCTAGTGTTTTCTCGTTTGGCTCTGGAGGGTAATTCAAATCATACAAGCCCTTGCCCACACACTGTAACCCTCATCCTTACCCCAGATCCTAACCACAATAAATACCTCCAGCCAGTCTCCTTTCCTTCCCCTGTCAGGCCATTTTCAGACCAGCTTGGGAAGTCTGCCCTTAAATCTCCAGAAAGTCTTATTTTCTAAGTGACGAGACTTATCATACCCTCTTGGTATGTGTCTGGGATCACCAATTTGGACATCTGAACCAAATTTTGGGTAAGGGTGCATCCTGCTTCTTCACAGCGATCACAATACATAGGTAAACATTTAGGATATGAGAAGGCAAAAGTGGTGATTAATTGGATGAGGGGATAAAGGAGATGATAGAATCTCTCAGTGTGGTAGAGAATGAGGCCAAATCACACATATGGAATCAGAGTTGCTAAACATCTGCCAATAAGTGGGTTTTCAAAGACTAAAAAAAAAAAAGAATGAGTAGAAAGGTAAATCAAAAAGAAAAGTTGTCAAAGAAAGGCCTTTTGTATCTGAATCTCTTTGGCCTTTCACCATTAAATATATTCATGACTTAATTTTAAGAACTGGAACAAGGTTACATGATACAAGAGAAATAATTTTTAAAATTATTTTAAAATAATAATAATTTATTATTATTGAAAATAATTTACCTGAAGGATACACATACACACTTAATCTAATTATTATGGTGGATCTGGATGTCTAAGACCGTGAGAAATTAGAGGAGAGCTAAGGGGCCCATTTGTTCATTTCCAACATTCTATCCCAAGATTGATATGCTTTGGATTCATTTGGCAGTTTGCCACCAGCTTATTTTTTCCCCTAAAATGCTATTTTTATATTACAGCTTTGCTTAAAAACCTTCAATAGTTTCCCTCTGCCTATACAAGAATATAAAACAAGGCAACTCCCTTGCAAAGCCATTAATTTCTTCAAGAGTCTAGTTCTAAACTTCCATTCCATCATAATACATTTTCAACACAATATAACCTTTCCCCTCCAGCCCATGAGGTCTACCCATTTTCTCAAAATATACTGTGTATTATTGATATGTCACAGTAGTTTTACTCATACCTATTTTCCCTGCCTGAAAAGTTCTTTTCTTCTCTGTTCTTTTTTTCTACTCTTTACATACCTTTCTTTTTTCAAACTCTGACTAAGCCCTCCCTGGGATACTGGCCCTGAGTAAGCAGGGATCACTCACTCCTTTAAACCATTTTTGTTGTTGTTGTTCTCACATTTCCATTTTATTTTATTCATTATTTAAAATATATATTCTTAGAGTTTGAGGACACATGTCAACTCTGCCATCAAGCAATTTTCAGTGTGAGGAGAAAACAAGTATTTAGGCAATTTATGGATTATTATTTTATCTTCCTCACTTGAGGAAGTATCACATGAGATGGTTAAATCTCATAGGAGTTAACTTATAGATGGTTAACTAGATCGCATGAGATAGTTAAGTCTGGTAGGTGTTTGATCATGCATAAGTGCCCAGTATATTATGTTTGGAAGGCACCATTTTTGCCTTTCTTTATGTTTCCCTGTGACTCAGCCTTTCGTTTGAGCAACACATGGCTTTTCTCTGTCATCTCACTCATTTCTCTAATTATGGGGGGGAAAAGGCTAGCTTGCTTCATCGGCACTTACTCTAACTCACGTTTTCCAATATTTGTATTCTCAGTAATGAAAGTGGTATCTTGATCCCCATATGCTTGACTCCTATATTGATCTTTTTCTTAGTTCTGAAGTCGATTTGGAGGACCAGGATAATAGCGATTAGGCCCACTCTTACCCCAGCATGCTTCTTTGTACATGAAGTTACGCAAGACATATTTGACCAATTTTCCCCCTAAAATAATGGTTTCTAAAGTAAATTTTTGGCGACAGAAACAAGTTTGGTGTATACCATTGTCTACACAGCTGCTGTTCTTATCCCGAGAGGCTACAATGAAGAAAATGATCTCATTAAAGTTCAAGTATCTAACTACAGGTCCAATTTGAATTCTTAATTGTGGTACATAGCATATTATTTTTAAAATTACCCTTTTCTGGGCGCCTGGGTTGCTCAGTCAGTTAAGTGTCTGACTCTTGATTTCGGCTCAGGTCATGATCTCATGGTTCCTGAGATCCAGTCCTGCTTTGGGCTCTGCGGTGACAGCACAGAGCTTACTTGGGACTCTTTCTCTCTCCCTCACTTTCTGCCCCTCCACTGATTTCTCTCTTTCCCTCTCTCTCTCAAGATAAATAAATAAACATTAACAAAATTCTTTTAAATACCTTTTTCATTAAGATCCGTTTATAATTTTGAGCGGGAAGAGATGACAGGGGCAGTATTACTGGATTATGACTCAGTATATTCTCTAAGTTCATCTAGCTCTTGCATTTTTTCATCTCCTCAGTGAACATGATGAGTTCCTTCTATGAATGAGGCTGCCAGGCGCTGGGGTGGCTCGGTTGGTTATGCTTCTGACTTTTGCTCATGTCATGATCTCACTGGTTTGTAAGCGTGAGCCCCACGTCAGGTGAGGGTGAGCCCTGACTCTCTCTCTCTCTCTCTCTCTCTCTGCTCCTCATGGGATTCTTTGTCTCTCTCCCTCTTTCTACCCTCACTCATTTGTGCCTTTTATCTCAAAAAAAAAAAAAAAAAGAGAATGAGGATGCCTATCCACAGACTGAAAAAATCACCCATTTTACTCTCCTATCTATGCCTCAGGTATACTTAGGGCACATTATATAAAATATGAGAAGATACAAAAGTTACCAATGGAACAAACCGATGTGACTTTTTTTTACTATGACAATATTTTCCTGTTTTACTTGAAAAGGCTGCTTTCTACTATTATAGAAAACTCTATTTGTTACATTAAAAAAAAAAAACTATAATACTACTTAAATAAGAGTCTCTTCAGCCACCTCTAAAATGTAGATAGCTAAGTTGTTAAACGCAAAGATTCAGAGCTATTAGATTAAGAAGTGAAAATGACATACTTGCTCAAAACTGCGTGGACAATTTAGGCTGAGAACACAATTTCCTGGCATGAAATTTAACCGTCTCTTAAAATAGATCCAGAGGATCTTGAATGACAATTGTTCTGTGTTGCTGTTTCATTTGAAAATTCAATGAATATGTATTGGACATCTAGTGAGTCTATTTTTTCTTATTTTACAACTTATTTTCCCTATAAAATCAGCATAACTATATTTTGGAAAGTTTGAAAAATAGAAGTGGAAAAGAAATCACTTATATTCACTCTTAACGGAACTATTTTTCTGGTTTGGGGTATGGTTTAGCCTCTTGGGTAACTTTGAACAAGTTATTTAACCCCTCAGAGACACTGATTATATTCTGAAATAGACAAAAATAAAATTAATTCTTGCTGAGTTGGAGTAAAAATTGGAAATACCATATAAAATTTTATAGTAAACTGATTCACCAAATCCACTTAAGAACAAGGCAAGGCATAAATAAATTTACAAGGTTATTAGAAAAAAATTATGTAGAGAATTATTTGTTTTGTTGTATTTCTTGTCAAGACTTTTGTAATAAATGTGGTTCCATCCATTTTTATAGTGTATGTAACACACACACACACACACACACACACACACACTCACACATTAGCCTGATCTTTCCCATAATATTTCCCAGAAGTCTCTTCTGGAGGATTCTGGAATGCTATCTCTTTAAAATAGCTGCACAATGGGCATTTTGGGTTTTTCCTAACCATCCTTCTGGGGGTTCCCTTCCTATATCTCTTTTGTTGGAAAAGCTACCTGTGATAGCTGACTCTACTAAGTTTCTTTCTTGGTTTATTTTTTCATTTCTAGAACACATCCAATGGTCACCTCATGAATCTCCTGGTTCAGATTCCCTAGAGACTAGCTGATGTTATGCAAGAAGAAAAAGCAAATATGTACCTAGAATATGTGTTAATTCCTACATACCTACAATGTGTTAAAATAAGCTGCTCCTTTCAGAGTGGAGAGTCCTGTGAAATCAACTCACCACCAGGGGGACTGTTGAAGAGATACTGTCATATTGAGGCTCAGAATTGTCCTTTGTTTCAGCAGGAGCTACATCAGCCTTGGTAGGTGAGACATCAGGAATACTCTTCATTCCTACCACCATGACTACTTTGTTCAAGAATCCACTGCTGCAAGGTAAGAATGTCCAAAGACAGGTGTTGGCTCATGTCAACTGTCTAAGCCATTCTGTCTATTTGATTTTTTTTAGTGCCTTTTCCATGGTGAGTACTCACTGATGGGCATTGGCATATAATACAAAGATATTTACACTGCATGATCACTCATCTACATGGATAGGTCCATTCACATGTTTCTTCCACAACTTTTAGTTCCTTACCTGCCAGTCTTTGTCTCTCCCGGTCCTTAAATAGAAAGTTAAGTCACTTTGCACTGTGAATTTATGTGCAACTTTTCTTTCTAAACAATGTGAAATATCAGGTGTAGTACAAAAAGTTTCTCCCACTGAAATTATTTTTCATGTCACTATTTCAGGGCCATTCTGAGTAGGACTGTTCTGATCAGCAATGTATTTTCAGCTTGTACTCATGTACTGGACTGACCTATTTATAAACCAAATTTGGCCTTTCTCCTCTTATATCCGTTTTTCATAAATTCTCCTTATCTAACTTTTTACCTCATCCACCTTGATCAGCCCTTTCAGATTCCACACCCATACACATATTACTGTGGGCCTTACTGATATGTGTTGACGATACCCTATAGCTCTTTTGGTTTGGTACTTCTTTTTATTATTTTATTATTTTTTAATGTTTATTTAATTTCAAAAGACACAGAGAGAGAGAGAGAGAGAGAGAGAGAGACAGAGCACCAGTGGAAGAGGGGCAGAGAGAAGGAGACACAGAATCTGAAGCAGGCTCCAGGCTCTGAACTGTCAGCACAGAGCCTGACGCGGGGCTCTAACCCACAAATCATGAGATCATGACCTGAGTCAAAGTCAGAAGCTCAACAAACTGAGTCACCCAGGTGCCCCAAGTACATCTTTTTTAATAAGCTAACATATCTTTGGATTATATTGTGATTTGGACTTAATTTTTTGTCTGGTATCTAGGAGAATCAGTGGAAATAGATCCTGAGGGGTATATATTTTTCTAAAATCCAGAGGCCTCTGCATCATCTTTTTAAAAACAGGAGCATGCTAGACTTTAATGGGAAGGAACAGACCACTTTGAAGGCCTACAAGTTTCAGGAGAAGCTCAAATGTCTCCAATAAAAATTTTAGGTTCCCACTCCTTCCTAAACTGAACCCTGATTTTTACATAGCACAATTGCTAGAGTTGACAAATAGACCTTCTCTGGAACTCTATTTCACTTATAATTAAGTCCTAGATCTGAGTCCTAGCTTTTTTGGCCTCTGGCATCATTAAACCTCATTGTCTTTCTCCAGTGCATCAATAACATGAGCAAATAGCATCTTATTCTGCTGCCATTTTAATAACTGCTTCTTCAGAACCTATCAAATGCCTGAGATAGTGCACCTGCTGGTGCATTTTCTTTAATTGATTTCCCATCCCACTTTACAATCAATGCACATTTTAAAAATTTCCCTGTTATAATATGCCAGTTGCTTTCATCACTCCAATTACCACCCATGATGCTGTACTTGTTGCCAGCCATCTGGTGATGATCTAGCTCCAAACTCTCATTTTTAGACTCTGCTTCCTCATCTACTTCTGGTAAGAATTGTTTTTCGTTGGGTTACTTGGGAAATAGTTTCGAGAAGGAAATTTGTATGCAAGAAGTTTTTTCAGGAATGCTCTCAGGAATGCTTGTGCAGAAGTGAGAGAGTTGGGTAGAATGAGAAGTTGAACTGCAATACAGAACACAGATGTCAGCTGATGCAGAGGGAGTTCTGGAGCTGGGATGGCCCTTCAGAGTTGTTGCAAACTGAGGACAGATGTCTTATTATTTATACCCTTCCTCACTGACCAGCCACTGGATGGAAGTAGGCTCTTCTGAGGGAGGGAACATAATTTTAGATAGAAATGCTCTCTTCAGTTAAGGACAATTTCCAAAGAAGTACTTAGTTGTGAGTATTCAGCAGCCAGTACACCCAGAATCTGGGGAGTCAGTGCTTCCATTTGCATAGAAGATGCCAGTGATGCACCGTAGCATTCCCTCACAGGGAAAAGGTGCATACAAGGTAAAATTTGAGACGTTATAGGTCTGAAAATGCTGTTAGTTTATGTTAATATCCAATCATAATTTGGGGCATAGAATTCTAGTTTAGAGAAATTTAGTCCCTCTGAATTTTAAAGCATTGCTCAATTGCATTTTAACTTCCAGTATATGGCAGGCAGCCACTAAAATGGTCACCTCCTGATATTCACATCTCTTTGTAGCCCTCTCCCCTTGAGTGTGGATTAGATCTGTTTACACAATGTTAATAGAATAATGGAGAAATGGTGGGATGCCATTTCTGACACTGGACAAAAAGACTGTGGCTCCTGTTTGGGACATTCACTATTTCATTCTCTCACTCTCTTATTCTGTTGAAGAGAACAGCCAACATGTATGTCCTGAATGGTTTTATGGTGAGGACTCCAGGGCAATGAATGGAGGTCTCCAAGAATCAGCAAGGACCTGAAGGCAACCAATAGCCATGGGTGAGTTTGGAAGCAGATTCTCCTCCAGTTGAGACTTGAAATAACAGCCACACCTTGATTGAGCCAGAAGCACCCACCTAGATCACTTGTAGGTTCCTGACCCAGAGAAATTGTGAGGTAATAGATATTTGTTGTTTTATGCTGCTACCTTTGGGTATGATTTTTTTTTTTTTATATAGCAATAGCTATATATATATGGTGTCTCCATCTAGAAGTTCACTGCTGTTTTCATCTGAATCTTTTATACAAACCCCTTTCCTTTTTATCTTCTTCCATCTTTCTCTATCATAGTCTGAAATTTTTTAGGACCTTTCCTTTGTTTCCAGAAATTTTAGTATTCACAGTGATGCGTTTTAGATGGCATCTATTTGTTTGCATTTACTGGGTGGAACATTCTTTGAAACTTTTTATAACATGTATTCAGTTTGGGTAGTTTTCTTGGGTTGATTATGTTTTATATTTTCTTACATTTCTTTTGGGAACCTTATAATTTTGTTTTATTGTGGACCACCAACACTGTTTTTTTTTAATTTTTATTTATTTTTTAATTTTTTCCTTCTAACTTTCCACTTACATGCCTTTGCTTATTCTTGTGGGATATTTCCTAAACCTTATTTTTGAAATTTTACTGAATTTTAAAATTTCTGTTGTAATATTTCTAAGAGTTAATTTTTTTTATAACGTTATGTTGATAGCATTATGTCTTATTTCAAGATCTTTTTTTGTTTTTGTCTCTGGATAGTAATGATAATGAGGTTTTAATTTATTTTCTAAGTTTTTATCTCCCTACACAGTTACTATTTTATTAGATATTTTCCTTCTGTTTGCTTTTCTCAAATCATCTTTAGTAAATTTATCATTTAAGAGTGATGCATTAAAAGGATGTTTGGAGGGGCGTCTGGGTGGCTCAGTCTGTTAAGCGTCTGACTTCAGCTCAGGTCATAATCTTGCAGTTTTTGAGTTCGAGCCCTGCATCAGACTCTGTGCTGACAGCTCAGAGCCTGGAGCCTGCTTCAGATTCTGTGTCTCCCTCTATTTCTGCCCCTGCCCTGCTTGCACCCTGTCTCTCTCTCAAAAATAAATAAACATTAAAAATTATTTTAAAAAAGGATGTTTGGAAGTTTTGTGCTTGCTAGTAAGGTTTGTTATTTGAGGCTTCGTGGTCCAGTATCATTGGGATACTGCTGTTAGTATGTTTAGGTCTTTCTTTTGGTCTAATCAGATTTCCAAGATAAGACTCTTCCAAGATAAAACCTGGAAGGTACACCTTAGCTGCCAAGTGAAGTAAGAATGTTGGAAGTTATGATATAATATGTAAATTTCTATGTACTCTCTGTTTTTAATATAACACTTCGGCCCTAAAATATGCTTGATATCCCCTCTGGTATGCAGGAAACCCTGTTCTTCCCTCCAGTACACTGCTAGGGTTTGGGAATGGACAGATCCTTAGTCATCAGCAAAGAGAAAACTATGTAGGCACCTGGCCGGCTCAGTTTGTAGAGCATGTAACTCTTGATCTCAAGATTTTGAGTTCAAGCCCCATGTTGGGTATAGAGATTAGTTAAAAATAAAATCTTAAAAAAATAAATAAATAAAAGGAGAGGAAAAACTCTGTGGAAACTTTTTGCCTAATGAGCTCTCTTTTAGTTTTCTATTGCTACCTATCAATCCCACCCTGAATCCAAAACTTAGTATGAATCAGCAACAATTTTATTATGCTTTCAGATCTTGTGGGTGAAGAATTTATTAAAAAATACAACATGGGTGGCTCTTCTCCCTCCAGGATACTTGGGGCTTCAGCCAGGGTGACATAAATGACTGGTATTGACACAAATAACTGGAAGACAGAGCAGCTGTGGCTGGACAATTCAAGTCCAAGATACTTCTGTCAGTCAAGATCCTGATGAAGATGCCTGCAACTGTCAATGAGAATTGCCTACCTGAGGTTTTTTCACCATGGTAGTCTCAGTGTTATTGCCCCTCTGACATGGCTCCAAAGCATGTATTCTGATGAACAAGGCAGAAGCTGCATGGCCTTTTATAACCTAGCCCCGGAAGTCACACTATATCACTTTTGTTGAACTCCAGTGGCAGAAGCAGTCACAAGCCTGTCCAAATTCAAGGGGAGGGTATGCAGTCTTCACCTCCTGATAGGAGGAGTTTCAAAGAATTTTGGGTTATGTTATAAAAGTACCATTGGGTTTAATTGCACTACCATTGGGTTTAATTGCACTTTTAAGTTTTTTTTTTTTTTCAATATATCCTTCTGGTTTTTGATCAACCTTAACTTCCTTATTCAGATGTACAAAAGCTTTTTGTGGTTCTGTGGTGTGAGTTTGAATGTTTCTTGGAATCTCTGCCAGCTAAAGATTCAGCTTTCTTTGATCTGCTAAGTCAGTTATCATGCATCCCTTTATTTTCCATCTTCTAAAGTGTAGAGATATTTTCTATTCCATTCTCTTTGCCTTTGGGATTTGTGCCCCACCCCATTTTTTTTTTTTTTTTGTCAAAAGTCACCTTCCATTTATTTTCATTTCAGTGATATTTAGGGAAAAAAAACAGCTAAATATGTATTATCAGTCAGCCACTTTAAAGTCTGTTCTTTCTTTTATAAAATCCTTAATATTTACCTAACAAACATTTATTGAAAGACTGCTGAATAGCTATGTGTCAAGGTTGTGCCATCTATTTTATATTCATTATCCTAGAATAATCTTATTTAATATCCATATCCTGTTTAATATTTATAATCCTTTGAATTTATACTATTAGCTCTGTTTTACAGATGGAGAAACTAAAGCTAAGGAAATTACATAAGTTTACCAGTCACTCATCTGGAAAGTGACAAACTTGGGACCAAAATTCAACTTCAGTAACTCCAGAGTCGATGTAATGTGCTCTCAAATATCATCAATGCCTACCATTCTGTCTTCAGGAAGCCTCGTAGTACAAATTTTGCTTAACACTGTAGTTAGCTATGATAATGATAATTTTATCAGAAGTAGGCAATGTGGGCCACCAGCTAAGTTGGTCATGATGAGATCCGTGTCTAATAACCTTTGGGATGACAATTTATTTTAAACCTTTTCTTTTTTAATGTTTTATTTATTTTTGAGACAGAGAGAGACAGAGCATGAGGAGGGGCGGGTCAGAGAGAGAGGGAGACACAGAATCCGAAGCAGGATCCAGGCTCTGAGCTGTCAGCACAGAGCCCCGACATGGGGCTCGAAATCACAAACTGCGAGATCATGACATGAGCCAAAGTCAGACAATTAACCGACTGAACCACCCAGGCGCCCCTGGGATGACAAGTAATACAGTATCTGTGTTCAAGAAAAGATCTATGTAAATCCTTTTTCTTTCTTCTCTCTTTTTTTTTTCAGTAAGGCAAAAGACTTTTTGTTTATTTATTTTTTTGAGTTTATTTATTCATTTTGGGAGAGACAGAGACAGCGCAGGTAGGAGAGGCACTGAGAGAGAGAGGGGGAGAGAGAATCCCAAGCAGGGTCCATGCTGCCAGTGCAGAGCCTGATGTGGGTCTCAGACTCAGGTAACCATGAGATCATGACCTGAGCTGAAACCAGAGTCAGGGGCTTAACTGACTGAGTCACCCAAGTGCCCCAGTCACAAGACTTTTTATATTTATTTATTTATTTATTTATAAAGTTTTATTTATTTTTGAAACAGAGAGAGACAGAGCATGAGCAGGGGAGAGGCAGAGACAGAGGAAGACACAGAATCCGAAGCAGGCTCCAGGCTCTGAGCTGTCAGCATAGAGCCTGACGCAGGGCTTGAACTCACAGACCGCGAGATCATGACCTGAGTCGTAGTCAGACCCTCAACCGACTGAGCAACTCAGGCACCCCACAAGACTTTTTAAAAGCCTGAAGCACTTGTTACTTAAAAGGCTTTTTTGATGAATTGTTTTAGGAAGCTAATGATTATTTTCTATGGCTCTAATGACACCCAAATTTACCAGTAGTCTACGCTACTGGGATTTTTGGTGTTTGTATTGAACATATTAGTATTGGTGTATTATATCACTAACTGTCTTCCAAAAACATTCACCATGGGAGGGTAAATTAAAATGGAGAAAAAAAGCATTAAAATCTGTCAATTTCTTACTGTGTTTTTGCCTTGAAGGTGGTGTCGGGAGTATCTATGGAGAAATTCAAAGGCAGAATACTAAGTCATCAATAACACAGGCCGCGTAACAATAGAAGTAAATGGCATTTTATTAAGAGTTTATCCCAAGTGGGGTGCCAAACACCTTCCCTAAATCACCTAATTTAAGACAAGCAGACAAGTACTCTTCCCATTTCTATTTTTAACTCAAGAAATTGAGGTACAAACCAAGGCAGTCATTTTTTCCCAGATGGTGAAACTGGTATTTAAAAGTGCGATAGCTGTCTGACTCTCGGACCCACCACGCTCTACTGCTGTGTTTATCAGACGTGCCAAATCATAAGGTTCACTCAGGTGAAAGTCCTGGATCCCTGATGGAATCTTACCGCATTATAATCTCCAGGGGATTAGATTAGCCTGAGATCCTACAGTTCGTAAAACGAACAAGGTGATTGTTTTTTTTAACCACTCTCATTTCGGCAAATACCATATTGCTTTCCATAGCCTCACTTGATTTGAGAAGCGATGATCAAATAAAGAGGTGGAGAATTGTTGGGTCTTTGGTGATTTCTTCTAGCCTGCTGAGTAGTAACCAAAGCATACTAGTTCTCTAATAGCTGCACCCTGTAATATCCACAGCAACTGCTAAGGCCACATTCCATCCAAACAGGCCCGTCAGAGGAATAGGTGTCCAGCGTCCAGATATGTTAACTACAGGATTCCATGCGTCCTGATGATCTTTGCTGCATTTCTTTCTCTCTTTGACACCTTGCAATTGAAAAGGCCTGATTCCTATGCTTAATTAGTTAGAATGCACAGGGCAGCGATAGTGTCTTATTTGTCTGAAGAGTTTGCTTCTTCTGAATTGGGTCGCACATCCTTCCTCACACTCTTATGTGTGTCTCCACACCACGCCTGGTTCTGCAGGGTCTTGCAGATATATACTGGTGCTGTCATTTGCTCGTATTCCCCACCTTCTTGCCTTCCTCCTATCTTTGTAGGTTTTCGTAGCCAACGTTTTATATATTTTTTTAATTTCTTAAATTTTTTAGAGAGAAAGAGTGTGTGAGTGGGGGAGAGGGGCAGAGGAAGAGAGAGAGAGAGAGAGAAAGTGAGAGAGAGAGATACAAAACTTTTAGGCTTCCCATCTCTGTGTTCCCCGGACATGACTTCATTTCTCCCCTTCCTCTCCTGCTATTTCTTCATAGGTCTAAAATGGGGCAAAGATACATTGAGAAGCATTCCGTTGGAGGAATAACTTCAGACCTGCTTTTGTGATACATCGCTGAGGTTCCAGTTACTTTTCGGGGAGATGCTATAAAATTTTCAAATACCTCCTCCATAAAATACTATCTTACTATAAGACACTTGGCGGTAGAGATATTAGTGTGAAATCAAATAAATAACAGATTCTGGAAACTTTAGTTTTAGTGATCTTTTTTGCTGAAATGATTAATATCCTTTCCAATATACCTACCTGAATTTCAAGGAGAGACTTAAGCTTCTCACAGAATTTAGCCTGTAGGCTATTATTTATAATCTTTGAAGAAAAAAATATCTCCACATCTAATATATACCTTTATGAAAACACTATATGTAATCTAAAAATATTTAAAATCATTTTATTTTGTCAGTAAAATATATCAAAGTTGAAGTCTCTCAAACTCTTCTCTTTTAGAAAAGTTGAAGCAAGGGGCTAAAATTGCCTTTACGCGTTCATTCAGAAGTGGTTGCAAAATGTTTCAAAAATATGATCTTCTTTGCTGAAATTGTAAAAAATAATCTTAAAGAGGCACTCACAGAACACAAGCTCCTTCTCTGGGAAAAAGAATCATCGCCTTTGTTATCCTGTGAAAATGCATCTTCTCCTTTTCAGCCGAGACGAAGACTTGATCTGTCCTTCCCTTTAGGTGCCATCTGTGTCCAAATGAGGCTGTTACTCTAACTCAAAACAGACTTGCAAGAATAAAATAATCAATCTTCATCATATTGCTGCACTTTCGACAGTTAATTTTCTAGAGTAATTTGTCATTGTGAGGAGCACAAGATTTGTCTGAATTTGTGTCAAAGGTTATTGACTGAATTGCCACCTCGTCTTTTCAGTCAATCTATAAATATGGGCAGAACCTAATGGCCTTCTTGCTGAGTGGATGAGATTGTCCAAGTTAGGCATCTGATAAGAGGTAGAAATATCTATTGTTTCACTCATTTCTTGTGGTGGTGCTGACTCAGTGTTAATCTTAGAAACTTCACTTAAATTTCCTAGCGTTTTATTTCTTTATTTTTCTGTAAAATGGGGCTACACAAAGGCACGACCATATTCTAGTTTCCACAAAAACTAATGTATGTATTAAAATGTATATCAAGAATGGATCTGATGACTTTGTGAGAATGGCCTTATGTTTTCCACAAAACTGAGGGTGAAAGGTACTTATTTAACTTCTATTGCATTTTTACGGATAGCTTCATAGACTGCTTTAATTTGTAGAAAACACATGTCATCTTTACACTAATAGTAATTATCAACACTTAGGTCTTATGCCTTGTTTGTATCCAGAGTCTTCTATCGGGAATACGTCTAGTGGTTATGTGAAGGATTTCATTATGCTTGCTGGCCTGTTACTTTCCTTGCTCACGTCAATAACCTGATAACAAAAGTTAGGTTATAGATTTTTATCAGGAAGTATCCATTCTCAATCCCTGCCAATGGTAGTGTTTCTTCAAGACTAGGGGAAAAAGCAAAGAGAAAAACAGTCCACATATTATGGTTAAACACTAAGAAAACACTTGGCTGGACATCTTTCTACATGGGTTATTGTAGAACAGATTAGCTTAAAAACACATCTAGCCCTGAAATACACAGTTGGATTATTTTTCATAGATACCAATTATTTTTGCTATTTTATTACAATCTTTTTCTTGCTGGTATGTGAATCCTCAAGGGCACAATCGTGGCAATGTTAACAACAGCAATAACTGCCATAGATAACTAACAGTCCTTAAACTCTCCCTGTCTGCTATACAGTGCTCTGGGTGCTTTATATGAATAATCATAGTTGACATTCGTAACAAACATAGGATCACGAAGAGAGCTCAAGAATGGATCCCCAAAGATGCCTGTGTCCCCTGTAACCAGTGAATTGCTACCTTAAATGGCAGAAGGGGATTTTGCAGATGGGATTAAAGCTAAGGATTTTAAACAGGCAGATTATCCTGGATTATCAGGGTGGACCTTTAGAAGTAGAAGAAGGCAGAAGAGTAGGTCAGAAAGATGTGACTACTGAAGAAAAGAGCAGGATGGACTCAACCTGCATTACTGACTTTAGAGATGGAAGAAGAAAGCCATGAGCCCCAACATGCAGCTACTTCTAGAAGCTGGAAATATCTCTCAACTGGCAAACAGCTAGGAAATGGAGACCTCAGTTGTATTTGCAGGGAAATGAATCTTCTAAGAATCCAAAGAACAAGGAAAGGGATTCTACCCCAGAGCCTCCAGGAAGGAATACAGACCAGCTAACACCTTGGTTTTAGCCTGGTGAGATCCATGTTGAACCTCTGATCTATGGAACTAACTATAAGATAAAGTTGTGCTGTAGGGTGCCTGGGTGGCTCAGTTGGTTAAGCGTCCGACTTCGGGTCAGGTCACGATCTCACAGTTTGTGAGCTTGAGCCCCGGGTTGGGCTCTGTGCTGACAGTTCAAAGCCTGGAGCCTGCTTCAGATTCTGTGTCTCTCTCTCTCTGCCCCTCCCCTGCTCACACTCTGTTTCTTTAAAAAAAAAAAAAAAAAAAACCTTAAAAAATTTGAAAAAAAAAAAGATAAAGTTGTGCTGTTTAAGTCATTAAGTTTGTGGTAATTTTTAAAGTTCACAATAGAAAACTAAAAAAGGGGTAAATAGCATCTCCGTTTTACAATGAGGAGACAGAGTTAGGATACAATTTTAAAAAAAGAAACAAAAACAAAACCTCAGTTTGGGGCGCTTGGGTGGCTCAGTTAGTTAAACGTCCACTCCTGGTTTCAGCTCAGATCATGATCTCAAGGTTCACGGGATTGAGCCCCATGTCGGGCTCTGTGCTGAGAAGTGAGAAGCCTGCTTGGGATTCTCTCTCTCTCCTTGTGCTCCTCCCCTGCTCGTTCTTTCTCTCTCTCTCAAAATAAATAAATAAACTTAAAAACAACAACAACAACAACAACAACTCAGTTCTAAGCAGAGTGCCTGGCATATGATAATGTGCACTTAATGTATTTGCATAATGAATTTATGACTAAATGAATAAATGGAGTTTTCATGTGTTCCTCCTAAACCACTGCATATTTAGTTCTCTCTTGGAGTAGGTATTTTCCTTGTGGAAATATTTTGATTAGTCCGTGATTCTATATGCCTAGTCTGTTAATATTATTGCTCTCTAAGGGTATCTATATGAGCCTTTAATAAATGTTCAGTATCACCGAAGAGAAAAAGAAAGAGCCATCCGAAGTTAGGTAATTACTATCCTCTTCCTTAAATTCAAAATGTCTACATTTGTGAGCTTTTATGTACAATTTGGAAACCATTTTGGAACCATCATATATTTTCTCTGTCCCTGGTATATTTAGCACTAATGGCATACATACAGACATGAACTTTGTGAGAGTTCTGTTCCGGGTATCCAGGGAAATGATGCCCATCTTTTTATACTACCCTCACCTTCTTCTTTTTCCCATAGTTAATTTCCATCTGCCACAGAGCCTGCATTACTGGTACAGGATACTGGTACTATCGTTAAGGTACTGGTGCACATTAATACCCTAGTTTCAGCTGCTCTGCAATATGATGGCAGGTCTCTAGAGGATGGTTTCCATGAAGTCCTAAGATTTGTGCAGGACAAGTAGCCGGTACCAGCCTCTCACAGCTTTCGCACCTAAGTTTGGTGAAAATCTTCTCTGGTCAATTTGGAATAATACAGCAACAAATATTTATTTATTTTTCTGAAGTTTATTTATTTGTTTTGAGAGAGAGTGAGTGCACACACAGGGGAGGGGCAGAGAGAGGAATAGAGAGAGAACTGCAAGTGGGCTCTATACTCTCCGTGCGAGGAACCAACACAGCAACAAATGTAACGTGTTTTTTATGGTTATAATATTTAGATGATTTCAGAAAAAATCGAGATCACTTCACCTGAAATGATTTAAAAAAAAAAGAGAGAGAGAGACATGATTCAAAAAGAGAGAAAAAAAAAAAGACAACCTAAAGAGCTGGAAATAGACTTAAGTCTGGAAGTATGTGTCAAATTTAATTAAGCAGAAAGGAAGTAAGTAGATTACTCAAATGGGAGAAGAACATGGATAAAAGCAGGTGGTGGGAAATAGCCAGGTGTTTTGAGAGGATTGCTAGCAAACTAGTTTAAATAAAATTAAGTGTAAATTCATGGGAATTATAGGAAATAACCTTGCACAGTTATGTTGGAGTCATAATGTAAAAAATGTTAAATGTAAAAGGAAATCCATGGACTAGGAGAAGATATTTTCAAAAGACTTATCTGATAAAGGGTTAGTATCCAAAATATATAAAGAACTTAGAACACTCAACACCCCAAACACAAATAATCCAGTTAAAAAAATGGGCAGAAGACATGAACAGACATCTCTCCAAAGACACACGGATGGCCAACACACACATGAAAAGACTCTCATCATTACCTACCATCAGACAAATGCAAATCAAACTACCATAAGATATTACCTCACACCTGTCAGAATGGTTAAAATCAACAACACAAGATAGATGTGGAAAAAAAGGCACATTTGTACGCTGTTGCACATGTGTAGATTTGCACATAGGGAATGCAAACTGGGGCAGCCATTGTGGGAAAAAGTATAGAAGTTCCTCAAAAAGTTAAAGATAGAACCACCCTATGATCCAGAAATGGCATTAGTATTTACCCAAAGAATACAAAAACATTAATTCAAAGGGATACATGCACCCCTAAGTTTATAGCAGCTTTATTCACAATAGCCAAGATATAGAAGCAGCCCAAGTGTCCATTGATTGATGAGTGGATAAAGAATATGTGAAATATACACACACACACACACACACACACACACTAGAATATTATTCAGCCATAAAAAAAAAAAAAAGAATCAAACATTGCCATTTCCAAGGACATAGATGGAGCTAGAGAGTATAATGCTCAGCGAAATAGGACAAATACCATATGATTTCACTCATACATGGAATTTAAGAAACAAAACAAAGAGGGCAGTGTTTGTGATGAACCCTAGGTGTTTTATCAGTGATAAATCAGTGAATTCTACTCCTGAAACCAATTTTGCAATGTATATTAACTAAAATTTAAATTAAAAAAATTAAATTAAAATTAAAAAGGGACACCTGGGTGGCTTAGCCGGTTAAGCATCAGATTCTTGATTTCACCTCAGGTCATGATCTCACAGTTCATTGGATTGAGCCCCAAGCTGGGCTCTGTGCTGACAGCATGGAGCCTGCTTAGGATTCTCTCTTCCTCTCTCCCTGCCCCTTCCCAACTCATGCTCTCTCTCTCTCTCTCAAAATAAACTTAAAAAAAAATTAAAGAAAACAATGGAGTAAGGGAAATGAGAGAGAGAGAGAGAGAGAGAGACAGAAGCCAAGAAACTGACTCTTAGCTAGAGAGAACAAATTGATGGTCACCGGAGGGGACGTGGGTGAAGGTATAGAATAAATAGGTGACAGGGATTATGGAGTTCACTTGTCATCATGAGCACTGTGTGATGTATGGAATTGTTAAATCACTGTATTGTAGACCTGAAACTAATATAACACTGTACGTTAACAGTATTAACATAAAATCTTAAAAAGTGTTAAATGTTACAAGAGAAATTTGAACCTAGTCTTAAGTCATTCAGTTTAGTCAAAAGCCTTTTAGCATGAACAGTGTTAGCATGAAAGCATGTTTTACATATTCAGAAAGTGTTACCTAGTATGTATTTTAAAATATATGTGGTAGATTAATTCATAATAAATGATTTCTAAAGATATTATAATTCCATTCAAGTCACTTGATAGAATTGGCATACATATATAAATTTATAAGTAGAAAAGTGATAAGCACACTTTTTTATCTATCTTAAGACATGACTTCAGAGATTGCACATGAATGAGAGTATATGTTGAAAGGGAAATAGTGGGTGGGAGGCTATGTATTCAGCAATAAATTGTATTTTAGATGGACATTTATGGATGTGGCGAGTTTCAGTATCTTTCAGTTGAAACCTCTTGCTGCTTACTGTTTTGGTTGAATATGGCAGTGAGATGAAAGTTCAGGCTTGCTCTTCAGGTCTCTGAGGATTAACCTGGTGATGAAAAAAACCCAAAATCCCACTCTAGGAGAACTGATGACACATTGTGTCCAATTGACTGAAATGAAATAAATTGGCTTTTTCTAAAATGCTTGCGTTGAAAATTCAAGCGTATGATGATCGCAAAAAAGGGGAAATCAGGGTGAAACTTTTTTCTCATCAAAACAAGCCTAGCAATTTAAAAAATCTGGGAGATAAATGTAAATTTCATGCTTCAAGGAAAAATCTAATAAATGTTTAACATTCTATTTCATGAGACAGACTTTGTGTATTCTGTTGACACAGGGCTGAGATAGAATTGACCGTGCAAGTTAAGACTACATTTTAACTTATTTGAAGATAGAAAATGCTGTTTCGAAATAGTTATTTTTCTGTTAGTTTTGAAAAGAATTCTCACAGGGAAAAGTGAAATAAATTGTCACTTTCAAGATTATTTAATAAAGACCCCCAGATTAATTCAAATGGATTGTGATCATGTTACACTCCCTGTTACTTCACTGAAATATTGGAGATAAAAACTTTTATTTCTGTTCATCAAAGGTTACACATCACGGTGACTTCATATGTAGTTATTCGCAGTTAAGATGCTGCTTTAACCAGCTAGTGTGGCTTTTGTGACTTGCAGGGGAAGTTACAAGTGTAGAAGATATCAATCACCGTAACAGGTTTCTCCCAGCCACATAAACTTAGGATATGTCTATCTCCAGGACTGTGCAGAGAAGTCAAGTTGCTGTAAGAGAATGGTGGGCACATTAGGTTTCTGGAGTGAATAGAAACCGATTATTCTCACGGCCTCAGTCTCTACATGGATACACCCATTATGTGCCTGTTGTATCTTTATTTTTCCTAACAATCTTGTTCTCCCAATTTTCTCTTGCCCTGCTCTCTCTCCTCTTGTTTCTTCCTTCAGGCTCATTCACTTTTTCTGTATTTGTACAATAAAACCCAAACCAACAAATTAACATTTTATGACATTGAATCTCACCTTTGTTTTTGTTTGTTTTAGTTTAACTTCCAGCTCCTCCCCTCCTTCTATTCCTGTGTTCTTAATGCTTTAAAATGCACTTCGTTTTTTAAGTTAACTGACACTTGGCTTCTGGACTCAACCAGCCGTGGGGAATGAAGAATTTTTTCACATGTAGCATTCTTCCAGCTGAGGGACCTGTCTTGAACCACACTCAGGGGAAGGGAGCAGCCATGGGAAGATGAGGCCATCAGGTCAGGGAGTCATCAGGGACCAAGGCAATGAGACAAGTTGCTAAGCTCTTCTCTCATAAATGAGTGGAATCTGAGGGAAACTCAGGGGTGCTAGGAGGGATGAGGAAGGACAAAACAGACAAGAGGGGAGAAAGGAGAGAGGATGACCTATTGTCAGAGAAGGCTTCTAGAAAGCAGGGAATTGAATTGAGAAAATGTTCTGGAGGCTTTTAGTACCCGGATTCATCACCACAAGATTTTAAATTACTTGAGTTGTTGCAATGTAAACTCCTACACTTGTTTCTAGCACTATTAATAATAAAGTCTTCCACATACACACATACTTTGAGTGACTAGCCTATTACAGATTAAGAAAAACAAATGAAAAACAAACAAATGAAATGACTTCATTACCTAGGTGAATCAAAAGACATTACAAAGATAAGTCAGAAGTCATAACCAGAGGTCACAGTAAAAAATTCTGGCTCCCTGTGAATTTCCAGAAGTTTTGATAGCTGATGTTTTTTATTCCACAGAGAAGATAATGAGGGTGGGAACAATTCAAAATAGATATGAAAGGGCAGCCAAATCCCTGAGTTACATATGGTTTTATTGAAGTTGTTTTCTTAAAATTTCTGAGCATCTCTGTATGCATTTGGGATCTTTGGATTTGTGATGATTAATCTTATGTGTCAACTTAGACCAGAGGGTTCCTATATTAAACATTATTTTTGGGTGTCTGTGAGGCTGCTTCTGGATGAGATTAGCATTTAAAATGGTGAGCTCAGTAGAGCACCCTTCCCAGTGTTGGTGCACATCATCCAATCCTTTGAGGGATTGGATGAAACAACAGACAGAGGAGGGAAGAATTTGCTCCCTTTTTTGCTTCACTGTTGAAGTGAGACATCTCATTTTATCTTCTGTGGACCTTGGATTAGGACTTACACCATTGACTCTCCTGGCTCTCAAGGCTTCGGTACTGGACTGAATTACACTATCGGCTTTCCTGGGTCTCCAGCTTGCAGATGGCAGATCTTGAGATGTCTCATCCTTCATAAGTGCATGGACTAGGCCCTCATAGTACATCTCTTTATATATATATCACATAGTGTGTATATCTATATCTATATCTATATCTATATCTATATCTAATCTATCTATATATCTATAGATCTATACCTATATCTATCTAAATATTTAGATATCTATGTATATCCATATCTATATCTATCTAGATATCTATATAGATATAGATATAGATATATCTTCTGCTCTTCTAGAGCCACTCACAGTACAAAAATCTGTATTAGTCAGAGATTAATATTTAGAGAAACAGAACCAATTATATATAATTGTTTCTGTTTATACACACACACACACACACACACACACTATGTGATTCATACATACATATACAAAATGTATTAGGATTTACATGTTATAATATATATAATATAACCATTATATATTATATATAATGGATATTTATAGGTTCTGTTCATATAAGATTAAAGATACTACAGCTGTATTTATTTTGTATTTTTTTCTCAAAGGGATAAAGCTAGATTTATTAGTTGTGCTATTCTTTTCTTCTAGTTCATCTATTTCTGCTTTTTGCTTTATTTGCTTCTTTCTCCTGATTGTCTTAGTTTTATTTATTGCTCTTTTATTTTTAAAGTTTTTGATAAGTTTCTTTAGAAGTGAAAACAATTAGAAATGTGATCTTTTTAATTACGAAAAACATTTTATTTTGAAAGAATTTCAGATTTGCAAAAGTGTTGCCAAGAAAGTACAGTGTTTTGATCTATCTTCCGTAATTTCCTCTAATGTTAATATCTTACACAGCCATGTCACATTTGTTAAAACTAAGAAATAACATTAGTACAATACTATTAGCTAAAATACAGACTTAATTTCACCAGATTTTCCAGTGTGTCCCTTTTTCTGTATCAGGATCTCATACAGGGTGACACATAGCATTTAGCGATCATGTGATCATGTTTGCTTAGTCTCCTTCAGTCTGTGACAAACTTTGAGTCTTTCCTTGTTTTTCATGACCTTAAAAGTGTGGAAGAGTACTGGTCAGATATTTTGTAGAATGTCCCTAAATTTGGGGTTGTTTGATATTTTCCCATGATTAGCCAAAGGATATGGATTTCAGGGAAGAAGACCACAGTGGTGCAGTGCACTTCCCATAATATCATATACGGATATGATATCAACATAATATCAACATGAAGTCACTAATGAGGCTAACTTTGATCACTTTGTTAACATTGCATCTACAAAGTAAAATTTTCCCTTTCCGTGCTACATTAATTAGAAGCAACAGCAACCTCCTCCAAAATGAAATAACCCCAAATATCCACTGACTGTTGAATGGCTATACAAACTGTAGCACATCCATAGGATGGAATAGCTTTCAACAACAAAAAGAAACAGACTGTTAGTATTTGCAGCAACATACTGAATGCATTAAGTACAAGAAGCCTGACTCATAAGCCTATGTGTTACATGATTCCATTTATTTACATTCTGGAAAAGGCAAAACTATGGAAACAGAAATTAGATTTATTTGATTTTAGTCCTTGAAATGAGACATATTTTGCATAAGCAGGGTTTGTTATTTATTCTATTTTTATTATTTCAACTCAAGAGTGTCCATACTTTCATGAGAGATGAAAGGGTAATTTGAGTGAGGCAAAATGGTGTGGGGACTAGAGATATTAGCGTGTTTGAGATCTCTGAATACACTTGTGTATCGAGGGACTCTCTTGGAAGAAAGACACTGCTGCACATAAATGTGAAGAATAATTACAATACCTGGAGACATTCTATTTGAATTAGTTCACTATATATTATTTTGGCTTGAATGCATTTGATTTTTTAAAATTAATTTATTTTAAAAACTTTTTAATTGTTTATTTTTGAGAGAGAGAGAGAGATAGAGAGAGAGAGAGAGAGAGAGAGAGAGAGAGAAAGACAGAGTGTAAGTGGGGGAGGGGCAGGGAGAGAGGGAAACACAGAATCTGAAGCAGGCTCCAGGCTCCAGGCTCTGAGTGGTCAGCACTGAGCCCGATGCAGCGTTCGAACTCACAAAATGTGAGATCATGACCTGAGCCAAAGTCCTATGCTTAACAGACTGAGCCACACAGGTGCCCCAAATTTATTCTGAGAGAGAGAGAGAATGCGAGCAGGAGAGGAGAGAGAGAGAGAGAGAGAGAGAGAGAGAGCTGTCAGCTCAGAACCTCACATGAGGCTCCATCTCACAAACCATGAGATCATGATCTGAGCCAAAACCAAGAGTCAGATACTTAAGCCACCCAGGTGCCCCGTAGCTTGGTCACATTTGTAAAAAGGGAAACAAATTGAAAAACCATTAACAAGAATTACTTTAAATTAGAGGACTAAATATAATAAATGTTAATGGAATTGTCACCCTGGCTGATAAGTGTTTTTGAAGGGAGTTAAAAAAAACAAACAAACACAAAATCCTAAGCAGGCTCCAGGCTGTCAGCACAGAGCCCGACGCTGAGCTCGAACTCACGGACGAGAAGAACATGACCTGAGCCTAAGTCGGACGCTTAACCGACTGAGCCACCCAGGTGCCCCTACATCATATGTATTTAAATACACACACACACACACTCACACATACCCATAGAGATGATACCAAATATTAACCATTGGTCAGAGATTAAAACAACTTTGAAAACAAAACAAAACAAAACAAAAAACAACAACAACAACAACAACATAAAGGGGTACCTGGGTGGCTCAGTTGGTTGAGAGCCGACTTTGGCTCAGGTCATAATCTTGCGGTTTGTGAGTTCGAGCCCCTCATTGGGCTCTGTGCTGACAGCTGGGAGCCTGGAGCCTGCTTTGGATTCTGTGTCTCTCTCTCTGCCCCTCCCCCACTCGCACTCTGTCTCTCTCCTTCAAAAATAAATAGACATTAAAAAAATAAAAATAAAAAAGAAAACTTTGGCATGAGTTGACATATAAGGAAGCAGAAATATGAGTAATTTCCTGTATATTGAAGGTTGTTGGCAGTCAAGATAATAAGAGTAAGAAAGAAATTGTAGATAAGCTGAACAAAAAGTGTTTTCTCAGATTATTTTTGTTGTAAGAAAATTTTAAGAATAAAATATTAATGTCTCTGAACTTCTTTATTTTTAAGAACCATGATTAATTATTACTTATAATAGATTTTCTGTTACTAACGAAATTTGTTCTTATTCTGCCTTTAAAGGTCCTTAATCACGCAAGAATACCTTCAGGTGCCTCTTGTTTATAGATTATAGATTAAAAATATGATTTTGCATGTTTCTTACCCACATGGGTGGGTCTAAGAATTCTATAAATAGGGCATGGGCTTGCTTGATACAGTTGGCAACTAAATGCAGCTTCTGACAATGTGGTCTGGCTGCAAAACCAGCTGTGTGTGCAAGAATAAAGAAGTAGATGGCCACTCCCGCACAAATATTTTAGGTCTTTTACGATTCACAAAAGCTTGTGACAGGCTTTTCAGATGATGACAGATGAGACGAGTCATAAAATACCTGCCAGGAGAAGTTAAGGAGCTCGAGAATATGCAAAACAAGACACTGCTGTGATGGTTGAGCTCCATGTGCTCTAAGAGAAGAAATCAGTCATTGTTGGGAGCTTTGCACAATGCAGCTAAGATATGCTCATATTCTCAGGGGGAAATGTAAGGTGCTCACTCTCGCTAAATGGATGGTAGAACAGTGGTCACAGATAATGTACAAACAGAAGATCCCTAATCACACCTCATGTCCCAGAAGGTGTACTGGCTTGGGACTTAGACTCCATTCATTATCTCATCTCTGAAAGATACTAGAGTTTTGAATTTCAAAACTAGTTTTTATAAACATTAGTCTTCTCATGAGTAAAACAGGAATAATAATACCCCTGACTGTGCAGGAATCATTATGATGTGATACATGTAGAAGACGCTATAAACTTTAGACCTCAGTACCCAATATATACTCAGAGGTATCAATGTTATAGACAAAAGGGGTGGCACTTTGTGGTCAAACATGTGGACTCAATCCTAATTCTACTCTTTACTCCCCTATTTTTTGTGTCCTCTGATCACCAACTTTTTAATCTTTAGAATAATACTGTTATCCAACTCAGCATATTTTTCTGGATATTATATGAGATAACTTACGTAGAGCACTTTGGCACATGTCAGAGCTTCATATAGAAGCTGTTCCTTTCTTCAGTAATTTCTAGCACTCGTAAAACATATACTTCGTGCAAAGGCATATGTATGTGGTAACTCAGTTCATTCTCACATCAACCCTCACAGGGATCTATGTTTATCACATCCGTTTTATAGGTGGAGAAACCTGGGTGCATGACAATTAAGTACTTTGTTCAAAGTCACATGTGAATAAATGGTGGTACCAGGTTTCAAAATGAGGCAATAGGATTTCAGAATTCTGCTGTTAACCCTCATATAATCTTGTCTTAAAGTGGAATTGTTGAAAAAATATTGTTCATAATCATCTACTGTGTGTAGAACTCTGTTCTGAGTACTGTGCATATATAGAGGAATGAGACAGAATTTGATATATATTTAGGCTCTGTACAGAGCATGAATAATTTGAGGGAGACTAGGTGTCCCAGAGTGTTTAGAAAGAGAAATATCTCTCAAAAATGATATGGTTTCATAGCAAAGGTGGAACCCTTCTTGTGTTTTGAGTTCCAGGTGGACCTTGGACAGGCAAAGATGGTGGAAAGAAGGAATTCTGGAGGAAGGAAGGCAGAAAATCAAGGGTGTATTCAATGTGTTTGGGAAGAAGTGGCAAATAGAACCCCCTTTGAATTCCTTTAGTGATTTGACTGTGATAAAATTGTTACTCTCAACAAACTCATTATGAGTTTCTTATCATTGAATGAATCAGGCTGAACAGAATCCTAACAGTTTGAAGAGTCAGATTGTAAGTTCAAAATTATTTTTGTTTGGTAAGAATTCCCACTACCATAATGGGGATGCTTTGTTTACCTTATTAATTGCATGTGGATCTTTGGGAAGCAGTTGTTTTTATGGTGAGAATGTGGTTAAGTTTATTTCTTGGCTAGCTTCAAGTCTGAATATATTCTGACATTTCTTATCAAAAGGAAAAATTGCCACTTTACGCTTGATAAAATCTATTATTTTCAGATAATTCCAGATGGGAAGGCAGAACTATTGGTAACCTGTAAAGATGGATCTCCCTTGCTTATCAGAAGACCTTGAAATAGGGCCTCAGAGAAGCAGCTGGCTTACAGCCTGTTACCCAAAAGAAAAGTCCTAGTTACACCTTCTTCTTCGTCTTCTTCTTTTTTTTTTTTTTTGCCAGGTTAGTATAAAATACTATCCACGTTTGTAACAAATAGCTTGAGGAAAGACTGATAAAAGTCTGTCATGCAAAAATATTTTCACCATAAGAAGTTAAAAAGATAAATAATTTAAATCTCTTTGCTTTCATATGTGTATATTTCATTGAAATTGGAGGGACAATGTCCTGAGACCTGAAAGCTGAAATAATTCTTCTTTCCCTTATCTAGGTTGTTAACTTAAAATGGTGTGCCATATGTCTCTAAGCCATATGTCCACTATTTTTTTAATTCTGATTTCTGCTAGAAAATTGGCTCTGACTGTTCACTTCTTCATGCTTGTTCTACTATTTCTATTAAAAATTTTCAGTTCCTTGGAATGAAAGGATTATAATCTGGGTTTTCCTCTGGATTAGGATCCAAAGACATACGGGCAAGAACAACACCATATCTGTAACATATCTGGTTATTTAAAAGTGCACAGAGGTGTGATGTGCTCCCTGAAACAGAAAATCCTCCAATTCCATCGGAATCCTTAAGGGGACTTGATTAAACGATTTTCTCTTGAAATTGGAATTAGCAAGTGTGTATTCTTGTGTATGGTAACATTGAAAGCTATTACATACTTAGTTAACACTCTATAATTTAGTAATTTGTTCCTCTGAAGTTACAGAAAATAAATCTAAGCTATGCAACTTGGGATAGTTGAGTAAATGTAGTTCATAGGAAAAAGTTCAGTCTGGATTTTAGGCCATTGTTACAGTAGACTACTAAACATGCAAAAACAGTAACTATTGGAAGAAATGATGAGAGCCAAACTGGCTTTTCTGGAATGCCCATAGAGTAGCTCTCTAAAGCTTTGTGTTTATGGAACAAGGTGATGGAGCTGGGACAGAAAGTCTCTCAGAGGAACTTAGTAGGAACTGAAGTGTGTGTTGAATACATGAATGAATGCATGAATAAAGCCATTTTAATTCAAACTAAACTTTCTAAATGAAGTGAATGAAGGTTTGGATTCATGCCATTTGTGTTAAATGGAAGTTTCAATTGAGGCTGAATTGGTCTCATGTACAGCACTGGCTGGCATAGGAAAGACACCCAGAAACAACAAGATCGGATTTTAGGATGAACCAAGTCAGCATGGTGTAATGGAGAAAACCTTCCAGATTTACATTTTAAACACGTGGATTTTACTCCTCATTTCATTTATTGATTGGTTCTACAAGTATGAATGAAGACCTACTGTTGGTTGAGAAGTATGCTCAACCAATGAAAAAGACAAAGAAGCAAACAGTTTACCCAAATTCAGTGTGATTCACGCTACAATGGAGATTTGTTCCAGGCTTTATGGGAGCAGAAGAGCAAGCAAGCACAGCAGCTTTCAGGACTAGAATAAGTTTTACAGAGGAGGTGGGATGTAGAAACTCCCAACATTCAGCATTTTAAGTAGAGGAGCAGAGTCTGTAAACATATAAATGAAAGGAGAGTTTGTTGTGTTTAGAAAGTGTAAAGTCTTCTCCACGGGTGCACAGAATATGTTTGGGTGGTAACCAGTGATGACAGATGATGCTGGTAAAATCATTTGGGGAAGCACTTCTGATGACATTTAAAGGGGATTTAATTTTTCCTATAGACAGTTAACTTGTATGATCTAGATCAATTGACAGGTAATCCATGCAGAAAAAGGTCAAAATAAGGTTTTGTTTTATGTCACTCAATGCTTGTAAACAGGTGAACTTGTCTATTTGAAGGAAAAAAAAAATGCATTGAATCTCACCGAGTTTCAGTTTCCTTACCTTTAAAATAAGAGAGGGCACACAAAAATATTTCTGAGGCCTTTCTTGCTCTATAGCCCTAGAAGTAATAAATGTCATAGAATCTATTCTAAATGATTCACTTCTCAGATTGCTTTGGTGCTTATAATTTTCACCACTCAACTCATTCGCCTGGACACAGACATCCTCTGAGGAGGTACATATCAAAGGGTATTCCCATGAAAGATACTGTATCTTTCTTGAGTGCTCAGCCACTCAGGCAGGCTTGTGGGTAATGCTTGCTGTGGTCTTGTTTGAGAGCCCTGGGGAGACGTCGGGAGGAGAAAGGTGAACCAACTTAGCTCTGTGTGGGGTGAAGAGTTTCTCGAGGATGTTAAAATATTTCTGACTTTGTGCGCGTGTGTGCAACTCTAGGTTCATATGACTTTTTAAGAAGGATAGTGTCCCCTCAAATGACATAATAATGGAACCATAGCTTTAGTAGAATTCCAGGACTGTTTGGATTTCTTTTCAGGATGACTTTAAACTTGGTGATTTGATGTAGACATAGACCAAATAACATCCTTCACTCAGTGCCGCTTTCCTTTGGGTTTTTAAGAGGCAGCTAATTAGGTTCTGTCTGAAGATTTTATTAGACAATTAGTTAGAATTGGAATACGCGTTTCCATATTGAATTAGCCAACATTGACAGAGCAACAAGGCCTCGTCCTGACATTTCCCTTTGTGAGCATTCCAAGGTGAAGAGGAATAATTTTTTTTTTTAATGTTTCTCTTCTATTGATGAAAGCAGACACTAACTAGACATAAACTGTTGAGTAATGATAGTGCAAGAATACTTTAGGGTGATTTGTAAACTTTTTGAAAAATTTACCTTATTTCGAGAAGAACATTGTATACGTGTAAATCCAACACATTCATTTGCTCAGACATCAGGAAAAAACAAATACCTATAATCTCAGTTGTTAACTCTTTGATGTAAAAAACAAACCAAAACAAACCAAAACAAAAAACATTATTTAAGTTTAAAAATCCAAAGCAAGTGAATTAAAAGAACTCTAGGTTGGATTTTCAAGCCTGAAGAACCAGAGCTCCATCTGTCTCTGAATCTCCATGAAGTTGATTAAACCCAGAAACTTGAACCTCTTTTCAAAACCAGTGAAAGTTTTACTTCAACAGTTTCGTAGTAATGGAGGTCAAAATGACCTCATGTTATATTTTAAGTCATGTTTTCCATACGCTGATAATTATATATGCAAGAGAAGAAGCATATGTAAATTCTTATTTAATAATAAAGCACAAATTGAAATTTACTTTGTTTATAAGGAAGGTTTGGCTGTTTTTTACAATTTATACCATTAGATGCATAGCAGAATGGACCTGTACACATGGATTTGTCTTCAGTCTTGAAGAGACACCCAGCATGATACAGTAATTCAGGTTTCAACAGAACAAGAGTGATCTTGCTAATTTCATTAACATTTTTCTTCTCCACAGAATGTGGCTAAACAATGTGTCTTATATAATTGCTGTGCAGTCAGTAGGAGGCAAGATATGTTAAAAAGCATTCTGGGGCGCCTGGGTGGCTCAGTTGGTTAAGCGGCCGACTTCGGCTCAGGTCATGATCTCACGGTCCGTGAGTTCGAGCCCCGCATCGGGCTCTGTGGTGACAGCTCAGAGCCTGGAGCCTGTTTCAGATTCTGTGTCTCCCTCTCTCTGACCCTCCCCCGTTCATGCTCTGTCTCTCTCTGTCTCAAACATAAATAAACGTTAAAAAAAATTAAACAAAAAAAAAAGCATTTTGTAAATTATTAAAAAACTACAGAATACATAAAATTTTAAAATGTGATATCGAAGTCTTATTTACAATGTGGCAATTAGGGGGAGCCTGAGTGGCTCAGTCAGTTACGTGTCTGACTTCAGCTCAGGTCATGATCTCACAGTTCGTGGGTTCAAGCCCCATGTCAGGCTCTGAGCTGACAGCTTAGAGCCTGGAGCCTGCTTCGAATTCTGTGTCTCCCTCTCTCTCTGCCCCTCCCCTGCTCTCACTCGGTCACTGTGTCTCTCAAAAATAAATAAACATTAAAAAAAATTAAAATGTGGCAATTAGTCTTATTATACTAAATTTGTTTAAATTCTAATTTCAAAATATTTCCTCCCTGTACATCTGATGTATACTATCTCATTCCCATTAAATACAAAGATCTAATAAAGACATTGATTTTTGTCCTTAAATTACAGGTTTAAAATTCAATTCTATACATACCAGTGGTCAGGACTATTAAATTTATTGCAGATGAAAAGCAAATATAGGCATTCCTAGATATACTTATTCTCTGTAATTATGTAAGGTACTATTTTTATAAATATCTTTGATGAAGTAAAAAATAAGAAATGTAATATCTAATAAGATCCTTAAATAAAATCATTCAGTGTTTGATTATATATATATATATAATTTAAATATATATTTAATATTATATATTATAATTATATATTTATTATATATTATAATAAATATATTATATAATTATATAGAATTACAATTAATTATATATATTAATTAATTAATATATATTAATATTTATATATTTAAATATATATCTTATATATAATATATAAGATATATATTATATATATATAATTTAATTTAATTTTTGTCTCCTCTACTAAAGTTCTAGCAGACAGCCCTAAGCAAGACTCAGATAGACTACTGAATACAATTTCCTGACCTCACTTTTTGGTCAGAATCAATCTGTTCATCATTTCACAGTATAAACAGATCAGGGTGAAAAAGAATAGTCAAGCCTTATTGAAAGCAACAGAAAGAAAAATCGATCAAACTCGATGTTGTCAAAAATGGTATATTTTAATAGGTGAGTTTTGCCAGGATGTGACCTGAAACTGCTTTCATGCTGAATAGGATTTGATAGGAAATGACAGTGTGTGGAAGGCCAGTTATCATGTCTGTGATAGTTACAGTGCATTTAATGACCTTCAATAAATATGTTGGTTACTGTTACCACAGGTTAGTCTGATGGTTACTGTTACCATAGGTTTGTCTGAAATTAAATATCTGTATACCAGTGATTACATGCATTTTAATCCATATATCATCTGTAATTAACATTACTTTTCCAAATGCTGCCACCTTAACATAGTTTCAAATTTGAAGCATTTCATTGCTAAAAGGTAATGTAAGTTTAACCTAAAAGCCAAGTATTTTGCTTCAATGATTATTTAAGAAGTAATATAATATAGTGCAAAGATATTGGCCTGACTTAGAGACACCCTGGGATCTCCTACCTTCAGTGCAAGTACTGATTTATAATATTTGATACACTAAACATACTAAGAGGCTTGAATTTTTTTCTTTAAAAATGGAAATATCTATGTTCTCTATCTTACAAGATGCTTAGGTTGGCAATATCCAACAATCCAAGTTCAATAAAGTACATTAGCATTTATCTTGGACTCTAATTTAATCTTTATTTACCTTTGAGTTCTTATATTTTATAGAGTAACCTCAAGGACCTTCTCCGGGTGACAAATGCAATTTTTTTTTTTTACAATAACCTATCTTGTTCATATCATACTCTCAGTTTTCTGTGTAAACTTTTGCTTTCCTCTGTTGTCAATAAACAGTTGCATTTTGCATTTTTCTTCTGCCTCATAAAATATTTCTTGGTTGTGATAAAAATTCTGGAATCATAATACTGATGATAGTAAAGTGAATAGCAACTTGGTGAGTGCTTACTGTGTGCCAGGAAGCCTTAATATCATTCCCATTTTACAGATAAAAAGATGGCTCTACAGAACAAACTGAGGGCTGATGGGGGGTGGGAGGGAGGGGAGGGTGGGTGATGGGTGTTGAAGAGGGCACCTTTTGGGATGAGCATTGGGTGTTGTATGGAAACCAGTTTGACAATAAATTTTATATATTTAAAAAAATAAACTAAGATAAAAGAAAAAGAAAAAAAAGATGGCTCTACAAAATGTCTAAGTAATTTGGCTACGATTACGTAGTTGTCAACTGTGGAGCTGGAACTAGAAATCAGAGGCTCTGACTCCAATGTGCATATATTCTTAAAAATTCTATAACACTGTCTTTTGTGAACTGTGTCTGCATATGGCAGCCCTGAGAAGGCTTAATCCTATGTTTGTTCTGACTCTTGAATTCTTAAAGAATTCACGTGATGTTTCTTTATCTCCTTGGAATGAGACAGATGAGAATATCGTGACAAGGTAGGTCAATCGTGTATTACCAATATAAAAAAATAAATGATCTTTAACTTCAAGCTCTGTTTTTGGATAAAATTAAGTAGGGTATGTGATATGCATATTAATATAAGGATAGTAAACAACGTGCTTTTATGCCAACCTCTTTAATAAAATTTGTAAAGGAAGGTGAGATATTTGTGTGAAGTGAGAAGTTGTCTAATCACAGACTGACTCTAAGAAAATAATTATTCTTTATCAAAATGTGTGTGCAAGCTTAGTAAAATAAAAAATGGAGAATTTCTCCACAAAAATCATTAAAAACCTTTAACTTAACTCAAATTTGAATAAATATCAAACTTACTGTCTATTTGCTTCCAAAATTGCATTCTGTTGTGTTCTAGGAAATATGTATTTAACATTGGATAGACAAACAAAATTATAAAAGTTGGTGCATATCTGAACCTTTAAACTTTTTTTACTAGGTCTGATATAAATTGTAAACTTCCCTAGAGCACTGTTCCCAGAATTGACCTAGAAGAATTTTGTCCAGGAAAGACAGGTATATTTCTAAAATCATCACTTTACACTAATGTAGCAGAAAATAAGTATCTAGTTTGCTCCTCTTCTGGTGGAAGGAAGTTAAAGATTTTCTTCTTTGGTATAGTAGAAATATAACTTCCTACTGTTGTGGAAGTTCAAGGAGAAATCTAGGTTTAAACCTCAACATACATTATCTTGTTCACTTTCAAGCAGAATTATGTAATGAAAATTGTTTTGGTATTCTAAAATGAAAACTGGAAACACTTGAAAGGATAAAACTTCCCTAAGGGAACTAAAAGTGTTGGTTCACAATGAACATTTGCTCAGGTATTAAAACACAGGAGTCAAATGTCCTACAAACAGCAAGGTGCCCTAATAACAATCCTGGAGGCTCAGAAAGATGTGTGTCTGGTAAATGAGGCAGAGGAAAAATCTGGACCAGGGTCAGAAAAAAAAAAAAAATCCTTCAAGGATAGTTCACCACCCGTTGTTCCTGTTGTTTAATGTCATTTCTAAGACTTGAGGGAAACTAGTCCAGGAAGATCAGGCTACATTTCAATGTCACAACTGCCACGTATCTAAGAGGAACAAACTTACTTGTCAAGTTTAGAACATGCTCATGTTACTGAGACAACACTGCAGCAACATTGCATGAGGCTGGAGTTTGAGTGTCAAAGAAGGAATTCACATAAGAAGAGAGAAAAGCATTTTCTGATAGATGCAGCACGATGGGAGGCTGTGCACGGAGTGGCACAGGGGCAATGTTTGCCTGGATGGCAAGAACACCTCAGCTAATACCTGGCCCACTGTTTTGCAATTGACATCCAAACAGCATCCCAGGAATGATACAGCTTGCTTCTATCTTTCCCGTTAGAAGAGTATTTCTTAGATGCAATGTGTATAATAATTTTTTTGAATTGCTCGTCCTAACTCCCAAATCATTTGAAATGCATTCAGAATATATTGATGTTTTCACATAGAAATCATTTGAAATGCATTCAGAATATATTGATGTTTTCACATAGAAGTCAGACTCTGGAGTTATAGATACACGGAATTTTTATCTGTGATCCTCTGGTAAAACACATTAATTTTTAATTCAATTTTTGTCCCACATGTTAGTTCTCTGTTAAGGCTCTGTCCCGTCAACTAAGGAATATGTAAACATCACCTTGTTCACCATGAAGATTTTGAAAGATAAATATTTTATGCAAAACCAGAGGCGACTTGGTCTAGATCAGAAGTTCATGGTTACAGTTGGAGAAAAGGAGCTTCTGGTTAGTGAGGGGAGGTGACAACGAGTTGGAAAGCTATTCCCTTTCGATTTGTGGCGTCAAAGGAAACTGGAGAGAGAAAATGTTCAAAACTTCATTTAATTTTTTTTAGTATAGTTGACACACAATGTTACATCAGTTTCAGGGTACAACATAGTGATTCAACTTCTCTGTATGTTAAGCTATGCTCCCCACAAGTTTAGCTGCCATCTGTCACCATACAAACTATTATAATATCAGTGACTATATTCCTTATGCTGTGTCTTTTACTCCTGTGACTTATTCGTTCTGTAACCTGAAGCCTATATGTCTTAGTCCCCTTCACCCGATTTGTCCACTCCCCACCCCCTTGCCTCTGGCAACCATCAGTTTTTTCTGTGTATAAATCTGATTCTGCTTTTTGTTTATTGTTTTGTTTTTAGATTCCACATGTAAGTGAAATTATATCATATTTGTCTTTCTCAGTCTGACTTAATTCACTGAGTATAATACCCTCTAGGTCCATCTATGTTGTCACAAATGGCAAGACCTGATCCTTTTTATGGCTGTGTAAGATTCCATTGTATTTATATACCACATCTTCCTTTCCATTTGTCTGTTGATGAACAGTTCCATATATTGGTTACTGTAAATAATGCTGCAACAAACATAGGGTGCATATATCTTTTAAAATTAGTGTTTTCATTTTCTTTGGGTAAATACAGAGCAGTGAAATTATTGGACCGTATGGTATTTCTATTTTTAATTTGTTCAACATTTCTTTTGATCAGTTTGCAGTAATAGTATAATTTGCTTATTATTTTCATCTTGTTTTCTTCATGAGGAATAAATCTTAGAGAACCGTTTTTGATGAACACAGAAATTAGGAATTGGATAAGAATATTACTTGTTGCAGGATATTCTCAAAAGAAAGTACCTCACGTATCCAAAGCAGACTTAGACAATATACAATGAACTGAACTAGGATAGAAAGCTAAAGGTGAGTAAATATCAAAATATCAAGGAGGGGAATTCTGTCAATGATAGCTAGCTAGATACATAGATATATACATAGGTACATAAAAAAAGAAAAAAAGTGAGAACAAAAATTGGAGAGAGCTCAATGAAATTGGAACCCTAGACTATCAAGAATAAGTGAAGTGTGAGGTCTTAGAGCAAAGGTGGTAAAAATTGAGCACAGAACTTCTGTAGGAAAGGAATGCTTTATACAGGACTGATTCATAATAAAACAAGTAAACAAACAAACAAACAAACACTAAAAGGAAAAATTCTAACTATTATAATAATTATAATTTCTTACTTATAATAAGGCCTCTAGAAATGCAGAGATGGATAAATGCTTTAAAAATACCGTGTTAATGGCAGGCACGAAATACTGGAAAGGAAGAGATACTTCTATTGAGACATTCAGTGGTATTTTAGGGGTGAATGATCTAATTAGGAGGCAAAATTTGTGCCATGTTTTATAGTTTGAATAGGATTTTGCCCGATGGAGAACAGCGAGGGTATGTGTGTGTGTCTATGACTGGAGGTGCGAGGTCAGATTTCTCCCTTCTGTCAGTAACAAGAGCTTGAATAAAGAGAAGTGAGAGAGTTTGCTCAGGGCTCATTCGACACACTTGTGTCTGATGGGATTCTCGGGTAAAGAGGGGCAGGAGAACATACAGGGATAAGGTGTAATATAGTGAAAAAAAAAACGTTATGCATAAAATTCCAGACTAGCTGGGGAAGGCAAACTGGAAAGGCTGGATGACTTCCCAGAGGATGGAGGCTTTCACAGGATGGGAGCTTGGCTGTAGAGCAAGCAGAGGCTGGAGCACCAAGTCAGAAAAGCTGGAGTTCATTTGACATAGAGCCAGGGATAAGGTGGTGAGGGTGTGGGAATGTGGTGTGTGTGTGTGTGTGTGTGTGTGTGTACACATTATGGCTAAGCCTGCAAAACTTCTGAGTCTGACTTGACCACCTATGGGAGAAAGGGAACTAGTGAGCCTTTATATTGAGCCTCGTTTGGGGCAGAATCAAGTCAGTGTGCATGGTATAAAGCGGTATAAAGGCATTAATCCCATAAAAACAGGCAGAAGAGATCATCAAACCCAACACTCCGTTTACCTGTAGCAATTAAAGTGTGCTAACATCCAAAGAGGGAAACCAGTGGGTTGAGTCTTGTTGAGGAATTTTCGCTTTTTCTGAAGGCCCAAGATAAAATCAGGCAACCATGCTGAGCTCTGTCTTCATTCTTGCGGTTTTTTCCCTCCCAAAGGAAAGCATTTTGCCAACACAACCACTCCAAATAACTCTGTGTCTTTTCATCCTTTTTTCTTTTCACAGTTACAATTTTTTTTCTAGCTCACCATACCCACGCACACACCCACACACACATGCACACACATTCACACACTCAAGTCGTGCTCTGCGCTAGTTAATCCATTTCTTTGCATATCCTGTGACATCAGACTGATAGGCTATGTGTGCGTGGAGAACCGCCACCTTGAGTCCCATCAATCGTACGGTTCATTGCCCACGGGCACAGTAGTGATCGTCTTTTTTACACGTGTCAAGTGTTACACGTGTCAAGTAGCGGTGAATGTCACACAGCATATTAAGTAGGAAGTTAAAATTAAAACCAAGACAGAGGTGGCAAATGCCTTATCTCTCTGTACAAAATCTCTGTGCGAGGAGACCACAGGCTACTCTTATTCCTGACTTTATCAAGCCTCAGCTACATCTTACCGACCTTACTTACAGAAAGAGCGAAAGCAGAGCTGCTTCTCAAACTACAGAATTCATAAAATTAGGTAAAATTATGCAACTGAAATTTCAGACTTCCTAACTTTTTTGTACTCACTGCCTTGTTATAATCGTTGCCAAACCAGTGAGGTGATGAGGCGTGGTGTCCCTCCCGGCATATATCTTCGGTTTACTCAGCCTGCGGGAGGAGCTATTTGAATGTTTCTGTCATACAAAAAAAAAAAAAATTAAATATCGTCATTGATGCTGTATGAAACGC
This sequence comes from Prionailurus bengalensis, assembly GCF_016509475.1. Taxonomy (NCBI): domain Eukaryota; kingdom Metazoa; phylum Chordata; class Mammalia; order Carnivora; family Felidae; genus Prionailurus; species Prionailurus bengalensis. The sequence goes on along the minus strand of NC_057344.1, from coordinate 169,944,190 downwards.
GATTCTGTAAATTCTGTATAAAGACAATATTCTGTTACTGAGTCTGCCCCAATGCACTGATTCTGACACATAGCTGCAGGCAAGCTCTTAAACATTTTGGATTGTAAGTGTTTAAAAGTCTATTTCCATGAACCAGCATTGCTTTAAGAAGAAATGGATTTTACCCTGAGATTTCTTTGAGTTAAATCACTATCATGTTCACAATATTCCATTTCTAAATTGTCATTCTTAGGAAGTGAACACATGTTCAGCAGTATGGATGGTCTAAAAGAAAGACTTAAATGAACATCAGGAGAATTAGGAAATAGCTGCACTTTTAAAATATTAAGTTGTAATATGTTCCATGATTATAAATCCCTTGGGGCAAATGAATGCTCAAGTTGAAGTGATATTTAAGAGAAATGGCTTCAAGAATATTTGCCAAACAGATGTGCTAGGTAGTGCTGAGGTCTATTTACTTTCATTCACTTAAACAAGGATAGAGAGGAATGTACAAAAACAAATAAAAAAATGCACACAAACCTCCCCTCCACCAAACTTTAATTCCTTGTACTGCTCCCAAGATGTGAAATTTCCCAGTTTGTCTCCATGATTAAGCAAAATATGAGAAGTTAGGCAATGCATTGTCAAACATACCCTTACTATGCCCAGTCCTGAGATGCCATACTGATGAAGAAGGATCAGCGTTTTCTACTATTCTTTTCAGTAGTCTGCATTTGTGGATCGATCAGAAATGGCCATTTACACACATCCAAACCAAGTGAAAAGCTCAGATTCCTTCACTGTTCTGTAAGAAAGAGTAGAACACATAAAGAGTGCCAAAAAAAAAAAAAAAAAATAGGGTCTGCAATGGGAATGTTTTCACTGGGTGTGATTTGGGGGCATAGGAAATGAAAGAGGCACGTCCTTTTTACGCCTTGGGGATAAGCTTGGGAAGAGATGTTCACAGCATATATACTGCCCACACAGCCTGGTAGAAAGAACCCACCAAAATGGCAGTTTGAGCGCCTCAATTCTGGTCCTAATGCTGATGCTGATCTTCTGAATGATTTTAACCAATACCTTGTTATTTTCGGGTACAAATTACTTCATTCGTAAAATGAATATTTACATTAGATAACATCTCTTCCAATTTGAAAATATAAAGGCTATATACAACGTAGGCAGAAATACCAAAATTCTTGAGAGAAAACACTTTATCATTCCGTGAAAAATACAGCTAAGGAGGGGCGCCTGGGTGGCTCAGTTGGTTAAGCATCTGACTGTGGCTCAGGTGATGATCTCAAGTTTTGTGGGTTTGAGCCCTGACTTGGGTTCTGTGTTGACAGTTCAGAGCCTGGAGCCTGCTTGGGATTCTGTCTCCCTCTCTCTCTGACCCTCCCTGCTCCTGCACTGTCTCTCTCTGTCTCTCAAAAATAAATAAATGTAAAAAAAAAATTTTTTTTAAATATTGCTAAGGAAAGGCAAAACATAACTTTGGAAAAGGAGGAGAAATGGATACATTTTGAGCATTTATTCTGTATATTGCACTCTATTAAATTCTTACTTATATAACCTTATTTGATCCTGCCAACCCCCCCATGAGATGTAGACACATTGTAGCTGTAATTTGCCCATATTATAAAGGTGAGTAAGCTGACACACATTCTCAGAATAGTAACAGATATAATTCAGATAAAGCACTCTGCACACATGGAAATGGTTATGGGGAATATTGAAATAAAAGAAAAATAGATTGGGGACCACTTTTTATGGTAGATGATTATTAACCTGACGATTAAAGTTGGAAGCTTAAAACCTAAGGTTCCAGGGGCGCCTGGGTGGCGCAGTCGGTTAAGCGTCCGACTTCAGCCAGGTCACGATCTCGCGGTCCGGGAGTTCGAGCCCCGCGTCAGGCTCTGGGCTGATGGCTCAGAGCCTGGAGCCTGTTTCCGATTCTGTGACTCCCTCTCTCTGCCCCTCCCCCGTTCATGCTCTGTCTCTCTCTGTCCCAAAAATAAATAAACGTTGAAAAAAAAATTAAAAAAAAACACAAAAAAACAAAAAAACCCTAAGGTTCCAATCATGGTTGTTTTGAGAACAACAAAATCTATTTATTTTTCCGTTAAATGTGTTTCTCAGATGCATTCAGTCGAGCAGAATTAATCCCTACTTTTTTGAAGGGGTTAGGGAACATTAGAACTCAATGCCTACATTTTGGTCTTGCTTTTAAAAGGCTTTTAAAAAGCCACCAGTCAGGCAAGGCACATAAGCTAGGTCAAAAATCCTGAAAGGTTTTTTTTTTTTTTTTTTTAATTTATTTATTTTTGAGACAGAGCTTGAATGGGGGAGGTCAGAGAGAGAGGGAGCCACAGAATCGGAAGCAGGCTCCAGGCTCTGAGCTGTCAGCATAGAACCCGACGCAGAACTCAAACTCACAGCCTGTGAGATCTCGACCTGAGCGGAAGTCGGTCGCTCAACCGACTGAGCCACCCAGGCGCCCCCAAAATCCTGAAAGTTTTAAGCTACTTATGCCAACAGATATTGAATCGTTTTCTCCATATTTTGGGACTACACATCCACACTCTTTGCCATGTAACTTTACAGTGCCTTTTCCTATGGGTGGGGTATACTTCCTGCTCCATTGATTTTGGGATGGGTGAAATGACCGGCTTGGGTCAATGGAACGTGGATGGAAACACTAGTGTGCAAGTTGTCAGCAGAAGCCCAAAGAAGCAGCCCGTGTTGCCACATTAATGCCCATGCTCCGGCAACCCATGCGTAAAAAGGCATTCAACAATAGCTGGTTCAGCCTCTGCAACCCCAGAGTGAAGGATGGGGGAGACCTGCACCCAAGAGGAAACCTGGAGCCTGGCTTCACCCAGCCCAACCCAGCCTAGATCAGTCAAGCTGTAGCCAACTCGCACTCCGTGGACATGAAAGTACGTGTTTATTGTAAGCCACTGAGATTTTGACATTCGTTACTTCGCAAAACATGACTAATGCAGTTCTCAAACCATTACTAGCAGGAGTCATTTTTTATCTTTTTAAAATTGCAGAATCTTGTAGAGTTGAGTCAGAAGAATTAATGCGTTGCTTTAACAAACTTCTTTGACTACACTTGTACAAATTAGATATTGTGCAATTTAAAGATCGTGCGATACCCTAGACCGGATCCTCATTCATCAAATGTTTCATAGATTAACTCATTACTTCTATTTCTCAGCATGGTGAAAAATCTATTTTCTAATATTTAATAACAGGAAGATTAGATTTGTAAAGAAAGATTTGAACATACCCAGTGATAATAATTTAAAATTTTATTTCAGAATTAAGTGCCCACCAAGGGGCAATTTTTTGGAATTTGTAGTCAATGGTGTTAAAATGGAGAAATGCCATTTCTTATTTCAAAACTTATAAAATCATAACTGTACATACTGTGTATTGCACAAAATTAAAAAATAAAGATTTAAAAACATAACTTTTATCACAGATATATTTTAACTAATATTAAACAACTACCATTACTTTGTTGAATAAATCTGGGATTTTCAATTAATAATGTCCTCCTTTGCTGTTATTTCGGGGTGGCCAAAATTTTATATATATATATATATATAATGTAAAATTATAAATTCATTATAATTAAATAACTTCACATTAATGTTATAACTTTAGATACCATAAATCTTACTAAATCTATATAAAGAAGACTATAGAAGGCTCAGCTGGCTTTCCTTCTATTTTTGCCATATAGACAAAATGTACTATACTACCCTAAATAATAAGAGTTTTAATTTTGAACAGAGCATTTCAGTTTCAAGGGGCAAATAGTTATATAAACCAGGTAGAGATCTTATTAAAATGCAGATTTTGAACCGGTAGGTTTACTGTAGAGACTAAGATTTCTGCTTCTCTAACAAGTTTCCAGATTATACTCATGCTTCAGTTCCATAAAACACATGTTGAGTAGCAAGGTCCTAAAATATTTCTTGGACCAAAAAAAAAAAAAAAAAAAAGACAAAAACCAAAAACATAAATGAAAGACAGATGGCTTAAGTGGCATTGCACATACTGTGTATTGCACAAAATTAAAAAATAAAGATTTAAAAACATAACTTTTATCACAGATATATTTTAACTCATATTAAACAACTACCACTACTTTGTTGAATAAATCAGAAGTTTTCAATTAATAACGTCCTCCTTTGCTGTTGTTTCAGGGTGGCCAAAATTTTATATATATATAAAACTTTATATGTATATATATATATATATATACACACACACACACAAATATATAATGTAAATGTTATATACACATATATACATAATCTAATATAAATGAATATATATGAATGAATAAATAAAAATGCCTTAAATATTTATAGCATATTCTAACATGGTTGGAGATAATAACTTTGTTATGTGAATTCGTGAGTTGGCTTTTTTTGTTTGTTCTACTGGTAAAGAGGAAAGGAAGGGACATAGAGTAGGAATAATAATCTTCTTATAGGAGGATAATCAAATCCATGACGATTTTTTAACAGGAATTGTGATTTGAGTTGACAGAGGTGACATAGCTAAAGCCTCGCAAACCATGAGCAAATTAACTTCATTTTATTCCAGATTTGATCTGTATTGCATTATCTCTGGAAACCACCGCCAATTATAGAACCTCTCCCTGTATTTCTAACACCATCCCGAGTAATTCCACCACAATGTGGTTTGCTCTCTGTCCCCAGAAACTTGAGAGTGTACACATGCTGTTTTCACTCTGAGTTCACACAGAAATATATGACTCTGAGTGTCATGTTCTACAAAAACAACAGCACCAAGCTCTCTTTTCCTTGGACTTTGGTAGCCCCTAAGCTGTCATTCTCTTCTTTATTTCCTTCTATGATCAAATGTTAGGTAACTATGGCTCTGCCTCGTGTACTGTTCTCTTTTCCTGCTATCCTTTGTTCCTCCGTGTGCTGCAACCTGGCTTCCATACAGAGATGTGACTAGAGTATATAATTAGAGACCACCTTAAGGTTTTATTGATAATTCAATAACATTCGAAGTCTTATTTCTCATATTCGTTGTATTTTCGGTCATTACCAATATCTTCCTTCTTGGGATTTATAGAGACTCTATTCAATTCCGTCTTGTTTCATCCTTTTTTGACACATGCTTCTTCTTTTCCATTCCTGTCATCTAACCAATCTGTGACAAAGACTCCCACATACAGGGGGAAAAAAAAATCTTTCACACTCTATGTCATAAGTTAAGTTATTCTACTTTTAGAAAGATAATCATTTTTTAAAGATTTTTATGTTATCCAGAGGCCATACTTGAAAGTATTATTATCCACATCCTATTTTAGAGATTAGCTGGCAGGGGTTGCATTCAGTCACGATTGGGTATGGAGCAAGGACAGATTCCGAAAGGGGCTTTGGCAGGGTTCAATCATCTACTTTCTAATATTATCCATGGAAATACAAGTTAGAAAAAGGCTAGCCAGAGACACTTTAAGCAATACACATATTTTTAAAAAAATAATAGTTGCTGTTAAAATTAAAGTAAAAAGTGGTGTAATATGTTGTATGTAGAAAAATATGTATGGGTTGACGTGGTGAAGACTGAATTTGTGATTTAGAGCCTCAGAAGTCTTCCTGCTGAGACCGTTGAGATGAGACACAGGAAGAACACAATTTGGACTTTGACTTCTTTGGAATTTAACTTGAAAGCCATGCAATTTTAGCACTTTTGTTTCTTCCCAAGAATTTGATAATGGGAAAGTGTTCATTCAAATTTGGATCGTGACTTTTATACATTGTATTAATGGAGTATATTACATTTTACTATGAATAAAATTGTAAAAACTCTAATGAACTATATTAAAAAATGTGCCTGCACGTAATTTGTGATGTGAAATGTAATATGTAATGAGTTTTTAGTCTTTTGTATCTTGCAATTTTCCAAGACTTTCTCCGGAACACGCTCTGTTTTTGTCTTAAATGTTCTCATTGATGATTCTTTGTTTTCAATGTTCTTCTTGGTCCTATTAATATAATGCTGGACACTTTCTTCTTATTATTTCATACCTTACAATTCTGAGAAGTTCTTCCCACAGTTTCTTAACCCCCATACTCAAACATTAGCCCAAAATTTTAGAACACCAGAAAAGAGACTTTAAGTGGAATTAAATAGTGTTGTGTGTGTCTGCATATTTGTGTGTGTGTGTGAGAGAGAGAGAGAAAAGGAGGGAAAGCATGTTTGAGTGGCTTTTATTTTCTCTATGTGACTTCTGTATGTTCTATTCTTGTTTTCATAGATCCATAGTAATCAGAGAGAAATAATTCATGACACTGTGGAAGTGATGAATCTACTATATAGTTTCCATGTAAAGGGGCATTTGCACTTACAACATACCAAAGATCAATACTTGGCTATTGGCTGAAAACTCTCAGAATTTCCTGTTTTGTGTAAAAACTATATCCTGTTAGGATATATTTTCTGGTCTAGCTAAGAGAAATACTCTTAGTTGTATATATTAAGCTGTCGCCAATCAATTGACCTTAGTGTGAATTATGTCATTAAATCCTTGCCAAAATAAATGACAGCTATGGGAACACCAATTTTTATTGACAGTGGGAAAGGTGAGATGAAGAAAGGTAGAGATAAAAAGACAAGATAGGACAAAAAAGCAAATAGGAAATGAAGCGAGATTTTAAATATCATATTTTAAAGTCCTTGATCTGTGAAAAGTATAATAGTATCTAACCTCACAGGTCCATCATACTTCAGGTCAGTACATGCCTGGAAATAGGGACTGTGTCTTCCCTAAATGGGAACTAAACAATTTCAGATCTCTAGGAGCTGATAAAATGCTCTCTGCTGTCTTGGTAAAAATTAATGTCTGTTCTTGACCATAAAATCAATAGTTCAGCTTTAGGGAATGTTTTGAATCCAAGGAACTAGACATTAGTGAAGTATAAGTTTCTGAGTTTGGGCTAGTTTTTAGGGATCCTTGGAAGATAAAAATTTTAAAATTGGATTCCTTCCCACTATGCTTTCTTCACTAAAATATAAATATTTAATTAGTTTCTGAGGCTTCATTGAGTTTTCAGCACCTTTCCACTTTCCTTGAAAATTTTGGAAATTATGAAGCCATATTTTTAAAAGCTGCTGAGTAAAATGACTATTTGATAACTAATGCTGTCTTCTATTCATAAATTCATACAATTTGATCTATAATTAAGGTTGGACATTTTTAGGCTTCTTCAGTTCTTATAGTAGTTACTTCCTTGTTTTATTCAGCTATGAAATTTTGGTCTAGAGTAAAAAAAAAAACAAAAATAAAAACATATGGCCACTGAACACATATAAGAGAGAATAAATTGTCAGAAATATTTGAATGCTTAAAATTTTGAAAACAAAAATATTTAATGGGGTTAAAATGAGCAGAAAAGTCTTTCCACATTGTACCTTGGAAACACCTTTTTGATTTATTGTGTCATTTAAATTTAACTGTTTGCTAACATCTGCTGCACCACTATTATTTTCTAAGCCCTCTAGTAGGGACTGAGGATTCAATATCATATGGAGTTTTCCTTTACGTATCTGCTGTCCCTTTTAGAAAATAAACATATAAATGCAAATTCAATCTGTCCATCATCCATTCATTTCCTCAACAAGTACTTACTGAGTACTCATTTTATACCAAACATTGTTCTCAACTCCAGGGCATAACTGTGAGTAAGAGAGTAATGATGCTTCCTTTTGGAGCCTTTATTTTAGTGTGAGAAATACCTAGTCAGTACACAAACAAATATACAAATAATTACGATATGTGCTCTTAGGCCACAGGTAAAGGACCAAGACAGAGAATAGCATAAGTGAGTGGAGAGTGGAACTTCAGAAGATCTTTCTGAAAGGACACGGTGACTAGATAGGTACAAAGTCTTGTGGACATCTAGTGGAGGACCATTTGTTCCATCCTGGGCAAGTCAGACAAGGCTTGCTACCTACCAGGATATGTCTGAGAGCCACATAAGAGTTAACACCTCAAGGGGAGAAAAAAGCAATTGGGGAAGGAGAATGGTATGAATAAAGGCAGAGAGGGACTACTGAGTATGTCATAGGCTGTGCTGTTCATTTGGGAGGCCAGTGAGTAGCACAAGATGAGATTGCAGGGGGGTTTGGCAACCTTGTCGTGGAGAATTTCGCAATAATTATAAGCACAGTGTACTGTCATTGTTAGCTGTGACTCCTAGTATGAGCATGTGACATTTTTAATGTAACAAAGTTCCCATTTAGGGTGCAAATTTGTCTTGTCAGCTTCCTGTCATTGAATAACAAGGGGCATCGTCTTAGAACAAAGACTTGTGTGATTTTCTGAGCTTACAAGAAAGTGTATATTGAGGAGAGGTCATGTGGGACATGGGGATGGTAGGGATTGAGAACATATTTGATTTTAGAAAACACATAGCAAGCGTATTTTACGATTCCTAATCAGATTGGAGCATCTACTTCAGGCATCCAAGGACAGAATGATGAGGGAGAGGCATCAAAGAAATGCCAACTCATTTCCTCTTCTGAGAGAAAGAGTCACCACAGTAACTTTATCTCTGTCACAAAAATTAAGTGTGCCAGTCAGAGTGATAGGTATTATTCTTCCTGCATTCATTTGTAGTGACTTTATAAGGTTAGTGATCTCTAAATTGAAGGCTGTGCACAATCTCTTCCTAGTTAAGCTTAGACACTTTCACCATCACGTTGCAAAGGTAACCTAATTAGTTGCAGGTCTGACAGGATGAGTCCTCTTATTGGCATTATTTTCCTTACGTGCTTTGAGGCATTCTGCCCTGAACTACAGTAGACATATTACTGAAACAAAAGAAGAAAAGAAGAAGCAAGAGAAAAAAGAGAACTGATCAGGACGAATTTGCTTTTGGTGCCCTTGTGCTCAGTAATTGCTTTGGTAAAGTTCCTATTTGTATTAGAGTTCATATTACAACTGATAAATGGTGTTGACACTGCATAAAATGCTGGGTTTTGTGATGCTCAGGGCAAAATTTGTTTCATCTACAACACCCAGACCCCTTTCTTTTGCAGTAGAGCATTCTCACAGACTCATTTTTAAAGGTATTTCCAGTTTACATGCATTATTGCGTATTGCCTGAGACATGTATTCCTTATAGTTTCTACTGCTGCAGTAGCCCCGCTATTTGCTCAAACTCTCATAGAAACTCGGTAGTGGAACTCGAATATAGCTGTTCTGATATTTAGTGCTTAATGCAGTAAGCTGTTTTTCTCTTATGACTAAGTAGAAAAAAATAAACAATCAAATCTCTTTTCGATGATTGGAAATGTAAGATATTGTGTTCTAATTTCCATTCATGTAGTTTTCATTGACCAGTATTAGAACTTTATGAGATGTAGTGGGTTGAATTCTGTGCCTCAAAAAGATATGTTCAAGTTCTAACTTGCTGTACCCATGAATGTGACCTCATTTGTAAATAAGGTCTTTACAGATATAATTAAGTAAAGGTGATATAACACAGGATAAGGATGAGCACTAAATCCAGGGACTGGTGTCCTTTAAGAGGAGAGAACACACAGAGACACACACAGGGAGGAAGGCCTATGTGAAGATGGAAACAGAGTTGAAGTGATACGGCCACAACCCAAGGAATGCCAAGAATTGCCAGCAACCACCAGAAGCTAGGAGAAAGACATGAAACAGATTCTTCCTCAGCGCCTCCAGAAGGAACCAACCTTGAGGACTAGGCTATGCTCAGATGATAAATATTCCCAGGCATAACACCCTTATTCATATCCATTCAAAGTTGACTGGGTTCCATACTGCTTCACTTTCAATCCAAGATCTGGGATGAGGAAATAGCTAATTATCAAAAATTGCTCAACATCTCAGTAGATAGAAAAACAAAATGGTGATGCATGTACTTTCTCTTAAAACATCTGCCCAGAAGTGATATATGTTGCTTCCGCTCACATTTCTTTGGCTAGAGCATGCCACATGGGCCATCGTAACTTCAAGTGGGAGGTGGAATACAATTCTGCAGTATGCCAGGAAGAAGAAAAAACTGATGTATTTGCGAACAGCATTAATGATACTATATAGAAGTTTTAGTTTTTGTCCATTTCATACAGATAAACAAATGAAGGCACAGAGAGCCTATGTAAATTGTTCAAGGCCATACAGGTATCAAAACTTGAAGTTAGGAAACAAATGCAGATAGCTTATGTCCAAAGCTTTTGAAGATAATGGACATATAACTTCATGACAAATTTTTGCCTATAATTTCAAGGGGTTCCTAGATGTCCATTCATCAACTCTGCCTAAGTCAAGACTGGCCAAATTATACTGTGGTAGGGAGCTACCACTCTCTGGTTGGATTGGCCTGAAACAACAACCCCTAATTTCTGTATGCTTCATTTGTCCATATGTTGGAAAGGGGTTCCTCTTATTATTGTCACTTAGGATCCCAGACTGAAGGAGCAGCCTCCCTCTCAAACATTCTGAACTGATACATGCGAAGGAAATACGCGTTCTGGGATGTTTCACACTGCCAATTTATGCTTGGTCTAGAAGACGTCTCTGCCACTTCCTTTTACAGGTCAGTAGCTAGAACTTATCACATGCCCTGACTCAGTCACATAGCATCTTAATATAACTCTACTATATGCTCAGTAGAGGTAAGAACCAAAAATAATGGACAGAGAGTATTAATGATACCTACAGATCCCATCTGAGTTATTAGCTACATACATTACAATGAATTACAAAAATACTGACGTGATGTGGCTTTCCCACAGGGGTAGCATATATTTATGCAGAAATATCACACACATTTTATTTTTATTTTTTTTTATTTATTTATTTTTTAAATATATGGCTACTACGATTTTAACGTTTATTTATTTTTGGGACAGAGAGAGACAGAGCATGAACGGGGGAGGGGCAGAGAGAGAGGGAGACACAGAATCGGAAACAGGCTCCACGCTCTGAGCCATCAGCCCAGAGCCTGACGCGGGGCTCGAACTCGCAGACCACGAGATCGTGACCTGGCTGAAGTCGGACGCTTAACCGACTGCGCCACCCAGGCGCCCCTATCACACACATTTTAAAAGAAGGTTTTAGCCTTTTATTTATCAAGTTGTTTTCAAATAAATCTTCACCTTAAAATAACATTTATAATATCAAACCCTCCCTTTAACTCCAAATACTAGTTATCCATCCCATTACAACTTTTTTGGTTTCAATCAATAATCCTATTATTTTCCAAAAGGTACGTGACATTTTTGCTGTATTTTGATTACTTGTCCATCACCTTTTTACTCTTCAACATGATCCCCACTGCAAATGCTGAATGCAAATCAAAATGGAAAAGAGTTGGTTGTGGTTGTGTTTAAACAGAAAATTACTCTGGTCTGCAGGAGGCCTTTAGGATATATTTAGCAGACAGGTGTAGTAGATGGTATGCAGTGGCTGTCCATCACTGAAATGGGATGGATTGACCATTAAGGTGGCAGGAGTGTGGGAGTCAGTATCTATTAACTTTCATTAAATATCACCCAACATAACACGCTGAGCTCTTCCATCAGCCATGTTCACTCCATTACTTTAAGACACAATGTTTAAAGGTGAGAAACCCAATGATAAACGAAAAACTGCCTAAAAATATAGTTTTTACTTAAAATTGGCAGCCATCAAAAAAAAAAAAACCACACCAATGTTTTTGAGGTTTACTACCTCAAAAACACAAAAACAGGGGTGCCTGAGTGGCTCACTCGATTAAGCATCCAACTCTTTGAGTTCAGCTCAGGTCATGATGTTGAGGTCTTGAGATCAAGTGGAGCGTCAGGCTCCATGCTAATAGCATGGAGCCTGCTTGCAATTTTCTCTCTCTGCCCCCTCTCCACTCATGCTCCCTCTCTCAAAATAAATAAATAAACTTAAAATAAAACCCAAAAAATGAAAACAAAAGAAACTAAAACAGTAAGAAACACAACTTCTCTGGTTCTCCCTCTTTTTCATTCTTCACATCAAATCAATCATCAATTGCTATTGATTTCCCTTTATGATTCTTTTACTTTTGGACTCTCTTTCCTATTTCCACTATCATTTTAATATTTTGAATCTATGCTCCATTCCAAGAGGACTTTTGCAATAAATTTACAATATCTCTTCCTATCACCAAGCATATCTACTCTTTATCCAGCACAAACAGATTAGTACATTTCTCCTTTTCTAAACATTTTCACAATTCCTTGTTCATACCACTGTTTCTCAGTGAGGGTGACTCTGAACCCTAAGAAGAGTTTTGAAATTTTGTGGGCAAGGTTTTGTTTTTCATAATCAAGGATCCTGGGGCCAAACTGCAACATGTAGGGCAGCTTGATATCACAAAGAATTCCCTGACATCTTGCATGATTTTCATCATTTGGTAAAAAATCTATTTAAAATTATATAAATCTAGAAACTAACCCTATTTTTCAAAAGGACATAAAGTATTTTATACATTTTTAAAAATGTTTATTTATTTTGAAAGAGAGAGAGAGCATGAGCAGGGGAAGGCAGAGAGAGAGGGAGGCAGAGAATCTGAAGGGGGCTCCAGGCTCTGACTTGTCAGCACCAAGCCCGACACAGGGTTCGGACTCATGAGCGGTGAGATTATGACCCAAGCTGAAGTCAGACGCTCAACCGACTGAGCCACCTAGGTGCCCCAGTATTTTGTACATTTAATATGTAATACATTTTCTAAGATTTTACTAATAATTACTTCAAAAGAATACTGTCTTGGAGCTTGATGGAGAATTATTTAATATTTCTGAAAATTATATCACTAACCCTCATTGTACATGTAGTTTTTAGACACAATAGTTAACACTTTATTACACACTTGTAACATTCATTCATGGTGATTCTGCATATAGATGTCATTGAACTTCATTATATACTATATTGTAGACATGTCTAAGCATTTGTAGACCGAAATACATATTATTTTCTCATAAATTACTTTCCATATATGTTTTCCTTCATATTACATTGACTTTAAATTTATATTTTTGATCTGTTTATAATTTACTTCAGAGTATTCATAAAGGTTTTATCACAAAATATTTGCTATGAAAATAGTTTCGTATCTAATACAGATGAGAAACTGCTTGAATACATGACACTTTATTTTACTTGTCTTTTCTGGCCCCACGAAATTTCCTTTTATATCTTATATTCTACTATTTCTCAACGTGTACACTCTATTTCTGCCAAATTGGTCGAATGCCTCTTCTCTGAGTAATCTTTAGCCCTGCCAGGAACACCTTCTCTTCCTTTTTCCTCTCTGTCAAAAGACTCCATTTTTCAAAGCCAATCTTTCCTGATTGCCATGACTTTCAGTGAGAAATCTGTATCTTCAATCTTCAGTACCATGCATTAGTCACTTAAATCATGCTGTGTATCTGTGTTTTTGTTTGTGTCTTCCAAATCAATTTTCAGGTTCTTGAAGAGTAAGATGTAGAAACCCCCTCTCAAACTTCTTTATCCTCCTCATTATGCCTAGCATTTTATATATATATATTTATGTAAATTATTTCTATAAATATAAATATTTATATTATATATAAATAAAAAGAAATAAATATATATTATAAATATAAATTATTTATAATTTATATATAAATATATTATATATAATTATATATATTTATATATAATATATTATATACAATTATATATTTATATAAAACTATATTATATATAATTTATATATAAAAATAAATTATATATATTATAAATATAAATATTTATATAAATTATATATTATATATTTATATAAATATTTATTATAATATAATAAATAAATATATATACTTATTTATAATTATTTATATATTTATTTATATATTTATAATAAGTACTTAAGTATATTTGTCGATTGATGGGTTTTATGGTTAATGTACACCTCCGTGCTTCTCAAAACAGGATCATAGGGGAGGTTGTTCACCGCGCAGTAGTGAGGTTGTGTCGTGCAGGTCTCTTAGGTCTAGTCTATTGATCTGTAAATTCAGAGTCTATTATGAGCACTGGATTCATCTGATTGGTAACTCTTATGTCTTTGTGGAGTGTGAATCTAGCTGCTCTTCTCTTGACGTCACACAGCATTTGTGATGAGGGCTAGTTAAGTGTTGCTGCAATTTATCAGAGAAAGCTGGTGCCGTAAAGTACAATATGGCCCTTCTATCCCTGCTCAAGGTGTTGCTCCACTGAGCATCTGTAAAGTATCAGTTTTTTGTGCCTGCGTAGAAACAGCCAGGATGACAAATAATTCTATCTCCAATGATCACTTCTATTCCACTACCCAATTTTAGTTGCCAAAACATTGAGGACTCCTGATAAATCACAGGGAAAATAAGTTGTGGGCAACATTTCTCTTGCAGTATTCATAAAATTTCCATATCCATCAAAACTTTCTACTTTCCTTGTTTATTTCCATACATACATTATTGGGTAAAAATTTTATCCTTAGACTATGCCGTGAAACACAAAATAAGGAAGCAAGCAAACAAAACAAACACAATCTTTATTTTTCTCCACTCTGGTATTATCATTCCAACTTCAGGCAAAGGTAAAGTAATTTCTCTCTTTGTTTTAATAAGAACCCTTAATGTTACCATAGAAATATAATTCCCATGATTTCCATGACACTGAAATGTTATCTAGAAATAAATATACATCTACTAATATTCTCCTTTTTTTTGTAAAGTACATAAAATGGACCACTGTATCCAAGATCAAATTTTGTTGAGTAGCCTGCCAAAGCCGGTTGTCATTATTTTCTTCTCCAGTGAAAGAAACTGTCAAATACTCTTGCACAGACTAAAGATCACCTTGAAGCAATTCCTTGGAGTGTATCTCAATTATATGAATATGTTAGGGGTTAGCTCCCTGATCAGTGGAAAAAAGCATATATCATTCAATTGTTCATTTGGTAAATAATTTTTGAGTCCTTCCATGTGTCAGACACTGTTTTAGGTATTGAGAAGAATACAACAGGGACCACAACAGGCAAAGTCGCCATAATCGTGTAATTTATCAGTGAGAGAGAGAAAAAAAGAAATCTAGATATGTGATAACATATTGGGTTATGTGAAGGGCCAGGAAAAATAATGAACTGGATTAAAGTTGTAAAGAGTGATAGTGTCTGCTTTTTTTGATAGGATTGTTAGGAAAAGCCTCTCTAAGAAGGTGGCATTTGAGCAGGGCAAAGCAAATCTCAGGCAGAAAGGAGCAAGTGTAATGTCAAGTGTGCATGGCATGCTGGAAAAACATCACCGCAGTCCGCTGTGATGGGGTCTTTGTGAGGACCCCTGAAATAACTTTACACAGAAGTAGAATGAAACATGACCGTTTGGCTTGCTGTGGCACTGTGTTCAGAAACGGGTGAACGTGGGGCTGCTTTCGGGACACATGAATGGCTGGTTTGGACCCAGCCCTCCTGTAAGTTCTCAGCCCTAAGCAGTGTTGTGTTTGTGTAACTAAGGCCTGTGTCTGTAGGTTTCCGACCTGCTAGGGCACTTTCAGTTGAACAGAACCCAGAGCGTTACTCCTCCTTTAGTGAAAATGCTGCTGCAGGAGGTTTTAGTGGCTAGTTGGGGAGATGTAGAGAAAGGCAACTTGGCCTTCACAGACAGCTCAGTCTCCATGAGAGCACCTTCTGAGCCACATGGCTTTAGGCTGTCGACTCCTTGTAGACGCGGCTTCTCACCAAGTGTAGCCCAGTGGTGTCCTGGTCCCTGAGCTGTGCTGCACACACACGCAGCTTCAGTCCCAGGGAAGCTTTTACCCCCCAGGCTGGAACCTTCCTGTGCCTGTGACGGTGATGCCCATGGGAGCCTGCACTGAGTGACCTCCCGGGATGCCTCCTGCCCTGAAGAAGAGGGTAAATAAGAGGATTCGAAGGACACTGACTATTAGAAACTTGTCCAGCCTGTAGAGGGGCATCCCAGTTAGGGAGACCTGGAGCTTGTTTAATTTTGAGGGTCTCCCATAAGAAAACTTACAAATATGGAGCTCCTGGGTGGCTCAGTCGGTTAAGTGTCCGACTTCCACTCAGGTCATGATCGCATGGTTCATGGGTTCGAGACCCATGTCAGGCTCTGTACTGACAGCTCAGAACTTGGAGCCTGCTTCGGATTCTGTGTCTCCTCTCTCCCTGCCCCTCCCCTGCTCATGCTTTCTCTCTCTCTCTCTCTCTCTCTCTCTCTCAAAAGTAAATAAACATTAAGAAAAATTTTAAAAGGATGTCAGTTCTCCTTAAAGAAAAAAAAGGAAAACATACAAATATGAAAGAAGTTTGAAAGTAATGTTTATTTTAAATGAGAAAATAAAACACAATGAATTATGAATTTTGTATGCTGACACATTCACAAACATTATAACATTTAAAACTAACAGCATTAAAAAATTGATCTCTTTACACATCATGCTTTCCCCCTGTATTTTCTGCATACATACTCTTTAATCATCTCCTCATAAAACAATAACTTCCTACCATCATTTTCTACAGAGAGAAAAGAGAATTCTATCTTTTGTCTAACATGACTGCTCAAAATATTTGGTTTTGATTATTGGGAGTTTAGAACAGTGTGGGCAAATTTTCTCAGAAGGGGCCAGACAGTTGACATTTTAGTCTTCGTGGGCCAACAGACAAAATTGATAATATTATACAGGTGTCTGTATAAGCACTTAGAATGTAACCATGTAAAATGTAAAAATCATTCTTAGCTCGGGGGCAATAATAGAAAAGGAGGCAGTGGCCAGATTTGATCCACGGATGTAGCTTACCAACTCCTGGCTTAGAATATTTTCTTTTAACTTCACAACTTGTTATTTGTAATGTCAATTTGGAAATTGTTGTTAAATTTGGAAAATCCCCATCAAATTTCTTTAGGATGGTGATGTGACTTATTAACCAAAATTTTGAGAGTAAAAAAGAGTGCTGTTATAAATTGAACTGGAGCTACAATTGTATACCTGGATATCCTGAACAACTACAACACGTGGCCATTCTACATTACTTTGATATCTGACCTTTAATATTTAAGGACCTGTCCAACTTTCTAGTGCAATAACTCATCAAATATTCTTCTAATTCACCCTACTCATTAATATGATTGTAGTGGCGTTTATTAGTTTTCTGTTGCTGCTATAACACGTTATCACAAACTTGATGGCTACAAACAAGACAAATGTATTATCTTGCAGTTCTGTGTGTGATGAAGTCTGACACAGGTGTCAACTTGGCTAAAATAAAGGTGTTAGCATGACTGCATTCTTTTCTGGAACCTCTGGAGAGAATCTAATTCCTAGCCTTATTTAGCTTCTAGAGACTACCCACATACCTTGGCTCGTGGCTCCTTTCCTTCATCTTTAAAGCCAACAAGGTTGCCTCTCTCTGACCTATCTTCCTTACTCACATCTCCCTCTGACCATAACTGGGAAAAAAATTATCTGCTTTTATGGAAACATGTAATTTAACTGGGTCCATAAGAATAACCCAGGGTACTTTACAATATTCTCACCTCCAGGTCTTTAAGTTAATCACATCTACAAAGTTCTTTTTGCCATGTAAAGTAGTATATTCATAGGTCCTGGGGATGAAGACATAGGCATCTTTGAGGACCGTTATTCTGCATACCACAGGCACGTTATTAATTTTTTTCCATTGTATTGACTTCAGGTTTTTGTGTCAAATCAGAAACAAATTTGATACTTTTCATAACTGTTCTTATGATACAGTCGTTTTCATTAGCTGGATTATCAAGTAAAACAGGAGCCGACTTACTACTTTGATTTAAAAGCTCTTTCTTCACCTTAATCAATTACCACTTTTATTGTGAGCTTCATGCAGTTACGTCTGGGTCCAACACACTTCATTAGGACAAGACGCATTAGATGCTAAAGTGACCCTATATACTAGAATGAATAAAACATGTGACTCAGACAGAAGTGACCAGTGTATGTAGCCTTCTTCCAAACTTGTTCTTTATACATTCTGTTTAGCATGATTCTATCAAAGAAGAAGAAAAAATGTATGGCATATTATTAATTATGTATGCTGCCTTATCAGAAATATTTTTAACTGGAAAGAGCTTCCATTTTGGCGAGGCATTAATAGGAACCAAATATCCTGCTTAAAATTGTATAGATGATGATTGAACAAGCTTTCTGCAAACCAGTTTCTGGTTCCAGAACTTGTTTCTTTTCTCCATCTATTTTCCATGATAGACACTGTGGGGCGTATTCTTATGTGAGAGAACTTCTGGTTCTGCACCTGCGTGTCGGGATAACACGTGGCTGGTAGAAATACTGGAAGCTAGCACCATCGTCAACTGTATACAAAATTAATAGCCAGTCAAGCAACTGTATCCCACAGAAGCCAGGTGATTGTATTCCCGATTCGACTTCTCCTCACTGGAATTCCCAGCTGAAATGACATTCTTTTTTTTTTCTTTTTTCTTTTTTTAAATGTTTATTTATTTTTGAGAGAGGGTGAGAGACAGAGCATGAGTGAGGGAGGGGCAGAGAGAGAGGGAGACAAAGGATCTGAAGCAGGCTCTGTGTTGACACAGAGAGCCCGATATGAGGCTCGAACTCACGAACCTTGAGATCATGACCTGAGCCAAAGTTGGATGCTCCCTGACTGAGCCACCCAGGTGCCCCTGAAATGACACTCATTCCAATGCCACATGAGGGGAGGCACAACCAAGGGGATGTCAGAGAGATGAAACAGCTGTTTAGATGGTTTGTGGCTAAAATGTCTTACTTTGCACTTGATAAAGCATGTGCTTATGTGAACACATGTATGGGAGCTCTCCCATGGTCTTGGAATAGACTTATTTCAAGCAAAGGAGTTCATAATATATCCACTTCTGGCCAGTTTGAAAAAGAGCCCTCTTCACTGAATGTGACACTGGGGAGTAGGTCTGCTCATCTTTAAAGTTGCTCTACAGCAGGAAAAGATACAGTTTTTGGTATCTGGAATAGTATCTTCCACTGAATAGAAGACTTGACTTAGCTCTGTTCTTCAGGCAGTACCTGATTTTCCTCAATAGTCATAGAACATTCCTTCATAGTACCTGAATCACCAACACAGGTTAAACAAACAAACAAACAAACAAATAACAAACCATGTTGAATTCTTCCTGTTTACTAGACCTAAGTGAGCCATCAGATTTTTGGGGTGGGTGAAGGAAACTTCCTGTATTTGAGAAGGATTTTCACCTACTATTAGCAGTGAGGACTCAATCCCTGCACTTTGATATTGGACTTTTGTTTACCCCAAAATGTAGAGAAAAATAAATAAAAAATAACCACCACCATGGCAAAGAGATTAGAATTTTGGAGTGTTCTTTAAAAAATGTTATGTGAGGATGATATATATTCTGAGCCCGGGAATTCAATCAGGAAATCAGAGAGACAGATTTAAGAGAGGGAATTTAGAGCCTGCTTTTACCTATAGAAATCTCTTTTTTAAAATTGAGGTGTTTTGTGGAGGTATTATGAGCTAAGTCAGTGTCCAATAGAAGTGACTCATATTTGTAAAGCAAATTGGAGGAGCTGATATGTGCTAGATTCTCACAGCAACACTGCAAAATAGCTGTCCGTTTTGCAAATGAAAAAACAAACTTCCCAACCCAACCCAATCCACCCCAGACCGTCTAGGGGCAAAACTTCGATTCCAAACTCAGACTGCTCTTATCACTAAACTTCTCCTCTTTCCTATATACTATATTGCAAACAAACAAGCAAGAACAAAAACAAAAAACTACGCTGGATCTGTACTGGAAAAATTTTAAATAGAAAACAATTTTCGGCGTTCAAAAAACTTACAGCATACGTAGCAAATATGTTATGAAACATACAATTACAAGAGATGCTACAACTCAGATTTTATGAATACTATATGATTAATCACACAAAGATTTGTCTCGAGCAATCTGAATGCATTTATCTCAAACCCCACAGGAAATCCTTGATAGCTACCTTCCATAATTCTTTTCGTGTTTAATTTTATTTCTAGAATATTAGAGATAATGTGGGCTGTGTATAAACAATGAGGTGAACTTGGTATCTTCTGATATGACTTTTAGATATCATCGTTTTCTTTTATTTTTTCATAAGGAAGAATAACCATGGAAAAATGACTGACAACATTATGGCTCCTGGTGATGAGTGGAGATGTGCTTAGCTTTCTTCATATTAATGAAAAAGTGACACATAAAAAATGCCTTGCATTCAAAGGATTGATTCACACTCCATCATGCATCAAGTAGGGTTATAGGACATTGCCTTGGGTTTTTCAAACCGGTCTAGGCTAAATTAAAGACATGGTCTTTTACGAAAAACTCTCACCTTTTTCAATTTCATCTTGACAATTTGATGATTTAAATATTTTTAATAGCTTCAAGGTATAATATTTTCTGAGTGTTGAGTGGGTTTGATGAAACATTAAAATATAGATACTGGACAATCCCTACAAGCATTTTAGCTGATGCTACTGTGTGAGTGGTTCTGACAGCCAGTGAAAGACACATTTCTCAGATCTTGAAAGATGCCTATTTCTCTGTCAGTTAGCTGAAGACATCAGTGAAGGCCACTTCCATAACTGATAGCGGACTACAAGTAAAATATCAGATCCAACAAATATCTTATTCTATCCACAGACTGCCTTCCCCTCAACATGTTATTTTATTAAGTGCTTATTTTATAAGTGGTATTTTATGAGTGCCAAATCACAAGCCACCATGAATCTCCCGAAATATAAGAACTTAATTACTTTTTAAAGTTCCTTCCCATAAGAGAAAAAGAAAGAGTTGTCATAACAACCACATGAATTTTATTTTGGCTGTTCATGATATTTTGAAAAGATAACTTTATTTATACAACAAAGTCAGAGGACTTGTAGAATTTGTAGTCATCTAAGTACATACCAGTGTCCCATTTATCTTTCGTTTTTTTCAGGGACATTTTGGAAGACTGATTAAATGTTAGCTCTGCTAACTTTTCATAGCTATGATTATTTTTTTATAATGGCTCAGTATTTCTTCACCTTTATTGTTCTTCAGCCCTTAACCTTTTGGCTTCTAATGGGTTACACAAACTTTATAAGATATTGAACGCGAAACTCTTTCCAGATATATTTTCCTTTAGCCCTGGCTATTCTATTTTCATTTGAGGTCATTTAACATAAGGATAAATCTTACCCCAAACTATGCCAGGAACATTTTATCTAAACTAAATTACCATAGACAGCATGCCTACTAGGTTTTAGACACAATGCTAGGTATTTTCGCATATCGCTGGCATTTTAATACCCACAGGCTTTTAAGTTATGCCATCTCATGTTGCAGGGGAGATAAATGAAATTTATGTGAGTTACGTGACATCTTCAAGTTTGTATAATAGGTAACAGGCCTCCCTTTTTGTTAAGTCTTGAGATTCATTTTTTTTATGGCAATTTCACATATATATGTTGTACTATGGAATTGCAGTTAAGAGTATAAACTCTGGAGGCAGGCTGCCTTTGTTAAAATCTCAGCTCTGTCACTTTATTTATTTACTTTTTAAAAGTTTGTTTATTTTGAGAGAGAGAGAGAAAAGGAGGGAGAAAGAGCACAGGAAGGGCAGAAAGAGGGAGTGAGAGAATCTGAAGCAGGCTCTGCAGTATCAGTGCAAAGAGCCTCAAACCCACAAACTACGGGATCATGTTTGATTTGAAATCAAGATTTGGATACTTAACCAACTGAGCCCCTCAGGCACTCTTGTCACTTTATGACCTTAGAAATGTATCTCAGGCTCCCTATGCCTCAGTTTTCTTCATACGATTATTCCCATTGACAAATGGCATCCAGTTCAGAGCAAATTTCTGCTTTCTTTCACCTTCCTCCAATCACCTAACACAAGCCCAAATTTTATATGTTCTTTCTCCCATGTTCTTACTGAGATGGAACACAGTTCTCCATGGTATGCATTCTTTCTCACTTCAAAGAGTCAATGAACCCAACTTTATTCAACTGCAGGTGTGCCTCTGGTGGTCTTTGAACTGCAAGGTATAGACAACATCCGAAAAATGTCCTCAACATTATTTACTTTAGTTCTAATCTATTGCCTTTTATCTACCATGAGCAGATTAGAAGCCTATGGCTCATCTTCAACCCACTTCTTTTATTCTAAGCTTGATTGAATCGTTTTTCCCCATTGCAATAATCTTTAACTTACTAGCATCTCCTACTGAGATAAGTTCTAGAGCCTTCTAACATGACTCTAATCTTCCATTTTTATTTCAACACAGAGAGATTTTTCTAAAGATCAATGTAATCATGTCTCTCCTTTGCTTATTACTTTTGAATTAGTTCCCATCACTCTACGATAAAGACCAAAATCTTTAACGTGGTCCATACACAGAAATATTACCTATTCTTACTTGCCTTGGAGAGTCCTGATTTATGGCTGGTATCCTGGAAAAATTAGTAACCTCACCTTTCATTCTTGAAGTGTAGTGGTTTGGAGGATAAGTTGTATGGTCACTACATACATAGTATTATAAAACAAAATTAAACTGTGTAAACTTGAAGATCTAATTGGCTTTGTTAAATGATTCATGCACCTGGCAGCGTCCCATCTCAGCAGGTAAAAAGGAGCTTGGAGGAGCTGCACAAAACGGAAACCTATAATGGGCAGAAGGGGGTAGGCACAGAGAAGTCACAAACAAAAGAAAGGGTTGTTTCAGGTAAGGCCAACCTCCTTTGGGGGAAGTGTGAGGGTCTATCCTGCAAATGACTTCACTGGTGTTGATCAGGAAATTTTAGATTGATTGCTTTAAAATTCCACTCCTGGGAGAGGCAGAAATGCAATTAGGTTAGGTATTAAGTCTTGGTTTGCTGGTGTGGGGTTTAGCACAAGTGACTCCATTTTGAACTTGTTCTGATGTTTGCTGTTGTTGTTGTTGTTGTTCACACTAGGGACCTGCATTATCTGGTCCATACCCACATCTCCACTCCCATCTTATGGTACCCTCTCCCTGTCTCTGTACTTTATCTACACTTGCCTTTTTTCCTCTTTCATTTTATGACTCTGACATGACCCTTTTATCATTAGCCTTCTTTCTCCATATCCCTTCCTCATCCTCTCTCCTTCAACATTGTTGTGAAGCCCTTCTAAATATTTCAAATCTTAGCTCAAAAGTCAGTTTCTAAGGAAAACTTCCAACCCTCCAGACAAGAACAAAATCTGCTATGTGCCTACACAGTGCTCTGTATTTATCACAGGACTGATCACAATTATACTATCGCGTGTCTGCTTTGTTGATGTCTTTTTCTTTAGCTGGATTTTAAGTTAACCTGGTAAAGAAGCCAGGTTTTTGTTTGTTTGGTTCTTCACTCTCCATTTTATTCCAGGGCCTAATACAGAATAATAAGCATTAAATAATTTTAAATGAATTCTCCTTACACAGAAACAGATTTAAACCATAAATAACCCAATTAATTGTGACACTCAGGTAGCCAATAAAGAGGCATCTTTAATCTCAATCAAAACACTTGTTTATCGGTTTCACCTCCAGGAAGATATGACTCAAAGATCACCCTTGAATGATAGTAGAAAGCATCAGCTCTGTCTAGACAGGGATTGTTCCACATGTCTGCTCACAGAATTAGAGGAATTAAGGACAGGTTAGAATGATTTATTCCAATCTTCCCTAACTTAACCATGTAGACTGATAAAATTGAGAATTTTTTTTTGTATCAGGTGCTTAAATAATATATTATGAACAAAGAAGGCATGAGCGACCACTACCTAGTCACCAAATTGCCCTTGTACGGTTCCAAGGATAGATAGTTTTCCTGTCGTAGTGATTTTAAGGACAGATATCACTGTTGGCAGATGCAGTGTGGGTGATTTCCCCTGGGAGCAAGCACTTGAAAGTTTAGATCCCTGGAAGTACTCCTATCTCAAGACACTTCATTTTCTTAAGGATGTGGTATCAGTAAATAAATAAGGAACATTCATGATATGTTAACTGACAGGACCATTCCCTCAGTTCTCCAGTATCTTCATAGACACACACACACACAGATACCCAAACCCATCATCACCGGAAGAACTTGTCTGATTCTTTGTTCCAAATGTTCTACGGTGCAAAAACATATTTCTCATTGACGTATGTACTGGTACAACTCATTCAACTATATATTTAGTAACATTAAAAATTACAGTGCATCTGGATATCAGGTGAAGAAACCACTAAATACAACTTAAAGGAATGTTCTTTGTCAGTGTAAAACAGAATACAATATATTCAGTATTTTTATGACTTGTGCAAAAAGAGGGGAACAAGTCCTTTCAGGAAATCTGGATTTTGGTTTTTAATTTTATTCGAGATACTAATTCTTTAAAAAAATTTTTTTTTAATGTTTATTTATTTTTGAGAGAGAGAGAGAGAGGCAGAGCATGAGCAGGGGAGGGGCAGAGAGAGAGGGAGACACAGAACAAGAAGCAGGCTCCAGGCTCCGAGCTGTCAGCACAGAGCCCGACGCGGGGCTCAAACTCACGACCGCAAGATCGTGACCTGAGCCAAAGCAAGACGCTCAACCGAGTGAGCCACCCAGGCGCCCCTGAGATACTAATTCTTATTTCCCAAATTTACTTTTTATAGAAGACTGGTATCATGACACACATCTTCTCAAATACATTTATTTTCACAACTCACTGACTCATTTGGAAGGCATAAGAAAGTACTTTTCTAGGGGCGCTTGGGTGGCTCAGTCAGTTCAGCATCTGGCTCTTGATTTTGGCTCAGGTCATGATCTCACGATTTGTAAGAAAACATGAACTCATGGTTTGTGAGTTCAAGCCTGTGCTGCATTGACAGTACTGATCCTGCTTGGGATTCTCTCTCCCCTTCTCTCTCTCTGCTGCTCCCCTGCTTGCTCGTGCACACAAGTTTGCACACGCTCTCTTTCTGTCGAAATAAATAAATAAACTTAAAAAAATAATCTTCTGTTAAAAACAAGTTAAGCCATAGAAAAAGAAGAGGCATTTTATAATTCAGTGAGATATAAGTATCAAAGCTTACTTTTTAAAACTCATATTCAAATAGAAATATTGTTTTAAATTCTCCGTTGTGCAAACTCATAACACCACCCTTCTAGAACAATGTGCATACTAAGAGTTGAATGTTAGGTGCTCTTCTTTCTCTCTAGAGAACCAGTTGAATGTGAGTTTCTGTTATGGATGAAGTCAAGGGCAGCAGGTGAGGAAGCAACAGACAGACACTTGGTCTACAGTCCAGACTCTGATTTCCTGAAGTAAGAATTATAGGCATTTTACCTGACACATGCTCATTTGTTGCAGAGTTTTTTGGGGCAAAGATAGAAGCCACTGAAGAATGAACCCTGAGAAAAGATCATTGCTTTTATTATTATTGTATGTGATAATACGGTGTTAATTAATTGTCTTCATACGAAGTTGGTGGAGGTTTTTTTTGTAGCAGCCTTGAGCTCCAGAGGTTCAGTGCCATGTTGTGTTTTGTGACAAGTGACCAGTGAAGGTTTGTGGGAACTGGGAAAGAAGTTGAGCTGTGCACAACACGTGGGAAAATGCAATAAATCAGGGCTTATACAGATGAAGTCCAAGAAGATCAGCTAAGGAAAACAAGAGCCAGGAGTTCAAAGAAGCAAAGGATTGAAGCCAGAAAATTAGCTCAGGCAAGGATAAGAAAACTAGATTAAGAGACTAGAGAGCAAAATGTCAGGAATTAAATATTCAGACAGCCGGAGATTGACTCTTGGAAAGGTCTGGCAGCAGAAGTAAGAAGAGTTGGTATCGAACTGTGGCTCACGCCTCTCTTCTTCGGCTGTGATTCCTCCTAGATGTAGCAGCCATCCTCGAAGATGGTTTTCAGTGATCTCTCTATCTCCTGATTTCTCACTCTTGTGAGTTGCTCTTGCATTACACCGGGGTTTGTTTGACCCATTTTCATATTGCAGAAATGATGATATATCAATTCTCGGATTAAGTTATCAAAGACTGTAGTTTCCATATCGGGTGCTGCTATGTAAATGGGCCAAAGACGGTCTCTGCATTTTGATCTCTATGTTATTTGCTTCTTCACAGCAGGGTAGTACCATTAGCTCAAAGTTTTGAGTAAGAACTCAAATTCTTACACATTCAGTTTTTTTTATTGTTTTAATGTGTATCTATTTTTGAGAGAGAGAGAGAGAGAGAGAGAGAGAGAGAGAAACGAGTGGGGGCAGGAGTAGAGAAAGAGGGAGACACAGAATCCGAAGCAGCCTCCAGACTCCGAATTGTCAGCACAGAGCCTGACATGGGACTAGAACCAACGGAGCTTAACCAACGGAGCCCCTCCCCACCCCAGGCGGCCCCCAAATAGTTTACAAAGAGCCAACATAAGCCTATTTTGAACTATTTTGAGCTGCTCTGCTTTGCATAGCCTGTGAAACTGTGCTTGACACCCGCCAGCCACAGGTAACACAAACCCTGTAACTAGAAAAGACTCCAGACTGCGGCTACATTGGAGTTCCCTGATCCAGACACTCCCACCTTGGCTGAAGGCCATCACTCAGACATGCAAGCCTACTCTCCCCTGCCCCAGAGATCCCCTTGCTCCCTTCTCTTTCTGGGTGGTGGCCTCATGATGCCTTTGGAAACTCTTCTGCTGTAAACTACGTGGCTCCTCATGCAACCCTGTCCAAGCCACCCTTTGAAGCTTGTTGTGTGATGCTGTCATGGATGGAATGTGAGGTCATTATGCTAAGTAGGATAAATCAGAGAGAGAAAGACAAAGTCTGCATGATATTACTGGGATCTAAAAAAGTTGAACTTGTAAAAATGGAGTAGAATGGTGGTTAACAGAGGCTAAAGATGGGGGAATTGGGAAAGATGTGTAAGGGTAGAAACTTACCAGTAATAAATAAATAAGTCCTGGGTATCTAATGCACAGCATAGTCATTATAATAAACAATACTGTGTTATAAACTGCAAAATTGCTAAGGCACTAGATTTTTAACGGATGTCACCACACAAAACAATAATTATTATTATGTGATATGATAGAGAGCTAGCCAATGCCAGGATGATAATCACAATGCAATACATAAATGTATCAAATCAACATATTGTATATCTTACACTTACACAATGTCACATATCAAGTAGATCTCAAAAAAAAAAAAAAGAAAAGGATTTCCTGGATGCTGTGCTGTTTTTATCATTTGAGGGCTTTTGCTAAACCAAAATTTTTGGTTAAATAGGTTGGATGCCTTCCTGTATCAGTATTTATTAACTGTAAACCGTGTTGGCAGAGTAAGAGAGGGTACCAACTCAACTGCTCGAATTAAGGTAACGAGGCAGGAAACACAGCTGACTCTTGAAAGGAGATGTAGAAGGAAATAATCGTCACACTTCTTACCATATCCATTTCTGACATTATTATTAAAAAAACACCTATATTTAAATCAAGAGCAAGGAAGGACTAACACTATTAAACATTTCCGCTGTTAAGCCCTTTACATAGATTATCTCCTTGTTCATTTTCACCTGTCACCTGAAATTGCTAAAATTATTATCCTTATTTTACAGAGAACAAAATCAAAACTTAGAGTAGTTAGTAATTTATAAAAGATCACACAGCTGGATATAGTCAAATTTTACAGTATGCTGGTATATCTCATCCATTTTTAAAACTATTCCTTGGCTTATAAACCCAATCATTGTTATTCACAGAATTTTATATTTACTATAGTCACTAAAGATTTTCTCTATTCTGAGCCGTCACTATTTAAGCCTTGAAATAAGTGCGTATCTGTTCTTCATCAAGTCCTATCTGTATCCTATAGAATATACATGCAAAAGAATGAAAATTACACTACAGAATCAATCAACTGCTATCAGAGGTGTCTACTTGAGTTACCTTCAATCATTTTAATCAGCATCTGAGGAGCCCTAACTACAGAATGGGTAGAGAGAGCTGGATCCTGAATCCAGTTACTTTCATAGCAAAAATGGCACAGAAATAGGATAGATAAAGGAGTAAAAGTCTATTAGAAAAAGGTCACATCTTCTTTAGCAGTTAATCTGTTAGTAGGTTGGCAATCTAGTGTCTGACTCAGGTTGAATTTAAGGTTATCATCGTCTGGTTGTGTTAATCTATTATCTAGATATGAATTCACTTTTGATTGACTTTTGAGTGAGCTTGCTTATATCAGCTGCACACACTAGTCAAAGTTAAATTGGAGGACATGTTGTTATGCACAAATTTATTTCTATAAATATCTCGTATGCAAGAAAACTATTGAGGCATTCTCCCAGAAACAAATTATATCAGTTACTTATAAGACAGTTTCTTTTAGTATGTTGCTATATGTGCTTTGGAAAATCTAAATTTCTTATTTAAAAAATTATCATATCTCCTGTTATTTCTACAAACAATATCTTACTTACAAATGCATATGTTACAGCACAAGATATCCCTAAAACCTCTATTAATCAGAATGCTTATTAGCATATTTTTTCTACCTAGATGTGCCAATTAGGAGAATTCTATCATATTATCATCTTGTTGATATTCTATATCATATTTCCATCATCAGGATTCTTAGCCCCTTTACCTTTTAGAAGTATCTTGTATAGATAAGGATAATAGCTCATTGGAATGAATTTCTTCCCAGTGCAATTTTTTTTTCCATATAGTTTTTCTAGTGGAGTTCCTTTCTTTGTTAAATAAATTGAGCTGATGGAAAGGAGCTGTCAATATAATTTTGGGCTCTATTAACTTCTTAGGTGTCCACACACTGTAATATAAAAATTGAAGAAAATCTCTATAATAAAAATGAGAAATATTTTATTAGGGTTTAAGTATTTCTTACTTGTAGCCACTGGTCTATAATTGACTTACTCTGGGATTAAGTTTTATTTTATTTGTCCTCTTGGGAAATCATCCAGTCATCTATTGCCTCTTTGGAGAGAATTTTTGGTTTTCTCTACCCTGTATGTGATGATGCTCTTGGATCCTTGACAGGAACACCTATTTCTTTTAATAAAGTTGTAATTCTATAATGTTAACATTAATAAATTAAATTCACTCAGAAGAAAAGTGAGACTTACTGAATACCTACTATGTGTCAAGTACTGGACCAGTCAAATTTATTTTTACTAATTCGTTACGAACTGGAAAAAAGACTTTATTTCGTTATCTAATCTGTAGACAATTTTTCTTTGATTCAAAGTGATCTTGCCTGTGATTAGTCATTTGTATTGCTAACATAATCTACTTGTTAATGTTAGCCAACTTTGGCGAAGCAAAACCAAAAGACAGTGTCAAAGGGCCATTGGTTGAAAATGGCAGGGGAATATTGAAATTTTAAAAATATCTACTGTAACTGAATTTCGTAGCCATTCTATTAGGTTAGTGGAGGGGTGTGTGTGTCTGAGTTGGGTGGGAGTGTTCAGCTCACATAGAAGTGGGGAGGAGGGACATGACACGCCTCTAAGAGAGAACTTTTGGAGTAAGTTGGAATTTTTTGTTTTCTAAATACCTTTGATTCCAGACTCAATGCTTGGTTTTGTGGTTCCAGGGTGGGAGAGGAGATTTTTTATTCTTGGCTAGGTGATAACCACCATAGATAGAATGAGGCTTACCCTAAAACAAAAGACAGAAAACAAGGTGTAAATCTTTTATTTCATATATGGTACCTCCAGTGAAGAAAAAAAAGAGTGAATACAGTGCGAGAGAGGAAAATAATTTTCCCTCTACCCTTCTAGATTCTTGGCTGAGCATCCTCTTCTAATAAATGGACAGATTAACAGGAGAAAAATAAACAGAAGTTTGACAATTGAGTAACTCTCTGAAATAGCCTAAGTCATCACCTTAAATGCCAAGATGTTGGGGGTGGAGGTGTTATGGAAAGTTACAAGGATAAGCTTTAAATATATTACCGAATCTGAATCATTACTGAATAAGCATAAGATTTAGTCATCTTCTTCCTGGTACAAAGAAGGAGACACACACATGGAGATTTCCCTTATAAGTGCTTCTTAACCAAAGCATAACATTTACTTGGTTTTCAGAGCTTCTCTTGTGTCTGCTGTTTCTCAAAACTAATCAGCTCGAGGTAAACCTTATGGCAAAGGGGCATATTTGCTCCCCTTAAATAGAATAAATAAACTAGTGCACATACAGGCATTATATAATAGACTAAAACCTCTTCAGAAATAGGAACGAGGATTTTTGGTTAGTTTATAGTGAATCTTTGTATCTATAAGATTGTAAATGAAAGAATGCATTTTTGGATGATTAATTTTTCTTTTAATGCAGACATTTTAGCCCAAATTTTAATTCAATATATAAAGTGGCTTTGTAACTCTTCTGCTTAAATGCTCAATTTTTAAAAAGGCTTGCTAGTGAGGGAGTTCAGAACAGGCCTCCCCAAGATTTCCTTCTTTGGCATGTGGACTATTTTGAGCTGAAGGTAACTGAGACCCTGTGGGTTCAAGAAAAATTTTGCTCCCCTCTTACTTAGAAGGATCTAAATTGACATCTTTCCCAAAATAAGAGTTTATTCCAAGATAAATTTTATGTGAGCAATCCATTTGTATGTCAGGGCAAACATCTACTTAGTATATATCAGCTCCTTATTGCCTTGTGAATTGTCCTCTTTCCCTTTAAAGCCCCAGGCCCCTACTCCATTGCTTAACTCAGGATGACTTACATACCTCATTTTACCTTTCTGTCTTTGAATCTCTCCTGCATGTGGGGTTCCCGCATATACAAAATTAAATTAAATTTTCTCCTATTAATCTATCTCATGTTGTTTTAATTGTTAGACAAGCTAGGAGAAACTTTTGAAAGATAAAAGAAAAATTCTGCACCCCTATATTGGTGTGGTATAATGGAAAGTTCTAGGGCATCAGGAGTGCTGTGTTTGAATCTCAGCTCTAGAGATCAGCTGAGATCTGAATCTCAGCTCCCGTACTCTGGAAAAGTTGCCCAGGCTTTCTGAGTCCCCAAATCCTTATCAGCATATCATGCATAATTCTACCTATCTTGCTCACTTACTGTATTTTTTGAGGAAGTAGATAATACTTACATAAACACCATATAATTTATAATATTCTATCAAAAAAAGTTACTTTGTGTTCTATATAGCAGATTTAAGAATTATTTTTAAAAGTATATGGTTTACAGCTATAGATTTGCTATAAGAATCTGATATTAAAATCTTTTTGAAATACAGAATAATAAATATGAATCATGAAAGAAAAGCTGTCTAAAAAGAGCTATGAGAAATATTTTATTTTTCAGGTAATATATGGGCAAAGGCACGGTTTTGTGGGAGACAGTGACTGTTGCTCCCATAAAATGTGGAAGAAAATAGATTTGCTTCACATATTTAATTCTTCCACTATGTTGTGCTGGGCCTTTGCTAAGATTATGTCAGCAATAGGGCAAGTGAAAGAAACTATTATGCAAGTACAGTATCATTTTGTCTGTATTTCTTAATGCAGAAAGATTTGTGTAATTGTTCTGTCCAAGATCAATGGATAATGAACACATGTCACAAACCTTCACATTTTGAACCGAATGATGTTGTAACTATAAGGGCAAACACACATATAACAAAAGGAAAGAAAATGGATGTTCCCTTGTATAAACGGGGAAAGAGACCTTCCTCTCTTTCTCTTTTCTTAGAGAATTTCCCTGAGGAAACCTGTAACTTATTTCTTTCTGACTCTTTGAGATGTATGTAAATCATGTTAAAAGTAAAATAAGACTTTTTGTCAATTTAAGAACCATGAATGCCTTTCTGAAGGAAGGACCTGAGAGCTATCTCTTTGAAATATAGTCATCAGGTAGAGAGCCCTCCCATGTCCCAGTTCCTGTGGGAAGGCAGGAACCTAACTTTAGCTAGTGCCTGGTTCAAGCTGCAAACCTCTGTCATAAGGATATGAACTTTTTTTTCCTGTGGATAACGTCAATTAGCTAACCTAGATGGTTGCCCCAACTACCAGGTCAATTTAGAGTGAACTGTGTGTGATCAATGATTCTGTCAGGTCCTCTTATTTGAAGACTAGTTTATCTTGAGAAGATGCATGCAGGGCCGTGTATCTATCTCATAGTAAAGAGTGAGGTTTGTTGGTTTCCTTCTTTACGATCCCTTTAACAGATTGCCTGCGATGCGCGTTGCATTCTAGCTTA
Source organism: Prionailurus bengalensis (assembly GCF_016509475.1). Lineage (NCBI taxonomy): Eukaryota > Metazoa > Chordata > Mammalia > Carnivora > Felidae > Prionailurus > Prionailurus bengalensis. The sequence continues at coordinate 169,911,920 of NC_057344.1, read as the reverse complement.
ATGCTTATTCAACATTAAAACTGCTTTCATTCTTTTCTACTTTTTTTGGAGAGGTTTTGGGCTGGTAGGTTTGGGTTTGGGATTTCATTTTTAATTTTATTTCTCCAACATCAAAAATATCTGATTACATCACGATTTTATTGAAACTTTTTGGATGGCTTCCTTCTACCAATGGGATCACATCTAAGTCCCCAAAATGAGATCGACCACGTTTTACCCGCGTATCTTTCAGCATCACCTCTGAGTGCCTTCTACATAGAAGCTATAACCCAATGCACTGTCCTGTTTCCTGAGCGGGCTGTGCAAATTCAAATGTCTGTGCGAAAGAAGGTGCAGGGCAGGACTCCAGAACGGTAGGGTAAGGATCTTGGTGGATCATTTCCCTAGCAAAATAACAATTCATCTGGTGAGAATTGTAAAAATAAATCATCTTAGAGTCTCTGGAAATTGTCCTAAGGGCAAGCCTGGATATATGCTATGGAATTACAGGATATAGGGAACACAAAATGTACAGAAATGCTAATTCAGTAATATTTATTAAGTCTTGGAAAGAATGTGAAAGTTGGGGGCATTAGAGCCATTCGTTGCTCCCTTACACCTTCTCCTCTCTCAACCCCACACTCTCTACTCCCCGCAGTGCAGCCACACACACTGGGCTGCCTCTCCTGCTCGATGCCAATCTAGGTAGGACTGGGAAGCCATGCTTCAAAAATCCGAGGAAGGTATGATGCAAACATGTTACCAAATAAAGAATAACAATAAGGACACATGAATTGTTAAAAATAGATATGTGGGGTTGGAAAGAACAAGTGAAATTTAAAAATTCACTAGCAGCAAATCAACAGTAGATTTTAGCTGCTCTCAGAAGAAAAAGATCAACAAAATTGAAGAACAATGAGTAGGGATTATTCAATCTGAAGAACAGATAAAAAAATAAAAAGAATGAAGAAAGTTGAAGGGTTTCAGTGGGACACGTGTATAGCTTTGAAACAGCTAGAAGAGTGGGCGCCTGGGTGGCTCAGTCGGTTGAGCGTCCAACTTTGGCGCAGGTCATGATCTCATAGTTGGTGAGTTCAAGCCCCGCGTCAGGCTCTGTGCCGACAGCTCAGAGCCTGGGGCCTGCGTCAGATTCTGTGTCTCCCTCTCTTTCTGCCCCTCTCCTGCTCACACTTGCTCTCTCTCTGTCTCTCTCTCTCTCCCTCTCAAGCCATAAATAAACATTAAAAAAAAAAAGAAACAGCTAGAAGACAACGCCATCATCCAATGAACCTAGAGATGAAGAAAAAAAATGTGTAGAAAGTATAATTAGTATAAAATATGAAATATAATGAAATATATGAGTTCTAGTTTCACAGTACTTTCAAGAAAGTTATCTGTTGGCTTGATTGATCAGTTAGAAAGATGCTTTATGTTGAATTAAAAAAATAAGACCCAATAATTTTTTCAAGATTCAGTTTTAAAAATATACTGATGGTTAAAAATAAAAGGGTTGAAAAAGGATACCAGGAAAATGTGCACCATTATAAAGGTGGATGTAACAATGTTAGTAATGATCAAAATGGCATTTCAGGTGACAGAAAAAAAATAAGGTCAGAGTAAAGAAATCTTATTTTTTAAAAAAATGTTTTAAAACTTTTATTCAGTATCCAGAGACAGAGAGACAGAGTGTGAGTGGGGGAGGGGTGGAGAGAGCAAGAGACACAGAATAGGAAGCAGGCTCCAAGCTCTGAGCTGTCAGCACAGAGCCTGACACGTGGCTCGAAGTCAAGAACTGTGACATCATGACCTGAGCCAAAGTCAGGCACTTAACCAACTGAGCCACCCAGCTGCCTCTATTAACTCTATATTTTAAAGGAGCAGAACAAGATTTTGAATCATTTTAAGGTACCCCCCCCCAAAATAGTGTCCAAAGAAAATTAGTAACTTTATTAATGATAGATCGCAATCTTTGGTGACAATAACGGACAAAAGTGACTTTAAATATATAGTTTCATCTTAAAAACTGTTTTGGAGAAAATGTGTTTTTCTTAATTCACTCTAATGCTGGAGTAGCATGAAAGTTCAATAATATAATGAAAACTGATAAAGAACAAGTGAAATTCACCTGGAACGGTGAGATCATGACCTGAGCCAAAGTTGGCTGCTTAACCAACTGAGCCACCCAGGTGCCCCTTGAGAAAAGAAATCTTATAAAAGGAACAATGGATGAAAAAGTTATATTCATCAGAACCATGTATAAACTACTTCAAAATATATTAAGTGGCTTCTGGCAGAGCCACAGGGTAAATGTAAATCAGAAATTGTCATTTTAATATAATCCTCTCACAAACGTTGAGATCAAGCAGACAAAAAAAAAAAAGACTTGATCGTATACCAAAATTTTTCAATGAATATAGGAAACCTTGAATGAACTACTTTCTGTCCAATTATTTTGAGGAAGCTTTCCTGTTCATTCAAAAAATACTCAAACATCTGCCTATAGTTCATTCAGATATTTTGTGAATTATTTGTTGAGAGGCGAAAAACTTCTCTGCCACAAGGAAGCAACTTCACCCTATGCTGTCAATTTTTACCTAAAACATTTTTAAAAAGTAGGGATCAGCAGCTTCATTGGAATTAATGTCTTGCAGCCAAAATTCAGACTTTCCTTCAGAATCTTTGGATGCTATTTGACAAATGTTTTATGAATCATGGCTCGTTTGCATATTCTTATTTGCCCAAACAGCAAAACCAGTGTTATTAAGCCTTGCAGATATTCTATTTCTGAACAGAGAATCAAGAATTTACTTTTAGTAAAGAGTAAATTCAGGAGATTTTGATGCTTCTGAAAGAAACTCTGCAAATAGAAATTTTTTGATGTCATCTGAGTGCACATAAACCGAAATCTAGGAGCTGGCTGCACCAAAGATATTTCGTTAGTTTTCATGTATCTGCATGCTGATGAGAAAAGAGCCCCACTAATTCTTCGTGGCCTTCTCTAGTATATTAGAAAACGGCGACATGTTTTGAGAGTGGGTGGTGTCATTTGTCACAGGTACTGCTTCACTTTTCTTCTTAAACAATAAGCTACAAATTAGTTCATCTGTTGCCAGGAAACATGGTTGTATTAAGGTCTCCCCAGTTATGGGCAGCTCTATTTCACAATTAGAAATGGAACATGAAATCCTATAGAATGTTCTGCAGGATGGGTTTGACTCACGACAGCTTTAATTTCCAGGCTCTTTAAACCAAGCCATCTTCTCATGAGAGATACCGATGCTGTGTGACCTGTTCTCAGGTTCCATACATTGGAACAGCTTTTTCAGCCTTGGGTTACAACTTGCAAAACAACAACAACAACACATCCCATAAATACTGTGGTTGGGGTCCCTGGGTGGATCAGTCAGTTAAGCGCCTGACTTCAGCTCAGGTCATGATCTCTGAGTTCATTCGTGGGTTCAAGCCCCACATTGGGTTCTGTGCTGACAGCTCGGAGCCTGGAGCCTGCTTCAGATTCTGTCTCCCTCTATCTCTGCCCCTCCCCTGCTCACACTCTGTCTCTGTCTCTCAAAAATAAACATTAAAAACAACAACAACAACAAAAAACTGTGGTTTTTATGTCCAGTCATGTGCTTAAATGAAATTAAGATCAAAAGTAACTTCTCCCTCCTTCCTTCCTTCCTTCCTTCCTTCCTTCCTCTCTCTCTCCTTTCTTTCTTTCTTTCTTTCTCTCTCTCGTCTAAGATAAAATTTTCAGAGCCAAAAGAAACAAAAGTAATTTCAATTTCATTCAACTCTCTTTTCTTTGATAGTTTCCATCTTAATTATGCTCAATATAAAAAATGGAAAAAGATGTTTTTTATTAATTTATATCAACCAGAAACTATTTTAAATGATATTGTAAATAAAATATGATGTGATGACTATATCCACATATGTAATCACAGTAGTGTATTATACCCTTTAGAGCAGACATAAAAGCAACAATGTAACATTTTCTTCATAGACAATTAGACATTTTTAAACACAACAAAAAGGTAATTTAAAAAACGTGTGTGTGAGAGAGAGAGAGAGAGAGAGAGAGAGAGAGGCATCTTTTTCAGGCTACCCCTAGTTTATAGAACCCCTAAGACTATCCATAGGTAAAAGACTAAAGCTCTTGATCTAGATGAATTCTAAAGGAGTTTTACGAAAATGGGGTGCAGGATCAGAGGTATGTTGATTTGTAACTCAAATCTGAGGCCAGTCCTGCCCCTTGCTGGAGTGGACTAGGGGGCAAGGGTTACTAACAGAAAGGTCACAGCTGTGATTGAGTAATGCCCCTTGCTCAAAATAATTAATTTCTACTACATTCAGAGTAAACCCAAACCCCTTAATTTTATATTAAAGACCCTCATGATTTCTAAGCCTACTTTCAGCTCTTTTCCATCAGGAAAACTCCATTACAGCCGAATGGAACTACCGAGTTCTTGTATACGTGCCCACTGGTTCCTCGGCTCCATTAAAAACATACTTTGCTGTTTCCACACTCCTGTTTCCTCAAAGACTAAATATGGCTCGTCTTTAACAACCTAGTTTAAATTATATGCCTTCTCTGTTGCCTACCCTAATGAAGTCAGTTAAAAATAATCTCTTCAACCTAGAGACTCTCTTGAGATTTTCTGCGCAATTCTAGTACAAAAATTCTCACTTTTTATCCTGTATTCATCACATTTATGTATTTTTATTAACTTTGTCCTTCTTGATTTATTTTTGTCAATTCTGCATCATCTCAGCGCTTTGCACATCATAGTCATTCATTAGCTACTTATTGAGTAAATGAATCAACCAATGAAGTAATATTGACGGATAGAATTTTTTTCTTAATAATTCTTTACTTTGGTTTTTGTTGCCCACCGACTCAAAGTAGCAACAACTCTTGCTCTCAATAATTTCACAGTTGATTATTTGTGTAGCAGTACCCTATGAAAAAACAATTCTTAGATGGGAATATCGATCCAAAGAACCATTTGCTTTGCTCTCATTGATAACATTGTGCAAATAATGAATTTTTAATTGTCAAGAAGCTAGCAATCTTAAAATTTGTTAAAAGAATCTTGATGTTCTCGTTATATAGTTCTGTTCCTCACACAACAGTGAAGTCTTCTGATAGTCACAGATTTTGTGTTAAAGGCTGTTTATGATCCAATTGATACGTAAGTGTCTGTTGTAAACCAGGCGTTGTGCACAGACTTTACATGAAACCTCAGAAGAGCCCTCAAAGGAGATGTGACTCCACTCTTCAGATGGTTTAAGGCCCACAGAGATTAGGAGGGTGCACATCGTACAACTATTGAATGGAGTAGATTCAAGATTCCTAATGAGGTCTGTTCTCCTTCCACTGCACTTGCTGTTAAATTTCTTGTAATTTTGACATTGGAGATATCAGATACAGAAAATTTGGCAGAGTGAACAAAATCCTAAAGCAGGAGTCAAGAAACTAGGGCTCCAAAAAGGAAAAAGGATTAAGCCGGGGTGTGTAGGAGTGTGACGAGTTTTATTCGGGGAGGTAGAATATAAAATGTAAAGTAAAATTCAAATGGTGCACCCAATGTTAACCAACTGTATAATTTGGGGGAAAATACTAATAATGTCTCTAAGATGAGGATGATACTAATCTCCATTCAGTTTTTGTTTGTGCTTTAACTGACACAATACATAATATTTGACATTTAGTAAATGTTCAATAGATTTTTTGGGAAAAATTTTAATCACCTTGAACTAAAACAATATATTAGTTCCCTAGGACTCCCATAATACCACAAAATGGATAGTTTAAGCAGCAGAAATTTATTTTCTCACACTCTGGAGGCTAGAAGTCCAACCTCCAAGGTGTTGGCAGATTTGTGTTTTCTGGAAGCCTCTCTCCTTGGCTTGCAGATACCCAACTTCTCACTGTGTCCTCACAAGGTTTCCCTTCTGTGTTGTTTGGGATATAATTTCTTCTTCTTTTAAGAACACCTGGCATACTGGGTCAGAGTGCACCCTAATGACTCCATTTTAACTTAATCACCTCTTAAAGCTCTATCTCCAAATACAGTGACATTCTTAGGTACTGGGGGTTAGGCCTTCAACATATGAGTTTTGGTAACATAATTGAGCCAATAACACTTGGAGACCAAGAATATAATCCCAGGAGATATTATTTTAAAAACAAAATTAAGGACATATGATAGAAATACTGGCATGCCTTGCCACAGCATATGACTTCATACTATAAATACTACTAAGCTATTGAACATTTTTCAGCAAGTGGAGGATGAAAACAAAGGTTTTTTTCCTCAGGTATTTTTAGTTGCAGTCTGACATTTCGGTACTTCAAAATTTGAATGGAGAGTTAAGACAATTGACAAAGTGTAGGGTAATGTGGATTAGTTTTACTCCATGAGAAAATTACAGATATATGGATATGCCATTATAAGCATGCTCTAAAATCAATTCAGCACCCAAAGCTGTGATATTTGGTTCTTACTGACTGGAATTCATCTCTCTTAACTTCCATTTTTCTTTATCCTCTCAAGAAGCGCTCTAATCTTCAGAAAACCCTGAGACACCTAGGAATAAGATGCTTTCATTTTCAAGGTGAGCCAGCAAATTCCTCCTAGCCACTTCCCTTCCACGGTGTTACTTAAGCTGTTCCCATTTTGAATATCTGTCGAGAACCCAGACGTGGTAGAACAAGAATCCTCTTAGCTTTTGTGATGGCATGTAAGTGTTAGATTTCTATCTCATCTTAGCCAGGGGTATATGGCTTCCTGCACTGTTTTCTTCCAATGATTCAACAGAGGGACCGTCCCCACTCCCTAAGGGAAAATTTTTTTTTTTACTATGAAAAGGAGGCCACAAAGCTTTGTTTTATATTTCCCCTCCTTATTTTCATCAGCTGCTTGAACTCTTTCTTCCTGAAGGAATTTCTGCAAGGGGTTTGAACTTTCTCTCCTGTTGAAATGTTTACAATATATTTTAAACATAATACTTTTTCTTCTACTGTCTACTCAACGATATTATTTGTCCATGTACAGCAGGTATTGATTACTTGATTATTCATTGTCTAACAGAGAACGCTTTTATTAAGGAGTTTTTTTTTTTTTTTTTAAAGCTTATACATTAGGGGCTTGAATTAGTTTCCTTTAAGAAAATCATTTGGAAATCCACAGTTCTTATTCTCCTTTTCATTTTGAAGATGAGCTGTTTGTTCTTTTCTAATTCACATAGCTCAGGGGTGTCCCTGACGTTTTACTGACCCAGCAAACTCCTTTTCCACGGTGAAAATTCATTCACTTTGTTTGCCCTCCAACTGATCATTTTAGTTATGCTGGTAACAGTCTTATACATACACGCATAAGAACACAACACGATGAATGAGGAGAGTGAGGAGGAGAAGGAGAGAAGGTAATAATTAATTTGGTCGGTTTGGCCATTCTGAAACAATGAATGATTGAAAGAATTAACTTATATTAAAGAGGCTCGTTTATTCCTCCCCAGATCTTTCATTTACTCACAAGATCTGAAACCAACATAGGTCAACCACACACACAAACTGTACCTGTTTTCTTACCCATGACAATCCACAGTAAACTTGGAATGACACGTTTCTTTTGCGTTTGCTTCACATTACTCTGCTAGGTTTTGCAGAGTAAGTTATATTGTGTATGAATTCTGAAATGCCAAGAGAGGCAGAGTAACCTGGGAAGAGCATGTTATAAAGCTAAACCTTTATGATTCATCTGCTTTGTCCTATTCCTGAAGATATCTGAAGCCATAAGTCCTCACTAACCAAAGCCAGCCATAAATAATTTTTTAAATGCATTTTAAATTGAGGGGCGCCTGGGGGCTCAGTTGGTTGAGCTTCAGAGTTGAGATTCAGAGCCCGCTTTGAATCCTCTGTCCCTCTCTCTCACTCTCTGCCCCTCCCCCACTCACGCTCTTTCTTACAAAAAATAAGTAAAACATTTAAAAATAAATAAACTGCCTTTTGAATTGAGATTCTGGGGCCTTTTTTCTTGGATAGGCCAGTATCATTTGGATTAAGTTTTAAGGTGGGTCTTTGTTCCTCATATATGGAGTGACTTTAAAAAAAAATTTTTTTTTAAGTTTATTTATTTTTGAGAGAGAGAGAGCACAAGCAGGGAGGGACAGAGGGAGAGACAGAGGATCAGAAGCAGGCTCTGCGTTGACAGCTTTGATGTGGGGCTCGAACCCATAAGCCATGAGATCATGACCTGAGCCAAAGTCGGGAGCTTAACCTACTGAGCCACCCAGGCACCCCACAGAGTGACTCTTAAGAAGGACATACATGAGGTGTTTGAGGAAATAGCAAGCACTTATGAACTTATGGATTTGTAATATGATCTTTATTTTTTATTTTTGGTTTCAGTTTTTTGGTATCCATTAACCCAAGGGACTTAGTGGAACAATTGAATAATGCATACCCTGGAAAGTGTATGGACCCCCTTTTCTTCTATAGTCTTGCTCTAATAAAGTATTTAATTGCAAAGAAAAAAAAAATAAGCTGTTCCAGAGGACAAATAAAATAACAAATACTTCCTTTTTTCCTACACTAATTTCTGGTGTATATAAAATGAAGAAAATATCCTCTATAGGGACTTAACAGAAATAGGTTGTTTGGGTACAGAATGGTATAACTTGGGGGGCACGAGACAGTCTCACTTAAAATTGTTGCTGATGCCAAAACTTTTTCATAGCTGTAGCTTCTGGGAAACTTTTTTTTTTTTCCAAAGAAAATAAAGCCTAGTATTATGGACACAATTGTATCCTCCTTCAAATTAATGAGGTTAAATGAGATCATAAGGGTGGAGTCCTAAGCCAATGGGACTGATGTCCTTTAAGAGAAGGAAGGGACACCGGGTATGACTGCATCAAAGAAAAAGCTCTATGAAGATCCAGTGAGAAGGTGACCATCTGCAAGGCAAAGAGAGTGGCCCCAAGAGAAACCAAACATGCCAGTACCTTCGTCTTAGACTATTTGTGTCCAGAATTTTGAGGAAATAAATGTCCATTGTTTAAGCCACCAAGCCTGTGATATTTTTATGGCAGCTCCTTTTGACTAATGTGCCCAGTGAGACTTTTGGTAAGGGGGAAGATGTATCTTTTTAAGTCAAAGTATCCCAGGAAAGCTATTCAAAGTGATATATAGGCGGCCCTTGAAAAGTATTTCAGGGGAACCTGGGTGGCTCAGTCAGTAAAGCGACCGACTCTTGATTCTGGCTCAAGTCATGATCCCAGGGTTGTGAAAGTTAGTGCCATGTGGGGCTTCACGTGGAGCATGCTTGAGATTCTCTCTCTCTGTCTCTCTCTCTCTCTTTCCCACACTTGTGTGCATGTGCACTCTCTTTCTAAAAAAAAAAAAAGGTATTGCAAAATTGCAAAATCCTGGTCCTTCAATGACCTTTTTCTTGGTCGTCTTCACAGTTTTGATTTTCCTTCTCCATATAAGGCAATAATCACCTAGTAGGGTGGAGCCAGCATTGCGGCAGGAGAGGTGGACAAGGCCACTGTTCACATGCCACTGGTAACAAAGACAAGACTTAATTCATGCCCATGAGACAGCAGAAGGCTTCAGCATGTGAAAGTGGAAATTAATACCTGGGAAAAAATAATCCAAAATATACTTAGATGTTGATGGAATCTGCATAGTTAATCATCAAAGAAACATATACAGAAGAATTTTTAGACCACTCCCTGAAACTGTTGATGTTTTGCGTTTCTGTGTAGAAAAGAAAATTTGAGCCACCAAAAGTGCATTTCCAGGGGACAAAAAGTAATGATCATATGATTCTTGTGCATGATCAATTGTATATTCACAAACAAAATGCTTTGTATAATTCAGGGAATGCTTTTAGGAGTTGGAAAACTATGGATAATGTAACTAAAGTAATAAAAGTAATTTGGGATCAAGAAAACTCTGCTATGAGGATAACATACAGGCTTAATACATATCCTTCAGGTAAAGGCAAAGAAAAGCAAGGCAAAGAAAAAGAAAATGGTTAGGTTCTACACTATTATTAAGGATAGAAAGTGGGGAGTAGAATTGTTTAGAAAATTAAATCCAATGGTTATAGTGGATATTCCTTGAAGTTTGAACAATTTTAATCATATAATAATACTTGAAGAACATCACAAAGGAGTTCCTTTTCTTTGTGGTGAATATGAACTTATTTCCTCACTCAATTCTACTAATTGCATCTAAGTTAATATTACAATGTATCGATAGCCTATACTGTTTCCCAGTAATTGGTGGACCTTGATAGAAAATATAGCAATTGTGAAGAAAAAAACCCAAATGTTTCTCCTCTTTTTTCTACACATCTAATAATTGAACAATGGCACTTATATCCCTGAGAAACTATGTATCAATACAATAGTGCTTAATTTAAAAAAATCTTTAGGGTTTGTATATTTATTTTTTAAAAGCCTAAGTCATTCTTTTTTGTTTTTATTGATTGATCAATTGACTGATTGATTTTTATTTATTTTAAATGTTTATTTATTTTTGAGAGAGAGAGAGAGAGCAGGGGAGGGGCAGAGAGAGGGAGATAAAAGCTCTGTCCTATGAGCTCTGTGCTGACAGCAGGGAGCCCAATGTGGGGCTCAAACTCATGTACCAGAAGATCATGACCTGGGCCAAAGTCAGACGTTCAGTCAACTGGGTCACCCAGGTGCCCCTTAAGTCATTGTTTTTTAAAACCAACATACTATATGGGGTGCCTGGGTGGCTCAGTCGGTTAAGCGTCCGACTTCAGCTCAGGTCATGATGTCACAGTTCGTGAGTTCGAGCCGCGCGTCGGGCTCTGTGCTGACAGCTCGGAGCCTGGAGCCTGTTTCAGATTCTGTGTGTGTCTCTCTCTCTGCCCCTCCCCTGCTTGTACTCTTGTCTGTCTCTCTCTCTCAACAGTAACTAAACATTTAAAAAAAAAAAAATTAAAAAAAAACCCAATAACATACTATGGCTGTTGTGGTAGATTTTCAAGATATTGATTCTAATGTAGTTGGACAAAATGATGCAATTGAAGAAAAAAAAAGCCCATAAATTAGGATGTGAGACATCTAATTAAGATTCATGATAGAGAAACAAGGCAACATTTTCAAACCCAAAGCACTAAAGAACTTTATTTAAAGAGAGCATGAGAATACACCCAAGAGGCTTGTGAAGAAATACTCCTGTGTCTGTGTGATGTTTAATTACAGAGCTTTTGTTGTTTTATCTATCCCATCCTAAGATCTAACAAAAATTTATTTTTCCATATACTGCAAATCAATTATCTGATTGAAGGAACTGTTGGTTAGACCACTTTAAAATGGTTTTTATTATTTAAAATATCAAAATTATTTTCGATGAGTCTTCTCTTTATCTGAGGGACATTTTCAAACAGTACTAATAAAACCTTTCCAGCTAGTATGTATTTACAAGACCAGTGCTCTAACCCCTGAGCTATGGAGCCTCAAGCTAGTATGTATTTAAAATGTATGTAAAACTCTTTCCATTATGACCTTGACTCTAGCTTTCTTTCGAAACTTTTTTCAACATACTGTGATTTGACTTAAGACGTCAGTTAATGACAAAGCATATTCTTTTAAGGAAATCGATGTTTTCCATATAGTAAGTATCAGGTACATTGTGAACAGGGCTTCATTTGTCAACACGATAGGTTTCCAACTATATTTCACTGTGGTTTTTTCTTCTTCCTTTCTTAAAGTAGAATGGCTTCAGTCACCTTTACTATCGCAGGTTAAGGAAGATTTATATTTAATGTCAAATATTGTTCACATGCTTCATGGTATGACAATGGTTTTTTGTTCTTTAAGATTCTTCAATGAGATGTTTCCGTTCGTTTCATTATTTTAAAATAATAAAGTATATTTAAAGTAATTAAAAAAATTTAATGCTTATTTATTTTAGAGAGAGAGAGAGAGAGAGACAGAGACAGAGACAGAGACAGAGATGGGTGCAAGTAGGGGAGGGGCAGAGAGAGGGTGACACAGAATCTGAAGCAGACTCCCGGCTCTGAGCTGCCAGCACAGAGCCCGCCGCAGCGAACTCAGAAACCACGAGATCATGACCTGAGCAGAAGTCAGACGCTCAAGCAACTGAGCCATCCAGGCGCCCTAAAGTATCTTTTTAAAGTAACTTTTAAAGAGAAACTTGCAAAAGAGAAAACATTAAAATGTGTCTAGGCCTTGTGCTCAGAAAACTGTTAAGGAGAAGCAAATTTACTGGAGGATAGCAGTCTGGAAATATGAATCTCTAGGACATGAAATTCTTCCTCAAATTAGGGACATGTGACACTTTCACACGTATGGATCAACCTTTTTATTTGTTGAACTTTGCTTCCAGAGCTGATTAATCATAGGATACGTTTTTACAATCCTGGACCAAGAGGGTAAATGAAACGGCTAAATCCTCGGCTAGGTATACCAATGACTCTATGACCTATTACATGCTAGTATAGCTCTTTGAAATTCAAAAATTGCAAAAGCATACAAGCAAAGGAGGGCTCCCATCACATGAATAAGTTAGAGGAATCAGAAATACGCTCTAGAATATTGAATATTTGTTTAGGTCACATTTTATTCAGGTGCATGGGTCAAAACTGCTTTGAAATGAGGAGCACATTATTTTTACACTTACACTTAGAAGTGAATATTATCTCATTTAGTAGATAGCTTACAGAAAAGCAAGTGGAAAGATAAAAATATCATTTTATGTATTTTTCTTGCAAAGCCCTCATTCCTTTTAAGAGTTTCCACTCTTCTAGAGATATTTCACACTTAAGGAATATTTTTTAGAAAAAAAAAAAGATACATAGCATCCAGTTACATAATCTTCTGCACGGGCAACAACAGATCTTTTGCAAATAAATCTTTTCTTATTAGTGTGTCAGCAGCTTCTACTTTTGCCAAGTTAATCATTTAGCCAGCTGAAATCCCGCATGGTTGTTTTGCTAGTTTGGGCCCCGTCAGCAGTAATGCAAGTAAAAGCAGTTTTCTTAATACAATCATTTTTCCTCCCCTTTACCTTAGTTAATAGAAATAAATCCCTGTCCAGATTTTTTTTCCCCTTGGGAAAATTACTTTTTTAAAACTGTGTATGTGATCTAGAGGTGTTTAATTTATTAAGATTTCTTATCCCATAAATTGGATCAGCTCTCAGCAGATCTCCAAAATAGGTATGGTTTATTTTTTGCAGGTAATTTTGTGATCCTATTTCCTCATATTCTTTTATAAACCTTCTATCAGGTGCTCCAGGATTATCTCCAGGTGATCAAAGAAAGGGTGCCCTTGGGGCGCCTGGGTGGCGCAGTCGGTTAAGCGTCCGACTTCAGCCAGGTCACGATCTCGTGGTCCGTGAGTTCGAGCCCCGCGTCAGGCTCTGGGCTGATGGCTCAGAGCCTGGAGCCTGTTTCCGATTCTGTGTCTCCCTCTCTCTCTGCCCCTCCCCCGTCCATGCTCTGTCTCTCTCTCTCCCAAAAATAAATAAACGTTGAAAAAAAAAATTAAAAAAAAAAGAAAGGGTGCCCTTGAAATACTTTACTCACATAAGACAGGGAAACCTCTAACTTCTCTGACGTATTTACTGATGAAATTGATAAGCTCTATGTACTAGACCTCACATACCAAAGGAAAATAATTTGGATAAATGATCACACTAAAGTTAAATACACGAACTATTATACATTGCTAGCGAGGGTACAGATTGGTAGAAACTTTCTGGAATAAAACCTGGCAAAGTATTTTCAAACCTTTAGATATTATATGTGTGTTGATCCAGTAATTAAATTTGTAAAGCTCTATCCCAAGGATATAATCAGAATAGAGTTTAAATTATACACAAAAAGCTGTATCACAGGGTTATCGTAAAAGTAAAACAGAAACATCTTGAGTGTCCAGCTGTGTTATTGTATAAAGTAAATAAGCAAAGTCATGTGATTGAGCAATAGGAAGTAATTAAGCACACACAGAAAGGTCTGCTTTTGACAATTTGTTGGACTATATACCATGAAGTGCTTCTCACTATAAAACTAGATTTTGGGAAGCGAATAGATTTTGGGAAAGAGCTGGTTGGCCATGTAATTCTTGATTTCAGCTCAGGTCATGATCCCAGGGTTATGGGATCAAAGCTCTGCATTGGGCTTTGCACCGAGCGTGGAGCCTGGTTGAGATTCTCTCTCTCTGTCTCTGTCTCTTTCTCTTTCTCTCTCTCTCTCTCTCTGCTTCTCTCCCCTGCTCATTTGCTCTCTCTCTCTCAAACAAAACAAAACAAAAAACAAAAAAACACGACACTTTAAATAAGCCTTTTTTTTTTTCCGTATATTTGTGGGCTTTCAAGAAGTAAGGACAATCTACAAGGATCTCCTCTCCTTACACACCTAAACATAAACAGAGTGGTGGTATTTTGAGGGGCAAGAGGATCATCAGCACAACAAACCCATCTGCCAAGGGGCAGGATTAAATCTGAGGTTCTTCCATTAGGTCTGTGATTTTCAAAGGACATGAATGTGGTCCTAGGTTAGCACTACTCTTAATTTCCATCACAAGCAAATGAAAATATTTTCCAGAGTAAAAGATCCCCAACTGAGGCCGTTAAGATTCCTAAGACTATGGTCAAGAAAATGTGAGACAGCAAAGATCTCCAAGACACAAGGAAATAAATCAACATGTTTGAGAGACAACAGAAATAATTACTAGATATAGTGCCCACTTAATTCATATATTTTATTTATTTACCTATTTTTAATTTATTTTTAATATTTTTATTTATTTTTGAGACAGAGAGAGACAGAGCAGGAGCAGGAGAGGGGCAGAGAGAAAGGGAGACACAGAATCCAAAGCAGGCTCCAGACTCTGAGCTGTCAGCACAGAGCCTGACGCGGGGCTCAAACTCACGGACTGTGAGATCATGACCTGAGCTGAAGTCAGATGCCTAACTGACTTAGCCACCCAGGTGCCCCAATTCATATATTTTAAAATGGAGCTAGAGGGGCTCCTGGGTTGCTGACTGTTGATTTTGGCTCAAGTCGTGAGTCAAGCCCGTATCAGGCTGTACACTGTCAGATTCTCTCTTTCTCTCTGCCTTGTACTTTCTCTCTTTCTCTCTCTCTCTCTCTCTCTCAAAAATAAATGAATAAACATTAAAAAAAAATAAATGAAATGGAGCTAGACTGCATTATGCTAAGCGAAATAAGTCAATCAGAGAAAGACAAATACCATTATGATTTCACTCATTTGTGGAATTTCAGAAACAAATAAGAACATATGGGAAGGGGAGAAGGAAGTGAAGAAAAGGAAACAGCTACAAGAGACTCTTAACAATCAAGAACAAACTGAGGGTTGTTGGAAGGGAGGCGGGCAGGAGATGGGCTAAATGAGTGATGGGCATTAAGGAGGGCACTTGTGATGAGCACTGGGTGTTGTATGTAAGTGATGAATCACTGACTTCTGCTCCTGAAACCAATATTGTCCTGTATGTTAACTAACTAAAATACTAAAAATAATAATAAAATAAAATAAAAATGAATTTAAAAAATACCAACCAAAAAAATCAAATACAAGATATGGGCTATTAATTCAATCTCTATGCCACATATATAGTGGCAGTAAAACAACACGAGTTTATTGTTGTACAGTTCTGGAGGTCAAAGGTACTAAAATCAGGTGTTGGCTGGGCTGCGTTCCTTCTGGAGGCTGGAGTGTAGTCCATTACCTTGCTCTGTCCAGCTTCAAGAGGCCGCCCGCATTCCTTGCTCATGACCCCTTCTTATCACTTCAACCTCTGCTTTGTTCATCCCATCTCTTTTTCTGACGCTTATCCTCCTGCCTCTCTCTTATGGATCTTTGTGGTTGATCACATGGAGCCCAACTGCATAATCCAGGATAATCTCCCCATCTCCAGATCCTCAACTCGATCCTCAGCTCGAATTTTAGAGCCCTTTTTGCCATGTAAAGCAATGTATTTAGAGATTTCAGGCAATAAAATGTGAACCTCTTCTGGGGATATTACTACGTCTACAATAGCCCCATCCCTAAAATGGGAGTGGGGTGAGGTGGGTAATAATGTCTACTTTCTAGGGTTGTTACGAGGATTTCGTCAGGTTAGCATTTTTCTTTAATTACATAGAATACGGCTAGCACACATTAAGTGCTATAAAAATGATGAATAAAATAAAGAACTGCATGGTCTGACTCTTTTATTGTTTAATTATTTGGCTTTGTGATCATTTCCCACTAGCATGCCTGGTTCTTTTTGATTGAATACCACACCGTGCACATAAAATCTATAGAGATAAATTGAATCAGTAGATATTCCTCCAGGTATTTGTGTTTGCTACCTGCTGGCCTAAACTCACTAGCCACCCCGGATTAATTTAATTTAATTAGGAATTGAGACATTGGTAGTATGAACCTACCATCCTATGAAAATACTCAAGCTATTTTCCAAGGGGCTCTACTTGTGAATCTAAATGCCAACCTTTGTCTTTCCCATCTGTCTGTGGAAAGCACCACTCACTTACCCCGTCTTCTCCAAAATTTTCAAGGTGAAGCGGCTGTGGACACAGCCTCACCTCTCCTAATTTTCTTCTAAATCCTTGTCTTATAATTCCTTACTACTTTGACAATTTTCAGATGCATTATATTCTCTGTGGCTCTTCTCCTTGTCTTTAGTCAACCATTATCAGCAGCCAAATTGAACAACTGTATTTTGCTTCAAGAGCATGTGTTCTTCAGAAAATAACAGCTCTTGTCCTGAGAAATAGTTTTCACACTGCCAGCACCTTGATAGAAACTGGGTACTGGATTGTGGGGAACTTGGTGATTATGTCATAGGAGCCATGGAGTGACAGATCGAGGAGGTCTGACAGCACATTTTCATCAAGTGAAATGGTATCTGTCTGACCATGCTGAGCAGATCCTAAGGGCACAAAGAGAGAAGCAGAACTATGTCCAATATAACTTTATTTCCAATTGTTAAATATTGACAATTCTTTACAACATGAAAATTCATAAGGAAATTTCATATCAAACATAATGGAATATGGTGAAACTAAAATGCATGAACTAGAATTTCTTGTATATATCTGAACGCTTCCAATTAAAAGGTTATGAGAAAAGAGAGCCTGTAAAAAACACGTGTGTATGTATATATATTTATATACATACACACACACATATATATATATATATGCAGTCTAATACAATCTATTTGAAGACTAGGACATACTAAACAATACTATTTATTATAGAAATAATTATGTATATTATGTACATATTTATACATATTTATATGTGTATACATATTTATTATATATGTACATATTTTATATGGCCAAATATGCTTATATATCTATATATTATGTATATATATGAAGTAAAATTCTAGATACACTTGTTGAATTATCAGTTATAAAATTCTCTAGGAATGAAAGGGGACAACGTTCAGAATTACATGGAGGGCTTCAACTATATATATGAGATATATATATATATGATATATATATACACATATATATATCATATATATATTTAAATACATGAAGCAAACATGGGCAGTTTTTGAGATTAGAAAAATCTTAGTATTCTAGGGGCACCTAGTCGGTTAAGCCTCCTACTTTGGCTCAGGTCATGGTTTCACAGTTTATGAGTTCAAGCCCCACGTCAGGCTCTGTGCTGACAGCTCAGAGTCTGGAGGCTGCTTCAGATTCTTGTGTCTCCCTCTGTCTCTGCCCTTCCCCTGCTCACGCTCTGTCTCTCTCTCTCAAAACTGAATAAATGGTAAAAAAATTTTTAAAAAAAGAAAAAATCTTAGTATTTTATACCTTTCTCTGTACTTGAATTATTTTATGCTACAAAATAAAATTTTCATATTAAAAGCCTTCTTAGAAAAATGTATATTTACCCGGTGGTATTTGTATCTCTTTGTGTTACTAATTGTGCTAAATTTTGCATTTACCTCATCCTAATCCACTCTCTGTCCTTCTCTACCATGCATTGCCCTAGGACACTGAATCTTGTGAACTGAATACACCTTCACATTTCCCTGACAGTCTTCTGATTGAGTCAAGCCAACGGGAGCCACTGTCAGACTGTAGTGGAACAGAAGAAAACACTATATTTTCTTCTGCTCCTTCCTTTCTTTTTACAAGGTTTCTGGAAGTATCTGTATGCCAGCTGGCCACTCTTCCAAAACTCCAGTTCTCAGTGGACTCTGGTTCATGCCCTTGTCTTTTCAGCCCTAGGAATGGTAATGGTTTTGCATTTCTCTTACGGGTATCTCGCCATTGCTAATTTATCTCCTTATCCCCACCCACTCCTCTGTAACTGAGGGTCCTTTGTAAGTCTGCTCATTGAAATATTTGTGTTTCCTTATGGTACCTTGGTCAATGCATTGATGAAATGAGAAAGCAGAATAATACAGTAGTATCATAGGTGGCAAAACCTATGGAAACTTGCCACTTAATTTATGCAGTGTGAAAAAAACTAAAAAGTGTGTAAAATTTTTCATTAGTTGATTAACTTGCAAATCAGATTTGTTCATACAGACTCCAAAATATATGGTCTATTTGGAATGTCCCAAGAAATGAAACAAACTGACTTAATGATAGTTGTCAGTTGTATTTAGGACAATTAAAATAGTACTATATGCAAATGTAACTTTCAATATATGTAATTATTATCTTGAAAGGGACAATTGTAATAGCTGTTATGATCATCAGTCTAGTGGTCAGGTTTTAATATGGTTATAATGATGTGAAATTTTAAAATGTAGCATTGATGTTGTAACTCATTTTCCAAAGACGATTCGCTAGAATTAATATGTCTCATTATAAGCCCAAGGGTTTTTAAAATGGAAGGTAACCATGCTCTTTTAGCAAAACTGATTAGTCTGTCCTCCTACTTCAATGTGTTTATCTATTAAAGGCAGACTAATTAGCAAATTCACTAATGAGGTTCCTATATCTGTTGTAAAGAAAAACCTGTCCTTAGCAACCTTGTTATGAAAATAGTAAGCCAGACTGAAGCTCAGCTTGGGCAAAACTGAAATTCATACTTGAGAAATGTAAGCATGCTTTCCTTTACTGCCTGTGATGTTTATTGGTAATAACAGCAAACAAATAATTAGAGTTGCTGATAAAAGGGTAAACATAACCCTAATTAATGACTTTGCTAATAGCTGTTGCTTGTTTAGGGTATTAATCCAAGTTCATTGTTTAGCCTCTTCAGACTTACTAACTTATATGAAATAATTAACAATTCATTGATTCAGTCTTAAGGCACTATGTGATGATGCGTGACTGTATCCTTGAGGTGCTGCTAATGAAGGTTTTGCTTATCCACTCTGCATTTTGGCTGGATCTTTTGCTGCAGTTTTCCATCTTGAGCTAGACTTTCCATTTCCACAAACTCCTTTGGGAGGCAACGACTCTATGTATTTTTTTTTCTTTTTCTTTAAAATGTTCATTTATTTTTGAGAGAGAGACACACAGAGCACAACCTAGGAGGGCAGAGAGAGAGAGGGAGACACAGAATCCAAAGCAGGCTCCAGGCTCTGAGATGTCAGCACAGAGCCCGACGCGGGGCTCGAACTCACGAACCGTGAGATCGTGACCTGAGCTGAAGTTGCACGCTTAACCGACTGAGCCTCCCAGGGGCCCTATCTGTAGTTTTGTAACCACAGATCACCTGGGGTTGTGGTGGAAGAAAATGGCATCTGGATTAATGACCACTATCAACCGACTTGCCTACTGCCTATGAGCAGAGCTTTTGCATAGTACTGGATGGTGATTGCTTAGACCAAGTCAGATCCTCCCATTTTGTCTTTGAATTTAAAACTTGCACCGTGTTTTAAAAGCTAACAGACAGGAGAACATGGCCCTTCCAAGAGCAGAAAAACACTTAGTGGGGCAGCAGAAATGACTAGAAAGGAGACTGCAGATAAAGTCATGGTTCATATGTCCGAGAGTTTGCAAACCATCATAAGGCTTCTGACCTTTACCATATGGGTTACTGGAACTCTTGACAGATATAAAACCAGAAAGCAATGTGATCAGATTTATGTTTTTGTGTCTTTGGTTGATTCCTACCTTAAAACTTGATTGATGTAATATTTTAGCCTCTACTTCTGCTTCTGTTAGGAATCTTGCTTTTTTGTTTCTGTCCTTTTTTTTTTTTTTTTAGCTACCCTTGCTCAACTTCTTCTAGTCTAGATAATTTTTGGTAGACCATGTTTTCCCACTGTTAAAGCCTACATCAGCAGATTTTTGTCTTCTCAGATGAGATTCAAGGTCAGAAGTTTGTGTCTCAGCTCTGCCCCTTGGTAACTACATGACTTGACACCATGTCCTCTGATTCTCATGGACTGAATTTATTTATTTGCTTATTTATTTGTTTATTTATTTATTTGTAAAGGGATATTTTATTTATTACACTTTAGAGATTTATTGTGAGGGAAAACTAGAAAGTCTCGATGAGGGCTTTATAGATACAACATGAGATGCACGACTATGTAAAGTGAATTTGATTTGTGGATAGTATTGAGATCGAGCAAGACAAGGCAGAGTCATTTCATGATTGCAAACGTGGGCTTTGGAGTCAGACAGGTTTCAATCAGAACTTTGCTACATAGCATTTGTGCAGCCCTGGGAAAATTAAGTCCCCAAAACTTCAGCATCTTTACCTATAAAAGGGATATAACAGTATGTACTTCACAACGTACGGATTTAATCAAATAACCTACACGAATAGTTAAGAAAAAAATCAATTGGGACATAGTAGGTGTTCAATAAGAGGTAATTACTTTATTAAGTACTAAAAATGTTTGCATTTTAAAATTTATATTGGATTATAGGAACCTCTTATAATTGATTCAGAAGTAATAGCACACAGAACACTGATTTGGATGAAGAAATCATTTTGTGTGCCAAAACAGTCTTTGGGAAATAAAGCTTAAAGAAGGAGTTTATAGGAAGTTAGAAGCTATTTTCAAAAGCGGGAACAGGATTTGTCTTCTTTCTGCCTTCCCAGATCAACTTTAACCTTAGTGTTGAATATCCAACATGCTGGTTACCAGGTGTTGTTGAATAGGCGAATGAAAGAAAGAGTCAATAAGTTAAGACTCTGCACAGAGTGGTGGCATATTCGGATCGCTTTATGCATCGGGGGATACAGTTAGGGCCTGCGAGGGTACAAGGTGAAATTACCACTCTAAAGGTAGTCTAAAGAGTAGACACAGAAGTCTGTGGGGGAAAAAGTCGGTGCAGCAATAATACATAAACAACATCGTGAGGATGAGGACCATGCTGATGCTGCTGCTGCTGCTGATGAAGATATCTAACATTTATTGAATGGTTGATAGTGCCAGGCACAGTTTCAAATACTTTACATGTATTACCCACCTACTTGTCTAAAATCCCCTAGGATGGGGTAGTAACTCTGTTTTTGTAGGCACAAAGTAAAGCAAAGAAAGACTAAGAAATTTGCCCAAATTTACATGCTACTAAATAAGTGTGAGAAAAATACTATACGAGAAGATGATCTGATCCTAATGCCCCAGGTCCCAGCCAGGTGACGAAGAGCCCGACAAGCCTGTATCTTGCAGGTGCCCTGGGAAGAGAGAGCACGATCCAGGTGTTTAAAATCCCCAGAAGAGTGTAGCCAAGAGAGCCTCGTGCCTGCTCCATGGAGAAGGGTTTGTCTGTCCTCTCAACTGCAGAAGGGCCTGGCGTTGCCTTCTCAAACCTGAGGTGAGGATATTTGCTCTGCCCTGATATTCCTCAGGACTGAGGTTCTTGGATCCTGCCCGAGTGAAATACATTCCTAGGCGTTTAAGGAGAAGAGCTCAGATTGGCTTAGGACATGAGTAGTGCTGACAGACAAGAAGCATGAAGTTTTCAGGTGCTAAGGATTTTAAATTTGCCTTTCCGGGGGCGCCTGGGTGGCGCAGTCGGTTAAGCGTCCGACTTCAGCCAGGTCACGATCTCGCGGTCCGTGAGTTCGAGCCCCGCGTCAGGCTCTGGGCTGATGGCTCGGAGCCTGTTTCCGATTCTGTGTCTCCCTCTCTCTCTGCCCCTCCCCCGTTCATGCTCTGTCTCTCTCTGTCCCAAAAATAAATAAACGTTGAAAAAAAAAATTAAAAAAAAATTTGCCTTTCCATACTTTTCCCATTTCGATTCCTTTTTCTATGTTCCTCTTTATGTTATCAGTTGCCGTGAATGTACATAAGCTCATAGTATTACCAGAAAACATCCCATCTATGTTCTAGTCAATGAGAATCCCGCAGAAACGGCAAACATAGGTATTTTTCTCTTCATACATGGGCACGAGTTCACGCACACACACTTAAGCATTCTACTTTTTCAGCTTGTGCTAACTTTCCTTTTCATAATTACTTGGGAGCTTCATTTTTCTTGAGCTCCCTGTTTTCCGTTGCTATCCTTTCCCCTGGGCCTGGTTTGCCACGCTTCCACTTCTCCTTTCTGTTCTGTCAATCCTGTTTGTCTTGGATTTTCACACTTTTTCTCCCTGCCATGAAAGACTATCTAAGATGAGCTAGTGTCTCTCTTGTTAACACTGATCACATTTCACAGCATAGCTTTAAAGTGTTATTACCCAGCAGATAGCAGTGCAGCTAATACAAAGTAAGTGTCCAGTGAATAGTTCACGCACAAATGTAGAGTGATGGCTGTCTCCTCGGCTTCCACATGCTGTAGAGACGGACAAGCGGGTTGAAGGGCATAGACTACCTCATCCTGCCCCACGAATGACTGCTGTACAAAAGAATAGATGTTTGATTATTGAATTAAAAATCTAAAAATCCAGCAGTAGGAAATTAAGCCCATTTTCATAGAAATGTAAAATAATTTCCTTAGGACCATTTGGAACTAATTAAAGCTCAGAACAAATTATATTGTTAAATATCAAGACTCATCATTGTATAAATTTTCCATGTAAGGAGAGGTCTTCCTGGAACCTCTTCTAAAGCTTTTATCTTTAATAGTTACATGTAGATCAGGTAAAACTGACTTGCTTACTTCACGTTTTAGTAACACGGTTCTACAAGGACACAACAGTGACAAAGACGTTATAATTATAATGTGATCTCTCTCTTTTTTCTGATTTTTATTTTTTTAATGCTTATTTATCTTTGAGAGAGAGAGAGACAGAGAGAGAGAGAGAAAGTGCAAGCAGGGGAGGGGCAGAGAGACAGGGAGACACAGATTCCAAAGCAGACTCTAGGCTCTGAGCTGTCAGCACAGAGTATAAAGTATTTTTGAATTTGGAAGCTTATAAATGGAGTTTGGAATTTTGGTCTAGTATCCCCATATCTCCAGTGTTTCTTGTAAACTTAAAACAATTTTATCTTGGGGGGTGCCTGAGTGGCTCAGAGGGTTGAGCGTCCAACTTCGGCTCAGGTCATGATCTCTGGTTTGTGAGTTCGAGCCCCGCCTGGAGCTCTGTGCTGACAGCTCAGAGCCTGGAACCTGTTTCAGATGCTGTGTCTCCTTCTCTGTCTCTGTCCCTCCCCCTTTCATGTTCTGTCTGTCTCTCTCTCAAAAATAAATAAACATTAAAAACAACTTTATTTTAATTATCAACACTGTATCTGTAATGTTTAACTGGGGTATGGTTCTGAATTTTGTGCAGAAGTACCTTTTATCATACTATGGTTTTTCTTGCTACTGATTTTAGCCTGTTCCCCATTTTGTATGTGGGGCTCTCAAATCCCTAATCCGGCTCTTCTTTCTTACAAGGTATTTTTTTGTTCACTTCCAAAGATGTCCATTTTGTCTTAAAGGTTAAACTATTTTTTTTATACTAACTATTTCTAATAGAACTTAATGGTTTTGGTCACTAACTTGTGTCTGATCTTAGGATGATGTCTTCCTTTTCAGAAGTAGGGACTTTGATTCAAACTCCGGGAGAAAAAGAAATCCATTTTCCTGGAAGCCTCTGAAAGTGAACTGTAAACACCCAGAGTGTGCGGGAGTTATTAACCTGGTAGTTTCACTCAATTTAAAGTCTAAATTGCTCACCGCTGATTGTGTCATGACCTCATCATCTCCTTCAATGTTTCTATCTGGTCTTTTTTTTCAAACAACAATTTCTTATTTGCTGCCCTCCCTCAGCAGCAATCTTCTCATTCTTCAGTTTCCACGCCTCCCCCCCTTACCACTTTACTCAGCAGATAGGAATCATCCTTACCAGTTGGCATTTTCTGCCATCTTTAGACTTTTTCTGAGACCCCGCAGCCATTCTTGGGAGTAAACCCAGCACTGGGGCACAACAAAGTGCTAAAGTGCTTATGAAGCTAAGTGGTCTGTCATGACTTGTTTGCTGCAAAGGAAAGTCAAAACTTTTATTACGGTATATGAAGTTGATATAAAGGGCAGTATAATTTTGACTCATCTTCAAAATCTAAGATGGAAAGAGTTGCACCCCGGAGAAACAATCTGTTACCATAACTGCTCTCACGTTTTGTTCAATAGCTCATCCCTTCTGAATCTGGCTGGATCACCTCATCTTTTACCAAGCACATTTACTTCACATCACCAAGCACTACCCGTAGTCTCAACAAATCCCTTTTTCTGTTCTTTGTTTCCATTCCTCAACAACCTTATATCATACACATGAATAAACACACACACACACACACACACACACACACACCATGCTACTTTTCCAGTGTGCCAAAAACTGACCCGTCTTTCAGCTCCGTCCATATCACACCAACAATATGGCTGACGGTCCCAAATCCAACAAAGTCACCGTCTCCACGTCTTTGTTTCATGGTTGTCCCCAACACACCACGTCTGGTGTGAAAAGTCAGTCTTCCCACGTGCTTTGCACAGTGTGATTGAGCACGTGTTACAGTCTCAGTAGGCTTAAAGCAAACAGACTAACCTTATCGAAGCAATGTTGTTGTGGTGGTGGTGGTTGTTGTGGTGATTGTTGTTTTTGCCCAGACATCAAATGTCAGGAAAATCTGAGGTGGCCCATGTGGCTATTTCTCATGATTCGTGGCCATATTTAGAATAAACTTCCAATGCCCGTGGAATTTCCCATAATGAGAAGTTGGATACCTCAAGTTAGAAGCCAGAAACTCACCTTCCCAGTCCTTCTGTGTCATGTGATTTAGACTTTATCAAACTGAAAATGCAAGACCTCTGTGGTAGTATTTTTCTCAAAGAAGTTCTGTCTTTCCCAGGAGGGAGAAGCATTGGTTCTGGCATCCTGTGCCACACCTCGGTGTTGCAAGCTGCACTATCTGTGCCCATAGCAGAGGAGTGACGTCTTACGGGATCAACCTGGAGGTGTGGGCTGGGGTTTGTTTTTGGCTGTTTGATGTACAAGCTTGACTATTTGATTCACCAGGAGGTTCTTTTATGCTCAGATTGGCTGGAGGGGATTTTACTGTTCGTGAGTTAAAACTCCAACTGATATCTAACCTCAGAGCCACATAGCTCAAAATAACAAACCAATCAAAATAATTAGTCTATCCTGACATGCTGCCTATTACTAGATCCTTCTTTTCCTTAACACACTTCTTTTCTTATCCTTTCTTTCAACGTCATATGATTCCTCTTCCGTTCACATTTCTCTTTAGCTGACTGGATTCTGAAAAGTTACTCAACGCTTCTTGAAAACGTGTGTGTGAGCGTGTGTGTGACAGAGAGTGTGTGTGTCTGTGTGTTTGTGTGTTTTCTAGGTAGAAAATAGTGATACAAAGAAGCAGAATTTCATGCCTTTGTGTCTGGTAGTGGGAACTGAAAACACAGATGTATTAGGATCAGTTGGAAGTGTATAAAATGATTTCAGGTTAGCCACGAAAAAGGGAAAACACGTTCATAAATAAATTCACTGCTGTTTTGTTAAATGAATGACTGATACATAAATACGCTGCTTCTCATTTTGATTTACCTAAAATGTGTAACTGTTCATTACAGGCTATTCTGTTCCTAGAAAAGGATTTTCATGAGGATCCACTCTAGGGAATATTCCTTTTTTTTTTTTTTTTAATTTCTGATTTCATTCAGGCATCATTACATGAGAAAGAGTCAGAAGACCTAATCTGATGTCTGGCTCAACCATGAATTCACCTTGTGACACTGGTAAATGTATTCAATCCCTACCAATCCTACTGTCTTTTACTGGATGCTGTGGGTGACATCCTTCCATAAGCAGATCAGGAAACTGTGTTTACTGTGCAGATTTGTTTTAGGGAAATGTACATTTTGCCTAACTCTTCATGTAGCAGAATCCTCATCTGTAACAATTTTCTTTTTTAAACAGATGTATGCAAAACGAGTAACAAATTGATGACGTTGAAGAATCAGAGTATTTTCTAATGTTTTTAACAAAATAACACTGAATTGTTTTCGATATTATGATTCCTTCCCAGGGTTTGAAGGTCATCTTCTGACAATGCAGGACAGAACACGAAAGGAAGAAAAGCTGAATAACCGAGCCACACGTCGGGATGAAGCAGGAACTGGAGGTTGGACCACTTCCTGCTCCCCACACCGCGGAACTCAATTTCATTTTCCTTTACGTGAACCGCTACAGCAGAGAGGCTTGCGAATAGATCTTGGTTTTCTCTATGGAGTGCTGCAAAACTCACAGTAAACACGTCCAATGATGCATTTCAATAGATATCTCTGTATCTGTGTTTCATTAATTTTCTGATATATGATAAAGAACTGTACTTTACAACCTTTTACCATCTTTACTCACTCTTATATCTATGTTTATTATAATTCTTACTTTGGCTTTCTTGCATCTTTTCTTGATTGTTTTTTCCTGAGCTTTATTTATTTGCTTGGGGCTTTCAGAGACAAACACCTTTAAATGTTTATTTATTTGGGGGAGACAGCGTGCCAGTGGCGGGAGGGTCAGAGAGAGAGGGGAGACAGAGGATCCAAAGTGGGTCCGTACTGACTGCAGCAGGCCTGATGTGGGGCTTGAACTCATGAACCATGAGATCATGACCTGAGCCGAAGTAGGAGGCTTTACCGACTGAGCCACCCAGGTGCCCCTAATATGTTTAATCTTTTCTACATTTTTCTTTTTGCTTATTTCTGTCTTTTTTATAAATTCCTTCTTGAGTTCTTTTCTGAATTCTTTCTTCTAGATTCATTATTACTATTTAAAAATCATTATGACCACTTTATAATGATGACAACAATCATTATTTATTAAGATGATCTCTGCAGTGTTTAAATACCTCCTAAACAGTACATTTACTTCATTCTTTTTTGTTTAATATGAAGTAGTCCAATCATTTCATTTTCCTGTAAGTTGGTCACATTACCTGAACCTTAAAAATGTAAAGTTCTTGTTACTTATCCTTATTCTCTTAAAACAATTTTTTTTATTTATTTTGGGCATAGCTCAAGCAGGGCAGGGGCAGAGTGAGCGGGACAAAAGATCAGAAACAGGCTCTGCACTGACGGGCTGACAGCAGCCAGCCCGATATGCAGCTCGAACTCATGAACCACAAGATCATGACCCGAGCCAAAGTCAGATGCTCAACCAAGTGAGCCACCCAGGTGCCCCACTTACCCTTATTCTTTAATTAATTCATTAATTTGTTTATTGAGAACAAGCACACCCGCACGTGAGTGGGGGGAAGGACGGAGGGAGAGAGGGAGAGAGAATCTTAAGCAGACTCCACATCCAGCGTAATGCTCCAGGTGGGGCTCCACCCCTGAAGCGGGAGATCATGACCTGAGCTGAAATCAAGAGTAGGATGCTTCATCGGCTGCACCACCAGGTGCCCCAACTTACCCTTCTTTTTTTTTAAATATTTTTTAATGTTTATTTATTTTTGAGACAGAGATAGAGTGTGAACGGGGGAGAGTCAGAGAGAAGGAGACACAGAATCTGAAGCAGGCTCCAGGCTCCGAGCTGTCAGCACAGAGCCCCACACGGGGCTTGAACTCATGGAGTACGAGATCATGACCTGAACCGAAGTTGGATGCTTAACCGACAGCGCCACCCAGGCGCCCCTTACCCGTATTCTTTAAATAGTCTATGAATAAGACTTTTCTTTTCTTTTCAGTTAAAATTTATTTGGAAGAGAGTATATTTTAGTTTCAAAATTGTCTTATAAAACTTGATCCGAGGCAACCTGGATCTGTTGGAGCCCTGACACTTAGTGAGTCATACTAAGTTTAAAGAGGCCACATGGGGTGAAGATCCTTCATCCTAATGTTAAGATGCCATGTCCTGGGCCCTCTTTTGTGCTTCCTGAAGTTGTGTGGTAAGGAGACCTGGGATATGTTTGTTACTTTTTCTCCCTCTTTTTGGATTTTTGCAGCTGGAAGGTAGGAGAGCCAGTGCCTTTCTGCCCTGTGTGATACTTCTCTGTTTGCTCTTAGCCCACGTGAATTTGGAGTTTAGGCAACCATTCTGGTTTTGAACTAGACAGCCTGATCCAACTACATGTGGGCATATTGGCAGTGGGGCTGAATACCAATTCCTCTAATCCCTTTGAGCCTCGTGGATATGTTTTGGGTTATTCTTTCCCTTCACTGCAAGGGTGAAGTCCTACCTTCATATATGAGGTCTTCAATATTTCCTGTCATGTTCATGCCAGGCCTTTGGAGGCAGAAAACAATATGGGAAAAATTA
The DNA here is from genome assembly GCF_016509475.1 of Prionailurus bengalensis. NCBI lineage: Eukaryota > Metazoa > Chordata > Mammalia > Carnivora > Felidae > Prionailurus > Prionailurus bengalensis. Next base: position 169,883,261 of record NC_057344.1, on the reverse strand, counting down.
GGGTGAGCAGTATCACTAAGAGCAGCTGTTGGGTCTGAGACAAGTCCAGTCCTCAAGCTAAAACATTAGGGAACGAATCTTGCTTTGGGATGTGTTGAGGTAGGTCTAGAGAGTATAGGGGTGAGGGCTGTCCTTAGTATTCAGAGACTTTAAAGACTGCTTCTCTTCCTATGGGTAGAGTTCCACACGAAAGAACCATTAAATAATTTGTTGGGGCCAAAGAAATCTTTATTATTATTATTTTTTAATGCTTTATTGTTGAGAGAGAGAGACAGAGAGAGCGAGCAGGGGGGTGGGTAGAGAAAGGGAGACACAAAATCCAAAGCAGTTTCCAAGCTCTGAGCTGTCAGCACAAAGCCCAATGTGGGGCTTGAACTCACGAACTGTGAGATCATGACCTGAGCTGAAGTCAGATGCTTAACCGACTGAGCCACCCAGGCACCCCAGGACCAAAGAAGTCTTAAAACAAAACAGGCAGAACTTCAGTATATGGGTTGCATAGGCATTATTAAGTGAAATAGCTTTTTATATCTTTAGTAGCGTAAGTATCTATTCCTCTCCCTGCTTCCCTTGTTTATCATCTGGTATATTTCTCCAAGGAAAACAAATTCTACCATGAAAAGAAAAATTTGGGGAAATAAAGAGTTTTTTGTTTATTTGTTTGTTTTTCTTTTAATAGAATAGTGAAACTAGTAATAACTAGTGAAAGTAGTAATCTTGTCTGATACTCTGTAATGATTCTCCTTCTCTGTGTATCTTATTTTCTGGAATTGTATATATTTTTGGAGTTATCGGATACCAGAGAATTTGTTTTTAATTTTTTTCTAATTCGTAGGACATCTATGTGTCAATTTATTGGTAGTTGAGAAGGCCTCTTTAAGAATTAAGATGGGGTGCCTGGGTGACTCAGTCAGTTAAGCTTCTGCCTCTTGATCTCAGCTCAGGTCTTGATCTCAGGGTTACGAGTGTAAGCCCTGTGTTGGTCTACACGCTGGGCATGGAACCTACTTAAAAAAAAAAGAAGAATTAGGATGGATTTTCATTAAAATATTACAGACTCATTTAAAGAAGATATTTGACATTGTCCCATTTCCCCAGGTGAGAAGTTTTACCAAGTAAAGTCAGAGGTGTCATTTTAAAAAGATCTTGCCTATAAGATAACAAATGGAGGGGCGCCTGGGTGGCGCAGTCGGTTAAGCGTCCGACTTCAGCCAGGTCACGATCTCGCGGTCCGTGAGTTCGAGCCCCGCGTCAGGCTCTGGGCTGATGGCTCAGAGCCTGGAGCCTGTTTCCGATTCTGTGTCTCCCTCTCTCTCTGCCCCTCCCCCGTCCATGCTCTGTCTCTCTCTGTCCCAAAAATAAAAAAAAACAAAACAAAACAAAAAAAAAAAAACGTTGAAAGATAACAAATGGATAACCATTTTAACCTAAAGATTTTTTTTAAACAGAGTCTTCTCAAGGTTGCTTTTGAAATGTATTAACATAAAGAGAAAAAAGAACATCCAGGGGAGCTGGGTGGCTCAGTCCGTTAAGCGTCTGACTTCAGCTCAGGTCATGATGTCACAGTTGGTGGGTTCGAGCCCCGCATCGGGGTCTGTGCTGACAGCTTAGAGCCTGTGGAGCCTGCTTCGAATTCTCTGCTTCCTTCTCTCTCTGTTCCTCCCTGCTCATGCTCTGTCTCCCTCTCTCTCCTTCAAAAATAAATAAAAAACATTAATAAAATAATTCAAAAAAAGAACATGCAAATTTGCTCTTAAAGAATATGTATATAAGAATACATACATCTACATGCATATATATATACATACTTATGTATACTAAGTAACTAAAAGCATAGATTTTGAAATTGAAGATATGATTATTTCTGAGTCTCTGTGTTTTAAAAATCACTAACAGAAGCTCCATAGTCACTTTTCTTTGCCATTGGGCATTTGAGTGCTTAACATTAATCAGTTATAACATTAATGTTATAACTGACTGGCTTTAGGAGCCTAAATAAATGAAGCTAAAATAAATGTTGTTTAATCTAATACCCTTAAATTGATGGCATACCCACAAGTCATGTGATACCTTTCAAAATGGCATTAAATTATTACTTTTGTAGGATCAGTTTTTCTTCCTTCATGCAAGCCCGTGGAGACAGATCTTTGAAGATGAGATCTGGGAGTCTTTTAAAAATGTTTGTCTAGTAATAACGTAGGTCTAAGTACCAGGAAATGAACTCAGCAATAATTTCTGCTCTGATACTGAAAAATGTATCATTTAGGATTAATATTTTTCTACTAATTAGAAGAAATGAAAAAGAGAGTTAACAGATTTTTAGTGACTTCCACATTTCAGGAATCCAGTGAAGATTTATTGAGTAAATAAAGGTGACAGTTTGGCTGATTCTCAAACTTCCTTTCCCTTAAGGAAAAGTCACCCGTAATGGATGGCATTTATATGCGTGACAGTATTCTGGAAGCATTCATATTTTGATGAAACCAAAAAAAATTTTTTTAAGGAAGTAAAGCTTCTCAATAATTTATATGCAGCACAACCATTAGGTCCCCGAAAGAGTTCCTCTCTGTGGACTGAGGCTGGGAAAAAAAAAAAAAAAAAAGCAGATTACAGTCTGCTTAATTCCAAGGACACTGCTCATTACTTCATGTTCTTTTTACCCACACAGGAAAAAAAGATACAACAAAGCAAATGATAGTCATTGCAAGGATAAGAATGGAATTCTTTTAAGTCATTCAAAATTCATTAATTATCATGAAAGTGTCTATATTTTTTTTTTAATTTTTTTCAACGTTTATTTATTTTTGGGACAGAGAGAGACAGAGCATGAACGGGGGAGGGGCAGAGAGAGAGGGAGACACAGAATCGGAAACAGGCTCCAGGCTCTGAGCCATCAGCCCAGAGCCTGACGCAGGGCTCGAACTCACGGACCGCGAGATCATGACCTGGCTGAAGTCAGACGCTTAACCGACTGCGCCACCCAGGCGCCCCTAAAGTGTCTATATTTTGATGCATAACAAACTAGTTTTAACCAATCCTAATATCCCGGTAGGTTGCAAGGATACTGTGGAGAGAGCCTAATTGCTTTAATCTTGAAACGTAAGAGAGAGATAAGTGGGCTGTTTTGAATAGTTTGATAAATTTGAAAGGCACCAACCATCCAAGGATGTTATTAAGAGCATTGTCTTTATCTTTATTTTATGAATAGGCAAAAATTAAGATACGTATGAAAATAAAAATAATTTATAAAATCCAATTTATGGAAAAGGTAGTAGTAGATCATCCTTTTAAAATACCATAAGTAAAAGTGCTTTCTTCCTCTTCTCTTTTTTACAAGACACCTTTTTGTTATTGCTCATTTGTGTCTTTTTTTTTTTTCAGTCAATAAAATTTAGGGGGGATAGTTTTTGACATTTCCTTTTAGAAAAGAGACATCAAAGGGGTATTTATCTATACAAGCTCATGGAATGTTGTTTCATTAAATGATCCAAATTGTTGACAAGTTTTGGGTAGAAACAAAAAGAAGTGAACAACCCGAGAGTGTCTTATTGCATCTATTAATGACTAAAGTCTAGCACTGGCACATATCCAAAAATTTTACCCTGCAGCCCTTTTTTTTTTTTAAAGAATATAAGAAAAAACGGTGGCTTTTTTGTAACTACACAAAATTCTGTTAATCTGCCTTTATATGTCTCTTGTACCTCTCCATTTTAATGGTAATTGGATAAAGGAATTTGTCACTGAAGGTGAGGGGTAGGTGAATGGTTATAAATCATCACTGAAAGAGACCTCATCTAAAATCAACAAGGATTTGAAATTGTCATTCCGTTCACTAGGAGGAAGAAGCTGAGAGGGGGAACCAGGAATTGGGAGCAGTTTTAAGAGAGGGCTGGAGAATCACAATAGAAGATGTTGTCGGACTTCGTTCTTGTGCTATGCAGAGTTTAAATTCTTTATTGCGGTATAATCAAATGGGATAGCTAATTGCTTATATTTATACACCTTGATCAGTGTAGATGTGTAGCTGGTCACTGGGAAGACTAAGAAAAAAAAATTAAGTGTTATCACGATGCCTGTGTTTCTGCTTCTCTCTCTGTTGGCTTTATTTCCTACTAACATAAATGGGCAGTCTCACAGCAGTGACTGACACAACATTGCTCTTTCAATCAGATGAAAAGAGAAGTTGATCAGCCCTTCATGGGCTTTGAGCGTTACGTGGATCAGTCCCTAAGTCATATTACACATTATAATGGGCCTACTTTGGGACGTTTACCATTTGTGGGACCAGGAGAGTAGGACCTTTGATCAGAAGAATGAGGGTTAGCACAGACCTGTCGATACCAAGATATGAACCTAACAGGAGGTTTTCTTTGTAGCAGAGCCAGGTTAAAGATAACATGATGTTTCCCTGTCAGAAACACGGAACATCTGAGTCATGTGAAGTAAATAATTTATATTCGTCATTATTGAAAAATAATTTGCTTAATGTATTTCTAAAAACTGTCTGAAAACTAGTTTGATTTTGAAGTCGGCAAGCACTGAGCCAAGTATTTTTGAATAATAATGGCACTAGCATTGTAAGGTAAATGAAATGATAATATTTGTCAAATATACACATAGATGTATAACCATTTAAGAGGTTACTCATGAGATTTTTAAAATCTAGTCAGAAAACTTGACATTCACTAAGACTAAAATTTAGAAAAACGACTTCAAAATATAGATTTTGTTCAAGTAAACTTACTTGCATATTGATTGTGCCATTAACAAAATTTTTAAATTTTCTTTATTTAGCTAACTTATTTCTTTGGGGTTTTCCAGAAGCAGTTAGCCCTCAGTGTGTCTTCTCAGGCATACTAAGGTATGCACCAACCTTTCTAGCTAAGAGACAGACATACAGATCTTCCTTAGCTTATGATAGGGTTGCCTCCCATAACCTAATGATCAAACATCATAGCTTAGCCTCGCCTTAAATGTGCTCAGAATACTTACATTAGCCTACAGTTGGGCAAAATCATCTGGAACAAAATCTATTTTATAATACAGTGTTGAGGGGCACTTGGACAGCTCGGTCAGTTAAGTGTCCAACTCTTGAACTCAGCTTAGGTCTTGATCTCAGGGTTGTGAGTTCAAACCCCACACTGGGGCTTAACTTAAAAAAAAAGAATTATGATATAGTGTTGAATATCTCACGGAATTGATTGAATACTGTAAGGAAGGTGGAAAAAAAAAACAGGTTATATGGGTATCTGTTGTTTACCCTCATGATCATCGGCTGACTGGGACCTGTCACTCATTGCTGCTGCCCAGTTTGTCCATCGATGTCCTAGGAAAAGATGGAAATTCAAAATTCAAAGTATGGTGTTTTTTTCTGTTTTTTCTTTTTTAATTTTTTAACGTTTATTTATTATTGAGAGACAGAGAGACACAGAGCCTGAGCGGGGGAGGGGCAGAGAGAGGGGGAGACACAGAATCCGAAGCAGGCTCCAGGCTCTGAGCTGTCAGCACAGAGCCCAATGCAGGGCTCAAAGCCACAAACCGCGAGATCATGACCTGAGCTGAAGTCAGTGGCTTAACCGACTGAGCCACTCAGGCGCCCTCAGAGTATGGTTTTTATTGAATGTGCATCACTTTTGCACTATTATAAAGTCAAAACCTCTTTTAAGTTGAATCATCAGAAGTTGGGGACATTCAGCATGTGAAAAGTCTTTGCTAAATGTGTTAACAACAAAAACAGACAGGAAAAGTCTTCTTTCTTTGGCTTAGTGAAGGATAATGGATGCAAATCAAAAATATAACTACCTGACTAACTAAATAAATAAGGTATTCTAGAAATGAAAATACAATATCTGAAAAATTTTAAAAATCATCATATAAATCAATATTTTTTAGATGAGAAGACATGCTATAAATTTGCTCCAATAAATTAAGCTGAGGAAAATAATGTTGCATCATGGTTTTGTCAAACGACTTTAATTAAGTATTATAGGATAGATATAATATTTTGGGAGAATACTTACTTGGCATATATGATGATATACTTAATTGTTAACATTTAAAGGGGCCGGATGTCATGTATATAGATTGTCAAAGATTGATGAAAAGCTATTTATGGAATACTTTGGAAAAACAAGTGGTATAATGGAGGACGTGGTGGAACTTCCTTTCCTGCGGAATTTACATTTTAATATACTGGACTTCCAACTAATTTCAGGACATGTAACAAAGTGTTATGTCAGAAATTCTGGCTTTGAAAAATCTTTTCAACAAAGATGTTATTCAAAAAGCGCTGGTTTTTCATGCTCTATTGAAACATTAACCTATTACTTAACAGTTGTTCAACCTTCCACAAGCCGTGCTAACTCTCTATTTACTTTTAAAGTCAAGTGTTTGGACCAAAGACTCTTTGTAACATTAAATATTCTGAGTCTATGGCTCCCGGTCTTAATCTTACGGTCATGTTCACTGAATTTGAATGCATCATATTTTTAAGCATTGGCTGAAACACACTTTGGGAAAAAAGAATTTACATATTTTAAATTAGCAATTCAAGGTATTTTATTATCCCCCCAATTAAATTCCACTGGCTCAGGGGAATATTATTGAGACAGAATCGACCTTTTCTTTTGGGGTTGAATTCTGGAGTAATACCATTTTCAGTGAAAGTGTAAAATATCTTAGAGTGAATAATAATTTTTTCTTTCGTCATATCACTATTTATTTATAACATATTCTGTTTGCTTCTAAAAATCCTATATTGGGGCGCCTGGGTGGCTCAGTCGGTTAAGCGACTGACTTCCGCTCAGGTCCGTGGGTTTGAGCCCCGCGTCAGGCTCTGTGCTGACAGCTCAGAGCCTGGAGCCTGTTTCACATCCTTGTCTCCCTCTTTCTCTGACCCTCCCTGTTCATGCTCTCTCTCTGTCTCAAAAATAAATAAATGTTAAAAAAAATTAAAAATCCTGTATTGATAAGCCTGAATGTCTGAACAAATTCATAACAGTAATGTCTAATTAGTAATACCTCCATTATTTACTAGGTGAAATAATTCCATGTGATCAATGACAGAGATTTTATTTGGATGTGTTCGTGTATTTGTACATCAAATATACATTGAGCCCTTACTGTATACTGAGCATTTGTTCTAATCATAGCAGTGCTCAATGCTACGAAGGAAAAGTGAAGGAAGTATGAGTCTTAGTGGCTGGTTTTGTAGAGAAGGGGTGGGTTCTTGTTTAAATACGGTGTTCAGGAAAGGGTTTTGTGAGGAGGTGGTTTCAGAGCAAAGATCTAAATGAAGTAAAGGTGAGGAAGAGCTCTGTAAATTTCAGGCAAAGAGAGATCCAGTCAGAGGGAAGATTAAATTCAAAAGTCTTGCATCAGATTACAATGAGCATATTTGAAAAAAGAAAAGAGATGACTATGATAAGATCACAAAGAAAGAGAGGTCTCGTTTGTAACTTCACCATATCATATTTATTATATCTTACTTTGTGCCAATAACAAATTCCAAATAAACATCCTGTAACTTTCACTTTATTTTATTTTTTTAATGTTTATTTATTTATTTTGAGAGAGACTATGTGAAGGAAGAGGAGAGAAAGAGGGAGAGAGAGAATCCCAAGCAGCCTCCACACTGTCAACACAGAGACTGACACTCTGACAAACTGTGAGATCGTGACCTGAGCCGAAATCAACAGTTGGATGCTCAACCAATTGAACCGCCCAAACACCCTGTGTAGCCTTCATTTTAAAAGGATGACTGGCTACTAGCCCTTTGTCCGATACGTCATTTGCAAATATCTTTTCCCACTCCATTGGTTGCCTTTTAGTTTTGTTGATTGTTTCCTTTGCAGTGCAGAAGCTTTTTATCTTCATGAGGTCCGATAGTTCATTTTGGCTTTTAATTCCCTTGCCTTTGGGGATGTGTCAAGTAAGAAATTGCTGCGGCTGAGGTCAGAGAGGTCTTTTCCTGCTTTCTCCCCTAGGGTTTTGATGGTTTCCTGTTGCACATTCAGATCCTTTATCCATTTTGAGTTTATGTTTGTGAATGGTGTAAGAAAGTGGTCTAGTTTCATCCTTCTGCATGTTGCTGTCCAGTCCTCCCACCACCATTTGTTAAAGAGACTGTCTTTTTCCACTGATATTCTTTCCTGCTTTGTCAATGATTAGTTGGCCATACTTTTGTGGGTCTAATTCTGGGGTTTCTATTCTATTCCATTGGTCTATGTATCTGTTTTTGTGCCAATGCCGTACTATCTTGATGATGACAGCTTTGTAGTAGAGGTTAAAGTCTGGGATTGTGATGCCTGCTGCTTTGGTCTTCTTCTTCAAAATTACTTTGGCTCTTCGGGGTCTTTTGTGGTTCCATACAAAGAAACTTAACAGAAGTCCATGGGGGAGGGGAAGGAAAAAAAAAGAGGTTAGAGAGGGAGGGAGCCAAAACATAAGAGACTCTTAAAAACTGAGAACAAACTGAGGGTTGATGGGGGGTGGGAGGGAGGGGAGGGTGGGTGAGGGGTATTGAGGAAGGCACCTGTTGGGATGAGCACTGGGTGTTGTATGGAAACCAATTTGACAATAAATTTCATATTTAAAAAATAAAAAATAAATATAAATAAATAAATAAATAAATAAATAAATGGATGACTGGCTACTGGATGGACACTATGGAAGTAAGAGTAGACATCGGTAGACCAGGTAAGAGGAAATGAAACTCAGGGAAAACAAGACTAATGTCTTAGACTAAGAGATTAGTGACTAAGGAGCCATTTTTTTTCTTAAACTTCCACTAATAGTATAATGTGTGAAGTCACCAGTGGCTTTTACTTCCGGCTTGTGGCCTGGTTAAAGGTGGTGTTGCCTTAATTGAGAAATTCATGGTTTTCCTGCAACTATTTGTAATCTTTTCTAGGTTAGATATAGATTGCAGGAGTTCGTGTCTTAAAAGAAGTAATTTTCAGCCTTGTGGTGATAACAATATCCATAGCCTAGATTCAGCTTTTAAACAAGCTTATAAAGTTCTTGTCTAATTTAAGCTAGTCTATTTCAGGATGTGTAGAAAGAACTGGGAATTCATAATATTTTGTAGGCAGTAAATTCAGTTGCTTGCCAAGCAGGGTAGAAGCTAAGGTTAAATGAGATAATGCACTAGAGAGCACTTTAATTTCTTTAGAGGAAAGTTGTTCTGTACATTATTGTATTTCTGTTGTTGTTCTATGTTTTATGTGGTTTGTGCATATAACCACACCATTTAACATGCTTTTATAAGTATTTCTTTTTTAATGCAAGCAGAGTTATTTCCTTGTTGCCAGATAGGGTGAGATTGGCTCTTGCCCAATATTTTAATTTTGGTGTATGTTGTTATTTTCTAGATAGGTGGAAAATTTGCCCACAGAAGGCATTTGAATACATATGATTTTCTTCTTTAAGAAAACTCAATACGTATGTTGTAAATTAAGAATTGATTATTCACTTTACAAGGGAATTCACAAAAGGAGTTTATTCATCTTGTAAGATCCTTAATGCATTTATAAAATGATCCAGTTATGAAAATATTCCATTGAAAAACAGATTTACAGAATTTTCAAAGATAGGAATTGTATTCATGAGTTACCCCGGCACCTTCAATACAGTCTTCACTATAGAACTTCTTTAACCTCTGCTTTTTGTCCTTACTTCCCCCCAAAAGCATCATAGAACACACCTCAGGGATAGAAATATGGCAAGACAAAGAAACATTTTATACTCTGTTATGTGAGTGAGCTAACACGATACGCTCTGTCAGCTGCCATTCTGCATAAGTGTCAGAGATTCCCCCAGGTTCATCTGCAATGCTGGATTTCTCACTGATTACCTCTGAAAAGCCAGCTTCCTCTAATTCAACTTAAATATCTCAAAACATAATTTAATGATACTATTTTAAGACTACTTTAAAATCCAACTGCATTCCTATGCCAAATAATTTTTGGCCAAGAATCCATTCATTTATTTTTTAATTCATCCATCAAAAGTATGAGAGACACCTATACTAGACCTGCAAATTCCCCTGTACTTTGAATCTCATATTTCAGTGATGGGTGTATATATATAGTATATTTTATCTATCTGTCTATACACACGGACACAACATGTGTATGTTCATGTATACATAAATGTATACACATGCACATAAAAAATGCTAAGATGTGAACATAGTACTCTATTATGTGTATATATACTGAGGAAACTGAGACAGAAGTAGGCTTCCTTAACTTAGCATTTTATACAGGGGGTACTTATCAGAGTTTACCAAAGTTGAGTAACGGAGTTCTGGATCTAAAAGAACACTGTAGGATGATACGGACAATACTAGCTTGTATTCTCTGACTAGAGACTTTTGAGACAAGAGGAAAAAAAGTACCCTTGTTCTGAATGCACTTGTACCAGATGCAAATTCTGTAATTAGAATATATATATATATATATATATATTTATATATATATATATATACATATATATATCAAATTCTGTAATTAGAATATATATATACATACATATGTATAATTTTAAATTGTACATAGAACAAATAGTAAATAATATATCATGAAATCACCACTTGCTCACTTCCAGAAGCAGTTGAGAATCCTTAACAAGTGTGGCCAAAAAAAAAAATGCCCTCATACAAAATATATTTTCATTTGTAGTACCAACATGCTTTTGTTTGTGGATATCTAAATGCACGTATTGATACTGGCTTCTGTTTCTGGAGCTAGCTTCCAGCTTCTCTTTCTTTTCATTTGATAAATCACAGAACACCTTCCCCCTTGTTTACACAAATAATCGTCATGGAATCACTTTTGGGGAAGGATGCATGTTCCGCCAGTAAGTGATGCTTGATTTTGCTAGCTGTTTCGCATGGTTCATATAAATGGCAACTAGCTGCTGCAGCTTCTGCCTCTCCAGCTTGAGTATTTTGTGCCCAGTTCGGAGGGACCAGTGGCCTTTCACTCACTATCAGCATGCTCTGAAGTCCCCTCTGATGAAGGAATCGCTTTCTGCTTAGAGCCCGAGGTGACACTTGGCTCTGCTCATCGTGTAAGCTCTGCTACTTTCTTTACACCAACGTTAAAAGCTCTGCTCTAGCAAGAGTTCATGGATATAACTTTTCAGCCCTTTTGTGCTAAAATCATGTTATCCTTCCAAACACAGTGGAAGAAATTATTAAACTTGTGCTGAATGTCAGGAAAGTCTTCAGAGAGGAGACATGAGTTAGTGCTTCAAGGCAGAGGAGACATTTTCCAGCAAATGGGGGGGGGGGCAGAAGACTGTGTGATCACTCTATAGACACAACACACAATAAAGGCTAATTCAACGAAGAACTGGACTGTTTCTTATCTAACCGTGCATGACATTTCTTTCCCTTTATCCCACAGGACTTACAGGGAAATCTCCAATACAGGAAAATAGAAGAACAAGTTCTCTCTGGCTTGTGGATCTTTACACATACTACTCCCTCTGCTTGGAATAGTTTACTCCTTTCCCTACACAATATTCCTGCCCATCCCTCACATTCACATCCTTCAGTTCTCAGTTTGGCCGTCATTTCCCATAATCAACCATCAGTGGCTCAAATTTCCCCCATCTGCTTCCAGGCATGTCATATGTGCTCCTGTGGCATCCTGGACTTTTGTTCAATAGCACTGACCTCACCACGTGGCCTTAGCCTTTTACTGGCTTGTCATCACCACCACAGCAGGAAGGAAGGGACAGTGTTTATTTTTATTGTTGTACGAGCAAATACCCAACTCCGGCTTGACCTACAGTAGTATTTCTGAAACCTTCTAGAACGGTTCAGCGTCAACATGTTGTCATGTTATAAGCATCACCCAAAAATACTCTATACAAAAATGTATCTATGTAGGAAAAATAAGACATACTTTCAGGTTACTCATATTAATTTCATTTTCAATGCAACCCACTTCTTTGTCAGGACTGATGTCACCAGAATTGATACTAATGAGCCAGACCAAATTTGGGGTGTTTGGTCTTACTATAACTCACATGGTAGCTAGAGGTTCCCTCCATCTCTAGAAGGTTATGGAAGGAATGAAATTCTTGCTTGACTACATTCTGGTTCTGGAAACTCTCTGTCTTTGTGCTATCACAAAGATTAATATTCCAGCTAATCTAGATGCAAGCTTCAAGCTTTCCCTATTATCTCTCGCAAAGGGAGGCAAGTAGGTACCTTCAGAACAAGGATGCATTCTATATTGGGAGTGTCAAAGCCACCAGCTAAAAAGAGTTGACTCTCTTTCCCCAAATGAACATCTTATTGAGGTAACTGAAGAAATAGAAAATACAAAGTGAAAAACTGAGGCACGAGCAGTCATTTTTCCTGCACTGAAATGTTAATGTGAAGATTTGACCCATCAGTCCGATTATTCAGGTTGGACTAGATGCGTGTTCTGGAGGCTCCTGCATTACTGCATTCAGCTTGTAAATAATGCAATATCACTAATGAGAAATGGTTGGTCAGCAATTACACGTGAAGATGGAAACTAACCACGCAAATGACTAAAGCTGGTGTAGTTACTGTGGTGTTGGGGGAAAAAATTTCAGTTGTACTCCAGCAGTTTTTAGGTTGGGTGCTGCGGGAAGCGTATTGTTTTAGGAAAATACTATGTCACTTCTCGAATGTGATAATGTATTTGGCAAAACATTGGAGTCCAATTCCTGAGCTTGATTGGATTGTCTAGGAAGCAGAAACTGAGAAGAAGTTAGCAATGCCGATTTACAGGAGATCTCCATCTGTGAAGGGAAAGTGAAGGGAAGGAGATGGAGTATGAATGGGTAGAGGAGTCACCACGCCAAGGTGCAGAGACCTGCCGGTAGTACTACGGCATGAGAAAGCTCTAGAGGGAAGACTGCCCACATGTGTGGACACCACCAGGCTTATAAACCACTACTGTAATCAATTAGTGTCTGGGGATTGCCCAAGAATAGCATGACCTTGAAGGCTGAGGTAGACTCCAAAGAACTGACAACTGGAGGTTTCCAGATGACCCATATGCTTTGTGGCTGGGAAATAAGTCTTTGTTTTTCGAGGGGACTCTGAGCATTTCATAGCTATGTGTGCCATAATTCCTAATGTGATTTTTTTTTGGATTTGTATTTCTCTAGCTACTTTATTTTAGAATGTGGTAAATACATTAAAAAGTTTGATAAATATTAATCTTGAAGCTTTAACCAACTGAGCCACCCAGGTGCCCTATTAATCTTGAAGCTTTAAAACAAAGACACCAAGAAATTTTCTAATACAATCTGCTTCTAAAATACAGGCTAGAAAATTTTGCTAGTTTGGCAAACATAGAAGACAATAAATTATTTAATGACACTGATTTCAGATGGCAAATTTTTAGAATCTAATATACTCAATTTATCTAGATAATTAATTTTTATGAGATTCACAAATTACAAATTCTATTTATTTAATTTTTATATCCCATATAACATTCTGGCAACATCTGATCAATCGCATTTGTATGCTTCAAATGCAGCAGCAATTTATATCTGAATAATTTATTAAAATATATCTCTTAATTTTATAGTTAGATGACATGAAATGTGTGTAGAAAGATGCACAAATGAATGAATAGCTGTGGCAAAGAGATTTTTTTGAGGCAAATGTTTAAAACTAAATGAAATTTGGATTACATATGCATTCAATAGCACTGAGTCATGAAACATTTAAAAAAAAGAATGACTTGTTTATTCCACTTGCTAGAGAGTTTTGTGGTTTGGAATATTTCTAAGCAATACTAAATGCATTAGACATCCAGGCAGTAAAAAATAAAACCTCAATATTTTCTTGATGAAAAATCTCCATAAGTCCCAGAGTTTGCCATTGCCTTACTCCACATCTCTGATTTTGGAAAATTCTTGATTTTAAATTCTCTTTCTTCCTATGTACTACATTTTTTGCTATTGTTTTATGTTGAACTGGTAAAAAATATTCGTAGCAAAACGCTATTTCCTTTAAGATTTTTTCAGGTTTTTGAAAAAGTTTATTTATTTATTTTGAGAGAGAGAGAGAAAGAGAGAGAGAGAGAGAGAGAGAGAGAGACTACACGTGTGAACTGGACAGAGGCAGAGAAAGAGGGAGAGAGAGAATCCAAAGCAAGCTCCATGCTGTCTGCACAGGGCACAACGTGGGGCTCGATCTCACAAACCACGAGATCATGACCTGAGCCGAGATCAAGACTTGGATGCTCAACTGCCTGAGCCACCTAGGCGCCCCAAGATGTTTTCAGTAAACAGAGGCATATTTTAGGGGCGCCTGAGTGGCTCAGTCTGTTAGGTGTCGGACTGCGTCTCAGGTCATTATCTCATGGTTCATGAGTTCCAGCCCTGTGTAGGGCTCTGTGCTGATAGCTTGGAGCCTGGATCCTGCTTCAGATTCTATGTGTCTCTCTCTCTGCCCCTCCCCCACTCACACTCTGTCTCTTTCACTCTCTCTCTCTGAAGAATAAGCATTAAATTTTTTTTTTAAAATAAACAGGCATACTTCAGAAAAAAAAATCTAAGACATCACTAAATATTTCTATTCATTTTTCACTAGATGCATTGAAACCATTATAAACAACAGTTCATATTGATGTATACTGTACCAGATATTGTAACTCAGCAGTTATCACAAGTTTTCTTATTTAATCATTCCCACAACACTATCATATAAATGCTATTATCTCCATTTGACCATTGAAGGAACTCTGGCACAGAGAAGTAGGTGATGTGCACCAGTTTATTAAGTAAGTGAGTGATAGTGTTAATGCGTGAAACAAAATTTGTCTAACCCGAAATTTGTCTAACAGCCTGAGCCCTCTCAGCGACATTACCTAAATATACTTGCAAACAAATAAATTAGTTTTTCCTGCATTTAGTTACATGTACATGAAATCACATGTGTTAACTGATAATGAAGGGAGAAGCAAACAGGTAGCAGCTCCGATTTTTAAAAGGCAGGAGTTAAATCACCAAGGAATATAAAAATAATTGTCTGATATCTAGGAACAGGAAAAATGATACCAATTTCATAAGTGTTTTGGTGAGAATTATATGAGAGTAACTGAGATCAATTAAGAGAAAGTGCTCATCAATATTCTTGATGCAGTGTATAATCACTCAAATATTAGTTTCTTCCTATCGATGCCTTCTCAGTGTAGGCAAAGCCAAAAATGACCTTTAATAGTAGCTTAACAGACACCAAAATAGATTTTAGAAAAAAAAGGGGGGGCGGCGGGGGGCAGTTTACAGGATAGGCAAGTCTTTCTCTGTTACCTTAAAGTTAGAAATTAGAAAAAGCAAACACTGAACCCCAGCATTATTCTGAAGAGGACTACCTTCGTGGAACAGGACAAAGCCTGTGGAGCCAGCCAAAAAATTGATTTTAATGGGAGCTTTAATTTGTTCTTTGAGATAAAATTTTAGCTCAAAATTAAATTGCAAAATTTGAAATCTGATGTTGTGAATAAAGTTAAATTTTCCTCACAACACTGAAAATTTTGAAACGATTCTGAAGTGCTTTCTTCGTAACAAACTCAAAGTGGGTTCTCAAACAAATCTGGTCTTTCTGAAATACTGGAATATTGGCAAATTTGAATAAAACTTCTGGGAGAAAATCAGAACATAAATTCCATCCTATGCAAAGAGAAAATAGGGGGAAAAATCTTACAGAGAGAAACCAAATATCACCCATATTTGCAAAAGAAATAGCTGTCAACTTATAAATTGTGAACCTCAGATGATAAAGCACTAGAACTTAGAAACCGTCCCAGCGTTAAGAGTTCTGACTGGAGACAGGCACATCTGGATTTGATTTGTGTCTCCCTGCACTCCTAGTTGCCCCAAAAGAATCACTTCAGCCTCAGTTTGCCCTTCCCTCAAATGGGGATAATAATATTACTGGGTTTTGTTTTTTGTTTGTCTTTTTTTTTTTTTGGTAAGAATTGAAAGAATTCAAGAAGGAAATCATATGACATGGTATATGACAAATAAAAGAGGTTTAGTAAATGTAAATTCATGTATTCACAGGTAGATATGTGATCAGTAGTCCAAAATTAATTACTATTTAAAAAAATTTGTAATGTTTATTTTTGAGAGAGAGGGAGACAGAACGTGAGCAGGAGAGAAGCAGAGAGAGAAGGAGACAAAGAATCCAAAGCAGGCTTCAGGCTCTGAACTGTTGGCATAGAGCCCGACGCAGGGCTGAAACTCACGGACTGCAAGATCATGACGAGAACCAAAGTCGGAAGTTCAACCTACTGAGCCACCCAGGCGCCCCTAATTATTTTCTTATATACCATTATTATCCTACCAGAAAATGTAGTAGAAAATTGTGATGTGTTTGCACATCAAGAAAAGTTTGAAACACATTCCAATATAACCATGCGACTTTTGAATACTTTGTAAAAGAAAATCTGAATAAACATGAATAAAAGAGATAATATACCATGTTCATCACATAATACTTCTCAGCAACATAGTCTAAAAATTCTTTGGGGGTGCCTGGGTGGCTCAGTCAGTTGAGCATCTGACCCTTGATTTCAACTCAGGTCATGATCCCAGAGTTGTGAGATGTCAGGCTCCACGCTGAGTGTAGAGCCTGCCTGGGATTCTCTCTCTCTTTCTCTCCCTCTGCCCCTCCCCTACTTGAGCATGCATGTGCTAACTCTCTTTCTCTACAATAAATAAAACAATAAAATAAAATTAAGTAAAATCCTTTGCAATAACCACAATGCCACTTTACAATTTATTTATAGTTTACAAATTGATTGTGAAACGTACGTGAATGAATGTGTGCATGAATATGGCTAAGCCACGTTTTAAAAAAGAATAACAATAACGGCGGACACGTCTTATCAAATGACAACATAATCTAAGATCTTTTGGAAAAGTGTGGTCATGACAGAGATATAGATAAATAGACATATGAACAAAATACCGTTAGAATGCGATATGTGAGGGGTGCCTGGGCGGCTCAGTTGGTTAAGCTTCTGACTCTTGATGTAGGTTCAGGTCATGATCTCACAGCCTGTGAGATCAAGCCCCGCTCTGGACTCTGCGTTGACCGTCAGGAGCCTGCTGGGCATTCTCTCCCTCTCTCTCTGTCCCTTTCCCATTCTCTCATTCTCTCTCTCTCAAAAATAAAGAAATAAACATTAAAAAAAATAATGTGATATTTTAAATCAGGAGGGAAGAGATGGATTTAGGATAAGCATAGGTCATTTGAATAAAGATAAAGATAGATCCCTATTTTACATCTTATAGGGAAATTGATTTCTACATAAATTGAAGAACTAGTTTGAACCACTGAAACCAAAAATATATTAGAAGACATATGGGAGACCATTTTTATAATCCTGGAGTGTGGTTCCTAAGTTTAACAGAATCCAGAACACATGAAGGAAAAATATTGACAGATATGAATACACAGAAATTTAGTTTTTACAAAAGAAACAAAGAAAACTCAGTGAAAAACTGAGAAAACTGCTAACGTATGGAAAAAGGCAGCAATTTATTTGTACCTTTATATGAACACTGGAAATAAGTACATGGAAATCCAATAAAAAAGTTAGAGTATGAAGTCAATTACCAAAAATAGAAATTAAACAGCCAGTGCATATGTGTTTAATCTTACAAGTAATGGAATGAATACGATTAAAACAACAAAAAGATATCATGTTTTTACCAACTAGATTATTGAAAATTATCCAAAAAGATTCAGAGTAGAGACAATGTGGAAATGGAATGAATGTTGGTGGAATGAAACTGATAATTTTTAGAGAGTAATGTGGACCAAATCTATACATAAGTTTACATAGAGCTTGTACCTACTTTGACTCGGAAAATTCACTTGTAATAACCAATTAAACACAAGTGTATGCATATTTCACCAAAATATATTTACAAGTATACTTATTACAGTATTGTCATTACAAAAAAATAGAAATAACTAACCATTAATAAGGGAATTGTTGCATAGGCTTTCATATACACATAATAGAGAATTATACGCACAGCATGGAAACATTTAAAGATATATTGTTAGATACAAATTTATACATTGTCATAACAGAAAATTAGAAACTACTTACATGTCCGTCAATGATAACATTATATATATACATATATATGTATGTATATACATATATATATATATATTTATATGTTATAGAATTACATATGCATGACATGGCGAAATTTAATATATGCTATTTTGTGGAATAAGAAAGTTCCAAAAATAAGCATGAGATTATTCCATTTTTCTTATATGTGCAATCAGACACACACATTTGCACATATGTACACATGTGTACAAATGTTCTTTTAATAGTGGCTCCACCATCCAATAAGGAAATGGGAGGTGGCAGGAAATAGAAAGGGGTTTTATGTTTTGATTTTATATTCTTTGGTATTTGAATTTTTTTAAAACAACACTGTTGTTATTTAGGAATGCTGAAAAGAATACCAACTATGAAATTTTCTCTTACGTATCAGATCTTCAAGTCATTTGAGTCTCTTGATCAACTTCTAGATCATTCTTTCTTAAATTACATTCCGAAAGATTTTAACATCTAATGAATTGCACCAACTTGTTCTTGTACTAAAATAGAATATTGGCATTTTCCCCTAAATTCACTGGAAAATAAGTTAGTAAATATACTTTCCTCAATTTTGTGTTGGCTTTTAATTATGTTAACCAAGCCAGGGACTCCGTTTTGCCAGTGTTCATCTTCAGCCAAGTGCCACGTTGCTGCCGACATAATGTGTGTAAGTTTTGTGTTTCACTTGTAGTCTGAGCCTTGAAGGAAATGGGTTGGCCTCCTCTCCTCTCTCTTTATTTATTTATTTATTTATATTTTTAAAATTTCAGTATAATTAACATACAGTGTTGTATTAGTTTCAGGTGTTCTAGTGATTCAAGAATTCTATATATTCTTAATCTTAATTTAAATAAAACTATTTAAAAAAAGAGTCTTTTTTAAATCTTTTTGTTGTTGGTGGTGATGGTTTGTTTTGTTTCTTAAATTCTACATATGGGTGGGGCGCCTGGGTGGCTCAGTCGGTTAAGCGTCTGACTTCAGGTCAGGTCAGGATCTTGTGGTCCATGAGTTCGAGCCCCACGTCAGGCTCTGGGCTGATGGCTCGGAGCCTGGAGCCTGTTTCCGATTCTGTGTCTCCCTCTCTCTCTGCCCCTCCCCCATTCATGCTCTGTCTCTCTCTGTCTCAAAAATAAGTAAACGTTAAAAAAAATTAAAAAAAATTCTACATATGGGTGCAATTATATGGTATTTACTCCTTTGCAGACTGGATGCAGAGGATTCTGAGTCTTTATCAACTGGGGCTCTTATCTACACCCACCATATACAAAAAATGATTTGATTGAATTAATCTCAGTTCTCAGTTAAGTGTCCAACTTCAGCTCAGGTCATGATCTTATGGTGTGTGGGTTTGAGCCCCACACTGAGCTCTCTGTTGTCAACAGAGAGCTTGCTTCGGATCTCCTGTCTCCCTTTCTCTCTGCCCCTCCCCTGCTCAGTCCTTTTCTCAAAAATAAATATTAGAAAAATAATATATCCTTTAATCATACTACTGTATAATTGTTTACAAAATCAACAAGCAGCAATTGAACACATATAATATGCCAGCTATGGAAATAGGAACTGAGAACAAAATATTCGTAAGACACATTTACATTCTAAATTAAATTTGATTTATGAGAGGAAGAGCAGAAATATATAGTAAAATTATTGTTAAATATATTACTATTTATCAAGAAAAGATTAACAAATATTGTTTAACTCTTCAATAAATTTCATCAAGTGAAAGTATGCTAATAATCACAAGTGGAAATTATACAGTACAATAAAACTGTAATAGAAATAAATACAAACATGTCTTACAAAATTGAAGAGACTAAAGGAATTTTCTCAATAAGGGTAAGTTGCATATGTGCCATTGGACTTCAAGGTGAATTAATGGAATATAGATTATGTCTTGCAAACTTTCATGGTCATTACTAAAGAACATAATCATTATGTGTGCTTGAAGATAATTCTACCTTTGTATTAGGAGCAATAATGCTTTTACTCATTCATTTAAAATATTTAAAAATCTTATCTCCTTCATCATTTTAACCACAGAGTAATTGTTTTTTACTGAATTGTTCCATTAGTTTTTATTGAAGGACATTGCAAGATTGTTGTATAAAATCAATGCAGTAATGATTAAGGGCAATTCTATTACATTGCACAGACATCCTTTTTTATGAGAATGTGTGGAGAATATTATCCTGTCTCTCTTGGAGAGAGGTCACATACTTTCCTCAGCTAAAAAAAAAAAATCTTTAATATGCTGACTTTCTTTTGATTTTCTGGCTTTTGAGATACTTTTTAAGGTGGGACTGCCAATTGCCTCCATCCCTCCAAATTCATTCTTCCTTTCTTCTTATCGTTATAAGAACCCCAAGCTTTAAATGTATATTTTAACTAGTACACTGATTATAGCCTAAGAAATTAACTAAACTTGTCATCAAATGGGTTCTGTTTATAGATAAAACTGAACCGTGGGACACAGTAGGAAAGTGCGTATACTAATACGATATCTAGAAGAGCTGGATATCTCCAAACTACTCTGTAAACTTCACTTTTCTCCTTCCCCATAAACTCTTCTACTGTGCCCTCAGACATTTTTAATCTGAGGTAGAAAAGTATACCACTACACAACTATTAAATTGACCAAAATCTGGAATGCTGACATGACCAAATGCTAGTGAGGGTATGACATAACTCTCATTCATTGCTGATGGGAATGCAAAACGCTTCAGCTACTTTGCAAGTCTGTTTATCAGTTTCTTACAAAAGTAAACACACTTTTGTCATAAGTTTCAGGAACTCCTTAGTATAAACCCAAAGAAACTGAAAACTTATATCCACACAAAAATCCGCACATGGATGTGTATAGAGCTTTACTCATAATGCCAAAATTCTTATTCTTTGTATTGAGACATCTATGCTATGACATATACAAATTTTGTATATTTAAATTGTACAACTTAATGTCTAAACTTGTCTGAATTATTGCCCCAGCGTGGTAGCTGGTATCCATAATCCTAATTCATTCCTTTTTCTCCCATATATGATTCCAAATTATCTGCTGATAATGTAAATAGAGTCATGTAATTTCCTGTCTAAAATTCCTTACTGGGTTCTTATTCCTATTTTAAAAAAATCCAAACACCTACCTGATCTAAAAGGACTTGTGTGATCTAGTTGTCCTTCCTTCAAGGTCACCTCTGCCTCTTATGCTTCATATACATGGGTCTTATAGGATCATTCTAACCCTCTAATATCTCAAATATATTATTTCTTAACATATGTCTTTGTAAAAAGGAATTTTATTTTTGAACATTCTTTTAAAAAATATTTTTTAAACATTTATTCATTTTTGAGAGACAGAGAGAGAGCATGAGTAGGGGAGGGGCAGAGAGAGAGAGAGACACAGAATCTGAAGCAGGCTCCAGGCTCTGAGCTGTCAGCAGAGCCTGATGCGAGACTCGAACCCACGAACCGCAAGATCATGACCTGAGCTGAAGTCGGACGCTCAACCGACTGAGCCACCCAGGTGCCCCTATTTTTGAACATTCTTTCTTGTACCTTCATATAACTGAATCCTTAATCTGTTTTAGATTTTAGCCTAATTTTTTCTTTATAAAAATTCTTTCCATCATTAGTCTTTCAAACTTAGACCCTTCTTCTTCCATCATTATAAATCATCTCTCAGACTTCTATTTTTCCTTAATAATTTTATATTTTATATTGTGCACAGTGTCTTTTACTATTTCTTCCACTAAATGGTAAATACATGAGGGCGAGTAGATGATCTAGCTCAGTGCATGGAAGGAAGGAGGCAATTACTTTGTATTTCCGGAATGAAAATAAAATTCTTGCTTCAATAGAATTCCTGAGAGTTTGTGCTGGCTAGGTATTCAACTGTTTATAGCAAAACAGAGTTCACTCTATTCACATAGTTACTTATAATACCACCTGGAGAATTTACTTATCATGGGACTTTAAAAAGACCGCAAAATGATGTTCTAACAGTGACTCATATTTTCTGATAATAAAAAGTTAGCTAGATTTGATTCTATATATAATATATAAGAAATTAAAGGCTGTGCCAGGGTTCTTGCTATAAAATTATAGGGATATGCTTTTCGAAGGCACTGACAAAAACCCCTAAGCCACAGTGCTGGATACCTTCAGGTAGAGCCAGGATCATCTTGCAAATCTTTTGCCATTATTTCATTCTAAGATCTCCATGCTGGGATAGCCACTTCTTGCTTCAGGGGATTCATTACTAAACACAGCAAGTCTTCTATCATTGAGTCCTGTAAGAACTGAGTTTTTATAAATTGATTGTTATGGAAGACTTCTTTCCTTTTTAGTGTCTTCTGCTTAAAACTAGCTATGTGTTTTACATCTGAAAGAAAGTGGCTGTGTGACACTTAAATTCTTATTTTCTCTAACCTGAGAAAAGTGTGTGTGTGTGTGTGTGTGTGTGTGTGTGTGTTGGGGATGTGAGCGGTCTTGTTTCCTACTGTAATCAGCAGCCTCTGCTACTGGGTGATAGGAGAGGTGGTTTAAATCTCTTTGATGAAATAAGCCATTTTCTGCTTGGTCTCAAGCTTAAAATGGATCCCCTATTGTGCAGCAGCAAAAACACCATTATATGTCTTCCATGAGACTGTTAAATTTCCCTCTAAGAAATGCAAGGAAAATGTTAGAGCAGTGTGTTTAATCACTACACGACAAATGTTGTGCTGGTATCTCAGTATTTACTTACTTTACGAAATATATTTTAAGTGAAAAACATTCATATTACAAGAGCAATTTAAGAACTTAATAGCACTAGACAACAGATTTTCATTTATGCTTCTACCTTTAATACCTATGGATTTGGACATAAACTATAAATAACTTCATAAACAAATGACTGATTATCATATTATGCTTACCAACACATAATTGAAGAAATGTACAAATCAAGAGAATGCAAAAGCTCTACATAAGCATTCAAAAGAAGTTTCTAAGAGGAGAAGCAATTAGGTATTTAGTCCAGTAATAAAGAACAAGATAAAGACCACAGGGAATAATGTGAAAAACAAACTGGACAGTTTTTGTCATAGCAACAATGTAATTAAGGATGTAAACAAGGACTAATCTCACAATTTATTGTAGGTATTAAATAGGCTGCAGAAAATTCCCTAATTTATTTCCTAATAGAACTAATGTTAATTAAATAAGTAGATTAATACTATTACAGTGACTGCTTTCTGGGCAAATAGCACTAAAGCCGGCTAACAGGAACACAGGAAGTTAGGAACAAGGTAGAAGGAATGGTTAATGAAGAGTGGAAACGGCACACTCTAGTTCCATGGTTCTAAAACTTAATTGTCTCAGAGTCGCCTGAAGGGATTGTTACAATTCAGATGGCTGGGCTCCATCCCCAGAGATTCCAACTTAGCAGGTCTGGGATGAGACACATGCGTTTCCGTCTCTGACAACTTCCCAGGTATTGCTGTTGCTGCTGGCCTGGGACCACATTGAGAAATGCAAGCCTAGTTAAAGAGAGAAGTCCCATATGACACGGGCTAATAATATTGGCACAGCCCCAGGATCAGTGGCAGTGTATTCGTTGTGTGATAAGGACCAATGAACAAGGTCAGAAATCAGGAAACAAGCAAGAGCTGAAGAAACAGAATTAAATATGAGATAAAGCAATATTTTCCAGGATCTGAGTTCAAATTCTGAACCAAACCAGAGGCTCAAAATGATCAGAGTGCTGGCTGAGCTTAGAAGTGGAGCTAGACAACTCAACTGGCTAGAATCATAGGCTTTCCATGAAAAATCTTAATGAGAACTTAGACTATTGGAATAGTAGAATTTAAAACGCATCTGTTGTTTCATTCATTTAATAGGAAAGAGTTTGTAGTTCATGAGATTTATAGGTTTATATAGGCATCTACTATACAATTATAATTTGAATGGTGTGTGAGCAATAGACTGGATCCATAGCCAAGTATATGGCAGTGAGCCTCGGGTGACTGCTTGCAGGGCAGCATCTGTGAACAAGGGTGAGCATGGAGGAGAGCTTAGTGACCATGAATGGGAAATCAGCACACATCTCTGAATCTGTTAGTCACCACATCTGGACTCGACAAATGCCTTTTAAGGATTACAGTCATTATTGCTATTGTGCATTCCAAACCACTCATGAGTTTCTCTTTTGGCTAATTTTAATCCAGAGACATACAGGAAGGACATTCTTGAAAATTTAATTTCCAGCGTAACCAAGCCACAGAGAAAAGTCCATCACAGTCTACCCCTTGTCTGTTTGGTATTCATGCACATCATTTTAGCCATATGTAACTTCTAAATAAACACAATGGATTTGAATCTAACACAACACAACTGTCCCTCGTAAAACCCAAAACATGCTGATCTACTCCCCCAAAAGAGGATACACAAACTCTTACTTTATTCATCTTGAGATAATGTTCATTCTTCTAAGTCATACTCTCCCCTTGATGTTTTCTAACTTTGATATCTCTTCAGTTAAATACTAAATATAAGGTTTACCACTAATAACACAGCAACATCCTTTATCCTTGATAAAGAAACAGGAGTGAAAAAATAAAAAGAATAACAGTTGGCATACCCACACGTATACAAATGCCTTTTTTCATATACATGCAGACACATATGTGTATGCACAGCACACGCACACACAAGGAAGAAGCAGCTATAATTGCTAATCCTCTTTGCTGCAAGTGATCATGTGGTCATAGCTGGTATCGATAATTTCCATTTTATGCTAGCAATTTCATATGTCTTTTGTCCTCAGAAAGCACCTCATGATTTCCTTATGATTTCTTATGATTTCTTATTTCTTATGATTCTTATTTCTTATGATTTCTTTTTTGGTGCAGTGACCCCCCAAGCTTCATTCCTTAAGGGTCTGTACCATTAAGACCACCTGCCTATTTCATCTGCAGTTTGCCATTAATTGTCATCACAATACATAGGAGTAAGACTTTTGCATTTCATTCATTCTCCCTACTTGCATTGTGCAGCTGCGGCTACCTACCCCTTAGTAGCTGGGAAAGAGGTTGAGAAAGCAGATGATGGATTAAAAAAAAATTATGAATTGAACTAACAAGGAGCCTTGCAGTGACCAGTGGTGATTAAGTGTCATGAACTGAGGCATATGATTAACTCAATTTATAATATTTGAAGCTAAAAAAGCTTATAGGATGAACACGGATTTTAACATGAAGTTAAGTGATCAATAAAGATGAATTTGCTGAAACGGACTCTCCACCAAGGGAGGGACTGTGTAAAATATTAAACAAGGCAACAACATAGACCAAAAAGTGAGAACCTGACTTGATTTTATAGGCCCCAAGATTATAGCACTGCTATATTTCTTGGCTTAATCAGAAGTGGCTCAGGAACTGGCTCAGTACAGGCATTGTGGAGATTGTGTTGATGAGTAAATGTAAAAAGCTGAAAACAAAAGGAACGAGGTAGTAAAACATATTGGGACTGACAATTGACTTTTTTTCTTCTTCATTTGCATATCTGGCTCACACAGATCCTGGTGAAGAATTAAAATGAATAATTCTTTAACGTAAATTATAGATTAATTCTTCTGATAGTCTAGCATAAACTAAATAACTAATTTGCAATCCATTTTATATGCAATAGGGTTCTTAGCTTGAGGCCCTGGCTATTTAATTTTTGCATATTTTAATAATGAATAAAGTCTTACAATGTTTACTGCATCCTTCTCTGGCTTGCGGAACTTAGATCTTTGTCTTTTTTGTGAATTATAGCTACTCTGGTGTCATTAGCCTTTTTTCGGTTGTGAACACCTGGAACATTCGAGTTGTCTTTTGTAGCATGGTATCTTAGCACATATGATTATTCATTTGCTCCAAATCTGATATCTTCCGAATGCTTTACAGCCTATGTTTTATAAGTTGCTGTTAAAAAGCAACCGTGTAAATCATCTCTGGGATATTATCTTTTTTTTTTTTTTCTTGTTTGTAGAGGGAACAAAGCAACATAGAGAATAAGCAGCTTGCAATCGTAGCAGAAGCATCAGGGCAGAAATCTATATTCCTCTGAAGTGAATGCACTTCATGTTCTACCCACATTCTACCTCAAGATTTGAGCTATTTTTAGAGAAATGAAAAGTTGAAATGAAAATAACCAAATCAATATTACAGATAGAGTTATTATTCTAGATAATTCGATGGTTCCTTCTATTCATGGTTTCCAAGAAACCTATGGTTTTATTCTTATAATATCTATTAAACATTTTCCAACTCTTCAGTTTCCTTTATCTTTGTAAACATGGTTCCTGGTTGGAGAAAAACTTCAGTCTGAAGTATTGCTTTTTTTTTTTCCCCTAGCATATATAAACATGGCAAAACCTATGACTATTTTTAGGTTAGCGTTTCTTTCAAATTCATGCTGTCTGATTTATTTTACTCTCAACCTGATCTCAACTACTCTACACTCCTCTGCACTGTTCTACCAAATACAAATCTACTATTTCACTGTAATATATTATTCTATTCTGTAGCTCTTGGCTGTGCAGCAAAGCATCATATGTTTCAGCAAGGTCTTTAACTGAACTGTGAACTACAAGCCAGGTAGAAAAGCACAGATTTACAAAATTCTGAAACCTAGTATAACTCAAATATTAATTTCTTGCTGAACCATAAACCAAACTTATTATTTTCTTATAAAACAGCCATTTAGAATGTCAGTGTTCAGTAGAACTAAGCCAATGTATTTCTTTATTCTGCTGAACTAGAGGATCAATTGGTTTTTTTTTCTGGTCTTTGAAATATTCTTCCAGCAAGTCCATTTTCATTCCTGTTCCTGCAGTGAATTTCCTAACACAGACCCTAATCTCTATGCCTAATTACCTTTAGGGCTTTCTAACTTCTTTTCCTGGAGTTCTTTATTATTATTATTATTATTATTAATTATTATTATTATCATTATTATTAGTGTTTATTTAGTTTTGAGAGAGACAGCATGAGCAGGGGAGGGGCAGAGAGAGAAGGGAACAGAGGATTTGCGGTGGGCTCTATGCTAACAGCAGAAAGCCCTACTCAGGGTTCAAACTCGCAAGACAGGAGATCATGACCTGAGCTGAATTCCGACGCTTAACTGACTGAACCATCAAGGTGCCACTTCCTAGAGCTCTTTAAGCAGAATAGTGTTCAAATAAATGTACTAGACCCTTTAGTCATATCCTTCCTTTGAGCCAATACGTTTAAGGCCATTGTAACACACTTTTATCAAAGTTGAATTGCTCAGGAACATATTAATTTTTATCCCATCTAATCCCATCCTGTCAATTCTGTCTGTACTAAATGCTTTGTAATTGGGTTATTTCTATTTTGTAACGAGTCAACTGAAACTGAGAGGGAAGTTAAATATCTTGAAACTGTTGCTCATCTAGAAAATGGGGGAGTCGTAATTTGCGGCAAAATGTTGTTTGTAATTTATGCTTTTCCCATTACCTTCTTCATATGTCATTATCTGTATGCTTTCTTTGTAATGAAAAACGCTGATCAAACTGTATTTAAAAAAAAAAAGGAATGCATTCTTTGTAACCAAAGTGTAGTTCCTAAACTGGGCTGGTTCAAAAACTTAGCATGTCCAGGACCTCACTAATTGTGGTCCATTTCTCAACCCTCCTTCTTCAGTGTTGGTTTCATTCTTGGAAGAATGCTCCACTTTGGGTCCCATGATGGCTCCTGTGCCTCATTACTTACGTATGTGGGTGAATGACTATGTTTGAGAGAATTGTGATAGGACCAGAAGAGGTCAGATGCCCATCATTTCATAAAGCAATGTGGACAATATTGACTTAGGCTTGAATCACATTCCTTGCACCTAGCTCAAAGAGTGAAATCAAATTATGCAATGTAAAATAAAATAGATAGGACACATGCCACAACCTGAATATTTGTGTTTCCCTAAAATTCATATGTTGAAGCTTAATCTCCAGTGTGATGGTATTTGGAGATGAGCCCTTGCAGAGGAGATTAGGTCATGAGGGTAAAGCCTTCATGAGTGGGATTAACGCCCTTATAAAAGTGATCCCACAGAATGCCCTTATTCCATCCACCATATGAGAACACAACAAGAAGGCAGCTACCTGTGAATTAGAAAGCAGCCTTTTACTAGACACCAAATGTGCCTATTCCTTAATCTTGGACTTCCCAGCCTCGAGGACTGTGGGAAATCCGTTTTTGTTGTTTATAAGCCACCCATCTATGGTATTTTCTTATAGCAGCCCAAACAGACTAAGACACTGACAAAAGAAGGAAAGAAGAGGGAGATATATTTACACCAAAGTAGAATTACAGAAGGAGAAAGTGAATATTAAATGATTAAAATTCATTATTAAAATGATATTTTTTCTATTTTATTTTTTATCTATTTAAACACTATATTTTGGGGGGAGCTTGGGTGGCTCAGTCGGTTAAGTGTCCGACTTCAGCTCAGGTCATGATCTCATAGTTTGTGAGTTTAAGCACCGCATCGGGCTCAGCATTGGGCTCCGTGCTGACAGCTCAGATTCTGTGTCTCCCTCTCTATCTGCCCTCTCCCCCTCACACTGTCTGTCTCTGTCTCTGTCTCAAAAATAAATAAATATTTAAAAACATTTAAACACTATATTTTTATTAAAAATAGTGTTTTTAAATGTTTATTTATTTATTAGAGAGAGAGAGAGAAAGAGAGCCAGAGAGAGAGGGAAACAGAGAATCTCAAGTGATTCCCAACGAACTGTGAGATCATGACCTGAGCCAAAATTGAGAGATGCTTAACCGACTGAGCCACCTAGGCACCCTTAAACACTGTATTTTTAAAGCAATTTTAAATTCATAGCAAAGCTAAAGGGAAAGGTACAGAGATTTCCTATATACTGTTTGCCCCTGCACACACATTATCAGCACCCTTCCTGTTATCAACACCCCCCTTCCTGTTATCAACACCCCCCACCAAGGTGGTACATTTGTTACAACTGATGAACCTACATTGACACATCATAATCACCTAAAGTCCATAGTCTATATTAGGGTTCACTGTTGATATTATATATTCCATGAGTTTATGCAAGTGTATAATGACATGTATCCATCATTATGGTATCATAGAGTGTATTTTTATTACCCTAAAAATCCTCTGTGCTTTGCTTATTCATCCCTCCTCCTCTCTCCAACATCTGACAATTGCTTGTCTTTTTATCATCTCCATAATTTTACCTTTTCCAGGACGTCACGGAATCATACAGTAGGCAGCTTTTCCAGATTGACTTTTTCCCTTAGTAATATGCGTTTAAGATTCTTTCATGTCTTGTCAGGGATTGATGGTTCATTTCCTTTTTAGCACTGAATAATATTCCATTGTCTGAATGTCCCACAGTATATTTATTCACTTATTTACTGAAGGATATCTTGGTTGCTTCCAAGTTTTGACAATTTGAATAAGGCTACCACAAACATCCATACACAGGTTTTGTGTGAACTTAAGAGTTTAACTCCTTTGAGTGAATACCAAGAAGTGTGATTGCAGGATTACATGGTAAGAGAGTTTACACAGTTTAAAAAAAATGTGAAACTGTCTTCCAAAGTGGCTATTTTGCATTCCCACCGACAATAAACAGGAGTTCCTTTGCTCTGCATCCTGACCAGCATTTGGTGTTGTTAGTGATCCATTCTAATAAATGTGTTCCGGTATCTCAGTGTGGTTTTGAGCATTTCCCTGCTGAAATTTGCATTGAAGCATCTTTTCATATGCTTATTCACTATCTGCATATCTTCTTTGGTGAGGTGTCTTGGTAAGATCTTTAACCCATTTTTTAAAATCAGGCTATTTGTTTCCTTATTGTTGAGTTTTATATCTTTTTTAATTTTTTAATGTTTATTTATTTTGAGAGAGAGAGAGAAAGAGAGAGAGAGAAAGAGAGAGAGATTGTAAGTGGGAGAGGAGCAGAGACGGAGGGAGACACAGAATCTGAAGCAGGCTCCAGGGTCTGAGCTGTCAACACAGAGCCCTCAGGGCTGGAACTCACAAACTGTGAGATCAAGACCTGG
The DNA here is from genome assembly GCF_016509475.1 of Prionailurus bengalensis. NCBI lineage: Eukaryota > Metazoa > Chordata > Mammalia > Carnivora > Felidae > Prionailurus > Prionailurus bengalensis. Next base: position 169,853,038 of record NC_057344.1, on the reverse strand, counting down.
GCGGAAGTCGGATGCTTAACCCACTGAGCCACCCAGGGGCCCCTCCTTGTTGAGTTTTAAAAGGTCTTTTATATATTTTGGATAATAGTCTTTTATCAGAAGTGTGTTTTGCCAGTGTTTTCTCTCAGTATATGTCTTTCACAGAGCAGATTTTAATTTTAATGAAGTAAGAATTATCAATTAATTCTCTCATGGTTCATGCTTTTGGCATTATATCTAAAAAAGTCATCCTCATACCCAAGGTCATCTAAGTTTTCTCCTATGCTATCTTCAAGTAACTTTATATCTTTTCTTTTTACATATGGGTCTATGATCATTTTTAAGTTAATTTTTGTACAGGGTGTAAGTTCTGCATCTAGATTCCTATTTTTTTTTTTTTTTTAAATTTTTTTTTTTCAACGTTTATTTATTTTTGGGACAGAGAGAGACAGAGCATGAACGGGGGAGGGGCAGAGAGACAGGGAGACACAGAATCGGAAACAGGCTCCAGGCTCCGAGCCATCAGCCCAGAGCCTGACGCGGGGCTCGAACTCACGGACCGTGAGATCAGTGACCTGGCTGAAGTCGGACGCTTAACCGACTGCGCCACCCAGGCGCCCCTCTAGATTCCTATTTTGCATATGGATGCCCAGTTGGTTCAGCAGAATTTAAGAAGACTATCTTTGTTCCATTGTAGTGCCTTTGTTCCTTTGTCAAAGATCAGTTGATTGCATTTATGTGAATTTATTTTTGGGTTCTCTATTCTGTTATATTGATTTATTTGTTTTCTCTTCAATACTATGTCTTGATTGTGGTAGCTTTACAGTAAATCTTGAACTTGGGTAATCCAGTCCTCCAACTTTGTTTTCCTCTTTCAATATTGTATTGGCTACTCTGATCTTTTCCTCTTTCCATATGCATTTTAGAATCAATGTGTTTATATCTACCAAATAACTTCCTAAGATTGCAATTGTGATTGCTTGGAATCTATCGATACAGTTGGGAAGAATTGGCATCTTGACATGATTGAATTTTCCTATCCATAAACATGGAATACATCTCCATTTATTTACTTCTTTGATTTTATTCATCAAAGTTTTACTCTTTTCCTCATATAGATCTTGTATAGATTTTATTAGATTAATACTTATGTATATTATTTGGGGAGTGCTAATGTAAATAATATTGTGTTTTAAATTCAAATTTCACTCATTCATTTTTGGTGTATAAGAAGGTGATTGACTTTTATATATTAACCTTGTATCCTGCAACCTTGCTACATTGCTTATTAGTTCCAGGAGATTCTTTTGTCAATTATTCCAGTTATTTACATAGGTGATAGTGTCATTTACAAAGATAGTTTTATTTTTTTCTTTCCCAATCTGTATACCTTTTATTTCCTTTTCTTGTCAAATTGTATTTGTTAATACTTCCATGACATGGAAAGGAATAGTGAGGGGGCATTATCACATTTTAAAATTATGTTACGGCTAATCTAAAAGTTACATTCCACAAAGAAATTTAAAAAAATTAACATTTATTTATTATTGAGAGACAGAGAGAGACAGAGCATGAGCAGGGGAGGGGCTGAGAGATGGGGAGACACAGGCTCCAGGCTCCAAGCCGTCAGCACACAGCCCTATGCAGGGCTTGAACTCACGAACTGTGAGATCATGACCTGAGCCAAAGTCAGATGCTTAACCGACAGAGCCACCCAGGCGCCCCCCCCTTTTTTTTATTAATTTTTTTTAACATTTACTTATTATTGAGAGCTTAAATTTTTTTTTAACATTTATTTATTATTGAGAGCATTCCATGAAGAAATTAAAAAAAGGTTTGATACTTAAGCAAACTGATAGGTTCAGTATTTGGAGGTTCAGTATCTGAAAAACAAAAACAATTAAAATTTCAATAACAATTATAGAAATTTCTATTTAATGATGACAATGTGAAGATATTATTACTTACTTTCCATCCTTTGAAATTTACTAATAAGCATAACACCAAAATTAGTTCCTGAAAAAAATATGTTTAAAGCAAATAAATTAATAGAAGTCATAGACAAATTATATGCGATGATAATCCCAGAAAATGACATAGTGAAATTCAATAAGTGAGTAGAAGAATATTCAACCTACATAATAATTATAGACACACAACTTGAAACACTAACAAAATCCTTTATATCTCATGGGTACTAATAGATAAGTTACTAATACATTGTGCAAGAGAGTGCAAAAATATGCACTCATACCAATTTTTAATGAAAGTATAAATTTGTGCAGGTTTTCAGAAAGCAAAAGCAGTGCCTATAAGGATTCTTTTAAAACATGCATAGCCTTTGCCCCTAAATTCCTCTTCTAGACTTCTGTTTCATAACAATTTTAATGTGAAAAATATTTAAGTTGGCTTATTTCTTTTGTCTCTTAGATTTCATTTATGATTAAAATCGGATGATATTTGTCTTAGTCTATCTGCCTTATTTTTTAGCAGAATAGCCTTTAGGTCCATCCATGTTGTTGTAAAGGGAAAGATCTCATTCATTCTTTTTTTGTGGCTGAGTAAATTCAGGGGAGGTGACGGGGGGTGGTGTGAAAACAATAAAGAGGATTGAGAGGTACAAGCTTCCAGTTATAAAGTAAATAAGTCACAGAGATGCAAAGTACAGCATAGGGACTATAGTCAATAGTACTGTAGTGACATTGTTTGGTGACAAAGGGTGACGACACTTGTGGTGAACACTGACCAATATATAGAATTGTTGAATCAATATGTTGCACACCCGAAACTAATATGACATTATATGTCAATGATGCTTCAATAAAAAATTTTAAGTTGAAAATATAATTGGTAGCATTGTATGTGATAGCAAAAAATAGTCTATCAAAAAGGGGCTAGTGAACAAAATGATCTATGAGCTGGAAACTTTAGGAAGCCATGAAAAGATCATTGGCATGAAAAGATCACCAAAAAAATGTAATAGCCGCTTTATTTCATGATACCAGAGGATAATCATTCATATTATTTAAATAGAAAAAAACGTGGTAGCCCAACTTTTTATATTAAAAAATTCACCCCATGTGAACATTTGTGTACATTGAACTATGAAATGGTGACTCTCACTACTTAGACTAGCAAAGCCTTGCACAGTTCTTCAGCTATTACCATGACTTTTGGGGGTCAGAAGTTCATTCTATTGTTAATTTGATGGTTTTGTACTTTCAGAGGCAGGCATGGTAATTGCCAACTACAGGCAATTTCAGCCAACTGTAAATGTGGGCGTGTCAACACTAGATACTAAAAACGGGAATGAGATCAGGGCCTTTCTATTTTCCCTGTAAGTAGATTTCACTCTGTGTCTTAACACATTTTGTCCATAAAGAGCTCTAATATATCTTGGCTTATAAGTACAGTGCATTAAAAATGTTGCCAACATTTTTTTTCTTAATATGTAAACATTGTTTTCCACTGTCACTTAAAATGATCTCTTAGAAACTTGTAAAGCACTGAGAGCAGAGAGATTCTTGTTTAGAAAAAAACAAACAAAATGAAACAAAACCAGTTTGGACAAATACACATTTCTCCAGGCTATCTAAAATATTTTGAGCCAGAAAACAAGAGGAGATAGCAGTTAACAATGGCTGTAAAAAAGATAAACAGAATAGTTTAGAAATCATTGTAGATAAGAATGCTTTAAATAAATTTTATTATTTATTTCTGAAGCCAGCCTTGAAAAAATCAGAATATGGTTTTGGTTTTGGATTTAAGCTTCAGTTAAGGTGAGCAGAACGTCCTCTGATATGTAGTTTACAGGGACTATGAGCTAACTCAAAAGCTTGTGTATGAACAAAGACTAAAACCCTGATTATAGGTTTTTGTTCTTATGAATAGTGTTCTTATTTACTTTTCCAGTTTTATTGAGATATAATTGACATATAACATCATATAATTTTAGTGATAACAGCATAATGATTTCATGTTGTATATATTGTGTAATGATCACCATAATAAGTTTAGTTAACAGCCATCACCTCACATAGTCAGAATTCTTTTTCTTGTGATAAAAACTTTAAAGACATTTTCTCTTACCAACTTTCAATATACAAGACAGTGTTGTTAACTATATTGGCCATGCTGTATTTTACATCCCCACAGCCTTTTTATCTTATAACTAGAAGTTTGTACCATTTGACCATCTTCACTCCTTTCCACACCCCCCACCCATTTGTTCCCTGTTTCTATGAGCTTGCTTTCCTTTTCTTTCTCTTTCTTTTTTTCTTTTCCTTCTTTCTTTCTTTCTTTCTTTCTTTCTTTCTTTCTTTCTTTCAATTTTTAAATTCCACATACAAGTTAAGTCATATAGTATTTGTCTTTCTGTATTCACTTAGCATAATGCCCTCAAGCTTCATCCATGTTGTAGGATTCTCTACATTACTGTGGCTGAATAATATTCCATTGTGTATATACACTACCTTTTTTAATCCACTCATCCCTCAGTGGACATGTAAGTTGTTTCCATGTTTGGGTTATTGTAACTAATGCTGCAATCAATATGGGGGTGCAGATATCTCTTTAAGATAACAATTTCATTTCCTTTGGGTGTATACCCAGAAGAGGAATTACTGGTTTTGTGCCAAAATTGACTTAAATATTTTATATGTGCCCTTTTAGTTTATCATTTTAAAAATAATAATTTAAATGTACATTTAATAATACATTTTAACAACAATAAGTTTGCTTTGGAGGATAATTTTTTTTAACTTCTCCATCAGATTTTTTTTTATAGTGACATAAGAATCATCAAAATGATTTATAAAAACCAAATCTAATTGTGTATTAATTTTTATCATTTTATATGATTCACTGACTGAAGTAAACTATACCTAAATCATCTATTAATTATCAAGATAGCTAATCAATCATTGTGAGGCTTAGATTGCCATTGACCAAACTTTCTTAATGACCCTTATATTTCTCCATAGCTGAAAACTGTCCGAATTTATACCTGTGTAGCTAGTGACATTGTCTATTTCTTTTCTGTTTAATTGTTCATGTGCTGCCCTGTGACTTTTCCCTTATGTTCTTAGATGTTAAAGATCTAAACACAACATAATTGTCTAATTTTATATATTTCCCTACCTTTCATACACATCTCTCTGCATATCTCCTTGATTCAAACAGCTTTATTTTATTATTATTATTTTTACTGTTTTATTTATTTTTGAGAGAGAGAGAGAGAGAGAGAGAGAAGAGAGAGACAGATAGACAGAGCATATGCAGAGGAGGGGCAGAGAGAGAGGAAGACACAGAATCCAAAGCAGGCTCCAGGTTTGAGCTGTCAGCACAGAGCCCAACGTAGGGCTCAAACTCACAAACCACGAGATCATGACTTGAGCTAAAGTTGGAAGCTCAATTGACTGAGCCACCCAGGTTGCCCCTGATTCAAACACCTTTAAAGTTTGTTCAATTTATTACCCACCAGACATATTATTACAATATTTTGTGAAAAATTACTTCATTTGGGCCTAATCTTCATAGTCATTTTTTTCAGAATTCATGTTTTTTGGTAATTTATTAAATAATATTTGTTGTTTGATATTTTTGAAGAGTTTATACGTGTAGGCATATCTTAGTCTTAAAAAATTGGGGCACCTGGGTGGCTCAGTCGTTTAAGCGTCCGACTCTCAGTTTCGGCTCAGGTCCTGATCTCATGGTTTTGTGGGTTTAAGCCTGCATCTGGCTCTGTGCTGACAGTGAGGAGCCTGACTGAGATTCTCTCTCTCCCTCTCTCTCTGCCCCACCTCTGCTCACGTTGCCTCTGTCTCTCTCAAAATAAATAAATTAAAAAAACTTAAAAGAATTTATTAAAATAAAAAACAGCATACATAGCACTGTAATGTGCTAAGTTATTACTGTATAAAATGCTCACTGCACCACTGTATAGAGGTTTTGATTAGAGTTGTAGTTATGCAAAATATATAGAGATATGGATTTAGGTATGAAATCAGTTTTAAAATTTAGTAGTATTTTCCTTCCAATTTCCCTTTTGATGATTAATTTTTGTGCTTATAGATATGACTGACATGTCATAAAATGCCTTGGAAATTATCCAGCAACTCTCACTTTCATTGTAAAAAAGCTAGAATAGATAGAATCAATAATACTTAAGGAAATATTCTCTATTATGGGAACAGCAACATAACATAAACCATTTGCCTTCTTTTAACATTATCCATTGCTTAAAGAATAATGTCTATAGGGTCCTCAAGGGCTTCATGAACTAATCCTTGACTTTCGATTTTCACTACTCATTGAAGAAAAGACATGGGCTTGGAAACTTGAGAAAAAGAGGTGAGGTAGGAGGATATTGTAATAGTTAATATGAAAGTCGAAAAAGCTTGAATGAAGGCAGTACGGATGGGAAAATATAATGGGATTCAAGAGACTCTTTTGATAGAGTTGAGATATTTTGATTATTGGTTGAAAGTAAGAAGAATGACAGCAGAAAATTATATACATGGAGCAAAGGGAAAGTACATGCCTTTTCACTGAAATGAAGATCTGTTCAGTAATGAGATCCTAAGGAAGCATAGAAAAAGAGTATATCTGAATGCATTGCATTTGGGATCAGGTTAATGGTGTGTGTTCAGTTTAGACACTCTTGAGATTTTCTGCTCAGGAATGAGAAGGTAAATGCTACAGAGGAAAATAAATAGCATGGCGAGCAGTGTTCTTAATATTTGGTAAATACATTGTCCATTAAATGAAATGCAATTTGAAAAGTGGAATCTGGATTCTGTAGACATATTTCAGAAATTGGAAAATATTTCAGTGTAGGAGGACTTTATGACAAGTCAACGTTTATAGAATCATACCATTGGAAATTAAATTATGTATCCATGGACCATTGAGTAGCAAGCACACTTACACAAAAGTCAAATAATGTGAGTTTTCCCATTCAACAAGACATAAAAAAAATGAAAACAAATGTTAACAAAATCTCTCAGTTTTAAGTTTCCCTGCCCAATATTTTTCAACTTTTGATAACTAGCAAGAAACAAAATACCAAAAAACAGAAAGTTAAATGAAATTAATGGAAATGTCAGAAATTTGATTACAAGAAAATCTTATATGTATTACTTTTGAGTTGTGGAAACTTGCTTACATATACTCATGTATGTTGTTAATAAATTTGTTGCCACTTCATAGAAATGATTAAATATATCAATTCTACTGTAATTCTTGAGCAAGCAGGGTGACAGAATCCACCTTTTTAAAAAATGTTTATTTATTTTTGAGAGAGAGAGGGGGAGAGAGTGGGGGAGGGGCAGATTGAGAGAGAGAGACAAACACACACACACAGAATCTGAAGCAGGCTCCAGGCTCTGAGCTAACAGCACAGAGCCCGATGCAGGGCTTGAACCCGCAAACTGCGAGACCATGACCTGAGCTGAAGTCAGACACTTAACCCACTGAGCCACCCTGGTGCCCCTACTGCAATTCTTTAAACAACACCATGACTTCTATACTCACTGCTTGCCCCCTCACAAGTGTGAATTATAGTTAGGAAGCTACCCTGGAAAGATTAGGTAGGGATTGAAATGGATAAAAAAGGAAAAAAACGAGAGAGAAAGGCAGAGGAAGGGTGATACAAAGGGAATTAACTTTATTTCATACTCTTCTACCCTTTTCCAGTCTCCGTGATAGGACTGATTTTTTTCATTATTGTATCTATTACCTTCAACTCCACTATGAGATGGCATAAATGATTTTAATAAACAAGTGAGAACCTGAAGTCCAGAGAAGTTCATTTACTTCCTCCCTAAGCCTCACACCAAACAAGTTTCTGAGGTAGATTAGTCTGATTTCAAAGTCTGTTTTGTTCTCCCAAAGCTAGGCTATTTTGAAGACATTAAATTAAGAGTGGTTAATCAGCTAAACTCAATAGCATATTAGATAGATTCTACTTATTTAAAATTTAATGGAAGAAAATAACTAATATTTTTATTTTGGGGCCAGTGCTACTATTTACACCTCCTTAAATAGCTCAAACTCAAATGGCTGTGTTGTTTTGCTCAAAAATGGAGAACAGTTTAAGAAATGCACATTTTAAACTGGAATAAAATTAAAATAAGATAGAATTCCAGAAAACCAAGGAGAATTCAAATAAGATAAACACAGATCTCGTGGCCTCATTTCAATACACTAGAATTAGGACATGCTCCTTGAATTAAGATGAAGTTTAATACATGACCACTCAGTTTAGATCTACTTTAAGGACCATTGGTGGAATGCAAGTGCCATTCATTAGAATCAGAACTTTTCCAGAAGGTCTAGGCTCTTTCAACATAGCAGCGCTATCCAAAAATTGGGACCAAAGATATGAGTCAGGTCACAAAACTCAAAAACTTGACTCTAGCCTTTGATTAAGCGACAAAATGGCCTGGAATTAATTCCTAGAATTAGGTCAGGTGTTTGCTCCACTGCATATCACTTTTTTCTCCCCAATTCTGATCTCAGCTTGATAACAGAGTCTACGATTACTCTCTTCCTGTGATCAGATTCTTAGCTCAGACCCCAGAATTTACTAGGCCTGGTTTCTTTCTGTGTTGACCATCCACCCATGTAGACTTACATTAGGACTACTGATACTCTCTGCCTTCATCACACACACTCAGGACAAGAAGACAATGTTACCAGTTGGAGGTCTGGCTGTCAGGGAGCACAGGTGTTTTTACTAAAAACTTTCCAACACAAGCGATGAAGCTAGAAGCAAACTTGAGATATTTAAATAAATCCATAAATGATAACCATGCGGTTGGTTTTAAGGGAGATTGTGACAGTCTGACCAGGACCGTGTTTCACTTGTATGTGTGGCATTTGGCCCAGTATGTAGCATTCATAGAATAAACGTTCAATAATCAGGTGATTAGTTGAAAAGAAACTTTGATATCACTAAGGTTCTTAGAATTAAGCAAATGAAACTGTCTCTGCCTGGTTAAAGCAGCAAAGGAATTGACTGAAAGACTGGCTAAAGAGGTTGGGGCATGAGTTTTGTAAAACGGACAGGGACAAAGGAGGTGAGGGGAAAGTGAGAACCACAGAATAGCTTCAGAGAATGAGTTTGGTGAAGACACCACAACCACTGTTTTGTTCTTTGATTTTGTTTATTCTCAAGTTAGTCAACTGACAGTGTAGTCCTGGCTTCAGGAGTAGAACCCAATGATTCATCTCTTACATACGACACCCAGTGCTCAACTTGAAATGCGCCCTCCTTAATGCCCGTCACCTTTTAACACCTCCTATCAACCCTCTGTTTGTTCTCTGTATTTGAGAGTCTGTTGTGGCTTTCCTCCCTCTCTGTTTTTATCCTATTTTTCCTTCCCTTTCCCTGTGTTCATCTGTTATGTTTATCAAATTCCACAGGTGCATTAAATCATATGATACCTGTCTTTTGTTCTGAACCACAGATACCATAGCTTACTCCATCATCGTGACCCATGCAAGACACCTGACTCTTCCTCTTGTGTTGCTGTCACTATTACCTCTAGCAGCTGGATTATGTGACTGCCATCATTTGGCCACCTCCAGTATTCAGTGTTCGTCTGACCATGTCTCAACTGTTTGATTTAATTTGAATATTGTATTCTACATTTAAAAAAATAGCAGCAAAATAGAGATCGGGGTGGTTAAAGGATAACTGGTTGAAATATTTAGCTTGGGAAGATGAATGAAAGCTGTTTTAAATATTTAAAAGACATACATATGAAATAATTTCAAGTTTTCCAGAGGATGGAGCAAAGACTAATGAGTAAAAATTATGATAAGGTAAGATTTCTTTTTAATATTAAAAACATCCAAAATTGGAATGGGCAAGATCCCTGCTATTAGGAGTAATTATGCAGGAACAAGACAGTCACTTCCTAGGATGTCATGGAACAAATTACTGTTTGAGTGTGAGACTGGACTACATAATTGGTAAGATTAGAGTAACTCCAAGTCTCCACAGTCCTTTGATCTCTGCCTTTGAATTTCATGTAAAATATTTTAAATAGTTTACATTGCTAATTGGTCTTCAAGTTGAAAGAAATTTTACGTTTGTACAAAAGAGCAAAATTTGCTTCCAGCCTCTTGAGCATGGCTATTTATGTGTGATGCCATACCATAATTATTCCCCAATGCTTTTCTTAACAATTTATTGTGTTAACAGATACATTTCAACTTGGTGTGACATGTATCCTGAGTGTGATTTTGGAATTCAATAGTATTATTCAAATACTTTTAGTATTAATGGTAGTTAGTAGTATTATTCAAATAGTTTGCTAGATATTATAGAATGCATATATATATATGTTTATATGATTATTTAGCTTTTTATTTTGAAAAATTGAGAAAGTCTAAAGTTGCAAAATAATAGAGTTCCTGGTTGCCCTTCACTCCGGTTTTCCCCAAAGTTAATGTTACTGTATTCATTTAATCATTTTTTTCACTGTGTGTGTGTGTGATCAAAGACAAATTACACTGATGGAGGTAAATAGGCAATAAATAAATAAATAAATAAATAAATAAATACCATTCAAGGCTATTGCAATGGAGTAGAGAGACTGAACTCAATCCTACTAAAACAAAATGTGAGGATTTTTTTAACTTTGGAGTGATCTAATAGGTAAGTACTGGAGGACATTACAGGGGAGGCTGGCCAATGTGATTAGTCCATCTATGTTTGCTAATTGGTACTTATCTAAATTAGCCTCCTACTCTCCCACAAAGATGGGACTATAGGGATACTATCTTTCCTGATGATTACATTTCAAAGGGGTGACTCCTAGATCCCTGAGAAAGATGTTGTTGGGTTGTAAAACTGGCAAAAGCCAAGAAAATATTTATGTTCCTGAGGGGCAAGAAAGAATTTACAATTACAAGTTTTCTAAAGTAAATATTCTAAGGAAAGTGAAGCCAGGGGCCTAGAGTTGGGAAGGAAGCTCTCTCTAAAGGTAAGAAACATGGTAAGGCCATGTTGGGTCTATATAGATCATGATGATGGGTACAAACTATAGCATTGAGAATTCAAAATAGTGGATGAATACACACACATAATACATAACACATGTACCCATATATGTGAATGTGTGAATATTTATATTTTTCTGAAATATTTGAGAATAAGCTACAGACATGATACCTCTATACCTCTAAACATTTCAGAATGTACTCATAAAAACAATATCATTCTTTTTTTTAAATGTTTATTTACTTTTGAGAGAGAGAGAGAGGGCAATGGAGGGGCAGAGACAGAGAGGGGGAGAGGATCTGAAACCTAAGCGGGCTCTAGCTGACAGTAGAAAGTTCGCTGCAGGGCTCAAACTCATGAACCATGAGATCATGACCTGAGCTAAAGGTGGATGCTTAAATGACTGAGCCACCCAGGTGCCCCACAATGTCATTCTTTCATAGACATTTTCATGTGTAGATTTTCTTTCATTTTTTCCCATTACATAACCATAGTATAATTATTAAAATTGGAAAGTTAATCTCACATATTTTTCAAAACAATCCCAGACTGAACAGTTACTGTCAGGCTACTTTCTACACATGGAGGGACCATGCATATTGACATTTGGCCCCAATACTGGGGACCAGAGATCTTCCACAGATTCTACCAACTTTAGTACGGAGTCATTCGTTATGATTTACTTGCACTTTTTTCCCTCAGGATGCGGAGCAGTAATTGATAGTGGTTGGCATGTTAGTAATGAATATGAAGATTTGTGTTTTAGTAATCTCATGAGAATATATTTTCCATCAAGGTCTGTAGAATTTTGGAATTCCCTACTACTTCTGGCTGTGTCAGAAAACTGAGTAGGTTGAATTTAAATGCCTGTGGTGAGACCCATATGTTGTATTATGCTTTTGCCAGGTTGACGTAGGAAGCTCAACAAAGACAAGGGAGTCCCTTCCATTATTAATGATTCTCTAGGCCCTTAGCCACATTCTGTGAGCGACGAAAATAAATAACTGAAATATTCATTAAAATATTTAAACTATCAATATTGTATAAATGAAGATAAAAGGAATGACATGATATGAATAGGCTCTAATTAGACCAAGTTACCATGTCAAAATTTTCCAAGAAAATGAACAGCTTTTGAAATCCCTCAACAATTCAGAGATAAATTATTTTCTGTAAGTGTCCATAAGTCTTCAGTTCAGCTAGACGCAAAAATCCACAGATATCAGAATGAGCATTCTTATGTGTTAAAAATATCAGTAAAGAAAATAAGAGAATTATCCTCCATTTTACTCTTTCTAGTAAATTTGCATTTTTAAGTTTTTAGACACAAACTAACGTTTATGATTTAGATTTTAACACCATCTTGGATACACAATCATTTGTATATGCAAGAAACCTGAATTGTTGAGCAAGAGTGTTGATTCAAAGTCTCCATCAGGAGTTGGCACACTTTTTCTGTAAAATGAAATAGTAAATATTTTAGATGTTGTAAGCCATGCATGATCCTAATGACATATTTTTTAAAATTTCTTTTGCAACTTTATAAAAATTATATTTAGCTCAAAGGCCATGCCAAAACACACCAAGTATAATATTTGGTACGTGGGTTTGAGCTGTTTGCTAATCCTTGTTTTTTATATATATATATATATATATACACACACACACACATATATATATGTATATACACATACATATATATGTTATATGTTATATATATATGTTATATACATATATATGTAATATACATATATATATTCAGCTGCAGAAGATTATAATACACATGGTTTCTTTATATGGACTCATAGAAATTCTTAATTTTTGTTTAAGTAATTCATTATTTTAATTTAACCAAATATATTCAGTGACAAAAATTCTAAAATGTATATATTGCTGTACTTCTTGCCAAAATGACCATCAAGCTAGTGATTCTATGAACACTTTAGGGATGAATAAAATGAAAGGCTGAGTTTAGGTTTAGAAAATATGTAATTAATACTTATCAACCTACTGGCATTCTCATATAGGCAAACCTAAATGTTAGCATGTTCAAGGCTATTATAAATCAAAACCTAAATGAATATTGAAATGGTAGTGCAGGGATTTCCTAGTTATTGTGTATGTTTGTGTGTGTGTGTGTGCATGCATTTGTGCATTTGAGTGTTGTGTGTGATTATATCATGCAACTATTACATTTGCTATTTAGCCTATAATAATAATTATTGGTGTAACCAATCAATCTTAGTGGCAAAAGGAATAAGACTGACATGAGATGGGCCAATATATTATGGTTTATTTTATTCACCACTGTAAATTAGTATTTAGGAAAGTGTGTGGCACTGAGGATACTAAATAAATATTCAGTGAATGGGTAGAAAGAAGTTCTGATAATCAAACTACTGATATCAGGGGGGCCTTAGTGGTAGAGAGAAAGTCAGGCCTGAAGTAATAAAGGTACCAAACAGAAAATCAGGACAAGATTCAGACTCAAGGGAGAAGACAGGGACTACTTATGGAAGAGGAAAACATGACAGCAGTTGAAGGTTAGAGTAGAAGTCCTAGTACTACAATTCAAACATGAGAACAAAGGAGAATCATGCTGAATCCTTGACTTGCTGGGCTCCAAATACTTGTTTCTCTTGACTAGTAATAATATTTGTTTCTCTTGGCCAGTACCATTGGCCTTTGAGTATGAGTTGACTTGACCCTACAAGTAGTGATCTGATGGTTTCTCTGAAAAAAGACATTTTTGATTTGCATTTCCCTGATGATCAATGATGTTGAGCATCTTTTCATGTGTTTGTTAGCCATCTGTGTATCTTTTTTGGAAAAATGTCTATTCAGATCCTTTGCCCATTTTTAATTGGACTTTTTTTTGGTGTTGAGTTGTATACATTTTTAAAAAATATATTTTGGATATTAACCTCTTGCCAGATATGTCATTGGCAAATATCTTCTCCCATTCAGTAGGTTGCCTTTTTGTTTTGTTGATGGCTTCCTTTACTGTGTGAAAGCTTTTCATTTTGATGTCATCCCAATAGTCAAATATACTAAAAAACAAAACAAAACAAAACAAAACAAAACAAAGATGGGTTCCAACCTAAAAAGAGACATCTTTGACTCTCAAAGGCAGACCAGAGACTGACATCTAGCAGTTGTTTCGTACTTACTTAAATAAATAAGTAGAGTGGAAAATGAGCCAAGTAGATCATTGAATTTGTATTTTTAAAGATTTATTTATATGTATAAAGTATCACATAGTTTTTATGAAATAATTACTAAATATGTTATGACTCATAATGACTAACAGCTCAATACTAAACATCATTTTCTTTCCATGATGATTCATAGTTATTAATTACCCATCAATTACTTGTCATGATTTTGATATTAATTCTTTGAGTTTTAGGACAAATATCAGTTCAAACAATGAACATTTTCCCCCCTTTCTTATAAAGTTAGAGTAGATATGTGATAAGAAAATATCATTTAAAGATAATATTACATATTATAGACACTAGTAATATGTATAATTTCTGCAGTAATAAATCATTATGGAAACAAAAGTATTTAATAATTTTATTCCACAGACAAGGCTGGATTTGAATGAGTGTTTTTTATTCTTTCAAAACTAAGAATTGGAAAACATGATCACAAAGGAAACAGAGTGGTAACTTAAGAGAAAATACCTAAGCAACTTGTAGTGCTGTTAGCAATGAACTTGAATAACAGAAACAGTTGAGTTGCTCTTCCATAACTCCTGATTTTCCTGGATTCCCAGCCAGCCTAGTAGCTGTAATACTTCACACAGTTCTTAGCATATCATAATAACCCATAAATAATTGATTTGCTACAAAACCACAATCCTGGGTGAAGTTTCAAACCATTATGCAGTGGTACACTAAAGCCGGCCCCTATTAGTTCTCACAAGCAAAATGTTCAATTTTTGGGAAAAACGTAAAACTTTATTGAACAATTAAATTATATGAACTTAAAATTAAATAAATCATACTAAAAACAACAGTAAGAAAAACTCAGAACTCATCACTTCCTAGTTATTTGATCACATTGTACAACCTGTGATCCTAAGATTATTTATGTCTCTTGTTTTCAATTGGTAAAATTCTGTATAAGAGTATATGATGGCACATCACTTCCCATTTCTGCATTGAGTGATGTCACTTAATAGCATGAAATATGCCATGGTGGAAGCATTTACACCAAGGAAATTAGCAAATATTGTAAACCAGAGCAATTTCCTGTTAGAAAATCAATCATTAAACAGTGTATCAATCTTCATCAAAATCAACAATTTTTTGCTTCTATTTGTAGGATGGCCATATAAATGAGACAAGGTTTGGGAAGAGAGGACTTGACTCAAAGGATTATACAAGGTAGAAACAAGTGACATGTTCATACAGATTTACTCAGTAAAAAAAGAACTTTGGATTAGGTAATAGTACAAACATTTTACTTGAAAGGACAGTCTGAATTATCTATTAAGAAGCTTTGCTAAGGTAGATCAATCAATAGGCAATTGTCTCTAAATGGCAAACAGACAAGTTATGTATGCACACCATGCAAGTTACAGACTATAGTCTGTAATATATTGATGAGTGATATTCATAAAAGTTTAACTTTTTCTCAGCCTTGAAAATGTCAAACATGTTTCTCATTTTGATGCCTACATTGACCACTGAATTAGTAACTATGCAACATGTTATTAGTGACGTGAGCAAGCTTCCAGAATACCAAATTGGATTCAACCATTTGGTACATTTAGTAGAGCCGAGGCTGGACATCATTACCCTCTCTGAGCATCCTTTCTGTTAGTTTCGCTTCATATGGAAGGAAACAAGTTTGGAAGAGAGATTGGCACTTATCAAGGGGAAAATAAAAACGAGGGAAAACAGATTAAAGATTTGTTTCAAGATGAAGATCTCAATTTTTCCCTGTTAACCAATTGGGTTTGTATGGATATAGCAAATGAGGAATTAAATCAAATTTAATTTACAAACTCCAGAAATACAGATATCTATATGAATGTGCCTATGTAAATATATTTGCATATGTACACAATAAAGAATTTCTCACCAAATATTGACAGTAGTTGTCTCTGGGTGGTGGCATGTTGGTGATTTTACTTTCTTTCCCTTTTTTATTTAAAAATTTATCTGGCGCCTGGGTGGCTCAGTCAGTTAGGCGTCTGACTTCAGCTCAGGTCATGATCTCGCGGTCTGCGAGTTCGAGCCTCGCGTTAGGCTCTGGGCTGATGGCTCAGAGCCTGGAGCCTGTTTCCGATTCTGTGTTTCCCTCTCTCTCTGCGTTTCCCTCTCTCTCTGCCCCTCCCCCGTTCATGTTGTGTCTCTCTCTGTCTCAAAAATGAATAAACGTTAAAAAAAAATTTTTTTTAAATTTATCATTGAAATTAGCATGCATCCCTTTATTATAAAAAACAAATTAAAATAAATAGAAGTTCTACAGACTTTAAAAAATTAAACTCATAATATCTTCAAATTTGATATGGAGTTAGATTACTTCTAATTTTCTTAAAAAATAGAATTTAGGGGCGCCTGGATGGCGCAGTCGGTTAAGCGTCCGACTTCAGCCAGGTCACGATCTCGCGGTCCGTGAGTTCGAGCCCCGCGTCAGGCTCTGGGCTGATGGCTCGGAGCCTGGAGCCTGCTTCCGATTCTGTGTCTCCCTCTCTCTCTGCCCCTCCCCCGTTCATGCTCTGTCTCTCTCTGTCTCAAAATAAATAAACATTGAAAAAAAAAATTAAAAAAAAAATAGAATTTAGCGCAAAAAGCCAAGTTTGCTCTCTTTCAAATGCTGTAATGTGTATTTTTGTCCTAAAAAAAGTAGGAAACAATTCTGTACAATAATAAATTGATAGGATACTGTTCTGTGTGCAATTTAAGGCTGCACAAAATACTTGTTAAAAGTATAAGCTGTGAATGTTGGCAGATGCAGCTTGAAATCTCCACCACGCCTTTTACTATGTGATTTTGAAGCAACTTATTTAACCTTTCTCCTCGTTCTCTCAACCATAAAATAGAGATAATAAAATCCATCTTGTAGGAATTTTACGAAGATTACATATGAACCTATGTCTAGCATGTAATTAGCAATCAATAAACAGTAGCTTGAAATCTCACTGGAAGTGGGAACGGTATGGTAGAAACACATCTGAGCAGACTTCACTGGGACTCAGATATTCAGTCCTGAGATTTTGTTGTAACATCAGAGCAAATGACTTGCACGTTGGAAGATGGAATGCGCGCACCTCGGATATTCCAAAGGATGGCCACGATCCAAGTGTTCACTACAAACTAAAGTAAATTATGCTGCTGGGATGTTTGTATAATCTTTGCTGCTCTCCTTTCTGTTTCTTTACTGTCTCTCTCCTTCTGAGCAGGCAGGGGGCTAAGTTGCATATGCTGTTCCAGCTGCTGTTGCTTCAGGCCTCCCACTTCAGCGTTAACTCATGAGGCTTTAATGTATAGAGCCGAGAAGCTGCTCGAATTTTTTCACAATGGGTTTACATGGCAAACTGTTCTGTTGCAATATATGAGGGTGGGTATTGCCCAGAGTTTGTTTTAACATAATGCTTTCTTCAAATACGGCTGAAGTCCAATTTAATGTCCTACACAGAGTCACCAAGTACTTATGGAGAGGCCACCATGTGCTGGGATGGATATTATTCCTGGAACTAGAAATCAAGGGACACAGCAAATATGTATATTTTATGAAGCTTATCCTTTAGTTGTAGGGAGATAATTGCAATAAGTAAGTAATTTATGTATGTTAGAAGGTGAGAAGTACTGTGCAAAAACAGTGCAAGGTAAGAGAAATTGGTAAGTTATATTCACATGGGCTTCTAGCCCCTGCGTAAATATCACCTCAATGACACCTCCCCTGACTACACTATATGTAATTGTAATCTCTCCCCAAACCCAAACTCCAATTTCCCTGAACTTGCTGTATGTTGTCCATAGCAGTTATTGCTATTATTGTTTATTATCTTTCTTCTCCCTCCCACTTGCATGTAAACTTCACGAGTGCGAGGAGTTTTGTCTGTTCTTTGTGTTATTCTCACTTTAGGCAAAACCACTGGTAAATGGTTCCTTGATGTGGCAGAGGATTTTGAAAACTGAGCAAGGAACAGATGACGAAGGGCCATATAAAGGAATTTCACACTTATTGAACAGGACATCGTGAGCCACTGAGCACACAGTGTAATAACCCATTTTGCACTTTGGAACGATTATTTCGCTCTCGCGAAAGTGTGAGGGTGGATGGAGGCTCCGGGAAATGATGATTGCCTCCTCCGTGTAGACGCAAAGAGACTTATGAGCTGTGATGTCAATAAAGGTGGGTGGGACTTGGTATCGAGAATTGAAATCTCAGGTGGAAATTGAGAGACTTAGAAGGACTTTCAAGCTTCCAGTTTGAAAGACTAGATGGAACGTGACACATTTTAACCAACGGTGAGATTTTTAAAAAGAGGAGGGGGGGACACATTTGAGAGTGTATATTCAGTTGAGACATTCTGAGTTTGGATAAATATCTGGGATACTCAGGTAGGGTAAGTTAACACTCACACTCAGGACTGGAGTCCCAGAAGTATCAAGATGGGAATTATAGCTTTGGAAATTGTGAGCATATTGGTAATAGTTGAATAGTGTGGCTAAAAAAATGGTAATGTTTTATGTGCTAGAGGAAAAGCAAATAAAAGAGGATGTTTTTAAAGCTGGGTAAAATCTCATTGGTGGAACAACCCAGAGCACAGGTAAAATAACTCTCTATCCCTGAAATAGGCCAGGAGGATACAATGGTGTTTACCCTTATTCTTACTGACATAGTTTGCCTCTATTCCACTTGACCTAGGTACACATCTTAGTAATTGTTTTAAAGAAGCCAACCTTCCTTCTTTCATTACCCTTTCATGTCTGTTGTACTTAAGGATTTAGATGATGTTGCGTTTTGCTACAAAGCAACTAAAGATCTGGGATAAAGGCACACTTGGTCAGCACCAGGCAATTCTACCTTTCACCTTGTCTCATAAGGGCTTAGATCGCTGCTCTTTTTTTCCAAAGACTCTTCATCCGGTGCTAAGGTTATACATCAATGACTTGGATCCTCTCTTCTAAATTGTAAATCCCTTGGGAGTAAAATCACGTATGACAAGAAAGAGTTTTCCATTGCTTCTTTGTCCTTCTTTTGCACCCATTTGGAAAATTCATCTGAACAATCTAGTTTCTACACCTGAGCTATTGAGCACATCTTGAGGAAACCACATATATATGTTCATAAGGATGATTCTATGTGTATCATTAGAAATTTTTACTGGAGCCTTATCACTGATGGACAAGGATCTTATTTTCCATCTGTTTCCTCCCACATTTAGAGCAATTGCCAGTTTACTTCTTTAGGGACTTTTAGAAGCCTAAACTTCAACACCACTGACACTTAAAAAAATTTTTTTTCAAGTGTTTATTTAGTTTTTGACACACAGGGAGAGGCAGCACAAGCAGGGCAGGAGGATACGCAGAATCCAAAGCAGGCTCCAGGCTCTGAGCTGTTAGCACAGAGCTGAACGCGGAGCTCCAACCCAGGAACCATGAATCACGACCGGAGCCACCCAGGCGCCCCCAACACCACTGACACCTTAGTCCAGTACAATTCAATCCTCTTACTTCACAGAGGAAACAGAAGCCATAAATTCCTTTAACTTCTTACCACTGACATCTTTCATCTTGCACCATGCTATTAAAGCCAAAAAAGGTATTCTATTCCTGTGTTGAGATAATTTTTTCAGTAAATACCATCCAAAATTATAATATTCTAATATCATAATCTTACAAAAATTTGTACCTTATGCTTTTTGCCAAATATTCCAATTTACCATTATACTTGTATTTCCAATTCTGTAATCCATGGCATATAATATTTTTTTTTCTTAATTCTTCTTTCTCTATTTTTTTTCCTTATTGTATATTTTTCCATTTACCACCAAGCTTCTTATAAAGATTGTCTACCTTTTTGGCTCTTCGTCTGAACATCAAATTGTCTTTAACATTTGCATTATGGTTTCTAGCATCCACTAACATTTTTACATTGACAGATCCAGTTGGAAACAAATAAGTCTATTATCTTATTTCACATTTCTTCTATAGCATTTGATACTTTTATGTAAATGTACCTTTTGAAATAAAATTCTGCTTTTGGCTGCTAATATGCAATGTGCTTGTCTTTTGTTCGTTTCTCCTTGTCTATAGTTTTTTTTTTCCCTTAGTATCCTTCTATTATGTATTGAATATTTCCCCAAATTCCACTTAAAAATCTCTTCTCATTCTGTGTAAATAACTAGTTTCTCTCCCTTAGCTTCAAGTGTCTGTCACTATATATTGACCGATTGAAATCTAAATCGTCAGCCCAGATTATCCCTCTGGAACTCCAGCTTAGAATATTCAGCTGTTCGTTTCTCCCATGAAAACTTCACTTGACTTTTCTAAGATATTTACAGCAGATTGGATTTTAGGCAAAACTCTTTCTCTCTCTCGTTCGCCCCAACACACTTGTGTCTTCTTTTTATTCCTTACCTTAAAGACATCACAACCCCAAACCAGAAAATTGGAAGTAATCCTGGATACTTCCTTTTCTATTGAATCTCACAATTTGCCAACAAGTTCTTTCCTTCCTATCCTCCTAGCATCTCCTGTCTTTCCTTTATCAAAAATTCTAAAGCTTTATCCTAGATCATCATCAAGTCTCCCACTTATGGCATTAGTTCTCTGACTAGCCGCCTATTTTCAGCTTACCTCTTGTAATCTTATGTGCTGCTTCCAGAGCAAGGTTTTTCTAAGTGATAATCGTATCATGTCAGTTTGCTATGGGATATGTTATAATGTATATCTTTTTCTCAGCATTTAAACTCTTTTTGAATGTACAATTGAAGTCTTACTGAAGGCTATTCACGATCTTTTAATCACCCATTTGACCTGATCATATCCCCCTATGTTATTTACTGCTTTTAGCATTCCATAATCCTTACAT
Organism: Prionailurus bengalensis; assembly: GCF_016509475.1. Classification (NCBI taxonomy): domain Eukaryota; kingdom Metazoa; phylum Chordata; class Mammalia; order Carnivora; family Felidae; genus Prionailurus; species Prionailurus bengalensis. The sequence goes on along the minus strand of NC_057344.1, from coordinate 169,831,989 downwards.
GCATTCAACTTTTTGATGGTTTTGTTTTCTTGAACATATTTCTTCAGTCCTTTGGAAAGATCTTTCCTTCTTGTACATTTGAAAAATTTCATTTATTTTTCTTAACATAGTTCACATCTTCATGAAGTACTTACAAACCTTATGATATCTATAAGCACACTCATGATACTATACTTTGTGAATGATCTCATTGCTTCATTTATAACATTTTATTATGACAGATTTATTCTTTTGTCTGTATCCTTTCTTAAACTGTAAGCTTTTTGAGCTCTTTTCTCTCTTTTTCTTTCTTTATTCCTTTAATAGTACCTAAAACAGAAGGTTGATAATTATTTATCAATTGAATTAAATAAAAAGGTAATATCATTATATTTACTTATCAATTTTTCTTTGTTTAAAGAAATTTTAATTCCAGTATAAATTACATACAATGTTATGTTATTTTCAGGTGTATAATATAGTGATTCAACTATTTTATATATTACTCAGTGCTTTTCACATAAGTGTACTTTTAATCCTCTTCTCCTGTTTCACCAATCCCCCCACCCATCTCCCCTCTGGTAACGATCAGTTTGTTCTCTATTTTTAAGAGTCTGGTTTTTTGTTTGTCTCTCTTTCTCTTTGTACATTTGTTTTGTTTCTTAAATTTCACGTATGAGTAAAGTCATATGGTATTTGTTTTTCTCTGACTGATTTATTTCATTTAGCATTATACCTTCCAGATCCATCCATGTTTTTGCAAATGGCAAGATTTCATTCTTTTTTATGGCTGAGTAATATTCCATTATATATATATATATATATATATATATATATATATATACCACACCATTCATGTATTGATGGACATTGGACTCCATATTTTGGCTACTGTAAATAATGCCTCAATCAATATAGGAGTGCATATATCTTTTTGAATTATGTTTTCATATTTTTTGGGTAAATATCCAGAAGTGAAATTACTGGATCATAAGATAGTTCTCTTTTTAACTTTTTGAGGAACTTCCATACTGTTTTCCAGAGTGGCTGCACTAGTTTGCATCCCCATCAACAGTGCAAGAGGGTTCCTTTTATTCTACATCCTTGCCAACACTTGTTGATTCTTGCGTTTTTGATTTTAGCCATTCTGACTGGTGCAAGGTGATACCTGATTGTGGTTTTGATTTACCTTTCCCTGATGATGAGTCATGTTGAGCATCTTTTCAGGTGTTTGTTGGCCATCTGTATGTTTTCTTTGGAGAAATGTCTGTTCATGTCTTCAGGTCTTCTGCTTATTTTTATATTGGAATATTTGGTTTTGTGGTGTTGAGTTGTGTCAGTTCTTTAAAAACTTTGGATACTAACCCTTTATCACATATGTCATTTGCAATTATCTTCTCCCATTCAGTAGATTATCTTTTAGTGTGTTGATTATTCCCTTTGCTGTGTAGAAGTGTTTATTTTGCTGTAGTCCAAATAGTTTATTTTTGCTTTTCTTTCCCTTGTCTCAGAAACATGTTTGTTTCCCTTGCTGCTACAGATGAAATCTATAGCCTACTATTTATTCCCTCTAGTATATTTTTAATTTCAGTTAATGAGTTTTTCTTCTCTGATTGGTTCTTTTTTATGTTTTCTATCTCTTCGTTAAGAGTCTCACTCAGGTCCTCCACTCTTCTCAAGTCTACTGAATATCTTTATGACCATTACTTTAAATTCCCTGTCACGCATATTACTTATCTCCATTTAATTTAGCTCTTGTACTGAGATTTTGTCCTGTTCTTTCATTTGGGAATATTCCTCTGTGTCCACATTTTGTATAATTCTCCATGTCTGTTTCTGTGTGTTAGGAAAATCAGCTATGTTTTCTGCTCTTGAAGGTAGAGGCCTTCTGAAGAAGACGTCCTGAAAGGCCTGACAGTGCCATATCTCCTGTTTACCAGAACCTGGTGTTTCAAGAGTGTCTCTTGTATGTGTTGTGTGTGTCCTGCTTTGTGGCTGAGCCATGTTTGTCTCCAGTCTACTCATCTGTATTGGCTCTCTTTGCCTGTCATGAGCAGGGTTTGGTCCCTGTGTTTAGCAGGCCAGTTGTGGGCTTGAGTTGAGTCAGATCAGGCATTTACCATAGCTGCCAGAGCACTGAACTGCAGGGTGCTTTCCCTGGGAGGTTTTGACTGGTGGGTGGGGCCTGCAGTCAGACCTGATGTCTGCCCCCAGCCCACTGTTGGGGCCACAGATGGACTGGGATATGTGGTTCTATTCCCCTTTTCCAAGGACAGGAGTCACTTTGGAGTGGTGTTGGCTCCCGTTGGGGCTGCTTGCACACTGCCAGGCTTGCTGCAGTTGTGAAGCCCCACTGATTGTAGGAACTCAGGAAATTAGACCTCTCTGGTTTTCAAAGCCAAATGTTACAAAGAGTCTTCTTCCCAGTGTGGACCTTCATGCCTGGGATACCTGTATGGGGTCTGCTCCTCTCCCCTCTCTGTGCTGGTGGAAACCCTCTCCACTGAGGACAGTCCTGCAAGTCAGTGTGGCTCCTGACTACATTTTAGCCCTTCTTACCCTCTTCATTATGGCTTCTTCTTTACAGTTAGCTGCAGAGAGTCCTTTCCATCAGTCTTTGGGTTGTTTCCTAGGCTATTTACTCTGATGCGGATGTTAGCTAGGTGTATCCATGGGAGGTTGTATACCTAGGATTCTCCCACTCTGCCATTTCCCCCCAAAGTCTCCTCTCATATCACTATATTTAAATATAACCTTTGATCCTTTATAATCGCATTCTTTAGAAAATTGAGAATAAATTATTTTCTTCATCTGATCCTGGTTATAGTATATGCTAAAAGCTTAGACAAATGAGAAGTCTGCCTTCTTAGTACTTTCAATCATATTGAAATCGATACATTTCATTTTTCATATTCTTGCTCATTAAATGTTTGATGATTTTTTTCTCAATTATCTTCTTATTTTCTATCTTCTGAAAGTTTTTTTTTAGCTGGCTGAGAGAAGGATTAATATAATAACCTAGTAGCTAGCTATATAGTTCACTTTTAGCTTGTAGACTTAATCACTTTTCTTATCTCTTCAAAATACAAAAATTAATTAGCTTTGTGATAAATGTTTTATGTTCTTTGTTTTGATAAATCATATTTATCCAATAACCACCTTATTTTACTTTGCTACAGCGTTCTAGCTTATTTGTATAAATTTATTAGCATATTACTTCTTTGTCCACCAGACTGCCTCCTTTAAGAAATTATGAAATGACTCCTGTTCCTGTTTTTAGTTTAGTTATGCATTATGCTTTATTGCATTTTCTGTTTGACTTTTATAGTTTTAATTCGTTAATGACAGAGACGGGAGCAGAACAAAAGTCAAAGGCTGAAGTCTTTCCAAATTTGATGAAAATCATTATTCTGTACATCTCAGAAACTCAATGAACTGTAAGTAGGACAAAAGCAAAGAAATCTACACACAGGCATGTCACAGAGTAATGTTGAAACCGAGAAAAAGAGAAAATCCTGAAAGCAACAAGAGAAAAATGATTTGTCATGCACAAAGGAACCCCAATAAAATTAGCACTAAATTCTCTTCAGGCTGAAATCAAGTGATCTTACACACTAATTTAAAAGAAGAATGCCAACAAAAACAAAAACAAAGAATACCAGTAATTATGTAATTATAAAAGCCATTGTAAATGCATGTTACATCTCCTTTCTATTCTTAACTGATTCAAAAGCAATTGCATATATGTATCCACATCCATATCCATCCGTATATATATCCATACCTGTATGTATATCTGTATTTATATCTATTTACCTGTACAGTATGTTGTTGGAGTTATAACACAAGTAAATGTAATATATTTGACAAAAATACACAAAGGAAGTAGGTAGAAACAAAGCTGAATTCTCTATATATTTACTCTCCTTTATTCTCTGTGTTTTTAAAAATTATTTTAGAGAGAGAGTGTGTGTGAATGGGAGACAAGAAAGAGGGAAAGAGAGAATGATTCTTAAGCAGACTCCACACTCAGCAGGGAGCCTGACATGGGGCTCAATCCCACAAATCTGGGATCATGATCTGAGCCAGAATCAAAAGTCTTACATTCAACTGACTTAGCCACCCACCTGCCCCATGTATTTCCTTAAAAGACAAAAAAAGTAATACTTGTAACAATTTATATTTGAGTTAGTAACATATATTGATGCACTATATATAACAATAATAGCACACAACACAGGGAGAAGAAAGAGAGCTATATAGGAGCAACACTTCTTTATTTCATTGAAATTAAGCTGGTGTAAATCTGAATTCGATTTAGATGAGTTGAGATATATATGATAAGCTCTAGAACAACTACTAAGAAAATCGCTAAGACAATATGTTTAAAACATTATGGAAATTAAAATGTTACACTACAAAATATTCAATTAATGCAAAAAAGATTAAGGAGAAATATAAGAATAAAAGATACATGAGACATATAGAAAACAAAAAGTAAAATGGAAGATGTAAATCCAACTGCATCAATAATAACACTAAGTATGAGTGGATTAAATAATCTGATCAAAAGGCAGTTTATAAATTGGATATATATATTTTTAGAGACCTAACTATATACAGTCAACAGGTGTCACACTTTAGAAATCAAACACCTAGAAAGATTGAAAATAAAAGATTGGGGTGCCTGGGTGGCTTAGTCAGTTAAGCAGCCAACTTTGGCTCAGGTCATGATCTCATGGTTTGTGAGATTAAACCCCATGTCTGGCTCTGCACTGACAGCGGAGAACTTGCTTGGGATTCTCTCCCTCTCCCTCTCTCTCTCTCTCACTCTCTCTGCCCCCCCCCCCCCACTTGCACCTTCTCTTTCAAAATAAATAAATAAATATTTGTAAATAAAAATAAAAGTTTGGAAAACAGCATCCATAAGATGTGTGTTGTTATGTAAATATAAGATAAAATAGATACTAAAACAACAAAAAAATGAGGACAGGGACAGGGACATTTCATAATAATAAGTTTCAATCCATCAAGAAGAGATAAAATTATAAACATGTATGCACCTAATAATAGGACTCCAAAATATACAAAATACCAACTGACAGAACTGAAGAGAAAAATAGACAATTCAACAATAATAGATGGATATTTTAATATCTCATTTTCAAATAATGGAAAGATTACAGAAAAAATCATAACAAAGAAGAACAATGTTGGAGAACTCACTAATCCAAATTTCAAAACTTACCACAAATCAATATTATTTAAGACAGTGTAGTATTGCCATAATGTTAGAAATGTAAATCAAGCAATAAAATTGAGAGTCAAAAGGATAAACTTCCACTTTTACATTCATTTGCTGCTTGACAAAGGTACAAACAAACACACATGAATGGGAGGAGTGACTGCAAGTGGAAAATTAATAAATACATTGTAAAACATAACTTATTATTGATGTGTTTTATTGCTTTCTGAGAAAAATTAGTATCTAAACTTACAGCATAATTCTTAAAACATCAATATTAAGGGGCGCCTGGGTGGCGCAGTCGGTTGAGCGTCCGACTTCAGCCAGGTCACGATCTCGCGGTCCGTGAGTTCGAGCCCCGCGTCAGGCTCTGGGCTGATGGCTCGGAGCCTGGAGCCTGTGTCCGATTCTGTGTCTCCCTCTCTCTCTGCCCCTCCCCCGTTCATGCTCTGTCTCTCTCTGTCCCAAAAATAAATAAACGTTGAAAAAAAAATTAAACAAAACAAAACAAAACATCAATATTAAAAATAAGATTGTATTATCTTCACTTCCTGAAACCAAAAGAAGGATGAAGCTCCCTTTTCTTGAAAACTAGGAAAGGGGCACCTTGGTGGCTAAGTCGGTTGATCCTCTGACTTTGGCTGAGGTCGTGATCTCACGGTTTGTGAGTTCATGTCCCGCGTCGGGCTCTGTGCTGACAGCTCAGGGCCTAGACACTGCTTCGGATTCTGTGTCTCCCTCTCTCTCTCTCTCTCTCTGCCCCTCCTTCCTTTGCACTCTGCCTCTCTCTCTCTCAAAAATAAATAAACTTTTAAAAATTAAAAAAAAGAAACTACGAAGAATCACAATAAAACAAAGAAAAGAACATCTCATTATGTCTGCCATACTTAAATTAGCTTACATTTGATCATTTACCATGGGGTCGACACTGTGCTAAACACATTAAACAAAACTTTTTATTTAATCCTCCTTACAACTCTATAAGACAGCTACCTCATTTTTTAGATAAAGAAACTGAGACTTAGGACATGTATAATTGTCCCAAGGTGATACATAAAATGATGGTCTTGTCTCAGACTTTGGCAATTTGACTCCAGAACTTTATTTTTCATCATGTGTGGGAAAGGAGGTCACACACACACACACACACACACACACACACACACTTAACCAAGGGAGAAATAAATTAATAGAGAACAAATCTTATGATAGTCATGTTCTGGACATACAGACCAAGTGTGAAGGTGAAGAAGCAGCAAAAGAAGGTGTAGTTGTTTCCATTCTCATGTCTGTTGCTACTTCCAGAGCAGTGGAGCATGGAAACAGAGCGCTAGCAGCCCTCATAAAAACTGAAAATTCTTCCTGTCTTCTAGTGAAACTAAAATGGGTCACCTTGATTTGAATTTAACCCTATGTACATATTAGCCTTACTTTATTTTGACCATGTAAGCGTCCTATGTTCTCCTATGACTCGACCTATGAAAAATTTCTGACTGATACTCAAGTTGCGAAGAGCTCCAACCTCGGATGGTTTTCAAAGCCAAACCGGCTTCAAGACGCAAAATCCTCTTCTCTTAACTGAAAGGATTTAAATTACACTGTGGATAAGATGTGGTAAGCAAAGCAGCTAAAACAGTGTGCTATTGCGGAGGTAAATGGACTGAAACAGATGGAAGGGGGAAGAGGGGGGCTTTCCTAGAGGCGCAGTGCCTGTGTGTCACCAGCTGTTGCTGGGAGATAATGTGCAACGGCAAGTGATATATAGGAGGAAATCCAAATGCCTGTAGTCCTCTGCTTTGGACTGTTAGGAGAAAGAGCCTCTACTTGAGTTCTTTTAATTGAAGGTGAAGGCTGGACTTTGCAATGCCCACCGAAAATGACACTTCCTTCTTTGATTGAAATGTAAAACAGGACTCAAAAATTGCCCATTTCATTCCACAGTGGGATTCAGCTACAGCTGAATTCACAGAGGGAGCCTTGGGGGTTTTGGGGTGGGAGAGGGGTAATGGGTAGAAGGTAAGGTAGAGTATAGTCTTAATCATGCTGTCTAGTCTGTAAACATTTTTGTCATTTTAAGTTTAAGTTAGAATTTGTTAGTTTCAATGTTGTTATTTAAATATACAGAGGAGGGGCGCCTGGGTGGCTCAGTCGTTGAACTTCAGCTCAGGTCATGATCTCACAGTTGGTGGGTTTGAGCCCCATGTGGGGCTCTGTGCTGACAGCTCAGAGCCTGGAGCTTGCTTCAGATTCTGTGTGTGTGTCTCTCTCTGCCCTTCCCCTGCTCATGCTCTTTCTCTCAAAAATAAACATTAAAAAAATGTTTTTAAATAAATAAATAAGTAAATATACAGAGGAAAGAAAAGTACCATTTAAACCACAATTGCCTGAATGTGTTTTTTAGGAGAAGTCTAATTTCTACATTAATTGATTCCTTTATTATTATTATTTAAAATTTTTTTAATGTTTATATATTTTTGAGAGACAGAGTGAAGCTGGGGAGGGACAGAGAGAGAGGGAGACAGAATCTGAAGCAGGCTCCAGGCTCTGTCAGCACAGAGCCTGATGTGGGGCTCAAACTCACAGACTGTGAGGTCATAACCTATGCTGAAATAGGATGCTTAACCGACTGAGCCACCCAGGCTCCCCAATTCCTTTATTATTAAAGACAAAATGCCACTGCATGATGTGGATGGCCTAGATAGGACTGCATTTATCTGGGAGTTAGAGATTTTCACAAAGGCTGTTTAAAAGAGGGTCTGTGAATACGAGGCAGTTCAAAAAGATATGATTAGGACATGAAGAAAGGCTCTCTGGTGGTAAAGAAGCCAAAATAAATAGAAGAAACCTGAAGACAAAGTAAAAGACAGCAGTTGAATACTGAATACTTACATGATATTTTCAACAGGCGAGGCCTTGTGAGTCATCTCTGGAAAATTGGCGAACTGCACATGTCAAAAGCGACTATAGAATAGTATCCCGCAATTACAAACAAGGTATTTTATATGCACACACACACATGGATGGGTCTTAACAACGGTGTGCTAAGTGAAAAAATTAAATGATGTATAATAATATATAAAAATAAAACTTTCTGTAAATTATAATATATGCATGCAAAAAATATATTTTATGATTTTTCAATGAAATAAAAGATATGTTTAACACCCCAAAGTGATCACAGAGTGAGGTGAAGGGGTTTATGAAGACCAAGTGTATGGGGAATGAATCATAAAACTTGAAATGACCCAAGACTTGTGATGGGCATTCATTTACTCGCAGTTCTGGAGCTAGACATCAACGATCAAGGTGCCAGCAAATTTAGTTTCTAGTGAAGACTATCTTGTTGGGTGTAGACCTCCCCTTCTCACTGTGTCCTCACATGGCCTTTCCTTCGTGTTGCTTCAGAGAGAGAGATCTTTGGTGTTTCTTTCTCTTCTTTCATGACACCAATTTTATCACATTAGGGTCACGCTTATGACCACATTTAACCTTAATTACTTCCTCAAAGGGATCACCATGTGGTAACAAAGGAGAAAAAAAAACCTGCAATAGAGGAAGACTTATCACTTTCTTCATTGTTGCGATATAGTTTATTTACAACAAACTATGATAATATAGAGAAGGAAATGAGGTAGAAGCTGCCAGAATCTCTGTAGATTTACAAATGCAAACTGGGTGAAGAGAACTCCTTGAACCCACACACGCTTCAGTAACAGACAAGTCAGTTGCAGGTACACAGAGAACATAAGACATGAGACATTTCATAGGTTTTGGCTTTGTGTTGGCATTTTAAACATAATGTATGTTACAACTTTACATTTTATTTTATTTTACTTTATTTAAAATTCTTTTAATGTTCATTTATTTTTGAGAGAGAGAGAGAAAGAGACAGAGCCTGAGCAATGGAGGGGCAGAGAGAGAGGGAGACACAGAACTGGAAGTGGGCACAACTTTACATTTTAAATAACTATTCCACATACTTTGTGACAATGATTAAGGATATAATGGGTCTTAGCCACTGGAATGAGATTAGGAAGACAGAGGATAAGGAATCCGTTATCTCTTCTGTCAGTGGTAGGTAGGTATTTGGGAAAACGGCAATTCTAGGATTTTCAGCAGTTTCAGATCACCTGCTTTCATGCTGGAAGCAATTGGGTTTACCAGTGGTAAATTCCTGTTATTTTGTCATTTTCTAATTCCTTTTCAATCAGCAGTCAACTTTTCATAAATTTTATAAGCATGCAATTTGCTATATTAAATCCCTTCTTGTTAAAATATCTTGAGTCTTTTCTGTTTCCTGGATGCTTACTGAGTAATCATAGTAATCATTTACTAGGAACATTCTAAATCCTCTGTTAATAAATTAAGAATAAAATCTGGTTGATCAGCATTTAATTAAGCCAAACTTCTATTTATATTTAAGGTTTTATGACCTATAACACTTTCAGTGAAATCTCATCTTGATAATTTTAACTTACGGTAATAGATTCTATTGAAATTTTGTCCAAATTATACAAGAGTTCAGCATTTGAAAACTATAATTAATGCAAGTTGAACTGAATTTTATAATAAATGTATCCAAATATCAGTGAATTTATTCCAAATACTAAAGAACAAACAAAAGAATTTGGAAAATATTGAGTAATGGGGCTTAAAATGATATTTTTAACTCCTAAAAAGAATTTATTTTTAAAAGTATTTATATACTAATTTATTTTTGTTCTTTTTTAGTGTTTTTTTTTTTCTCAACATATTGTCCTTCAGAGGAAAAGAATTAAGTATAAGTAAAAATACGGGACTAGTTCAACTGGTAAGGGAAAACTGAGGAGCCTTGCTTTATTATCATGTTATTTAGATCACTTATGTATTCAAGAATATCTTTAAGAATATTTTTCACGTATATAACTCTAATCTCTTTTTCGAATTCTTTTTTCTTCCTTCTAGAACTGCTTTTGATTAGGGCTATAATTTTTCTAAATTATTTACTTTTCACTTCTGGATCTAGGTATAATTATAATCCTTTAAGTCTTCGGAGGAATAAGACTTGATTTTGTTGACTATCCCATTATCTAAGCTTTTAGCTTCTTGCCTTATCAGTTCTGCGATGGTCCATCATGCTGTGCATTACTATCTTGCTTTTTTTTGTTTGTTTGTTTGTTTCTTTGTCTTTTCTTTTTTCTTTTCTTTCTTTTTTTTTTTTTTTAGAATTACATTGTGTATTTTTACTTCAGGTGAATTCTGTAATAAAAATATATAATAAAAATTCCATGATAGTCACAAAATAGTCACATGTTAAGGTACTAGGGACTAAAGTTGGGTGATAATAACTGTTGTGGAATAGTAGGCTCTATTAAGCTATCAACAAAAGTGGAAGATACACTCTCATGTCAATAAGTGGCCATTTATGTATGTAAGTTCTAATAGGTAGAAATAAAAAAAGGTTTTGATTTACCTAACATGTATGAACTGTATCATGCAAGACAAAAGTAATGAGAAAAAAATTCTAGAAAGCGTGAAGTGTTTTAGCACAATAATTCAAACACATTTGAAGAGAAAAAAAAATGTGCACAAAAAAGTGCACAAATGTGACTTTCTAAATATATACTATGAATAATCATATTCCAGAGAGAAATAATAATCAGATTTCTAGAGTGTAGAAAGGAAAAAAATATTTAAAATAATTAATACTTCAATTTATTATAAGATAAGTCACCATTTATTTTAAAATTTGAAAGTACTGCTCCTGGTTTTCAAAATGATACTTTAGAATAAGGATATATAGTTACTAAATATAGCAGCTTGATTTTTTTTCTGAAACGGTACTTCTCAGTTTCAATGAGACACACAATTTTGAGAATGATTCAAGTACAACCAAGCTCTTGCAGAGTTTCGTGGTTATTATAGGTCTTCAACATTGCTGGAAACAGCAGGTGAGGATTTAGATAATTTTCTATGGCAGCAAGTGGATATAAAAATTAAAAAAGAAAAGGTAAGGATGAAGCTGACAAACTAGATGATTTGTTTCACTTTCAATTAACACTCAGCAAATTTTGTGAAATTATTGAACGTTTTTCAATATTAAATTTTGTTTTTTAAATGTTTCAAAAATCTTAATTAATTTGTTATTATTACCCATCTATATTTCACTCTCCCTTTGTTCTTTCTTGTATGTTTTAACTCACATCCTGGAAAAAAGGGAGGAAATGAATTGCAGTGTTTGGCAAATATTATTTTAGGCATGTTGATAGAAAGTCATTATCAATTGTCCTTTATGCTTTCAACCATGTGTTAAAAGTATTTTAAAGTTTATCAGTGCTTACTGTATCCAAGAAAGAGAAAACACTTTCCTTTAAAAAGACTTGTACTCATTAAAATTAATAATTTTAGGGCCACCTGGGTGGCTCAGTTGGTTAAGCTTCCGACTTGGTTCAGGTCATTATCTCGCAGTTTATGAGTTCTGACAGCTCAGAGCCTGGAGTCTGCTTCGGATTCTGTGACTCCCTCTCTCTGCCTCTCCCCTGCTCATGCTCTGTCTCTGTCTGTCTCTCAAAACATAAATAAACGTTAAAACATTTTTAATTAATAATTTTATAACATAATTTTGTTTCACTTGTCTGCTGAATTTGTACATTTGGTGATTCTTAATATTCATACAACTAAATAAATAAACACAATATCTAAAAAGTATTTGGTAGGGGCTCCTGGGTGGCTCAGTCTGTTGAAAGACTAACTTTGACCCAGATTATGATCTCATGGCTCATGAGTTTGAGCCCCACATCTGCATCAGGCTGGCTGTTGTCAAAGCAGAGCCCAGTTTGGATCCTCTGTCTTCCTCTATCTCTCTGTTCCTCCTTTGCTCGAGCTTTCTTCCCCAAAAATAAATTTAAAAAAATTAAAAAAAAATTAAAAAGTATTCTGTAAAGTTTTGTTAGCACAATATCTGGGTTTTACATTTTGACAAAATTAGTTTTCCCTAGAATGTAACTTACCTACTGGGTTGTAGATTTCAGACATATTGCACTGAATAATGAATGTTAATCAAGAGTGCTGATATTATGTAAATATAAGTAGTTTATACCTGTTGATGACAGATATCTAGGAAATAAAAAAAATCATGAGAAGACTAATGAGGAAAAACAAAGAAAATATGTACAACTGGGACATTTCTTTTTTTTTATTTTTTATTTATTTATTTATTTTTATTTTTATTTATTTTATTTCAGGGAGAGGGACAGAGAGAAAGAGAGCAGGGAATGGGCAGAGAGAGCAGGAGAGAGAATCTTAATCTTAAAAGCAGGCTCTGCAAACAAGAAGGGGCTTGATCTCATAATGGTGAGATTGTGACCTGAGGCAAAATCAGGCAAAATTTTGACAACCCAAAGTCATTTTAAAATAAGGAAATGTGAAAGAATACAGTGAGTTTTCTAAATCTCCCAACATTTTGAACTCCAGCTACGTCTAATACTTTCAATACTGAAATTTCTGTGACTCTTTTGGGTTCATCAGATCGCACATGATTTAGCTCTCAATGGAGCTTCTTTAAACTATTGGTTATCCTTCTGCCAAACTGGAAAGATGACATAGAACAAGTGAGATCTCCTCTGCTCTGGGCCTCTGCATCACAATCACTGCCTAATACACGTTCCCTATATTCTCACCACACATGCTGTGCCAGGGTCATATTGTGTTATATTTAGTTGTATGCACACCTATTTCCAACAGTGGGATCAACAAGGCCATGCTTTTAAGTTTAAATGGCAATGACTGAAAATTTTAGCTCTCTGTGTGTCTTGTAATATCAACATCAGAACCACTACTGGGAAAAATATATAGATAAGATTAAACTAATGTTAATAAAAAAGTGATAAACTTAAAGGGCCAATTACTGTGGAGAATTTCGAGGAGAAAAAGTGGTTTTGATACTACAACAAGGAATACTGCTTAAAAGAGGCTCGGGGCGCCTGGGTGGCTCAGTCGGTTAAGTGTCCGACTTTGGCTCAGGTCATGATCTTGCGGTTCGTGAGTTCAAGCCCCCCATGGGGCTCTGTGCCGACATCTCAGAGCCTGGAACCTGTTTCAGATTCTGTGTCTCCCTCTCTCTCTCTGACCCTCCCCCGTTCATGTTCTGTCTCTCTCTGTCTCAAAAATAAATAAACATTAAAAAAAAATTAAAAGAGGCAGCATTTCAGGTGGACCTTATACATGAAATTCATTAATTTTCAGGGTGGAATTTTAGATATGGATTACTTGTTTTAGCTGCCATTAGTCATTTTCATATTCTAGCCTCAAAGGAAAAAACAATAACATGTCAGCCAGCCTTTATAAACTATGGTTATACACGGACAAGAAGATGGAACTTTCCTTTTATATTGCTTCCTCTTCAATTGTTATAATGATATAATTTCAGAAACAGTTTCCAATAAAGTTATTCAGTGTTATTTTATAAATTTATGATAATGAGGCACAATTTTCATTAAATTGCATTACTAGGTCAATAATATTACTTGATATGCTGTAAATACAGGTTCAGACATAGGGAGCATATTAATTCCCAGAAAATGCATACCTGATTGTGAGCTAAAAGGTAAAAATGGTGATACAACATTAATGTACAAAAATCTGTTGCATTTCTATATACTGATAGTGAAGTAGCAGAAGGAGAAATTAAGAAAATAGTCCCACTTACATTTGCATCAAAAAGATGCAATGTATTGTATATACCTAGGAATAAACTTAACCAAGAAGGTAAAAGATCTGTGCTCCAAACACTATAAAACATTGATGGAAGAAATTAAAGATGACACAAACAAATGGAAAGATACTCCATGATCAAGGTTTGGAAGAAACAATATTGTTAAAATGTTCATTAAAAGAGCAAAAATGGAATAGAGTTGAAATTTATTACGACTGTTGTTTTTGTTGTTGTTTGATATGTCTTTTAGTAACAGTTGTTCAGTTTGAAACATTGTGTGACTAGCACATGTCCATAAGTGAACATTCTGTGATGAGGACATGTTTGACATTTCTATTCATTTTCTAAATTACAACTAATATGTGAAAATTAGATGTTCCTTAGTAAAGATTCTCTCTCTCTCTCTCTCTCTCTCTCTCTCTCTCTCTCTTTCAGTCTCTCTGTTTCTATCTGTCTCTGTCTCTTTCTCTCTCTCTATATATAAATACATATATATATATATATATATTTAATGTCACATTTAAGGATGTTGCTAAGAGTTATCACTTCTTCAGAAGTAAATATGATCATTTTTTTGCCTGCTTATTTGGACATTTGAATAAGGAAAAGATTGCTTTACCGAAAAATTAAAAATTATGCAACAAAACTTACTTCATCCTGTGAACTTGCAAAGCACTATTTTCACATGCAGTCTTTTTTTCTTTCCCTTTAAGTGATACCCCTTTTTTTTAAATCGAAGTATTGTTGACACCCAATGCTACTGTAGTTTCAGGTGTGTGACACAGTAATTGGACAAGTCTATACCTTGTGTGTCCATGCAATCTTTACGCGGTGGGTTTTAACTGAGGGGTAAAAGTTATTGATGTACCTCGATACCTCTATAGACATCTATAGATATGCCAAATCCATAAATATGCCAACCCTTTTTAATTAATGTTTGAAAAAAATTCTGTAACAATTCTAGATACATAATATTATCATGTCCACTAGCAGCTGGAACATTGAATTAAGTGAGATTAATTAAATCGTACACCAAATTATTAAGAAAAAGAAAGTATTACACAAAATAAGTACTGTTCTTAAATTGCTGTGAATAAAAGCTCTGAAACAGAGGGTAAATTTAAAACAACATGCTCCAGTGCATCTCCTAGATGTCTGTTGGACCATGCAAAACCTCTTCTTAGTGAATATATAAATGAGCAAAGTCAGGAAATAAACTATTCTACTCAGTGCCAGAGTGCTCAAGAACAACCATGTGGAGAATGCAATGAAACAGAATCCAATTTAATTTCTTCAGCTGAGTTGCCAATAAAATATGTTTTCCAAGTGTATACCTCAAGACAGAAAGCCCAACAGCCTCTTCTCCAGTTGACTATGTTCAGTGTATATTATCTGTAACTTTCCTCACTTTATATCCAGCATCTCAAACTGGATTTACAATCTCTCAAGTAGGCTGTACTTTCGTTTATCTGGAGTACGTATCGTAAAATCATGCATTGAGTAGGTGTTCTATAGATATCTACTGATTCTGTGTGAAAAAAAAAATTCTACTTTATCTGAGTGGAATATTGTTCTATGATAAAAAACAAACAAACAAACAAACAAACAAAGTATACCACATTGGAAAAATGGTATTATGCATAAACACCAAGTGAATTATTTTTTTCAAGTTTCAAGTGTATTCTCTGTGACCTATTTAATTCTCTAAGTCTGTGATTTGGCTAAGAAATAATTACCCAGTGTTGTCTATATTTTATTCTTATAGTACCATTTGATTCAAAAGTCTATTTTCTTGAATTAAGTATTCAATGCACACTCCAACTCCTGCAAATGATGAGTAGATTTTTTTTTTTTTTTTTGGCAGGCTTGCCTAGGTAGTTTTAAAAATGAATCCAGCCATTGACTGGTGTGTTTTAATTGCCATAATTTGAATAATTAATTCTATGTTTAGAAAATGAGTTCAAGGTGGTGTGTGATTAACCATGTTTAATGAAGTCATTACCTGATTAAAAAGCATTTCATGCCCATGACTGATTATATCCAAATGCTAATCAATTTGATTTAAATTGTCTCTATATATTTGAATTTGTTACAGTTTTGTGTTATACCTACTGTGATGAAAACTACATTGATATTCTATTGTGGGTTATTGTCTATACTTTTGGACTTCCTATTTCTAGAAGTACAGTATAGGAAACAGTGTTTCAATTCCACTAGCAACAACATCTGCAGAAAATGTTCTTGGCTTAGGAAGTGATTTCATTTTGGAAAGTAGAGCTTTTAATAGAAGGGACTAGTTTGATTAAGAAGAGAGCTCTTTAGTGATAAATTAGATGGCTGAATTTCTGAGGGGTTTTCTTATATATTAACTCAAGCTCTTAGTCTCCAAAACCAGAACATGTCAACCTTTCCATGTGGCCTCGAGACAGTGAATGATTTTAAAGAAAAGACATTTGAAGTATTTTTAATAATAGATTTCAAGAGCATGAAGAGATTTTTTTTTTTTAGACGACAGGTACCAGCTTTTTTTTCTTCTATACTGAGCACAGAACAAGGGAAAATGCAACTAAACTAAGAAGTGAGGTATTTTGGTTCTTAGGATTGCTTTGGAAGTATAAATTAACTCTCTTGTGTGTAAAAATGCATTGCTGAGGTTAGACTATGATCCTACTTTGTAGAAAACTTTAAAAGTTGCATAATTTCTCATGTGATTGAGTTATAATATGTGACTTCCTGCCTGAAGTAGTCAATAGCTTTCCAAAGTTGCTTCCTTCAGCAAGCAATCTTTTAGTGCTGTGGGATACCATTTTCATATTTTCAGTACAAATCAGGTTTCAAAAAACAAGCCATTGTTTATGCTATAAATTCAGCTGTATGGACATCTTTGACATCTGCAGCAAATAAGTGCATACCTACTTATATACATACATACACATGCGTACCTGTATGATGCAATGTTCTTCCACTATATTTTTTTTTCTTCCACTATACTTTAAAAAATGTGTTTCATTCTACAAATTTTCACATCTGAGGATAATAGGTTCTTCAATGGTTATTAAGACACTGTTGCTATTGGCCGATGGACAAAAGACAAATATATTTTCAAGAGAAATATGCTTTGGATTTGTCGCATAATGCATGTGAAGACTTTGCAAATGCATAAGCAGATCAAGGTTTTTCAGTCTTGGCACTAACGACATTTTGGGCGGGATAATTCTCTGTGGTGAGGAACTTCCCTGCGGGTGCTTCAATGGTTAGCAACATCCCTGGCCTTTATCCAACCTATACCAGTAGCATCCCTCCCAGCAAGTCATGATGGTAAAAAAAATGACTCCAGACATTGTCAAATGTTGAAATGTTGTCTGAAGGGTGGGGGACATGGTGGCAGTGATGACAAAAGTGCCCTCAGTTGGAAGCCAATGAAGTAGATAATGACGAGTCTATATCAGCACGGGTTTTGATGATATTTATAAACATAAACTGATGATTGCCAGTTATTGTATGATAATTCATGTAAGGCAATGAAACTAATGCAGTCTCTAGCATATAAGCTCACTCAAGAAGCACTTTTGTAAAAGTGAAAAAATGGAAAAATTAATTAACATTAAAGTGAATAAGTGAAGTAGAAGAAAAGTAAAAATTCCAAAGAATACTACAATCTGAAGGATATTCCTTAAAAGGTACTGATAAAGTTTGTATGCGTCACTGTTCGGCTCCAAAATCGATCAGCTTAAATGATCTTTATTTCTTGTGCATAAAGACAAACATAAAGACATGTAAACGAAGCCAAACTGAATTTATTTTTCAAATTTCTCTAAGCTTTATAAATTTCCTAGATGTTTCAACATAGTCAAAAGTAATTTGAATTTTTAACCATGCTTTACATTTTCAACTATTAAACAGTCTTAATACATTTTCACAATAATGATAAAATTGATTTTCTTTTCCCCTTTTCCTTGATTATTCCCTTCTTGGCAGTGGCTACCAGTAACGTGAGGTACACAGATGTGACTGATAATAGGAAGGAACATGGATTCATGATCATATGTCTGCCAACTCATTTTTTTAAAACCACATTTTTTTTTCCAAGCAGGAGTCTAGCTTTCTACATTTCTAAGAATATCTTCCTTAATACCTTAGGGAAGATCATATTAGTGATTCTTAAAATGACCAAAGCTGACATTCTCCCAGGTTGAAGTTCATTATATTCAGAGGATTTTTTCGTCTATGAAAATGTGCATTACCTAGGAAGTGGTCTAAATTTTTAAAAATGGAAGATAGAGGTATTTAAAGCCACCTTTAAGTCATCTGTCATCTTGGCTGTCACCACCTTCACATCTGAGACCACCATACACCCGCCATTCTTAGTAGGCTCACCCTTATGGTGAGATCATTCAAGCCATGTGAACCTTACACAATCACCAGTACAAAATCATGATCCAAATAAACATTGTTTTAAGGTACCATGTTTTGAGATGGTTTGTTACACTATCAAAGCTGGCTATATATAATGTCCTAAATAGCAAAGTATAGTAAAATTAAGTGTACATAACATTCTTTTGATTAAGAATTATTATATTTTTAATCAAGAGACTGATAAAAATAATTGAACCTCCCAAGAATGTGTCACTTATTTATAACTTAAGCAGTCTTAATAGAGTATAACACCAATTAATACTTTACAGAATTATAGTTCCCAGAAAACCACATAATTCCATTAGACCTAAAAAAAAAAAACTATCCAAAAAGAAGCACATTAATTTCTAAGAATGAATAACTGCAATGTAAGTAGATATGTACATACATTACTATGAAATATAGTCAATATTTATTAAATGTTAACGTTCAGATATAGCAGGGATCTATGAATATTAAAATTTTTGATATTAATCAGTGTTGTTTTGCACAACTTTACAATCTTAGAATGACTATCATCTGATATAGTTTGATAGCTCAAATATTTTCTGCTCCATTTAAAATAATCAAACCAGGGGCGCCTGGGTGGCGCAGTCGGTTAAGCGTCCGACTTCAGCCAGGTCACGATCTCGCGGTCCGTGAGTTCGAGCCCCGCGTCAGCTCTGGGCTGATGGCTCAGAGCCTGGAGCCTGTTTCCAATTCTGTGTCTCCCTCTCTCTCTGCCCCTCCCCCGTTCATGCTCTGTCTCTCTCTGTCCCAAAAATAAAATAAAAAACGTTGAAAATAATCAAACCAGTATTTTCCTTGTTTTATTTGCTCACAAGTACTTATAAACTAGAAATATTTAAACAAATAAAACAGTCTGAGGATCATCTGGAAATTCTGTCACTACGTATGAGTAAAAGAAACATACACAGGTAAGTTTATTCTTGAAACTATAGTAATATATAATGGAAGCATTTTCAAATCCAAGAATGTTATTTCTCTATGAAATTTGAAATAGACATATTATTAATAAATGGATATTACTAACATATTGACAGGATGCACATCCTTTATCATCAATCCCTTCATAATATTTAGAGTCTTAGGCTTTGGTGAAAGTATAAAAGAAACTACCTTCATAAGGCACAGTATAAAAAAGCAATATTTCAATTCATTTGGCTTTAAAAAAAATTGAATTAAGGCAGTGCAAAGCACTATATATTTAAAGTATATATTTAATATAATGAAGGAAAAAAATTATTAATTATGTCCACACACTGGTGAAAGAAAGAATAATGTCCTAAGAATTAGTTGAAAAAGTATGTTCTCATGGAGTAGAAAATATTCTTTTTTTATTAATAACTTTTATGTTTTAGATCAGTTCTACTTTTTTTAGCTCAGTTTTAGATACACAGCAAAGCTGAGCAGAAAGTAAAGAGTTTCCATAACCCTAGTATCAACATCCCACATCAGAGTGGTACATTTGTTACAACTGATGAACCTAATTTGATACATCATTATCCCTCAAAATTCATAGTTTACATCAAGGTCATTCTTGGCGTTTTATAGGCAAACCATATTGTTTTTTTAAAAAATTTTAATGTTTATTTATTTTTTAAAAGACATAGAGACAGAATGCAAGCAGGGGAGGGGCAGAGAGAGAGCGGGACAGAGAATCCTAAGCAGGCTTCAGGCTCTGAGCTGTCCGCGCAGAGCCTGATGTGGAGCTCAAACTCGTGAACCACAAGATCATGACCTGAGATGAAGTTGGGCACTTAGCTGACTGAGCCACCCAGGCACCCTATTTTATTCTGCTTCACTTTGTTGCATTTCACAGACATTTCCTTTTTTACAAATTAGAGGTTTGTGGCAATCCTGTGTCAAGCAAGTCTATCTGTACCATTTTCCCAACAGCACTTGCTGACCTCATGTCTCCCTGCCACATTTTGGTAATTTTCACAATAATTTAAACTTTCATTATTATCATATTTGCTATGGTGGTCAGTGATCGGAGATCTTTGATGTTACTAGTTTAACTGTTTTGTGCCATAGTCGAGTCCATATGACAGCCAAGTTAATCAATAAGTGTTGTTGTGTTCTGACTGCTCCACCAATGACTGTTCACCTGCCTCTTCCTCTCCTTGGGTCACCTTATTCCCTGAGACACAACAAAGTTGAAATTAGGCCCATGAATAACTCTATAAGGGTTTCTAAGTGTTCAAGTGAAAGGAAGAGTCATACATCTCTCACTTAAAATTTTTTTTAATTAATTTATTTATTTTGAGGGAGAGAGATTAAGCAAGAGAGGGGCAGGAAGAGAGGGAGAGAGAGAGAGCACCCTAAGCTGGCTCTGTGCTGTCAGTACAGAGCCTGACGCGGAGCTCAATTTCACAAACCGTGAGATCATGACCTGAGCTGAAACCAAAAGTTGGACATGTAACTAACTGAACCACCCAGGTACCCCCGTACGTCTCTCACTTTAAACCAGAAGTTAGAAATGATCAAGTTCAGTGAGGAAGACATGTTGATAGTCAAGATACACTGAAAGCTAGCCCTCTTGCATCAAACAGTTGGTGACATTGTGAATGCAAAGGAAAAGTTTTTGAAGGAAATTAAAAATGCTACTGCGGGGAACACATCAATGATAAGAAAGCAACGCAGCCTTCCTACAGATATGGAGAAGGTTTGGTGTTCTGGACAAAAGATCAAACCAGCTACAATATTCCCTTAAACAAAAGCCTAATGGAGAGCAAGTTCCTAACTGTCTTCAATTCTATAAAGGCTGAGAGAGGTGAGAAGAAAAGTTTGAAGCCAACAGATGTTGGGTGTTGAGTTTTAAGGAAAAAAAGTAATCTCCATAACATGAAAGTACATAATATAAAAAGTGAAGCAGCAGGTCTGGTGTAGAAGCTGCAGCAAGTTATCCAGAAGCTCTAGCTAAGATAGTTAATGACGGTGGCTACACTAAACAACATTTTTCCAATGTAGATGACACAGGCTTCTATTGGAAGAAGATGCCATCCAGGGCTTTCATAGCTAAAGAGGAGAAGTCAATTCCTGGCTTCAAAGTTTCAAAGGCCACTCTTCTGATGGATCTGGGCAAAGCAAATTGAAAAGCTTCTGGAAAGAATCTACTACTTTAGATGCCATTTGTGATTCCTTGGTAAAGAGGTTAAAATCCCAACATTGACTAGAGTGTGGAAGAAGTTGATTCCAAGCTTCATGGAAGACCTGGGGTTCAAGACTTCAGTGGAGAAAGTGACTGTAGATGTGGTGGAAATAGCAAGAGAACTAGAATTAGAAGTGGAGCCTGAAGGTGGGACTGGTTTGCTGCAGTCACATCACAAAAATGTAACAGATGAAGAATTGCTTCCTATGGATGAGCAAAAAAAGTGGTTTCTTGATATGGAACCTACTCCTGGTGAAGATGCTGTGAAGATCGTTGAAATGACAACAAAGAATTTATAATGTTACATAAATTTAGTGGATAAAGCAGCTGCAGTTTTTGAAGGGATCGGCTCCATTTTTGAAAGAAATTCTACTATGAGTAAAATGCTATCAAATACCATCACAGGCTATAGAGAAATCATTCATGAAAAGAAGAGGTGGTTGTCTTAAGAGATAGCCATAGCCACCTCAACTGCCTGCAACCACAACCTTGATCAGTCAGAAGCCATCAATACTGAGGCAAGATCTTGCACCAGCAAAAGATTTTGACTCACTGAAAGCTCAGATGATGGTTAGCATATTTTAGCAATTAAATATTTTTAATTGAAGTATGTACATTGTTTTTAAGTCATAATTATATTTCATACTGAATAGACTACAGGATAGTGTAAACATAACTTCTATATCCACTGGGAAACCAACAAAATCACTTCACTCACTTTATTGCAATATTCACTTTGCCAAACCCACAATATCTTTGAGGTATGCTTATCATACTGAGTTCTAAACACGGCAAACAGTCATCACAGTCCCTTAAGGTAAAATAAATTACAAGAGCAATACATGAAACGTGTATCTCCAGAACTTCAGTGATATCACCTAATGTTGCAGAAGTATTTTTGGTGTATTGTAAATAACGTATTAAATTGCATTTGCATAACGTAAACATTTGCCTCACTCAAACTGTCTTTATCCTTACTGAATTACAAAATAACAGGAAATGCTAAAATATTTTTTTACCTTCCTTTAAGAAGAATTTGACTATTGAAACACACCTTATTGAAATGATTTGTTTATAGCATATAATTGTATAGAATGTGTGCATGTTTTGAATTTAGAAATATGTTCAGGTGACACCAGTACATACAATTTTAAAAGGTATTAGAAAAATAGAAATATTTAATTAACAAACTTTTGGACTAACAATCATGACATCATCGACTCTTAGGTTTGGAAGGGACTTTGAAATCTTTTTATTTCAGTACCTAAGTCACTTATTCATTGCACAGCTCAAAGCTCAGATTTTACAAGCTCATGCTTTGACAGGTATTAAATGACAATAGTATAATATCTACTTCCCTTGTTTTGTTTTTCAGGCTAATCATTTCTAGTTACCTCAACTATTATACAGTATTGTATGATTAACTAGTAGTATAGGTATAATCATTATAATTATACTCACATCTTTTTCAACTTCTACAAGTTAAAAGTTTCCTGCATTCCTTGGCTAATGGCCTTTTCCTTGCACTATCCCAACATGTTGATTTATCATCACATCACATCTCCTCTTCCCTCTGATCCTCTTGCCTCCCTCTTACAAAGACCCTGTGATGACGTTGGATTCAACCAGATAATCTAGGATAAGCTCCCATCTTAAAATCTTTAGTATATTCACATTTGTAAAGTCTCTTTTTACCATGTAAGGTAACATATTCACAGACTCAGGGATTTAGGATGTAGACAGCTTTGCAAGAGTGGGGAACATTATTTGGCCTACCACAAGTGCCTGTATGGATCTGCAGTAGTCAGGAAGCTGGAGATATGGTAGTAAACAAACATTTTAATGTACGTTCATAGCTCTTACATTCTGTAGGATAAAAAGCACCAGTCACAGCATAATAATTAAATTTAGAACTCTGAAATATTATGTTTGGTGTAAGAAGCTTTTAAGATGGCCCCAAAATATCCCTACCTCCTAATAGTCATGCTCTTATGTAATCACTTCCAATTGAGTGTAAGCTAGACCTAGAGATTCATTTCCTAAGAACAAGATATGTCAACAATGATAGAATGTCATTTTCTAGAACACACTACAAAAAGCCTGTGGCTTCTATTTTGCTTTCTATTTTCACTCATCCACTAGCTTACTCTAAAGGAAGTGGCTGACATGTGAGCTTCCCAAGGAGAGGATTATCTGGTGAGAAGCAGAGGAATGTCTCTGGCGGACAGTCAGTGAGGAATGAAGGGCCCTGATGGTCCCACAGTACAGGAGGAAGTAAATCTTGTCAATAGTTACATGAGTGAGTTTTTAAGGACCCTCCCCCAGTCACAATCCTATGAGGAAACCCGAAGCACAGGCACCCCACTAATCTGCAACCAAATGCCAAGGCATGGAAATTTTGAGATAATTAATGTTTAATGTATTAAGTCACAAAGTTGTAGGGTCATTTGTTATGTAACATAGATACCTAATGCAGTTTTTATTCAAACTTGAATTACAATGCCATTGAAAAGGACAGGTGCTCTAAATCACACATAGTTTATGCCTTTCCTATTGTCTGACAATAGAACATCTATAACAAATACATATTAAATAAGTTATCCAATTGTTTTTAATGTATTTTAAAAACACTAAACTAATTAGAAACAATAATGTGCAATAGATACTATGAAGTAAAAAAAGAAAGCAGTGTCTTGTGATATTAAATAACTTAGAAATCTGAATAAAAATTAGGGAAATTTTGTCTGTGGATATCTTTTTTAAGGACCTAAAAGAAAAGAAGGAACAATTTTAGCAAAGGGCAGAAAGAGTATTCCAGACAGAATAAGTGATTATGCATAAAGGTCTAGAAGCATTGTCTTCAATATTAAAACAAGTCAAAACAAAACAAAACAAAAATGACTTCCACTTGTGTATGGACATCAATGGACAATGATGAGTAAGTAGCAGAAGATGGAAGTGAAGGATCATTAATCCAAATGCATGGCTTGAAACATCATGGTAGAAAATGAATTTTCAATTTATTGCCAATAGAATTGTCCTAAGAGAATAATCAAAGATGAATACTGATTTCAATTTGAGAACCTTGATAGACGTGATGGTTAGTTTTGTGTATCAGCTTGACTGGTCTACTCGGTGCCCAGATATTTGCTGAAATGTTATTCTGGGTGTGTCTGTGAGGGTGTTTCTGGATGAGATTGACATTTGAATCAGTAGATTAAGGCAGATTACCCTTCCCAATGTGGGTGGGCCATATATAATTCACTAAAGTCCTGAATAGGATAAAAAAAAGCTGAGGTAAGGACAATTTGTTTTATCTTTATGCCTGTCTTTGAGCTGGGAGATGGGTCTTCTCCTGCCTTCACAGTTGGACTCAGACTGAAACTTACACCACCAGTTCTCCTGGGTCTCAGTCCTTCAGATTTGGACTGGACCTGATCTTGGGATTTCTTATCCTCCACAATCACATGAACCAATTCCTTATAATCTCTTTATATACATCTTGTTAGTTCTGTTTCTCTGGAGAACGCTAATGCAGTGCATTTTGTCCCACTTGTTTAAAAATTATAAGGGAAGAAATTATAAGGGAAGAAATTCTAGAGCAGGGGGAAATGAAGAGTTCGGCTTTGACCATAATATATTTGATTTGAAATATCCAATTGCAGATGTCAAGAAGGAATTTTGTAAACAGACTGAGTTCTTTTATTCATTAATTATTCAACACATTATGTCTTGTGCCAGAGATGGGACAGCTCACAGAGATCTGAGAAGTGTAGATTAAAAAGACAACAGAACACAGTTGGTGTATCAGTTAGTTATGCTATCCCTATAAGTAACAAAATGCTTGAGAAATAGTGACCTAAAGAGGAGTTAATTTTCTCATATTGCAAGAATTCTGAAGGTAAAGGCTCACTATGATCAAAGCAAAAATATAAGCATTGGTTCAAGGACTCAACAATGTTAGGAATCTGTATGTCTGTGTGTATGTATGTGTGCGTTGAATCTTCCTCCCATCGCTACAAGTTCACCATAGGAGCTGCAGACACCATGTCATGTTCAAACATGGAAAAACAGAGAGCAGCATGGGACAAAGTCCTTTTCAGCACATGCTTCCCTCTTTTTAGAGATTCAAAATCTTTCCCAAAAGCACTTTAGAAAATTTCCTCTTTCCTCTGGTAAAAAAAAAAAAAATCAACCATAATTTCAGTCCTTGACTGAGGGCTGGGACTGCTTTCCCATAGATCTAGTGTTCTTGATTTGATACATGAAAAAGATAATAAAGTTCTATTTGTTAAAAGAAGGGGGAGGGGGCAGAGAGAGAGAATGAGTTCATTCCCATGAATGCCCACTATGTCCAATATGGACATCTATTAGAACTCCAAATTTATATCGGAACTGATTCAAGGCCAGGGGATGAATTAGTTTGATTTTAATGAAATTACAGCAACTCTTCCACATTGACAACAATTGGTCTATAAGTGAACATGTGACCCAATTCTGGCCAATTGGGTCACAACACATGAGAAGTGTTTCTGAAAGCTTCTTTCAATGTTATCTTCCCTATTACATGAAGACATCAGGACTTTTTTGTTTTGTTTTGTTTTATTTTGTTTTCAGCGTTTCACCTTGCTTTCATCTCAGGATGCTATTGTATAAAAATAGAATTATCCAAAGTGTAGCAGCCATTTTGCAATCATGAGATAAAGACTGAAAACCAGTTACAGCCCAACTTCTTAACTTCATTGATTCACTCAAATATCCCTTTATTCTTTAAACTAATAAAACTTGGGGAATCCGCTATTTGTAACTAAAAAGAGCATATGTAATGTAGATATCATATAAATTAATAGCAATGAAGGTATTTATTGCAAAGGGAGAAACTTAAGAGCATGGAGAGAAAAAGTATCATTACTGAGGGTTGGCAACATTTAGGGAGGAACAGATGAAGGACCTACTAAGGGGACAGAGAAGTGGTAAAAGGACAACCAAAAGAGTATAGTGTTCTGGAAACTGAGAGGATGTTTCATGAAAATAAGTCATTGTGAACTATATGGAATGCTCCTGAAAGTCTGAACATATTGAAAAAGGTACTTTAAACATGAATTTGGCAATATGGAGATCTCTGGAAACTTTGAGTGCCTGGGAGAATGAAGCTATATTAGAACACATAGGTTCAAGGAAGTGTGACTATAATGTTTAGAAAAATATCTGTTAGTGTTTGGCCATGAAGTAAAATTGATAAAAAGCAGTCAATGAAGCATGCTTTGTTGTGGTGGTTGCTATCTAGTAGAATGTATTAGAGGGCATTTGCATGGTGATGAGGTTATAAGCAACGGAGAAAGAGATATTGATGATGCTGGAGCAAAAAGAAACCACAGGAGCACTCTTGAGAGGAGATTGTCTCTGGAGCACAAGAAAAGAGATCATTAGCTTCTGATTGAGGAAGGGTTGTTTTCTTTATTGTAACAAGAAGACATGATGATGAGGTGATGAAATTTCTTCATTGGTTTGTAAGAGGCTGAGGCAACTTTACTGGTCCATTTTTCTCAGAGAAGGACCCATTGTCTCAGTCTACCAATTCAAATGTTAATGTCACTCAGAAATACCTCACAAACAAACTCAGAAATAAGGTTGAGTCAAATACCTCAGCACTTCATGGCCCAGTCAAGATGATACATTAAATCAATGATCACAACCATCGGGAAGAGTGAGGGAAGCCTATGGGGAATGTGTGGGGCATGAGACTTTGCTTAGGTTCAGCTAAACTGTCAGAACATTTTCTTGTGAACAAACTTTATGCCAGGGATCCCTAATCTTTTATTGTACAATAAATTCTTTGAAATTAAAGGCAATATTTTCAATTTATTCTTATTAAATTATATTATCTCAGTTTTACACAGGAATACCTTTCTTCAAATTATTTTGAGAGAGAGAGAAAGAGTGGGAGAGGGGCAGAGAGAGAGGAAGACAGAATTGGAAGCAGCAGGCTCTACTCTGTCAGCACAAAGCTGGATGCGGGGCTTCAACCTACCAACCACTGTGAGATCATGACCTGAGCAGAAGTCTGATGCTCCACCGACTGAGCCACCCCGGCATCCTATTAATCATGGTTTTTAATTGCTGATGTTATTTCTCCTTTCTAGCTTCTTGGATCTGCAATTTTGGTGAATATGTGTTTTCTGTAGCTTGTCATTCAACATTGGTCATCCCTGAGCCCATGGCAGAGGTCAGTGATACCTTATGAAACATCAGGATCATTAGTGGTAACAATATTGGCAGATATTTCTAAAATATTTAAAAAATAATTCTTACCGTAGACCTCAAAGTTGAATCAGATTCATAATTTCAGAAAAATCCAAATCATCATAAATTTTTACCAAATCTGATTTTAAAGATGTAATTCCCAAAAGTTTTATTTAAATATCATTCAAATGTAGAAATTATTATAGGCAACATGAATGTGGTTTCTGTTTTGCAACTGGTTAATTTGCCCACATTCAGTGCTTCTTCTTTATTTCGTTCTGTTTTCCTATACTATGAATATTTCACAGCACTCAATTATTCCTTAGTCTATTTTCAGGGAAAAGCACATACATTTCAAAATCAATTCATATTTCCTGCTGCCTCTCTAGAGGTGACATGGAAAGCAAGAATGTGGACTCTGGAGTGAATCTACTTAAGTTTTAATATTGGCTCTGACATTTATTAACTGTGTGATCTTTAAAAAACTGACTGTGCCCTCTCCATATGAAAGGATAATGTCTTAGTTGGCTCAGGCTACTACAACAAAGTAAAATAGATGGGGTAGTTTACAAACAACAGGCATTTATTTCTCACAGTCTAAAGGCTGGAAGTCCAAGATCAGGGTGCCACATGTGTGGGTTCCAGTGAAGGTCCTATTCCAGGGTGCAGACTGTGGGCTTTCCTGTTGTGTTCTTGAATGGTGAAAAGAGAGCAAGCTAGCTCTCTGGCCTTTTCTGGTAAGACCATTAATCCTATTTATGACGGCTCCAATCTGATGATCTAATTACCTCCCAAGGGCACTACAACATATGTATTTTTCAGGGATGTAAACATTCATTCCATAACAGATAGAGAAACATTTCTCCATATTTGTATAACCCAAACACCTACCACATGGTGTTGTTAATAATATAAATATTTATTTAAGAATTATTTTCTCCAAAGCATTGTTGCTAGCACTTTAAATGCATTATTTCATGTTATTATCATAGCAAGCCATGGAATAAATATGTTAATATTCCCATTTAATGGATGAGAAAATTCCAAATAACCTGCCCCTGCACAACGTATTGCACAACGTATAAATAGTATAACTGGGATTAGACTCGAAGCAAAATTACTCATAAAATTTAAATAATTTAATTATACTTATAAGTCCAGTAGGCAACCAATTTATCTGTGATGTTTGTGAATCAAATCACGTTTTGAAAAGCCATTGATAAAAACACTAATCAAACAAATAAAAAGCAGGTTAGCTGCAAGGTTCACTTTATAATTCACAGCATATTATATTCAGTATATGATACTGTAACATTAAGAAACAAATAAAATATATTAAATTGTCAGGTCATGGATCCTGAGGCTCATTTTTATCCCCATGTATTTTTATTAATACATAAAAAGGCTATTTAGTAGTCTGAACCCAGTGTATCTGTTGACATAGTTTTGTGTGCCTTCAGTGACTTCTCTCTAACCTTATTTCCACATCATTTAATCACATTTTAAGCAAACCCCATAGCTTTCTGGTCATTTTCAGTTATTCAAAATAATCCAATCCAGTTTAAAATATCAGTAATCGCAGATATGGTGAGCAGGCTATTCAAGGCTGTAGCCTCTCTCCACACTACCATCTCTCTGAGATATGTGCTCAAAGTGACAAGAAAAGAAAATCAGTAAACAGATTTCCAAACAGAGAATGAAGTTCCTTCATTCATTTATTCATCCAGTCAACAAATGTTGAGTAACTAGCATTTGCACGTAGTAGGGAGTTGAACAGTCAACAAAACTAATAGAACCCCCTCAATGGACCTTATATTCTAATGGGAGGATCGTGTTAGTTGGTGATACGTGTTTAGAAGAGAAACTGCAGCTAGCTAAGAGGAGAGAAGTTAATGGCAAGTTGCTTTTTAAGGTTGTGAGGAAAGGTCTCCATTAATAGATGACAACTGAGTGGAAGTTAGTGAAGTAAGGGAGGACTGTTCCAGGCAGAGAGACCAGTGATTGGAAGGTCACTGCCATTAGGGCATATCTGGTGCCCAAGAAGGTGCAGTGAGTCATCAAGGAGAAGGAAGTTAGGAGGTGACGTTCAAAAGACTGCCACGAAATCTAAGCAATCAGCAGGACAAGGTGAGTCCAGTGTCCTCCTACTCCAACATCTTCCCTCAGTATCCATTATGAAAAGCCCACAGCTAATATCATCCTCAATGGGGAAAAACTGAGAGCTTTTTCCCTGAGATCAGGAACAGTACAGGGATGTCCTCTCTCACCACTGTTGTTTAACATAGTGTTGGAAGTGTTAGCATCAGCAATCAGACAACAAAAGGAAATCAAAGACATCAAAATTGGCAAAGATGAAGTCAAGCTTTCACTTTTTGTGGATGACGTGATATTATACATGGAAAACCCGATAGATTCCACCAAAAGTCTGCTAGAGCTCATACATGAATTCAGCAAAGTAGCAGGATACAAAATCAATGTACAGAAGTCAGTTCCATTCTTATACACTAATAATGAAGCAACAGAAAGACAAATAAAGAAACTGATCCCATTCACAATTGCACCAAGAAGCATGAAATACCTAGGAATAAACCTAACCAAAGATGTACAAGATCTGTATGCTTAAAACTATAGAAAGCTTATGAAGGAAATTGAAGAAGATACAAAGAAATGGAAAAACATTCCGTGCTCATGGATTGGAAGAATAAATATTGTTAAAATGTCAAAACTACCCAAAGCTGTCTACACATTCAATGCAATCTCAACCAAAATTGCACCAGCATTCTTCTCGAAGCTAGAACAAGCAATCCTAAAATTTGTATGGAACCACAAAAGACCCCGAAAAGCCAAAGTAATATTGAAGAAGAAGACCAAAGGGGGAGGCATCACAATTCCAGACTTTAGCCTCTACTACAAAGCTGTAATCATCAAGACAGCATGGTATTGGCACAAAAACAGACACACAGACCAATGGAATAGAATAGAGGCTCCAGAATTGGACCCACAAAAGTATGGCCAACTAATCTTTGACAAAGTAGGAAAGAATATCCAATGGAAAAAAGAAGTCTCTTTAACAAATGGTGCTGGGAGAGCTGGACAGCAACATGCAGAAGAATGAAACTAGACCACTTTCTTACACCATTCACAAAAATAAACTCAACATGGATAGAGGATCTGAATGTAAGACAGTAAACCATCAAAACCCTAGAGGAGAATGCAGGAAAAAACCTCTCTGACCTTAACCACAGCAATTTCTTACTGACACATCTCCAAAGGCAAGGGAATTAAAAGCAAAAATGAACTATTGGGACCTCATGAAGATAAAAAGCTTCTGCACTGCAAAGGAAACAATCAACAAAACTAAAAGGCAACTGATGGAATGGGAAAAGATATTTGCAAATGATATGTCGGACAAAGGGCTAGTATCCAAAGTCTATAAAGAGCTCAACAAACTCCACACCCAAAAAACAAATAGTCCAGTGAAGAAATGTGCAGAAAACATGAATAGACACTTCTCTAAAGAAGACATCCAGATGGCCAACAGGCACATGAAAAGATGCTCAACGTCACTCCTCATCAGGGAAATACAAATCAAAACCACACTGAGATATCACCTCATGCCAGTCAGAGTGGCTAAAATGAACAAATCAGGAGACTATAGATGCTGGAGAGGATGTGGAGAAACGGGATCCCTCTTGCACTGTTGATGGGAAAGCGAACTGGTGCAGCCACTCTGGAAAACAGTGTGGAGCTTCCTCAAAAAATTAAAAATAGACCTACCCTATGACCCAGCAATAGCACCGCTAGGAATTTGCCCAAGGGAAACAGGAGTGCTTATGCATAGGGGCACTTGTACCCCAATGTTTATAGCAGCACTTTCAACAATAGCCAAATTATGGAAAAAGCCTAAATGTCCAATGGAATACCACTTGGCAATGAGAAAGAATGAAATATGGCTTTTTGTAGCAATGTGGATGGAACTGGAGAGTGTTATGCTAAGTGAAATAAGCCACACAGAGAAAGACAGACACCATATGTTTTCACTCTTATGTGGATCCTGAGAAACTTAACAGAAACCCATGGGGGAGGGGAAGGAAAAAAAAAAGGTTAGAGAGGGAGGGACCCAAAACATAAGAGACTCTTAAAACCTGAGAATAAAATGAGGGTTGATGGGGGGTGGGAGGGAGGGGAAAGTGGGTGATGGACATTGAGGAGGGCACCTGTTGGGATGAGCACTGGGTGTTGTATGGAAACCAAGTTGACAATAAATTTCATATTAAAAAAAAAATATTGCCAGGATCAGTTTCTACTGAGCCTGTCAGGTTATAGTAAGAGCTTTTTTTTTTCCTTCATGTTATTTGAATCCATTACAAGGTTTCAAGAAAGAAGGAATGTGATATAACATAGGTTTTAAGAAGAATTAGCAAGTGAAAGCTGAATTATCAACTGGGGGGTCAAGATTAGAAGCATAAGGTAAATAAGATGTTGCAGTTTAGGCAAAAGTCAGCGATCGCTTGGCCTTTACTCATAGTGTTGAAGCTAGTGGGAAGCTGATGGATGCGGGATCTCCTGATGGATTTATGTAAATGTGGGAAAAAGAAAAAGGTAAAGAGTTATTACAAGATCCGTTCATTTGGGGGCTTAAGCAACAAAGTGAATGGTAGTGCTATTTTCTGAGATAAATAGAAGATGGAAAGAATACCAGTAGTTTTGTTTAAGATATATAAATTTGAGGCGCTTTCAGTTAACTGGTGGAGTTATGGAGATTTCTACTGTCCTAATGAATGTAAGTTGCATTCAAAAAAGACACTATAATTAAAATACAGCAGGAAAGCTATCTTACTGGTAAAACTTGTTTGATTTTTTTTAAACAAGTATAAAGTAATTTAGTAGAAAGGATGTTGGCAGTAATTTATTAAGAGCAGATTTGCAATTATGCTAGTGTATTAAATGCAGTCACCCTTATAGTCATGTGCAATTGACCGATATAATGTGCTGCTTGCTAGGTCATTCAATTTAAGAGGGTTATAACAGCTAATCTTTTTAGCAATCAAAAAGATTCTATAACAAATAAACACTTAGAAAGGGGGTGAATTTTAACTAGTGAAAGCAAGTGTGGATATTTTTTTCTCAACCTGGAAATAAGACCTAACTTCTTCTTCCTATATAAATAATTTACAATGTGGAATTTTAATTTGGGGTGTTAGAGATAATTCTCTCTCACCTCTCTCTCCTATCCTCTATCTATCTATCTATCTATCTATTATCTATCTGCCTATCTATCATCTATCTCTATCATCTATCTATCTATCTATCTATCTATCTATCTATCATCTATCTATCTATCATTTATCACCTGTTGTCACTCCATTTCATCCAGTCAGAAAAAGTGGTCCCTTTTCTCATGTTCAAAGCAGATCCCTCGACTTGTGCTTTTGAAAAAATTTCTGATTTTACTCCTGTATGCGTAAAATAGGTCATGATTCATCAGTCCTTATCTTCTTGTGTCTTTAACTCTTCTCTCTTTCCTCTTCACTACTTTTACACGTGCAACAGAGTTTGTCTTTGCAACTTTAAAAATAAAACTTCATTGTCTCTGCAATACTTGTTTCATTTTTCCACCGCTAAAATTCTTGCTAAAAAGATAATTCTTGCTGCTTTTACTTCAAAATAGGATATTTCACATTTCAGTCACTTCTTTCCCTTCTGCCATCAAGTTTCTGCCTCTACCAGTTTACTGAAAGTCCTCTCTAAACGGTTACTCTGGCCTGCTAAATTCCAGCAGATTATTTTTGTCTTTCATATTACTTGAATTTGTTTAACATTTAACTCTTTTTGATCATCATTCTTGGCTTTTCTCCTTTCTTGGGTTCTAAGATCCCAATAAGTTTAAAATTCTAGTTTTTTTTACATCTAAATATTCTTATTCATGTTTGCATTTTTCTGCTTTTGATGCCACGTAAGGTTAATATTCACCAAGGTTCCATGTGCAATTTTCTCTGCTCATCACTTCTCTTTCCTTTCTCTTTCTCTCTCTGTTCCTCCACCTCTCCCCTTTAAATTTTTATCAGAATGATCATCTATCCCTATTGGGACACAACTTCGGCTGTTGACCACTGTATCTAGTCTAATGCAATAGAGCAAATGTTCCTTGAGGGAGGCTTGTTCACTGCTGCATCTCCAGAACACTCCCTGCTGCATAATAGGTGCTCAATAAATGTTTATTAAACCAATCTAGAGTTCATGTGCAAATTTGTTCTGTAAACTCTGGGCTTGTATATTTAAGAGTATAGGGGATATCTGTAAAAAGATAACCTCAAAAGACCTCATACACAACATAAACTAAAGGATATCTTTATTTTCCCCAAAATATTTACCATTATTTACCCAGTCATCCAAATTCTATTTAAGGATATATTTTAAGTAGCCACCTCTCCATTAAACTTGCATCAAGTCCTATAAATTCTACTCCCTTAAACTCTAATTCCCCCTCTGTACTTTCATGACTTCCGCTATAGCTTACACACACATCAGCTCTCGCCAATACTACGGGTGGTCTCTTCGCCAATACCACCTCCTTTTCCAATTCACACTTTACATTGCAGACAAAAGCTCTATGTGAAATACAAACTTAACGATTCTTCTCCTGAATAAAACTATTTGCTGACATTCATTGCTCAGGACAGATTCTAGATGCGTTGCTACCATATACAGGATTTCCCAGGAACTGCCACTCGCTTAGAGCTAACTTCTTCAGATTTTACAATATTTTGCCTTTCTCCTGTTGCTTTACAACCTATGCTTTGGGAAAACCAAACTAATTTACATTCATAAATAAAAATCAGACTCTTATAAACCAAGGTTTTTTTTTTTTTTTGTAACTCAAGATATACACTTCCACAGTTATGTTCTTTCCCTATGGCCAACCTTGCCAATTTAGATAACCCCTTCTTATTTTTAAGACGCAGCTCAAGTGCCCTTTTCTCTGAGAAGAATTTCTGAGGCTCTGTTCACAGATGGAACTAGATGCTTCTACTTTGTTTGTCTATATCAATCTTATTTTCTTCTATTATTTATGTGGTTATTTATCTCCTGATCATCGACTGTAAACCCCCTAGGAGTGTTCTTACTTCATTAGTAACTTTCATAGTGTTCAGAACAAAAATAGAGCCTTAATATAGATCATGAGTTATATAGATTTCCAAATGGAGCTTGTTTTTTTTTTTTAATATCCATCTTCGCTTTCTTAGTCTAGACAAACAATTTCAGAGTGGAAAAATCTCTGTAGACCACACACTACATTATAGATACACTTTTTTTCTTATTCTAAGCATAGACTCAAGTTGCAGTTTATGAAAATGGCACTTTTCTAAAGTTCATTTGTCTTCAGTCTTTCAGGATATTTCAGAGAGATTACTCCTGCCTTCATCAAAATCTATGTTCCAGAAATGGCTTTGTGACTTGGGATGGAAAAGAGATTTATTTTGGGAAGGAGTAAGAATTAAGAATATCTTCAGACTAAGGGCACCTGGGTGGCTCAGTCAGTTAAGCGTCAGACTTTTGATTTTGGCTCAGGTCATGATCTCATTGTTTTGTGGGTTCGAGCCCTGTATTGGGGTCCACGCTGGCAGCATGGGGCCTGCTTGGGACTATCTGTCTCCCTCTCTCTCTGCCCCTCCCCCACTCATTCTCTCTCTGTCTCTCTCTTTCTGTCTCTCTCTCTCTCTCCCCCTCTCTTTCACTCTCAAAGTAAACTTAAAAAAAAAGAATATCTTGAGACTAAAGGTTGGTTTCATAATTAAGATTAAGGTAAGGTCATCTGATTTGGAGAACAAATCTTACTGTAAGGGCAGCATACAGGGTGATTTCTGAAGGGGGAATAAAAGCATGCATACACACACACACACACACACACACACACACACTGACATTCATAAGTCCTTTGAAAATGTGGACAAACAGAAACTAAAAATCTAAATTTAAATTATATTTCTGGAGAAACTCCAGGGAATGCTCATGAGAAATCAGGTTAGTTATATTATCCTTTTAGTGAGACAAAAGGAAATATTATTTTTGGAGACTACTCCTCTAAGATAGTGAAAGTTTACCGAGAAATGTTAAGTTAATTTCTGATAATTAAGTATTAGATACTATTAAAGAATTGCGTATTAGAACAACTTTTGCAATTATTATCAAAGAGTGGCCTAGAGAGTCTGAATGCTAGAGGGTCACAGCTATTGTTGCTGATTACTTCAAAACTGATAATCCGCCTGTCATAAATATGGTTGTATTTATTATTTACAAGGTCAGGATAAGAGGCAAAAGTAATTCTCTCTTGTTTTCATTCTGCAATATAGTTCAATGCTTGTATAGTTTTAGTTTATTTTTTAGATGGATAAGTAATAACTATCAAAAGATCATTTGTTAATATTGAAAAGCATATTCACCTAGTTAAAAAAGGGTAAGGATTGCAACGTACTAAAATTTAAGCATTATTGAAATTATTAGGAAACATAACATAAATATTAATTAACCATTGGCATTTGGGAAAAAATATTTGTGGAAAGATTAATTTCCATTCAAAGTCAGAAAATAATGTGCTTCACTCTTCAAAGTGTATTAATGTAATTCAAAGGCCTAAGTATTTTTTTATTTTTTATTCATTTTATTTTATTTTTTTTAAATGTTTATTTTTGAGGGGGGAAGGAGAGGGGCAGAGAGAGAGGAAGACAGAGGATCCGAAGCAGGCTCTATGTTGAAAGCCGAACTTGAACTCATGAACCGTGAGATCATGACCTGAGCCAAAGCAGGTCGCTCAACAGCCTGAGCCACCCAGGCACCCCCTAAGTATTGTTTAAATAAGCAGAATACTTATGGGTTCAGTAGACACATGCAATACATTTTTTTTCCTAATTTTAAGAACATATGATTTTTCAAATAAAAATCTTTGTTGCAGTGGGATTTTCTTATTAACACACTTGTATTAGGTTTCTGATTCTTCAAATGTTTAAATTATTTTGTTTTCCATTTCAGAAGCCACTCTTGATATCTCAAGCTTGTTCTACTCTTGTTACTGCAATCAGAGCAAAGAAAAACTCTGAAGTACACATTTTCTTTGTCACACTTCAGTGCAATCCTCTCTCAGAAACATGCCAAGCTCTCTCTCTCTCTCTCTTTCCCTCCCTCGCTCCCTCCCACTCCCTTGGCTCCCTCACTCCTTCACTCTCTCAGGTCTTGTTTGTTTTTCTTTCTAGAATCCAAGCGGGCATTTTCCTCCCCACTGACTCAGTCTCGGGATGACCCCAGGAGAGATGTTCCCTCAGAGCTGCAAATTTGTGGAGCCATTTCTCCGCTGTCGTTTTCCAACTCTCAGTTAGAGATCAATTCTGTCTTCCTGTTAGTTTTTCCCATGTGGCCCATAGACTTTGGTTTCATACTAAATAAATCCAGTTTAGCATCAGTGCGGTCTCACATCTAGTAGAGTGTCTTCCCTGAGAAGGGCGAGCGGTCAGTGTCATGGCTGAGAACATCAGCATCTCTCTATGCAGCACCCACCTTGACAACCAGGGTTCCCTCTCCTCCGTCTCAGTGACTGCCTCACACTCCTTAACGAGTTCTTGTACACACCTAGGTTTCTAGCGTATTGGCATTCCCTTTCCAGGCTTTTCAACTGGGCAGGACTACAGCATCCGCATTCATGATGTTATTTTTTATGTGGTTCCTTTTAAGTTTCCTAGTAGATTAAAATAATAAAACAAAAAATATTATGAAGGTAGGCCTCTAGAGCACACATTTAGGTCTCAATTATCCAAGGCAATAGCTTATGGAAACACAATATGAATAGATCTAATCCACAAATAAGCTCCAGCTCTTTGATTTAAAACAGCAATTGATTATCATTAGTAGATTTCAGTTTCATCAAGAGATGCACAAGAATTATCTGGATAATTAAGTTCGTCTGAATAATATTTATTCAGTCTCGGGCTCTGTGTATGGTGTATTTTTTTTATCATTATTTTGGATATTAAGCCTCAAAACAGCATTGTGTTAGTATCTATAATTGG
Organism: Prionailurus bengalensis; assembly: GCF_016509475.1. Lineage (NCBI taxonomy): Eukaryota > Metazoa > Chordata > Mammalia > Carnivora > Felidae > Prionailurus > Prionailurus bengalensis. Next base: position 169,794,199 of record NC_057344.1, on the reverse strand, counting down.
AAGTGGAAATGGTATCATGGATACGGGGCTTTGAACTACTTACATAGAAATGTGAACAGATAAATTCACGGGCAGCAGACTAACATTTGCACCCTGGGGGAGGAGGGCAGGTGCTGGAGGAGGCCGTTGTGCCCACGGCGCCTGGAACGGGGAAAGAGAACAATGGTGATTTTACTGTACTCTTTCCCACCAGCATGGAGAACAAGTGTATCCAGGTTTACACCACAGGCACCCTAGACGGCCTTTCTTCTCTTCTTTAAATCAAATTGCAAATTACATGATTTGTTAAAGGTATTTCTTTCAGGGGCGCCTGGGTGGCTCAGTGGGTTGAGTGTCGGACTTCCGCTCAGGTCGTGATCTCACGGTTGGAGGGTTTGAGCCCAGCGCCGGGCTCTGTGCGGACTGCTCAGAGTCTGGAACCTTCTTCTTATTCTGTCTGTTGTCTCTCTTTCTGTCCTTCCTCTGCACACACTCTGTCTGTCTGTCTCTCTCTCACAAATAAATAAATAAATAAATAAATAAATATTAAAAAAAAAGAAAAAGAAAATAAAGGTATTTCTTTCACTTTAAAACAATTTGCCTTTCTGGAGCACCTGGGTGGTTCAGTTGGTTAAGGGTTGGGCTCTTGACTTAGGCTTAGGCTCAGGTCATGATCTCACCTTTGGGGAGCTAGAGCCCCGAATCAAGCTCTACACTGGCAGTGTGGAGCCTGCTTGGGATTCTATCTCCCTCTTTGTCTCTTTCCTGTTCATGTGCTCTATCTCTCTCTCAAAATAAATAAATAAACTTTCAAAAAATAAAATAAAATAATTTGCCTTTGTATGGAAGGGGAGAAAAATTAAGTTGTACACTAAACAGTTGTTTGAGGTTTCACAAGGCAAGATATAGTATAACAATCTCTTGTAGATAAAAAAGAGATATTTACATGTGGAGCTCTTGAACCATCTTAACAATGGCAATACTGGATTATGGATTTCAAACTTTGGTGTATTGATCAAACAATTAATTGATTCCTTTGGCTTTGATTTCCAATTTTGTGATATACATAGTTGAGTAAAGTTTGAGGTATTCTTTTTTTTAAACTATTTTTCTTACACTAATGGAGAAAAATATATTCAAGAAGCCAGAAAGTAGACAAAGATTTTTATAAATATTTCCATACCATCAGATATATCATCACTCAAGATTATCTATTGGAAACAAAATTACCTCTGTCAAATTCCTTTAATCTAGTATTTAAAGATGTTTTTTCCTGTTAGAAAACCAATATGCTTTACTATGGAAAATTTTAAAAATACAAAAAAGAGAAAATAATAAATGATTATCACCATTGTCCTCTATTAAAAATGCTTTGATTGCTTCCGAATATACATGCAGAAATATGTAACATGGAAGAAAAAATGAAATTTAAAAAAAACTGGTTATGTAACTGCTCTGAGAGGGGAAAATGTCTTTTAAAAAATATCAAAAAAATATTGATGATGGGTTTTTGAATTATATAATGTGAGTGCAAACCCAGATCATTGATCTTACTGCCTTTGTACCTTTGGAAACATTAACAAATCTTTTGGCCTCATTTGTAAAATGCACAAACTATTATTTTCTGTTCCTTAGAGTTGATTTTAATTTAAAGGAGATGGGGCGCCTGGGTGGCGCAGTCGGTTAAGCGTCCGACTTCAGCCATGTCACGATCTCGCGGTCCGTGAGTTCGAGCCCCGCGTCAGGCTCTGGGCTGATGGCTCAGAGTCTGGAGCCTGTTTCCGATTCTGTGTCTCCCTCTCTCTCTGCCCCTCCCCTGTTCATGCTCTGTCTCTCTCTGTCCCCAAAATAAATAAATGTTGAAAAAAAATTTTTTTTAAAAATTAAAAAAAAATAAATAAAGGAGGTAAAGTCTTTGAGCCAGTATCTGGCTGATAATAAAATTTCAATATACATTACTCATCATCATCATCATTGGCTTCATTCATTGGAGGTACTTTGGGCTGTGAAAAAGTTCCCAAGGCATGAATAAGATGGGCTAGGATAAGACAAAGATTGTAAAGTAAGCGAGGCTTAAAGATCTGTTCAAAAAGGAGAGGATGTAGAACTCAGTGATGAGAGAATAAGGAGGGAGAGAAAAGGAGTAACAATATGGTGGAAATTGCCCAAGCTGTGGAGAAAATATGGCAGGTTAGTGATTTCCTTTTTTTTTTTTTTTTTATGTTTATTTATTTATTTATTTATTTTTCCAATATATGAAATTTATTGTCAAATTGGTTTCCATACAACACCCAGTGTTCATCCCAAAAGGTGCCCTCCTCAATACCCATCCCTCACCCTCCCCTCCCTCCCACCCCCCATCAACCCTCAGTTTGTTCTCAGTTTTTAAGAGTCTCTTATGCTTTGGCTCTCTCCACTTTTTTTTTTTTTTCCTTCCCCTCCCCCATGGGTTTCTGTTAAGTTTCTCAGGATCCACATACGAGTGAAACCATATGGTATCTGTCTTTCTCTGTATGGCTTATTTCACTTAACATCACACTCTCCAGTTCCATCCACGTTGCTACAAAGGGCCATATTTCGTTCTTTCTCATTGACATGTAGTACTCCATTGTGTATATAAACCACAATTTCTTTATCCATTCATCAGTTGATGGACATTTAGGCTCTTTCCATAATTTGGCTATTGTTGAGAGTGCTGCTATAGACATTGGGGTACATGTGCCCCTATGCATCAGTACTCCTGTATCCCCTGGGTAAATTCCTAGCAGTGCTATTGCTGGGTCATAGGGTAGGTCTATTTTTAATTTTCTGAGGAAGCTCCACACTGTTTTCCAGAGTGGCTGCACCAGTTTGCATTCCCACCAACAGTGCAAGAGGGTTCCCGTTTCTCCACATCCTTGCCAGCATCTATAGTCTCCTGATTTCTTCATTTTGGCCACTCTGACTGGCGTGAGGTGATATCTGAGTGTGGTTTTGATTTGTATTTCCCTGATAAGGAGCGACGTTGAGCATCTTTTCATGTGCCTGTTGGCCATCTGGATGTCTTCTTTAGAGAAGTGTCTATTCATGTTTTCTGCCCATTTCTTCACTGGGTTATTTGTTTTTCGGGTGTGGAGTTTGGTGAGCTTTTTATAGATTTTGGATACTAGCCCTTTGTCCAATATGTCATTTGCAAATATCTTTTCCCATTCTATGTGTATTTTTGAGAGAGATAGAGAGACAGAATGAGAGCAGGGGAGGGACAGAGAGGGAGAGAGAGAGAGAGAGATAGACATGGAATCCGAAGCAGGCTCCAGGCTCTGAGCTGTCAGCACATAGCCCAGTGCAGGGCTTGAACTTACAAACCAGGAGATCATGACCTGAGACAAAATTGTACGCTAAACTGACTGAGCCATCCAGGCATCCCTACAGACTTCATTTTATGGCAATGACCAAAGTAGTTTGTAGTCAGGCATGATCTATGTGCAGTTTTAATTTCTGTGCCATACAGCAATGCAGGCACCTCCCACTGCTCCTGAACCATGAATAAAACTTGCTACATAGAAATTGAATATGTGAGAATATTTTGAGAAGTTAAGGAAAACATTCTCTGCTTCATGAAGGTCTAAAGAAAGGAGGTGCCTTACAAGGAATTAGTGTGATTGGGTATTCATCAGAAGTAGAAAATCACAACAGGATATAAACCTTTAGAGATAAACGGAAGTTTAAATGAACTGTGTTTTGCAAATGCATATAAAATACGATATTGTATGTTGTTTACATTTTTATGTAAATGACCACAAACCAACAAAATGAAGAAATGCACATATGTTTATTTTTCAGGCAAAACTTAAAATTGGTATCCTAACATAAATACTGTTTGTAACCTACTTTTTAACTTATTATATCATGCATATCTTTCCACATCCCTAAATATTTTTACAGTATCATTTTTAAGGACTATGAAAAGATAATTTTTTAAAGGTTAAAATTTAAAAAAATATGACTTTTGTACAAATAATACAAAATTCAAAACACAAAGCATAACCTTTTATATTGTAAGTAAAGGCATTAACTTACTTTCTTAAAGTAAGCAATCAAGAACTTCAAAATTTATCAAACTTTGTGAAAATTTAACACATTGCATGGCTTCTTTTCAGGCTTAGGTATGATGGACGGGGACAGATCAAATTCCATGTGGAAGTTTATCCTTAATTTTGCTTCTTTATATTCTAGAACTATTGACACTGTAGGACCGTCATACTTGTTCAGTTGGTTAATAAGGTTAAAACTATTTCATTAATAATAATGTTATATGTATAAACACTTAAAATGAATATTACTCTTTTCTGATGAATAAATAAATATACTAAAGTTTCTCAGTTTTAATTTCCAATATAATAAACAATGATTATAATCCTCATTTTAAAAAACAACAACTTTTTGAGATCCTTACTAAATTTTAAGAGCGTAAGGAGCTCTGAAGACAATAAAAGTACCATAAAGATCATTAGGATTTCTGCCTCAAGGCAAAATGCATATGATTGTGTTTCTTTGTTCCTATTGCTCCTAGAATAGTCTCAGGCACTCGTATTTATACTCTCTGTAGCATTTAGCACATTACCAATTACTTGCTATATAATTACTATAAATTCAAGACAAACTCTTAACAAAATTTTTTTTTTAGTGTTTATTTTTTTTGAGAGACAGACAGAGACAGAGCATGAGCAGGAGAGGGACAGAGAGAGAGGGAGACACAGAATCCGAAGCAGGCTCCAGCTTCTGAGCTGTCCGCACAGAGCCCAATGCGGGGCTCGAACCCACAAGCCATGAGATCATAACCTGAGCTGAAGTGGGATGCTTAACTGACTGAACCACCCAGGCACCCACAAACACTTTATTATCTAACACAAATAGAATATAGAGACAAAGGAAGAGTGAGGAAAAATTTTTTGCTCATCAGAGAAGAACAAAAATCACATGATGATGTAAAAAATTATTACTTAGAAAGTGATTTGAAGCATGACTGGATTAGAAAATATAATGAGTTAATCAGCACATATAATGTGGATCAGTTGATAAAGCATCCCACTTCAGCTCAGGTCATGATCTCATGGTTTGTGAGTTCAAGCCCCTCATCAGGCTCCCAGGCTGACCACTGACCATGCGGAGCCTGCTTCAGATTCTCTCTCTTTCTCTCTCTGTCCCTTCCCCTGCTTGTATGCTCTCTCAGAATAAATAAATAAACTTATAAAAAGAAGAAATGTAATGACTTAATAAATAGGAAAACTTCTATTTTAACCATTAGGTCACTACAGATAAACTAAGCATTAACAAATGAATTTCCTTTTGAGACTAAACTTACTCCCAAATACACCCAACTCTCTACCTTGGGTTCCTGTAAAGGACAGGAGAACTTGCTGAAGAGTAAAGGACAAATTCAGACACCACAGCTCATATAGTGACACGGTCATTAGAGACCAAAAGTCTTCATTCAGCCCGAAGATTGAAAATATAATTACTCCATTCACAAATATGACTAATATAACAAATAAACCACCTATTATGTGCCACAGGCTATACTAGTGGCTGAGGATAAGAAGTGCATAAGACAGGAAAAATTCCTTTTCCTCTGAACTTTATATTCACCAGAAAAGAACACACAAGTGATTGCTAATGTGCAAAATGTTACAGAGAGGAAGTCACAGAGTTCCAAGGAGAACTTGGAGAGGCAGATATAACAGAGATGTTGGTTGGGTAAGCCAAAAACTAGATGATAAGTAAGAAAGGTGAGGCGATGGAAAGGGGGAGAAAGTTCACGGAGCATAAAAAGGTTAGGTGTCTGACTTACGTGAAATCTAGAACGTGACTTTCACTAGTACTGCAAAGTCACCGCCTGATGTATGCGAGGGTCTGATTTTTTTTCCCCATCAGAATGTAAGCTCAAAGAGGATACGGTATTTGTCTGTACTGCTCAGCGCCGCATCCCCAGGTCTAGAAGGGTGTTTGGCATAACATGGGTGCTTAACATACAAATGCTGGGTGAATAAACAGGTGGATGGTTGTTGGAACAAGTGTATTTTACACTTTTCTAACTGAATTATCAGAGGAATCGGTACTACACCAAACGGTTCTAAGACAATAGTGGCAAAAGGTGGTAACAAGTGGTAGTAAAATAACAGTGTATCTAATGCTCTTCCTCTTTCTAATTCAGTTAACTTTTATAGGAAATTTTCTTTGACATCGGTTCTTCACAGCTCTCCTTCCTGTCTACTCATCAGTTAGCTGGTCTTCCTCCAGACTCCCTATCCCTGGACCCCCATGTCATCTGGTGGTTCCCTCTGCTGTAACTGTGTCTTAAGTGTGTTTCTAAATTCACTGATGGGCTTTCTGTCCTCTCCCTTAATTGGAGCTATTCATGGATATAAAGACACCTGTTTGTCTTTAAGCCACTGAGCTCTGAAATATGCCAGGGAAATATTCAGTGTTGAATAAACGTTTGATGAGTGAATTAGTGATTGACAATTGGTTCTGAAACGGACTTTTTTTTTTTTTGAGAGACACAGAAAGAGACAGAGCATGAGTGGGGAAGGAGCAGAGAGAGAGGGAGACACAGAATCCAAAACAGGCTCCAGGCTCTGAGCTGTCAACACAGAGCCCGACGCAGGGCTCGAATTCACAAACCGTGAGATCATGACCTGAGCCGCAGCCGGACGCTCAACCGACTGAGCCACCCAGGAGCTCCTGAAACTGACTTTCTGCCTTTGTCTTTGTTCACATTGAACTTAGCTGAAGTGTTATTTAAAGATATTTTTTTTAAATCCTTTTTTTTATTGATTTCAAAAGTTTACTGCCATCTGAGATTCCCGTCCACTCTGCCTACTCTTGCTAACCTCTTTGATTTTTAAAAACAGATTTTATTTTGAAATTTTTTGTTTTTGTTTTTGTTTTAAATAATGTTTTATCCCAACTAAATCAAACTTAAAAAGTCCTGACCTTGTGAAATATTTATACTACAGGGTGAAATGAGATCTTTGTAGCATCAATAACCAATACGCCAGCTGACCTAACAGGACATTATTTCATTGCTTTTTTATTTACGCAATCAGTCAATAATTTCCACAGTGAAAGGGCTTTCTCTGCCTACATTACATCTTCTTTCTTTCTTTACTGACCTTTTGCTCCATCACTGTATTTATTCTTAATAGGTTCATACTCTTCTCGCTTATGAAAGTCATTCTGTGTATTGAGTGGCACAATACTTTTTCTTTGAGCCATTCCTATCATACCGCACGATACAATTAAAAGAAAATTATTTTATGCCTATAATTGCATTCTATTCTAGAATGAAAGGTGATTATAAAGAGGGCTATAATAGTTATTGAAAGTGGTAATTTGTTGTTAACTTGATTTATCTCCTGACTCTCCTTTGTTGTGCTGAAAAGTTGAAATAGCTTGTACTTTTTATTTTAATATTTTTAAAATTTATTTTATGGCTCAAAGATTCGATAGAAACTCCTGGTGCAAACTATAGAATAAGGCTTGCTTTATTAGGAGAATAGGATCCTAGTAAAGGATATTAGATAGATTGCAGAATCTCTGGAAGAGTCAGAGAGTCAGGCTCCTAAATTATGCAGCCAGAATCCCCACACGCCCTCTGAGAATGTTCCAGCAAGAATGCTATAGCTTCTACTGATGGTACCGACTCTGGGGCCACGGCTGTAGTTTACACAGGTGGAGCTCGACACCTCATGTACATCTGTCTGTACGAAGCTACTTGTCCACGTTGCCACCTTCACTAAAAGAAGGGGTTCTTCACGTATCCACTTCTTCACATCACCTCCACGTTTGTGCCCAAGCTTGTTTGTGCTGGTGCAGTCAAGACGGCTGAAAAAGACAATTCTCCAGTTTCCACCGTAAAAAGATGAGCACACAGTGTAAAAGATGGTCAGAGAATAGGCAAGGTGTTCAAAGACGTTAAGTGGTCACCCATGTCCATGGCAGCCACTCCTTACCTTCCTCACATCATCACATACCTTCTGCCACACTTAGACTTCCAAATTGCATCATGGTCTCACCTGGATGCCCACATGGGTAGGCAACCATCCTTTCATTCAAAAGTGAACATACCTACCTACTCTTTCCCCCAAGCTGCACATAGCAGTATCTAATGGCAAACTGTAATCCCTTCTAGTTTTGGTGTTGCTATTTCCATCACAATCGTATCTTGATAATTTGTGAACTATTTGCCACCATTGCTATACAACGTATAAAATGGTAGGACACAGTAGGGCCAAAAAGAAAGGGAAAATCAAGTCAAGTATGTAAATATAGATATTTAAATGTCACAGCCAGAAAAGGAGTTAAGAAGACATTATACTTCCTGTTTCTGCTGCCAACTGTGAGGCCATACAGAGATTTCATCACCTCAGTAACCATGCAGCGTCTCTCTCCTCCTCATCTAGTGCCTCAGCTGGTCATCATGTTTTACCTGGGGGGAAGTTTGAGTTTTCATTCTAGAGTTGTCTTAACCCAGATGGCTCTTCCTAAATGAAGTTGTTAAAGTAATCCAGGTGCTTGGGGCGCCTGGGTGGCTCAGTCGGTTAAGCGTCTGACTTCAGCTCAGGTCATGATCTCGCTGTCCGTGAGTTAGAGCCCCGCGTCGGGCTCTGGGGTGATGGCTCAGAGCCTGGAGCCTGCTTCCGATTCTGTGTCTCCCTCTCTCTCTGCCCCTCCCCATTCATGCTCCGTCTCTCTCTGTCTCAAAAATAAATAAAAGTTTAAAAAAATTAAAAAAAAAGTAATCCAGGTGCTTGAACCATTGGATGTGACAGTATTGTCAGCTGCCTCAGAGGAGCCCCTATCTTGCTGACGCATTCTTCTCTAAGCTTAGAGGGTAAAATCAAAGTTTGTAGTAACAAATAAGTGAAGTTACGGTAAAAAACTTTGCCAGTAGGCTGAGAGGAAGAATAGTGAGAGTGGCCACTTTCACTTCCACCCCTTGGATTCTAGAATCATGAATTTTGAGAACGGGAGAAGAACTATATCATGGGCTGCTGGGATAGAACACATCGCACATACTATTTACAGAATCTCAACTTCACAAGATGCCCACCAGCTGGTGCTCCCTTCAGTGACTCTTTCTACTCTTCTATAGGTATTACCCCAATGGAACAGTAGAAAAATTCACTGAAGGGTGCGTTAGCTGGTGGACATCTTGTGGGAAAGTTGCCTCTTGATAATGATAATGGGATATGTGAGAAGTGAAGTGAATCCTATAAAAAGCAGCTCATTGTCTTAATTCTATTTTTTGTGTGTAAATGAGTTCCTTAGTCTGAATGGGTTGCAAAGACTATGCCAACCTGGATTATGTTAATGGTAGAAAATAAAATTCTGCTTCTTATGGATGTTACAAGGATTAAATACAATAAAACAAATGAAGGAACAAGCATGGTAACTCACACATTGCAAGTGCTAAATATATGTTACTTATTTTTGATGTCGTGGGGAGGGAGGGAAGTAAGATGAAAAGAGAGAGAAGGAAGAAGGAAGAGGAGGGGAAGAATGAGAAGAAGTCTTATGTATGTAACAGAAAAGGAAAGAGAAGTGTTGGACCTTCAGCAAATAGGTCAAGGGTTATGCAAGGAAGGGTATCTTTAAAATTTGAGTCCAACAGAGTCTTCAGATTCTTTCAACATCAAAAAGTTATTAATTAGAAACAGAAAGGGAGGCAAACCATAACAGACTCTTAAATACAGAGAACAATCTGAGGGTTGATGGGTGGGGGAGATGGGAAAATGGGTGATGGGCGTTGAGGAGGGCACTTGCTGGGATGAGCACTGGGTGTTGTATGCAAGCGATGAATCATGGGAATCTACTCCCAAAGCCAAGAGCACATTGTATATACTGTATGTTAGCTAACTTGACAATCGATTACATTAAAAAATAGATTACATGAAATAACTAATGCATAGAAAACAAGGCTGTAAAAGTAATAGGAGACATAGCCGAGAAGTGAAGTTCTAACATTCTTTTCTAATTTTCTAGGTGCTAGAAAATATTTGTAGGTCTAAGTGCTGGACAAGTATGTGGGAAGTACTGAAAAGATATATGGAAAGCTCTTGGAGTGTGGTGTCATTGGTATGTCTGTTGGAGCAGACCACTGTAGTTTGGGAGTCAATTAGCGAAGTGAGATAAATCTAACCAACTTAGACTAACAGATATACTCATCTGAATGCTTGGAGTAGATGTGAAAATGCTTGCCCTCTATGGTTTAACGTTACAGAACCTCCCCAATCCAGATCTAAATCTCACATACAGACCTAGACGACCGAATTAATGAATCCTTCAAGTAATATGTCATTCAATTCAAGAGACGTAGCATTTAACAATTAGCTTAGCAGGTAGTGTTTTTATTAATTCTTTAATTTTTTAAATCTATTTAAAGTGATATATATATATATTAATAATTATTAGCATATAACCACTCTAAATAAGTGTAATTCCAGCCTTTCCAGTCATATTATATGTAAGTATAATGAACAAAATTAATTTAAATAATATATTCAAATGAAGTTGAAAAATACGGTAAACAGTACTTAAAATAAGAAGTTAATAGCAAATAGTGTTTTCTTTTATAATTCTTTGTTCCCCCTTGAGAAATCCTGAAGCCCTGAAATATCATTCTAAAGCATTAATATAATGGTGTATTGTTGATTTTGTGAATGGGCCATCCACATCCCTAATTGACCAAAAGTGTAAGATAATGAAGGCAAGAGCCCTGTTAACTTCTGGTGTCAGTGAGCCACTACCTGTGAAGGAGGGAACCGGTAGCTTCAGTTTGCTAAAGATCATAATAATAGCAGTTCACAGTAAGTATTTAGTTCATGCTACATATTTTTACGTGCATTTTTACATGTATTATTGCATTGCATTTTTACATGTATTAATGCATTGCATACATTTTTACATGTATTATTGCATTGCATTCTAAACAATGCCCGAGGAGTTGGGGTACCACTACATTTACCAATTTACAGAATAGGGAACAGTCTGAGCAAGAAGTCACTTGCTCAAGAACATCTACTGGAGCCCACACGCTAAGCCGTGATGTACTACTTAGAGACCTCATAGGAATTGATCATATAAGAGCATGCTCACTCAGCTTTGGTAGCATAGTTTGAAAAGAATTTCGTATTCTCCATGGAAATTTTATGAAATTTATTTTTCAGTTATAACAAGTGCAGAGCTCTGGAAGGCAGCAGAATGCCATGACCTAGCATTGGTTTATACCCTGGGAAATAAGACCATCATTCCTGAGGTATCTGAGCTTCTTATTCTTGTCAGATATATGTAGTACGTGTCATATGCGGTTGGATCATAATATAGGCCATTGAAAAAGCTATATATTAAAAAAAAACCCACAGGTTGAAATATCAACGCATTTCATTAAGATTCCTGCATAGTGTCAGAGGGTCTGAGTAAAACTAATATGAAGTTCCAGAAGAGAATTTATTAAACTAAAAGTTTAAAAAGAAAGATTCTAGGATAGACAGATCCAGATCCTGGATTAAGTACTATTTAAGCTGTTTGAGCATTAAAAACCTACTTAAATTTTTGGGCGCCTGGGTGGCTCAGTCCAACTTCAGCTCAGGTCATGATTTCAGGGTCTGTGAGTTTGAGCCCCACCTCAGGCTCTGTGCTGACAGCTCAGAGCCTGGAGCTTGCTTCTAGTTCTGTGTCTCCCTCTCTCTGCCCCTCCCCTGCTTGGGCTCTCTCTCTCTCTCAAAAATAAACATTGAAAAAAAGTTAAAAAAAAAGCTACTTAAATTCTTGATGTCTAACTTTCCTCATCTGTTCAATGTAGATGACAATGCTGTTCTCTCCTATAGGGGGGCTTGAGGATGAAATGGATTGATACATTTAAAGCACTTTCTTTCACACGCTCTACGCAATTTTTGTTGCTATTCATGTAAATAATGTAGCCACTTAAGAAGATTCTAAGATTATAAGTGGGCTCAAAACAAAGCCATTTAAATTTTATTAAGTGGTATGAAGACAGAGCTCAGGGAAGTTTGAGAAAGAAGAAACCTAAATGAAGAAACGTGGTAGGTGAACAGAAAGGTAAGGTTGGTTTAAAAAAAAAAAAAAAGAAGAAGAAGAGGAAGAAGAATTTGATGGAGAAGAACACTGTGAGATACTTAGACATGAACCTGAGTGAAAACCCTCTTTATGACTTCATGTCATGCTGATATTCATGTTACGAGCTTCAGGCACATTGCCAGTGGGACTCAACCTGTAAATCATACTATTACTATGGCTATAGTCACACGGCTTCTCCTGCTGAATCTACAAGTTTACGATAGCTTATCTCTGCCCTTTACAGCACACTGTTAATGGGGTCAATTCTTCATGCCAGGCAATACTTTTAGGTCCTTTTAAAAGGATGTCAATCTATCCAAGTTTTATACTCATGGAAGTCTACAAAAATTTATAACTGTTCATCTCATACCCTAAACCTTCATAGCAACCCTACAAAGAAATTAAATGAAGGAAAGAGACTATTTGAGTTATGGAAAGACAGGAGGTTAAGGTCCATTCCTTGTCAAAATCACTGCCCATATGTAATGCATATTCCATCATGTCTGCTACAACAAAATGTTTAGAACATGATTTTATCAAAGAAATAATATTAGCGTTAAAAATCTACTAACTGTTGAATTTAGTCCCATTGACTTAAATGCCAGGTAACATTGCTACAACAAATACCTTCAGGAAAGACAAGATGATATAGACAAGATACTCATCTTTTTTTCTTTTTTTTTTTTGTCTTTTATTTTTCGATGATTGCAGCCATTATACTTTTGTTGACTGGGGACAGAGTTAGGTGGATAAACTGTCTACTCACCTGTCTTTCAGGGATTCTGATCTTGATATATTATTTCTCTAGGAGATTTTCTAGGGAAAGTAAGACATTAAAAAAAAAAACAAAACCCAAAAAATGAATCTGATAAATCTTCCCATTGTACTCTCTTGGAGGTAGGGTATAAAACAAACAAAAATACTACTACTAACATTTACAGAGTACTTGTGATGTACCAAGAACAGTCCTAAACATTGCACATATAGTAACTTCTTTGATCATCACAACAGTCTAATGAGATTGGTATTGGTTTTAACCTCACTTCTCAGATAAGGGAACAGAAGCAGCCAGAGGTTAAATCACTTGCCTTTGGAGATCTAGCTAATTAGCAGCAGAGCTAGAATTCAAACTCTGTCTCTTGAGTCCTAGAAGTCTTGCTTTTAGCCACCACATTTTACTGCCTCCAGAAAATCTCTGCCTTAATCCACTTAGCCTGCTGGATCCTTCATCATGACAATTTTCACAGGGCATTATTAAGTGGCTTACTGGTGAGCGTATTGAGGGCTGCATCCAAATCTTCCATCTTGGCTTCCAAGTGTCTTTCACAGTATCTGGTAGAAAGTACACATCAACTCAAGCTTCTAGGGTATAATCACTGATGTTCCTTCTGTATGAGAGAGACTTCCCTGAAGTTCAGTAGGGCTTATTTTATTTTATTCACGTATCTGCTCACATGCCGCCTCTTAGAGGGGCCTTCATTAACTTTGTATCAAACTGAAAATCAGCCCACAAAATTTCTTTCTTCTTACCTTGTTATACTGTTACATTTATTTCTTCATGGTGTTTTTCACCAAAATTCATTTCTATTGGTTGAATTCGTTAACTATCTGCCTCACTGCCTGTATTGTAAAACTTGTGACATATTTTGTTTTGTTCACTCCTGTGTCCCCTGTGACGAGAAAAAAGCATTTATCACATAGGAAGTGTTCAATACATCTTCATCAAATAGTTAATGAAGGAAGGATTGGACAGATGAAATGAATATCTGGAAGCATCACAGGGAACTCATAACTGGTTAATTCCAGGAAGGCAGCCTGGATAGATTAAAAATAAAGAGAAAATAAAACTTCTAGTAAAATTTCATATTACTAGAATTTTGTAAGAGTACTGACATTTTTATTAAAAATTTTTTTTTCTTTAATCTTTATTTTTGAGAGAGAGCGTGTGAGCAGGAGAGGAGCAGAGAGAGAGGGAGACACAGAATCTGAAGCAGGCTCCAGGCTCCGAGCTGTCAGCACAGAGCCTGACGCAGGGCTCGAACCCACGGACCTCGAGATCATGACCTGAGCCGAAGTCGGACGCTCAACCAACTGAGCCACCCAGGCGCCCCTGGACATTTTTATTTTTAAACAGAATTACTATTTTTAACTACTTTCTGCTTCAAATGAAAATTTTGTGAGGTCTATGTAAATAAAAAATATATATTTCTTAATTTTTTTAACGTTTATTTATTTTTGAAGAGACAGAGACAGAGTGCCAGCTGGGAAGGGGCAGAGAGAGAGAGAGAGAGAGAGAGAGAGAGAGGGAGGGAGGCACAGAATCTGAAGCAGGCTCCAGGCTCTGAGCTGTCAGCACGGAACCCAACACGAGGCTTGAACCCACGAACTGCGAGATCATGACCTGAGCTGAAGTTCGATGCTTAAGCAACTGAGCCACCCAGGTGCCCCCAAAATATGTATTTCTACTGATATATATTAAATGCTATTTACATTAAACTAAGTTGTTTACCCACAAGATCATTTATTTATTTTTATTTTTATTTTTTTCTATGTGTCTTTTTTGTGCCAATACCATACTGTCCACAAGATCATTTAAAGGTTATTTATTTTTTAAATAGTCTTGCCTGTCATAGATTGATGTTATAATACATAAACGTGAAGATTTTGTATTAAGTACATGAAGATTTTGTATTTTATTAAGTACACGAGTACTAACACATCAGCAATGCTGCTTCTATGTTGTTACTTTTCAAACATGCTTAGAAAATACATTTGGAAAAGCTGGACCAATTTTCTTTAAATTGTTTAATTGAAATATATTTGACACATAATATTGTGTACATTTAAGGTGTGCAATGTGTCTGATACATATGTAAATTATAATGCAATTATATAAAAATATAATACAATATAATTATCATTTCTTGTTTGTGGTGGGAATAATTAGTTAACTTTGATTATTTATTCAAGAGATGTTAAAGTAATTCCTATACAGGCAGATGCATGAAAACAATCTGCAGTTGGAGAAGAGTGGTACTTAAATATTCTTTGTGCATAGTAAAAATTGTGTTGACCTAATTCTAATTTGGTAATCTTAGGGACTCTTTTCAAAATGAAATACAATATGTAGACATTAACATCATCAAACATACAAAGCTTGGTTCTCCTTTATAAGTTTTAAATACGCGGTCTATTGTGTAATGTGCAGTGGGATAATAACGTAAAATTTAATTTCATACCAAATTGTATATGTACATATGTGCTAATTATGTATCCTATAACACTGCGCTTAGAACTAATGTGAGCTGAGAGCTATTATTTTCATCACAACCTGCAATTAAAGTCCTCCATACCCCTTACAAAATCAAAGTTCTATTCCTATGCTCTAATTCTTTTTTTCCCTCACTTTCATGACAAATCCATCTTCCAGTTGCCTTGGGCTGTAATATTCACTCAATTTTCCTTTCACATAAAAAAAGCTAGAATTAAAAATGTACACATATTTAATAATGTCAATGCATTCATTCCAAAGAGCTTTATTTGTACCAGCCAACTTTCATTACCAGGCCTGGAATGCACTCATTCATTCATTCATTCATTCACCCAATTATTCTTTTTCTTCTTCATGTATACATTCATCCATTACTCCATTCATTCAAAACACACTTATTGAACTTTTTCTGAGATGATGACATATTAATAGAAATTGAAATTATGTATTTATTTATTTTTTTTTAATTTTTTTTTCAACTTTTATTTATTTTTGGGACAGAGAGAGACAGAGCATGAACGGGGGAGGGGCAGAGAGAGAGGGAGACACAGAATCGGAAACAGGCTCCAGGCTCTGAGCCATCAGCCCAGAGCCCGACGCGGGGCTTGAACCCACGGACCGCGAGATCGTGACCTGGCTGAAGTCGGACGCTTAACCGACTGCGCCACCCAGGCGCCCCTGAAATTATGTATTTAAAAAGGAGGATCATAAAGATATGTTTGAGGAAGATTAAGAAATTCAGCTTGTTAGAATGAAGCCTGAGAGTGGGAAAATTATGTATGATGAGGACTGACAGGGAATGGGAGCCATGTTACCAAGGATCCCGCAGGCCTCCATGAAAAGTACAAATACAGTACTGAGTTATATTAGACACTATTAAAATTTTTTTCTCAGAAGAGAATGGTCTGGCCTATATATTTTTTTAAAGAGTTAATTTTATTTTTAAATGTTTATTTATTTATTTTGAGAGAGCAAGACAGAGAGAGAGAGCTGGAAGGGGCAGAGAGAATCCAAAGTAGGATCAGGGCTATCAGTGCAGAGCCCAATGTGGGACTCAAATTCGTGAGTCGTGAAATCATGACCTGTGCTGAAACCAAGTGTTGGACACCTAATCGACTGACCCACCGAGGCACCCCTGGTGTGGCCTATATTTTTAAAGAATAACTCCAAATGTTATGTAGAGAATATACTGTAGGATGCAAAGATAAGGTTGGAGATAGGTAGAGATGTCACATCAAAAGTACCTAAATTAGGAAGCTAACATGTCACAGAAATTGGGGAGAAGAGCAGTGGTTTTAACACATGAGAAAATTCAAGTGTAATTTTTTTTTTTGGCCAGAAAAAAAGAGAACAAGTTTCTGAAAATAATAATAGAAACAATAATAAAAATAATAGTAATAGCTAATGGTTAGGCAGTACTCACTACATAGTAAGAAAATCCGTATATATTGGGGCACCTGGGTGGCTGAGGTTAAGCCTCCGACTTTGGCTCAGGTCATGATCTCGTGGTCCGTGGGTTCGAGCCCCGCGTCAGCTATGCTGACAGCTCAGAGCCTGGAGCCTGTTTCAGATTCTGTGTCTCCCCCATTCATGCTCTGCCTCTGTCTCAAAAATAAATAAATGTTAAAAAAAAAAGAAAATCTGTATATATTAATTTATTTCTACAAAGAGTTAGCCGAATTCAAGGTTATGAGCATAACCCTCCACAGTGCCAAATCTTCCCAAAGATATCAGATATCTTCCCAAATCTTCAGATATCAGCCACAAGTTGGGAGGTCCCTAGGGCCACCCTGACTTCTGATTAGCTGACTACAAAGTTGGGGGTTTCTATAACCACCCTCAGTTTCCATAATTCTTTAGAACAACTTACAGAACTCAGGAAAGTACTGCCATTCTACTTATGATTCCACTTTTATTATAGCTAAAGGAAAATAATCAAAATCAGACAAAGGAAGAGATACATAGTGGAATCTGGGACTGAAAGGATTCTCAAACACGAAGTCTTTATGTCCTCAGGGAAGTGCTTACCTTCCTGGCATTCCTGTATGGTAACACGCAAAAAGACTTGCCAACTTAAGAAACTTCACTATAAGTTCAGTGACCAGAGATTTTATTGAGGCTTTATTACATAGGCATGATTAATTGAATCATGGTCCATGTGGTTGAACTCCCTTCCTCCCGCCCCCCCAACCCTGAGGTCAGACGGGTATTATGTGCCTCAACATTCCGATGCTATAATCACAGAGTTGATCTCTCCGCATGGGTAGCCCTCATACTGAGATTGTCAGATGTATTTGCCCCCATTTTTAGTTATGTCATTAGCATAAATTATCAGGGGTGGTTTTATGGACCCACTATAACAAAATCCCTCCTATAACTCGAGAAATTTCATGATTTAGAGGTCACCTACTAGGAGCTGGGACAAAGGCCAGATACCTCCTTGGGGAGGATTAATTCTTGATGATGATGATGATGATGATGATACAAGTAACAACAAAAACAATACTAATCGCAAATGATTAAAAAGCACTTACTACATACTAAGAAAATTTGCATGGAGTAACTTGTTTATTCTCATAATAATCCTATGAGGCTATTATGTTCCCATTACAGATGAAGAAAGTGAATCATGGATAAACTAACTTCCCCAAGGCCAAAGATCAAGAAGGACGTAGATATAGGATTGGGACCCTAGTAAATGTTCCCTAAATCTGTGTTTTTAACAATATTATGCTGCCTGTCTGTAGGGATATCTGAAATTAAATCTGGAAGCAGGATATCAGCATTAGGAGACCGGCTAGCTAGGAAATGAGGGCCAAATGTGCTGACCTTCTAAGATCCTACACTTCTGAGCAACAGAGAACAGTCAAACTGTGGAAGAGGTTCTAAACTGAGTGATGCCGAATGTGGGATCATTGAATTCATTTGGATTCTTTATGATATCTTAATAATATCTTAAATAGTATCTTGTGCTCCAGTCAGCTTTCTCTCACACTTCTCAAAACTATTTAAATGTTCTCCATACCTCTTTTTTTTTATATATATATGAAATTTATTGACCAATTGGTTTCCATACAACACCCAGTGCTCATCCCAAAAGGTGCCCTCCTCAATACCCACCACCCACCCTCCCCTCCCTCCCACCCCCCATCAACCCTCAGTTTTTAACGGTCTCTTATGCTTTGGCTCTCTCCCACTCTAACCTCTTTTTTTTTTTTCCCTTCCCCTCCCCCATGGGTTCCTGTTAAGTGTCTCAGGATCCACATAAGAGTGAAACCATATGGTATCTGTCTTTCTCTGTATGGCTTATTTCACTTAGCATCACACTCTCCAGTTCCATCCACGTTGCTACAAAGGGCCATATTTCATTTTTTCTCATTGCCACGTAGTACTCCATTGTGTATATAAACCACAATTTCTTTATCCATTCATCAGTTGATGGACATTTAGGCTCTTTCCATAATTTGGCTATTGTTGAGAGTGCTGCTATGAACATTGGGGTACAGGTGCCCCTATGCATCAGTACTCCTGTATCCCTTGGATAAATTCCTAGCAGTGCTATTGCTGGGTCATAGGGTAGGTCTATTTTTAATTTTCTGAGGAACTTCCACACTGCTTTCCAGAGTGGCTGCACCAATTTGCATTCCCACCAACAGTGCAAGAGGGTTCCCGTTTCTCCACATCCTCTCCAGCATCTATAGTCTCCTGATTTGTTCATTTTGGCCACTCTGATTGGCGTGAGGTGATACCTGAGTGTGGTTTTGATTTGTATTTCCCTGATAAGGAGCGACGCTGAACATCTTTTCATGTGCCTGTTGGCCATCTGGATGTCTTCTTTAGAGAAGTGTCTATTCATGTTTTCTGCCCATTTCTTCACTGGGTTATTTGTTTTTCGGGTGTGGAGTTTGGTGAGCTCTTTATAGATTTTGGATACTAGCCCTTTGTCCGATATGTCATTTGCAAATATCTTTTCCCATTCCGTTGGTTGCCTTTTAGTTTTGTTGGTTGTTTCCTTGGCTGTGCAGAAGCTTTTTATCTTCATAAGGTCCCAGTAATTCACTTTTGCTTTTAATTCCCTTGCCTTTGGGGATGTGTCAAGTAAGAGACTGCTACGGCTGAGGTCAGAGAGATCGTTTCCTGCTTTCTCCTCTAAGGTTTTGATGGTTTCCTGTCTCACATTTAGGTCCTTTATCCATTTTGAGTTTCTTTTTGTGAATGGTGTGAGAAAGTGGTCTAGTTTCAACCTTCTGCATGTTGCTGTCCAGTTCTCCCAGCACCATTTGTTAAAGAGGCTGTCTTTTTTCCATTGGATGTTCTTTCCTGCTTTGTCAAAGATGAGTTGGCCATACATTTGTGGGTCTAGTTCTGGGGTTTCTATTCTATTCCATTGGTCTGTGTGTCTGTTTTTGTGCCAATACCATGCTGTCTTGATGATGACAGCTTTGTAGTAGAGGCTAAAGTCTGGGATTGTGATGCCTCCTGCTTTGGTCTTCTTCTTCAAAATTCCTTTGGCTATTCGGGGCCTTTTGTGGTTCCAATGAATTTTAGGATTGCTTGTTCTAGTTTCGAGAAGAATGCTGGTGCAATTTTGGTTGGGATTGCATTGAATGTGTAGATAGCTTTGGGTAGTATTGACATTTTGACAATATTTATTTTTCCAATCCATGAGCAGGGAATGTCTTTCCATTTCTTTAAATCTTCTTCAGTTACCTTCATAAGCTTTCTATAGGTTTTAGCATACAGATCCTTTACATCTTTGGTTAGGTTTATTCCTAGGTATTTTATGCTTCTTGGTGCAATTGTGAATGGGATCAGTTTCTTTATTTGTCTTTCTGTTGCTTCATTGTTAGTGTATAAGAATGTAACTGATTTCTGTACATTGATTTTGTATCCTGCAACTTTGCTGAATTCCTGTATCAGTTCTAGCAGACTTTTGGTGGAGTCTATCGGATTTTCCATGTATAAAATCATGTCATCTGCAAAAAGCGAAAGCTTGAGTTCATTTTTGCCAATTTTGGTGCCTTTGATTTCCTTTTGTTGTCTGAGTGCTGATGCTAGAACTTCCGGCACTATGTTAAACAGCAGCGGTGAGAGTGGGCATCCTTGTCGTGTTCCTGATCTCAGGGAAAAAGCTCTCAGTTTTTCCCCGTTGAGGATGATGTTAGCTGTGGGCTTTTCATAAATGGCTTTTATGATCTTTAAGTATGTTCCTTCTATCCCGACTTTCTCAAGGGTTTTTATTAAGAAAGGGTGCTGAATTTTGTCAAAGGCCTTTTCTGCATCGATTGACAGGATCATATGGTTCTTCTCTTTTTTTTGTTAATGTGATGTATCACGTTGATTGATTTACGAATGTTGAACCAGCCCTGCATCCCAGGAATGAATCCCACTTGATCATGGTGAATCATTCTTTTTATATGCTGTTGAATTCGATTTGCTAGTATCTTATTGAGAATTTTTGCATCCATATTCATCAGGGATATTGGCCTGTAGTTCTCTTTTTTTACTGGGTCTCTGTCTGGTTTAGGAATCAAAGTAATACCGGCTTCATAGAATGAGTCTGGAAGTTTTCCTTCCCTTTCTATTTCTTGGAATAGCTTGAGAAGGATAGGTATTATCTCTGCTTTAAACGTCTGGTAGAAGTCCCCTGGGAAGCCATCTGGTCCTGGACTCTTATTTGTTGGGATATTTTTGATAACCGATTCAATTTCTTCGCTGGTTATGGGTCTGTTCAAGCTTTCTATTTCCTCCTGATTGAGTTTTGGAAGAGTGTGGGTGTTCAGGAATTTGTCCATTTCTTCCAGGTTGTCCAATTTGTTGGCATATAATTTTTCATAGTATTCCCTGATAATTGTTTGTATCTCTGAGGGATTGGTTGTAATAATTCCATTTTCATTCATGATTTTATCTATTTGGGTCATCTCCCTTTTCTTTTTGAGAAGCCTGGCTAGAGGTTTGTCAATTTTGTTTATTTTTTCAAAAAACCAACTCTTGGTTTCGTTGATCTGCTCTACAGTTTTTTTAGATTCTATATTGTTTATTTCTGCTCTGATCTTTATTATTTCTCTTCTTCTGCTGGGTTTAGGCTGCCTTTGCTGTTCTGCTTCTAGTTCCTTTAGGTGTGCTGTTAGATTTTGTATTTGGGATTTTGCTTGTTTCTTGAGATAGGCCTGGATTGCAATGTATTTTCCTCTCAGGACTGCCTTCGCTGCGTCCCAAAGCGTTTGGATTGTTGTATTTTCATTTTTGTTTGTTTCCATATATTTTTCAATTTCTTCTCTAATTGCCTGGTTGACCCACTCATTCGTTAGTAGGGTGTTCTTTAACCTCCATGCTTTTGGAGGTTTTCCGGACTTTTTTCTGTGGTTGATTTCAAGCTTCATAGCATTGTGGTCTGAAAGTATGCATGGTATAATTTCAATTCTTGTAAACTTATGAAGGGCTGTTTTGTGACCCAGTATATGATCTATCTTGGAGAATGTTCCATGTGCACTTGAGAAGAAAGTATATTCTGTTGCTTTGGGATGCAGAGTTCTAAATATATCTGTCAAGTCCATCTCATCCAATGTCTCATTCAGGGCCCTTGTTTCTTTATTGACCGTGTGTCTAGATGATCTATCCATTTCTGTAAGTGGGGTGTTAAAGTCCCCTGCAATGACCACATTCTTATCAATAAGGTTGCTTATGTTTATGAGTAATTGTTTTATATATTTGGGGGCTCCGGTGTTCGGCGCATAGACATTTATAATTGTTAGCTCTTCCTGATGGATAGACCCTGTAACTATTATATAATGTCCTTCTTCATCTCTTGTTACAGCCTTTAATTTAAAGTCTAGTTTGTCTGATATAAGTATGGCTACTCCAGCTTTCTTTTGGCTTCCAGTAGCATGATAAATAGTTCTCCATCCACTCACTCTCAATCTGAAGGTGTCCTCAGGTCTAAAATGAGTCTCTTGTAGACAGCAAATAGATGGGTCTTGTTTTTTTTATCCATTCTGATACCCTATGTCTTTTGGTTGGCGCATTTAATACATTTACATTCAGTGTTATTATAGAAAGATACGGGTTTAGAGTCATTGTGATGTCTGTATGTTTTATGCTTGTAGTGATGTCTCTGGGACTTTGTCTCACAGGGTCCCCCTTAGGATCTCTTGTAGGGCTGGTTTAGTGGTGACAAATTCCTTCAGTTTTTGTTTGTTTGGGAAGACCTTTATCTCTCCTTCTATTCTAAATGACAGACTTGCTGGATAAAGGATTCTCGGCTGCATATTTTTTCTGTCTAGAACTCTGAAAATCTCGTGCCAATTCATTCTGGCCTGCCAAGTTTCAAAAGAGAGATCAGTCACGAGTCTTATAGGTCTCCCTTTATATGTGAGGGCACGTTTACCCCTTGCTGCTTTCAGAATTTTCTCTTTATCCTTGTATTTTGCCAGTTTCACTATGATATGTCGTGCAGAAGATCGATTCAAGTTACGTCTGAAGGGAGTTCTCTGTGCCTCTTGGATTTCAATGCTTTTTTCCTTCCCCAGTTCAGGGAAGTTCTCAGCCATTATTTCTTCAAGTACCCCTTCAGCACCTTTCCCTCTCTCTTCCTCCTCTGGGATACCAATTATGCGTATATTATTTCTTTTTAGTGTATCACTTAGTTCTCTAATTTTCCCCTCATACTCCTGGATTTTTTTATCTCTATATTTCTCAGCTTCCTCTTTTTCCATAACTTTATCTTCTAGTTCACCTATTCTCTCCTCTCCCTTTCCATCCGAGCCGTGGTCGTTTCCATTTTGTTTTGCATTTCATTTAAAGCGTTTTTCAGCTCCTCGTGACTGTTCCTTAGTCCCTTGATCTCTGTAGCAAGAGATTCTCTGCTGTCCTGTATACTGTTTTCAAGCCCAGCGATTAATTTTATGACTATTATTCTAAATTCACTTTCTGTTATATTATTTAAATCCTTTTTGATCAGCTCATTAGCTGTTGTTATTTCCTGGAGATTCTTCTGAGGGGAATTCTTCTGCTTGGTCATTTTGGATAGTCTCTGGTGTGGTGATGACCTGCAGGGCACTTCCCCTGTGCTGTGGTGTATACCTGGAGTTGGTGGGCGGGGCCGCAGTCAGACCTGATGTCTGCCCCCAGCCCACCGCTGGGACAACAGTCAGACTGGTGTGTGCCTTCTCTTCCCCTCTCTTAGGGGCGGGATTCACTATGGGGTGGTGTGGCCCGTCTGGGCTACTTGCACACTGCCAGGCTTGTGATGCCGGGGATCTGGCGTATTAGCTGGGGTGGGTAGGCAAGGTGCACGGCGGCAGGGGGGGCAGGCTTAGCTCGCTTCTCCTTAGGTGATCCACTTCAGGAGGGGCCCTGTGGCAGTGGGAGGGAGTCAGATCCGCTGCCAGAGGTTTGGCTCCGCAGAAGCACAGAGTTGGGTGTTTGTGCAGAGCACAGAGTGAGCAGTTTCCCTGGCAGGAACAGGTTCCCTTTGGGATTTTGGCTGGGGGATGGGCGGAGGAGATGGCGCTCGCGAGCGCCTTTGTTCCCTACCAAACTGAGCTCTGTCGTCCGGGGGCTCAGCAGCTCTCCCTCCCTTTGTCCTCCAGCCTTCCCGCTTTCCGAGCAGAGCTGTTAACTTATGACCTCCCAGAGGCTAAGTCACGCTTGCTGTTGGAACACAGTCTGTCAGGCCCTTCCGCTTTTGCAAGCCAGACTTGGGGACTCTGCTTGGCCGGCGAGCCGCCCCTCCGCCCCGGCTCCCTCCCACCAGTCCGTGGAGCGTGCACCGCCTCGCCGCCCTTCCTACCCTCTTCTGTGGGCCTCTCGTCTGCGCTTGGGTCTGGCGACTCCCTTCTGCTAATCCTCTGGCGGTTTTCTGGATTATTTAGGCAGGTGTAGGTGGAATCTAAGTGATCAGCAGGACGCGCGGTGAGCCCAGCGTCCTCCTACGCCGCCATCTTCCCATTTCCTCTCCATACCTCTTTTAACGTGTTCAGAAATAACAATGAGAAGTCTCTTTTCCTGATGCAAATATGAGAGGAGTGGATTCTGTGAACCTTAGATTTTTGAAACAATGTAACTGCTTTTGAAAAGAGTTTGAGATGTCACACTGATGTCACATATGGAAACAGTTGGTTTTATGTCAACCAAATTTCTCAATTTACTACAGGCAAACTTGATTGGTCTTTTCTAAATTACTCCAGGACCTAAAGATGATCTTAGGTGTTGGGGATGGGAGTGATTGACAAGGGAGTGGAGACTGAGAATTCAAAGCACTGATTATATAGTTCAGAGTTCTACCCTATATCTTTTATGCCTTGCAATTTGCACACTGTCCCTAGGAAATCTCTGAGGTCCTCATAGTTTTAAATAGAAGCTTCAGTTTTGAGGGGAAAAAAAGAGGAACAACTTCTGACATCTATCAGATGGTATTTGTCCCAACCATAAAAACTAGACCACAATGGTTCCCTACTTAACATAAACAATTTCATAGAATACCAATATCAAACAAGATCACTAGGTGACTAATGAAGTAAGACAACAATAAGAGCATTTTGCAATCATGCTTGAGTATAGACAAAAGCTAGAACACTGTGCACAAGAAAGGACAAAACATACCCTTCTCTGGGCTAATGGGAGTGAATGCATTACTCCATTCTTCCTACCTTATAGATAAAAATTACGAGGATACTCAATCATAGAATTGCCTTGCTTTCTTGGTGCCCAGACTGGAACATATTTTTGGTACCTGTCCAAAATTATTCCACACAAAATCTTTTAAAATATAAAACAGAATAAACCTTTAAACCTTTAAAGACATTAATTTCCAGCTCCTAAGTCAAACCCTTCCTAACACTCTCTCACTGACATACCCCACAGTTCCCCATGGAGCATGGTTTTCTTCACTGAAAAGAGTCAGCGACTCAAGTGTATTTGATGACAGAAGTGTTTCATATGGTTTTTGTCATATTGGCATTGACAGTCTGCTAACTTCCCAGAATTTATCTCTAGGTTATTGTTCTTTTGTGAAATCCAGAACCATATATCAACTGTCTGATGTTCATTTCCAAAACTTACTTCCCAGGTAGTAGATAATTTGTGAATTCCAAACTGAAACATTGTATGTCTCCCTCATTTGCATTTCTACCATTATTATTTATTTTAAGTTATGACACTACTTTCCACCAAACATGTTTTGATAGACTTCATTTTATTTAAGCAGTTTTAGGTTCACAGCAAAATTGATGGGAAGGTATACTGACTTACCATATATCCTCTGCCCCTATACGTGCATTGACTCTCCCATTATCAACGGCGCCCATCAGAGTGGTACATTTATTACCGCTTATTGAACCTGTATTGACACATCAAAATCACCCAAAATTCACGGTTTACATTAGAGTTCACTCTTGGTGTTACACATCATTTGGGTTTGGACAAATGTATGGTGACATATATCCATTATTATGGCCACCACTTTTTAAAAAAAAGAATTATTGGAGTAAGTTGTTACTCCACACACTGGCACTAAAAGTTTTGGGCCCTGAGAAACTCCTTAGTCCCAGGAAAACTGGGACATTTGATCATCTTATATGAATTTACCCTTCATAAACATCTCTTGAATGTAGATAGTTCTTTTATAGCAAATGTTATCACGTGAGTTCATAGCTCTCATAATATCTCATTTGTTTCCTAGAAACTTTGTTTTTTTCATTTCATTATTCAGAGTGAACAAAGTAAATGTGAAATCAAAATTGAGTTATTTGCATTTTAGTATCCTTCATTCTCCTCATATTGCCTTTAAGATAGCATCCAAAAGCCTATTCATTCTCTGTAATAATATCAAGTGTTGACAAACTACAGCCAAATCCAGTCAGGTTGACTTTATAAATAAAGTTTTATCGAATTCAACCTCATCTATTCATTTATTTATTATCTAAGACTTTTCAAGCTACAGTGGTAGAGTTAGATAATTGTAAAAAGACTTTATGACGCCCCGGCTTTTTATAGAAAATGTTTGCTGACCCCTGCCACTTAAAGTGTGGTCCACAGACTCATGCAAGTCTATAAAGTGTGATAAGATAAACAAAAATACTGAGAAAAAATATCTAGAAACAATTGGTGGAGGTTCAGTGTCTGGCCAAATGGGAAAAAGGAAAGGGACACAGACTCTGAGACTGCTAGGGAAACAATCCTGGGCAGGGGGCCATGGAGGATGGGGGTGGAAAGGGAAATGCAAAAACAAAACCCATGAATGAATGGATGGATTTAATGGCATAGAATGAAATGGAAACAGTTATGTAAGAATAAAGAGGGAAGTGATTACAGTAATTTTATGACAGAAATAACATTTTTGGATCTTAAAAGCACAAAAGCCAAGTCATTTTATTAAGATTAACACATTTACATGTACTTACTATGTGGTGGCCACTGTTCTAAGCACTTTTCACACAATTAATTATCAAACAATGTTATGAATAACTATTATCACTATCCCTGTTTTATGGATGAGAAAATGGAGGCAGACAGAGGGCAAGTCAAAACAGCCAAGGGCCATAATTGTTTGAATCAACAATCTGGTCAGATACCTAATGAATTCAGACAATGGAGATAATCGACTGCATTTTTAAGTCTTCCCTAAATTGACTTCTTTTTGGACTTAACTTTTTCTAAAACGGCATCAAACTTATCATTCACTCCTCTTCAGTCCATTAAGTGTTTTCACTGATTTGTTAGACATAATGTGTACACATTTGCTTTCTGACCCCTTCAACAAGCTCAGCCAGCCCACAGTGATCCATATTACTATTCTCATTGAAATGCTCTGGAAGCCATTTGTGCCCGTCCACTGGATGTCCTGGTGGCCACAGGAGGAGCAAGCTGTGTTTCGTATGATTACTTCACAAGTCCACAATTCTAAATAATTTGAATCGCTTTTAGAACTGCACTTACTGTTTTCAAAGGCTTAATTTATTTAATTTATCTAACTTTATGTAATGTCACAAATTAATGACACTCCATAGCCTTATTAAGGTATGCAGACTATGATATTAACAAAATCTTAACTAGTTTGTTAAATATGTCATACCTCAATGAGTAAAATTTTTATAGCATTAAAGAGAATCAGTTCTATTCCTCCGCAAGTCTACCTATATTACTAGTGATTATTTTTATTAAATTAATTGAATTATACACATAGTATAGGTTGCAAATGAGTCAACAACTTCTGTGCTAATATTTCGTTGAAATTGCTATGACTTTATTTTCATTTTGCTTGCTGAATTGTTTTATTTGGAATATGGGAAAGGCATAGAAAAGTTATTCAAGAAAAAGAAGTGTACTCAAGCTTAGAAATTTAGATATTTTACGATATTCAAAATATTTCCGTATCTGAGTGGCAATTCATTTGGATGAAGGAAAGATCCATGTGCACATTTTAGGAAACATCTTTGACAACAAGTTCAATTTAGATATCACTTCCTCCAGAAATCCTTCCCGTGGGCCTCAACCATAGGTCAGCAGTCCATCCTATGTATTTTAACCTAATTTCCCTAAAAGGACATTTATCATGCTTGTGCAAAATATTGGTGAGAGATGAGTGTTCAAAAGAACATTAAATCAATACTCCTGTGAAAAGATGAATTTTGATTCAGATAACAGCTGTCTCTCCTCAACAGGGCCTATGGGGAAATGGCAAACAGAAAACACAATCATGGCTCATATTTAGCTGGCTTTGAGCACAGTACTGATGCAGAGTACTATACTGAGCTGAACTGGAACCCGGATGGTAATTCAGAGACCTCATAGGCTTATGAAATTCCACACCCTTCTGGAAAGATGACGATAAAGAGACTTCTGGCATTTCTCAAGTGAACTTCAGATAAAGAAGAATATTGAAAAATAAAGAAAAGAGGAGAGCCTTCTTGCAAATTGTCCTAAATTTATTCGTTCATTTAATTTGGAAGGAACAAAATGTGTTGCTAGATTTCACTTAGCCAGATTTTAAAGATTTATCAGTGGGAGAGAGACATGGTCCTTGGGCTTATGGAGCTTAGTCTCCTGGTTATTGCGATGATGTGTTTGTTTCCATTTAACCTCAAGTTCTCTGAGGACATTGATCACATTTCTCCTGTTCACCAGGCTGCCTCAGCATATGGCATAGCGGTTCCAACACAGCAGGTACTCAGTGCACATTTGCCAATTTATTGTGCAGAATATACTGGGTGCTAAGACCCATGTGTTCACTGCTAATACAATATTTATGAATATTGGGTTAGACTGAACGTGAGAAAGTCTCCTGCAGATGTAGACACCACAGATGCAGCTATCTATGTAGAAGTAGGTATCAGCAGAGGTAGAAAGAAACTCACTTGCCCAGTTTCTCCTCTGTAGTGCTCCTTGTTGAAAACTTTATCCTCGGGTTTGTGAGCTGTGTCTGAATAGACAAGCCCAGAGTGCACACAATGGAGTTTTTGTGAGGCTGCTTTGCTGCAAATTAATGTACACTCAAATTATGAACAAGTAAGGACCTTTAGATTCCTGGGAAATTTAAAAATTAGTTAATAATGCCAATCAAATGGGATTTAAACTCTCATAAATAGAATCTTTGTCCACAACAACAATAACAAAAAATGGGAAAAATTAAATATATATTTGTATATATATGCATACACATATATACATATATATATACACATACACACATATATACATATATATATATACACATACACACATATATACATATATATATATACACATACATACATACATACATATATATAATCACTTCTGTGACTTCAAAGAATAGATGACTGCAACAAAACCTAATAGGGCCCTGTCAACATAGTTGAAATACCATCATCTAGAACATGCATTCAAAGGCATTTTTGCTCTACCTTCCACTAAAGTGAAATGGAAGGTCACAGGTCTATTGTATCCATCCCAACTTTGTTTTTTCTTATGTTGGAGGAAGATCGTACTACTCTTGGGTAGTAAGTTGAAGAAGAAGAAGGAGAAGGAGAAGAAGGACAATGAGCAGGACAAGGACGAGGACGAGGAGGATGAAGAGAGGGAGAGGGAGAGGGAGAAGGAGAAGGAGAAGGAGGATGAGGAGGAAGAGAAGAGGGGACATGGAAGAAGAAGAAAAAGTAGAAAGCCTCGGGACATTAGTATGATAGGCAGAAGTTGCAGAAATCACTTGCAAACATTACTCTTACTTTCTTTTTCTGTAGACTGGTAAAACCTTTTAAATAACTGAAATGTGAGTTGGGAAAATAGGAACTCTGGGGAAAGAAATTAACAAAGACCATCTTTTATCTTTACAAAATCTAAGTGCCTATTGCCTAGGACACATGAGTAACATGGAACTATTTCCAATCTGTTTCTTGCATAGCATACCAATGTGGAAAAACCAAATGGCCTTAGTTTAATATGGTCTTAAGTTAATATCATTTACTGAAAACAAACTGAAGCAAAAGAGGTAAATATTTCAAAAGCAACCTGCTGAAATTCAATAAGAGTAAAATATGAACACTTGTCAAAAGAACAACAAAATCAGGTAAGGATTTTAGGAAACTCTTTGATAAGTATTTTACTTTTTCTCATATAGAACATTTTAAAGAATAATAAATATGATCATGCAATAAAAACCAATCACACAAACATTAAAAATACTTCAACTAAATTTACTGTGAATACTTCATTTCAAGAACCCTCTATCTCTATGTTTTTAATTTGCCACCCTTGAGTATGCATGGTGTACTTCAGGAAACATTTTTAAAAGAAAAACTGATTAGGAGCACCTGGGTGGCTCAGTAGGTTGAGCATCCTACTTCAGCTCAGGTCATGATCTCACAGCTCATGAGTTCAAACCCTGAGTTGGGCTCTGTGCTGACAGCTCAGAGCCTGGAGACCGGTTTGGATTTTCTGTCTCCCTCTCTCTCTGCCCCTCCCCTGCTCATGCTCTCTCTCTCCTCCAAAATAAATAAACATTAATAAAAATGTTTTAATTAAAAAAATGATTAGAATGTGATGAATAAAATAAAATAGATTACTTTAGTCATCTTACTGCCACAAGAAGAGAGGGACACCCTTTCATATCATTAGCACTGTTTACTTCATGCAACACCTCACATTCACAGACTCAGAATAATTTTGTGCAGAAGGTCCTGACAAATAGTGGCCCAATCTTGAAGATCAGGATGTCGAGGCCCAGAGAACATAGTGACCGTAAGGAGAGCGCTAAGTGATAAAGCAAAGAGAAAAACAAAACGGTTTCTCGGTGTTATTTCACTGCCTCTTTTGTGAAAGATTCCAATAATTAGCAGTGCTTTGAAGACTCCTTAGTTCCCATGTAAAAATATAGCAAACCAACCAAAAGGGTCAGTGTCAGTATTCCAATCCGCCATCTTTTTCTTTTCTAAGGACGTGAGTAGATGAAGTTTTTAACCTTTCCTCTTTTCACGAGGCACTAGAAAATAAACCTCAGAGATACCAAGTCCAAAGAAGTTTCTTATTCTTAAGATCCTAGAGATGCGTTGGGACAAGTCTTACTAACCATGTCCGTGATTCCCAAGTTCTGCTGTATGCTAGAATAATATGTAGAGCTTTAAAAAAAATCCGAATTCCTTGGTGGCACTTCATACCAATTAATCAGAATGTCTGGGGGTAAGAGGAATCAGTACTTTTAAAAGATCCCATTGAAGCAAAGTTTGGGAATGACTAAAATGTCTCAAGGAAGTGGTTATTCACATATAGACCCTGGGTCACCCTCTCTGTCCCTTAGTGTCTTTCAAGTTTCCCTGAAAATAAGAGTCATCCAGGACTTTACTGAATAACTGATCAACCCCAACTCCTTTCTTGGAGATTCTGATTTTTAGAGGGTCTGTGCAGGATGCCTCGGAATATGTATTTTTCTTTTAAGCATTTGTTTAAGTATCTGTTTTTTTTTAAGCTTCATTTATTTGTTTCTCTATTATTATCTTTTCAATATGAAATTTATTGTCAAACGGAGAAAGACAGATACCATGTTTTCACTCTTATGTGGATCCCGAGAAACTTAACAGAAGACCATAGGGGAGGGGATGAAATATGTATTTTTAACAAGTACTTCCCAATGATTCCTAGCTCAATGAAGTTTAGGAAACATTAAGAGGTGGTTGATAATAGAGAATTTATTGGAAACCAATACCCCTTCTGAGCAAAACTCCTAGGTGATTTTTCAACGTCCTTTATCAGGGGAGGGGATCCTGCTATAGACAGAAATTTTTTACATATCCTTATTTTCAAAATAGGAGTCTATTAGCTCTCTAGTATTTAATTAATAGTATTTAATTCTCTTGTTTTTTCGCAGATAAAGAGCCCCATTCATCATGAAAGTGCAGGGAAGGTCTTCACAATTACGAAAATACAACAGAGAAGTAAAACACCAGACTTGTTAATTTGCACATTCTGTAATTTTTATATTAAAAATAAGCAATTATTTTCACTATATAACAAAGATATGAAACTCTTGGGAGGATTAAACTCTAATTTGCTATGTGGCAGAGTGGAAAATTATATTACTGAAAAGATTATATAACGTTCCTTGTATAAAGTCATAACTTCCCAAATCTTATACAAAGAGTATCGTAATAGATGATGTTTAGCAGTTGAAAAAGAATATTTACAGGGGTGCCTGGGTGGCTCAGTCGGTTGGGGTCTGACTTCGACTCAGGTCATGGTTTCGCAGTTTGTGGGTTCAAGCCCTGTGTGGGGCTCTGTGCTGATAGCTCAGAGCCTGGACCCTGCTTCAGATTCTGTGTCTCTGTCTCTCTCTGCCTCTCCCCCAGTATGTCTCTCTCTCTCTCAATAAGTAAATAAACATTCAATAAAACTTAAAAAGAATATTAAAGAGCTAGACAGTTCAAAATAAATTGAGAACAATAGTTTTCAATATCCTTTCCCAGTGTTAGCAACATCGTCATCACTTGGGAACTTATTAAACATGCAGATTCTTGGACCTCACCTGAATCTACTGAATCAGAAAGTCTGGCGCCAGCAATCTGTATTTTAATAAGCTCTCAAGCTGATTCTAACAAAATGATAAAATTGAGAAGTAGTTATTTAGAATAATCTTTGTGAATCTGGCTCATAATAGATGTTAAAGTATAATTTTCCAAGATGTAAAATCATGGCTTCCATGTAAATATAAGATGGACATACGTCAGAGATTTTATTCAACACATTAATTCATGAAGGAAACAATAAGAATTAAAAATTCAAGTTCATCTGAGAACATTTAAAAGTGATTGAGTTGAGGGGCGCCTGGGTGGCGCAGTCGGTTAAGCGTCCGACTTCAGCCAGGTCACGATCTCGCGGTCCGTGAGTTCGAGCCCCGCGTCAGGCTCTGGGCTGATGGCTCAGAGCCTGGAGCCTGTTTCCGATTCTGTGTCTCCCTCTCTCTGCCCCTCCCCCGTTCATGCTCTGTCTCTCTCTGTCCCAAAAATAAATAAACGTTGAAAAAAAAAATTTAAAAAAAAAAAAAAAGTGATCGAGTTGAGACCAAAGGGTCTTCAAATAACAAAGAGGGCTTTATAATCAGTAATGTGCCCATAAATGTTAATGACTTTCCAGATTAAAAAATATATATGTATGTACGTATATAAGTACACACACATATACACACAATTTGCTGTAAATGTTACTGAAATAAAGGATGTCTGGCACAAAATTCAAAAATATAAATATAATATTAATATATATGCAGTCATAAATATGTAGTTCTTTTGTTGTAAATTCCATATAGCCAATTGCTTCTCACAAAGTGCTGTGTTGATTTTAGCCAAATGTGGAATGATAGGCAACCCACGGCTGCAGTTCAACCAGGGATTGACAAAATAGAATTGCATTTCAATCCACTGTTTTCTCAGTAATTTTATTGTCTTTTAATATGATATGTGATCTACTATTAAACTATTCCTGAGCTTTATTCAAATTATATTCATTTTAATGGAGCTACTTTTATCCTGAACACTATGTATGTCACAGTTTCACTTATTTCTCATTGATGTGAGCAAATGCTGAATCATATATTTTTCAAATATTGGGAAACCATTTTCTGATTTTTTTTGCTCTTCATAATGCAATAGCTAGAGACACAGCACACTTTTGAATAAAATTTGCATTATTAGCATTTCCCCATCACTTACTTAAGTAAATAATCAACAAAACAACTAATCAAGCCCTAACTGGTAGCTTTGACTGATTTCCATGATGTAAATATTCTCCCACCACGGCCAATTTCAAACTCCTAATGTGGTGTCACTGAACACAGTTGGAAAGACGTGGGCAGGAGCCCACCATTACCAAGTAATACCTCCTTATGGGTATAAGAGATGTAAATAGGGGTGCCTGGGTGGCTTGGTCGGCTCAGGTCATGATCTCACGGTCTATGAGTTCCAGCCCTGCGTAGGGCTCTGTGCTGACAGCTCAGAGCCTGGAGCCTGCTTCCGATTCTGTGTCTCCCTCTCTCTCTGCCCCTCCCTTGTTCATGCTCTGTCTCTCTCTGTCTCAAAAACAAATAAACGTTAAAAAAAAAAGAGATGTAAATAATCTTGAGAATACATAGTATAGTAAAATGTAGTAAAATAATTAGGAAATTATAAGTTGTGGGTTTTATTACTTTTTAAAATATAATTTATTTAATTGTAAATTGATAGAATTCAATTTTTACTGATGACTGTGTTTAAAAACTGCCTCTCAGAATTCCTGTAAATTTAAGAAATGGCTCTTATGAGTAACTCAGTATGAATTCACTCTGGCACATCAATACTGAGGATAGAGAGACCAGGAATGCGCACAGGATGAGGAAAGTAGATAAGATGGAAACAAGAAACACTGGTCAAAACTGGAATAACAGAAAGCAAGGTTAAATATTGGGTTGGTGCTGAAGCTAGTTTCCATTGTTCCTAGAAAAGCATGGTGAGAATGAGTGTAGTTCAAATACCAGAACCTCATACACAATGACCATTTTGTCCCCAGGTATTCTCTTCTGGATTATATTCTTCCCAGAGCATTATTTTGGACCCGCATGTTACCAAGAACCAAAAAAAAAAAAAAAAAAAAACCAATTCTGACATAGCCTGTCTGCATTAGAATGTTGGGATTTGTCACAGATGTGCTGTCTTAGGCAGCCAGTAGAAGAAGAAATTGTGTGGCAAAGAATGGACCGACATGATAAAGGGGAGCAGAGAACTGTCACTGTCTTGATAAGCTCAG
This sequence comes from Prionailurus bengalensis, assembly GCF_016509475.1. NCBI lineage: Eukaryota > Metazoa > Chordata > Mammalia > Carnivora > Felidae > Prionailurus > Prionailurus bengalensis. The sequence continues at coordinate 169,759,584 of NC_057344.1, read as the reverse complement.
TTCCTGACACCGAAACCAAATCTTCTAGCATGAAACAAAAATAAATACGGCTTATGTTTAGAAAAAGTAATGTATTCTCCCACCCCAAAGTGAGAATTATTAGAGCAAGTATTGTCTTTCTCACTATTTTTTTTTTGTAATTTTTTTGTAAATTTAATTCTTGGTAATTTTTTTTTGTAAATTTAATTTTTGGAATTTTTTTGTGAGCCAGGTTTTTGTTCGCTGCTTTTTCCAGAGCTTAACAAATAAAAGTCATCTGGAATGAATGCATACATGAAGACAGGAAATCCACACCTGTGTGCCACCTGGATTTTCTCACCATGTATGATATTTCTTAACTATGGTTTTGCATCTTTATACATATCACATGGTGGCTGACCTTTACACATGTGTATGATTAGAAGATCTGCTTTTGATTCCCATGTCTGTCACTCGTGTAACCTTGACAGGGCACTTTACTGCTTTAAGCCTCATGCTCCTCATCTTCTAATTGCGGATTAAATATGAATCTCATATCTGTGAGTATATATATATATATATATATATGTATACACACATACACACACACACACATATAGCTAGGTCTGGTGCCTTATAGGCAAGAGCTCAGTAAATGATAACTATTTCTATTTCTGAAACTGCCTAGAGAATGTGTCAGTGTGTGTGTGTGTGTGTGTGTGTGTGTGTTTAGGGTGCTTTTGTTTTTGTTTCTTGTTATTTTAATGTTAGAGCTTATATAATTAACAGGATTCCAGTGAAATTGAAACAGACAGAATGTGTTACATTTTATTTTCTATCTAGGCAAAATCTTCATTTATCTGCCCACTAATCCGGTCCAGGCCATCTCAATTGCCTGGATTGTTACAATGGATTTCTAACGATCTCTCCATTTATAAACAAATTTCTATATAGTTGACAAAATAAAACCTTGACTTGGTCAGGCTTTTCTGACTGACTGCACGAGTTGTATTCTTTCAGACAAGCAATACCTTCTTGCTTATTTTTGGGTACCTGATTAAAGTAGTATTTAAAAATTTGTATCCATTTCCCTTTTTCCTTTTTTTTCGATTATGGACACTTTTAATCATACACAAAGGTAATAATGAATTTCCATGTGTCCTATTATATAACTTCAATCTGCTGATTAACCATAGTAGAACTGATACTGTGATTGGATGTAAACAAAGTCTGTCCCAATCTTCACATAGACTGCCTTTCTGAAATCAAAGATGGACATGTAAGAATGCATGTCCCAGATCCCTAATACTCTTTCAATTATAGTTGTAAATTTGATTTAAGATCTGCCAGTCAGACCCACTCCATGAATTCTATAGAAAAGTGGGCTGCAAGGCATCCATTTTCAGATATGGACAATAGCAGAGGAGGAATGAACGAGAAGCTCATGACCATATCCTAAACTTCCTGACTCCATAGCAACAGTAAGAGCAGATTCCTTAGGTTCCTTAGAGTCCCAGTCTGTGGTTTCAGATGGAGAGTCATTCTCTAAAATTCTGTATGTCCCATATCACCCTGTTATAAGACTTTTCCTGCTCAAATTAACTACATAAATTCTCTGATCAATGCAAGAACACTGATCAATGCAAGAATCATCACCACCTCTCATGGTTCCTATGAAATCTTCTATTCCACTCATTTTGGGGTACTTAGTGACTGTAGAAAAATAGAGACATTTGGCCATGGCTGGGCTCTGCTGTATGACTCAGGGAAGCATAATTCAAAGGAAGGAGCCCCAGTACCAAGAAGACAAAGTTTGTGTTCAGGATGATATCGAAGATAAACACTATTTGGGAAATGACCAGCATGGTCAAGAAAAAGAAAAACATTCAGGAAGTTATTAAGACTCAGTGTGGGGCGCCTGGGTGGCGCAGTCGGTTAAGCGTCCGACTTCAGCCAGGTCACGATCTCGCGGCCCGTGAGTTCGAGCCCCGCGTCAGGCTCTGGGCTGATGGCTCAGAGCCTGGAGCCTGCTTCCGATTCTGTGTCTCCCTCTCTCTCTGCCCCTCCCCCATTCATGCTCTGTCTCTCTCTGTCCCAAAAATAAATAAACGTTGAAAAAAAAAATTAAAAAAAAAAAAAGACTCAGTGAATGGTCAAATTTAAAGAAGAGATTAGATATAGATATGATGCATATGGGTCAAGGGCTGACTCAGTATACGTCTTTTCAGAAATTGTACTTATGTTGTATTTGTGATGTTCTATTGTTACTGTAGACAATTAGTTAGGTTCTAACAGATTGTCTGGAGGACAGCAACTATGAGGAAGCCAGAAGCCTATCCTGGCAGCACTCCAAAACAAAACCACACGAAACCAAATAAAACCAGACAGGCTTGAGATGGCTGAAAAAGTAGTCCAAAGGTCACATTATTCCTTCATTATACCACTTAACATACTAAAATGTCCTCCTCAAGGGTGCTATAACAGGAAACCCTTGACTAAATAAAGAAGAAAAACTGCATAACCCACATTCCTAGAAGACACTATGCTGTTTCTAAGAAATCCTCTCTTCAAGAAATGAATATTCCACCTCTTTAACAACTGTACCATAATAGGCACACCTCTCCTTTGAGCTCCCTGTCTCTCACATCTTGAGACTGTACTTTTGCTTAATTAATTGTCTTGCTTGTATTGATCATCACTGTGTTGTGTCTATCTTTGAATTCTTTTTCACGATGACATCAAGAACCTCTGGTGACAACTTTTGTAAGGGATAGGTTGAGGCCTGAAGGCTCAAGGTCAACTCAGTCCACATGGCAACAGTATGAACTGGAAGCAGATCTTTAAAGCTAGAGAGTACAATAGATTTCTTCCTGAAAGCAACCCTCTAAAGATATTCCCACAATGCATTTTTATTTTTCCATCTCTGTTCCCACCACAACTGTTCTCCTACTCACTTGTTGTTATAGGTGCATATTGATCTCACCAGCCTCACCCCTTTCCAGTCTATCACATTGTATCCATGTTACCCCATACATGGTAGGACTTAAGATGTTATTTGATTAATGAATGAATAACACTTTTGCCAATGACAACATTATTTTTCGTCCTATTCATATTGTGTTGTGCACAACGTATAGCATATTGTTCAAATCTATTCTAAACCCCCAGACAAAAATATTAATACTGCCCATTGCAGTCTTATTTGCAAGAAGAAAAAATGAGAAAACAACCTTAATCTAATGAATGGGAAGTTCTTCCCTAAGGGAAGAAAGTTAAAGCATTTTTGAAGTGTTGAGATGCTCCATTACTTGCTTTTTAATCAATGAAAAGTTTTGCTACAACTCTCAGGTGTTGTCTTTCAACAGTGCGTCTTCACGTTTGTAAAGTTGAAATTATGCTTTTATCAAAGCTGTAACTCAGCAACCTACTGTGCCCAGTGATTTTGCAATATGTACAATTTGCATATAATGATTTCTCTGAGTACAAAAACCTTAATTCTCTGTTATTTTCCAGTTCAACTTCATTAAATTCAAAATTGATTTTTAATATACTCTATGAATGGACTAAAATTTTCAAGCATCTTAAAAACTCAAGATAGAATAATTTACAGAATTGAAAAGGACCTGAATAGACATTTTTCCAAAGAAGACTTGCAAATGACCAACAAACACATGAAAAGATGCTCAATATTACTAGCCTTGAGGGAAACACGAATCAAAACCATAATGAGACATCACCTTGCACATGTCTGAACAGGTAGAATAAAAAAGAAAAGAAATAACAGGTGTTGGCAAGAATGTGGAGAAAACAAAACCTCATACAATGATGGTGGGAATGCAAATTGATGCGACCACATTCTGACGGAAAACAGTATGGAGTTTCAAAAAATTAAAAATAGAATTACCATATGATCCAGTCATTCTGCTATTAGTAATTCTGCTATTGCTATAGCAGTGCTATTTCTAACACTAATTCGAAAAGATATATGCACCCCTATGTGTATTGCAGCATTAATTACAATAGCTAAGATATGGAAGCAGCCCAAGTGTCCAAAGATACATGAACAGATAAAGAAGAAGTGGTGTATATGTTCAGTGCAATATTACTTGGCCATAAAAAAGAATCAGATCTTTCCACTTGCAACTACATGGACAGACCTAGAGGATAGAATGTTAAGTGAAATAGACAAAGACAATACCATATAATTTCACTCACATGAGGAATTTAAGAAAAAAAAAGAAAGAAAAAAGAGAAAAGAAAACCAGACTCTTAAATACTGACAATGAACTGATCGTTGCCAGATGGGAGGTAGGTGGGGGGATGGGCAAAATACACAAGGGGATTAAAAGTACACTTATTGTAATGACAACTGAGTTATGTAGAGAAGTGTTGAATCATTATATTGTACACCTGAAACTAATATAACACTATATGTTAATTGTACTTCAATAACGATAAAAGCAACAAAGTTATTCATTATGAATTGTCTTTTTTTCTAGTTATGTCATGTAATGCATTGCCTATAACCTGGTTATAGTCAAAACTAAAGTGGTTAATAAAATATTTCTAAGGACTTTTGTTCAGCTGGCTTTCAGTGATGAAGGGAGATAATTTCACACCTTGTAATTCCAATGGTTCATGAAAATAAGGAAAATGATCACAAACTCCAGCCGATGCTCCTGGAGAGTGCTTTAAATACCTCAGAAGGTATAATCCACTAAAGAGGATATAAAACAATTTCAAGAAGGGTAATTGAGGGTGGGTTTGTGTGATTTTTTGTTTTCAAAGAATTGCAGCTATGAGTTTCACACATGTAAGCAAAGAATACTGGTGGTGGGTAATTCTTACCTTAAATCTGCTGAGAACATACTCAGTGAAGCTACCTGAAATTTGGGGAGACAGGATGCATACATTTTTCTTGTGCTCCAGACATGAACCATGAAGAGAGATTGCCACCTGGTGCAGTTTCATTCCTACCTGTAACAGAGAGAGGGAGATACAGCATCTGAAGCAGGCTCCAGGCTCTGAGCTCTCAGCACGGAGCCCGAAGTGAGGCTCAAACTCACGAACCGTGAGATCATGACCTAAGCTGAAGTTGGACGCTTAACAGACTGAGCCACCCAGGCCCACCTAAACTCTGTCACTTCTACCTCACTCTCTCACTCTATGTAATCAATTACCAATTCCTGTTGATTTTGCCACCTAATATTTCTCCAAAGAAATTTCTTTCTCTATGTTTTTGATACCTCAGTCCCAGCTCAGGCTCAGACCTTCACATCTCATATGCAGGCTTTGAAATATGTTTCCAAGTGTTGTCCATGACTCTTGTCTTGTCCCTCTTTCCTGTAATCTATTCAAATGCAAGATAAATTTTATAAAAAGAAAATCTGACTATGCCATTCTCTCTCTTATGCCCTTTCTAACGTTTATTTATTTTTGAGACAGAGAGAGACAGAGCATGAACGGGGGAGGGTCAGAGAGAGGGAGACACAGAATCTGAAACAGGCTCCAGGCTCTGAGCTGTCAGCACAGAGCCCGACGCAGGGCTCGAACTCACGGACCGCGAGATCATGACCTGAGCCGAAGTCGGCCGCTCAACCGACTGAGCCACCCAGGCGCCCCTCTTATGCCCTTTCAAAGACTGAGTCTGAAGAATAAAGTCCAAGCTTGTTAAAATGGCTTCCAATAATCCATTTTTAAATAATTGCTTGTCAAATAATTGAGCAAATCAATCAACAAACACATTAAGATGTTAATTTCTGGGTTATTTGATATACATATAAAGAAAATCTTCAAGCATGCTGCGGATTCTCGGCAAAGAAGCCTTCTGAGTCCTAATATAAAGATCCTCATAATTATCTGTTTATATTTGATTATTTTTATCTATATATACATATTTTTAAATGTTTATTTATTTTTGAGAGAGAGAGACAGAGTGTGAGTGGGAGAGGGACAGAGAGAAAGACATACACACACACACAGAACCAGAAGCAGGCTCCAGGCTCCAAGCTGTCAGCACAGAGCCCGATGCAGGGCTTGAACTCACAAACTGTGAGATCATGACCTGATCTGAAGTCGGGTCGGTTGCTCAACCGACTGAACCACCCAGGTACCCCTATATTTTATTCTTTTATATTGAAAGAAAACAATGTGGCAACCCTCTGAATTTTAATACAGAGTAAATATTGTTAAAATTTCTATTATACCCAAAGCAATCTACACATTCAATGCAATCCCTATCAAAATAATGCCAGCATTCTTCACAGAGCTAGATAAAAAATAATCTTAAAGTTTCTGTGGAACCAGAAAAGATCCTGAATAGCCAAAATAATGTTGAAAAAGTAAAACAAAACTGGAGGCATCAGAACTCTGGACTTCAAGCTGTATTACAAAGCTGTAATCTTCAAAATACTATGGTACTGGCACCAAAACAGACACATAGATCAATGGAACAGAATAGAGAACCCAGAAATAGACCCACAAATGTATGATCAATTAATCTTCGATGAAAAAGGAAAGAGTATCCGATGGAAAAAGGACAGTCTCTTCAGCAAATGGTGCTGGGAAAACTGGACAGCGAAATGCAAAAGAATGAACCTGGACCACTGTCTTACACCATACTCAAAAATAAACTCAAAATGGATGAAAGACCTAAATATGAGACAGGAAACCATAAAAATCCTAGAAGAGAAAATAGGCAGCAACCTCTTTGACCTCGGCCACGGTAATTTCTTACTAGATATGTCTCTGGAGGCAAGGGAAATAAAAACAAAAATGAACTATTGGGATCTCATCAAATAAAAACTTCTGCACAGTGAAGGGAACAATCAACAAAACCTAAAGGCAGCCAACAGAACGAGAGAAGATACTTGCAAGTGACATACCAGATAAAGGGTTAGTATCCAAAATCTATAAAGAACTTATCAAACTCAATATCCCCAAACCAAATAATCCTGTGAAGAAATGGGAAGAAGACACGATAGACACTTTTACAAAGAAGACATCCAGATGGCCAACAGACACATGAAAAGATGCTCAACATCACTCATCATCAGGGAAATACAAATCAAACCCCCCATGAGATACTACCTCACACCTGTCAGAATGGCTGAAATGAACAACTCAGGAAACAACAGATGTTGGTGAAGATGTGGAGGAAGAGGAACCCTGTTGCACTGTTGGTGGAAATGCAAACTTGTGCAGCCACTCTGGAAAACAGTATGGAGGTTTCTCAAAAAAATAAAAAATAGAGCTACCCTAAGAGCCAGCAATTGCACTACTAGGTATTTATTCAAAGGATACCAAAATGCTGATTTGAAGGGGCACATGCACCCAAATGTTTATAGCAGTGCTATCAACAATCACCAAATTACGGACAGAGCCCAAATGTCCATTGACAGATGAATGGATAAGGAAGATATGGTATTTTATACAATGGAATACTACTTGGCGATCAAAAAGAATGGAATCTTGCTATTTGCAACAAGATGGATGGAACTAGAGTGTATTATGCTAAGCAAAATAAGTCAGTCAGAGAAAGACAAATGTATAATTTCAATCATATGTGGAATTTAAGAAACAAAACAGATGAATACAGGGGAAGGGAAGGATAAATAAGATAAAAACAGAAGAAGTCAACCATAAGAGACTCTTAAAGACAGAGAACAAACAGTGTTGATGGAGGGGTGGTGGATGGGAGGATGGGTTAAATGCATGTTGGGCACTAAAGAGGGCACTTGTTGGGATGAGCACTGGGTGTCATATGTAAGTGATGAATCCCTGGGTTCTACTCCTGAAACCGATCCTACACTGTACATTAACTAACTTGAATTTAAATAAATAAATTTTAAAAAGAGAAAGAAAATATCATTATGTGGTATATGATTAAGAAACATAAATATCAAATTTATCAATTTGGTGATAATTGTCCTGAGGTTTAACCCACATAAAATAGGTACAGTGAATATTGTTTTCCACTGAGCCAATTCTCCAAAGTTATTTTTAAAAATTAAAGAGGACTTTCTATAGTTAAAGTCATTTATTATCATAATTTAATAATTTTAAGCAGCAGTCTCTAGGAATACTCTAGGGGGGAGTTTCACTTACATCTTTAAACAAGGGGCAGCATTAGTGATTATGCCTTAATTTTCTTATCAAAATTCTTGCAATGTAGGCTGAATAACCATTCATCAGAACTCTATAAAACTGAAACCCGTCCTAAGAAATATGGTCTCTGAATCAAACTGGCTACACAAATAATTTAAACAAGTGGATTTCTAGGGAAAAAAAAGTTAAGACAGTATAGGGTACTGTTTAATACTGAGTAAACTTCTGAAAGATAATAAAATTGTATTTTTCCTCTCATTCTGATCTGTGGGAGATGTTGTCCCTCTAAATATATAACATGCATGATATATTACATGTACAGTTTTACTTAATTTTTTTTTTAACCTGGAAAGGGACTGCTTGAAAAAACACAAACTGTTCCACACAGACAAAAGCCATCACATTCTCCTCTTCTCTCTATGATTGATTAGCTGGTGATGATCTTAGGCACCAACTAATCTTCTTCTTCTTTTTTTTTAAATTTTCTTTATTGTTTTTAAATTTACATCCCAATTAGTTAGCATATAGTGCAACACTGATTTCAGGAGTAGATTCCTTAGTGCCCCTTACCCATTTAGCCCATCCCCCCTCCCACAACCCCTCCAGTAACCCTCAGTTTGTTCTCCATATTTATGAGTCTCTTCTGTTTTGTCCCCCTCCCTGTTTTTATATTATTTTTGTTTCCCTTCCTTTATGTTCATCTGTTTTGTCTCTTAAAGTCCCCATATGAGTGAAGTCATATGCCAACTAATGCTGTTCTTATCCTTGCCTCCCTAGGACTCTCTCAAGAAATAACCAATTAAATCTGTTCCTGATATCTTGACAATGAAGGTCTCCACTAGGGAAGTTCAGGAGCAAATTTATTTTAGAAAACCACAAGCCATCCCACCAAACCACAAATCCTGGGAGCTATTTCCTCAGGACTTTCTTTTCCTGTTCTTTGATCTGGACCCTGAACTTCAGTGACCACATCTCCTACTAACACTTTTCCTTTGGTATTTTTCCACTAAACGTGCTGGTATATCATTCTGTGATAAATTAGTTAGGTGTCTCTTTTGGCCTAGGGGTGTTGTGACTAAATAAAGTTTAGAAATTTCTAAAAACTATGATTTCCTAATTTGGTTGCTGAAAAGGAGGAGCAGAATTTTCTTGAGATATGTGAATTAAGAAGAGAATAGTCAGTGAAGATATATATATATATATATATATGCACACACACACACATATGTATATATATACATATGGAAGAAAATTATTTATAGTGTTTGCTAAGGCCTAGGATGAGTATGTCCTTCCTCCTCCAGAGGTGCTATGTATTTTCTTTGTCCAGATACCTGTTTTCTCCCTACTCCCCAAGCTTTTCTTGAACATTTTAAAGGAATCTTCTATTTATTCTATTTTTTGCCTCTATGGGTTTTCAAATTTTTTTATTACTTGTCATTTATACTTGACATTTTAATGTGTATTTTAATTTTTTTTTAATGTTTATTTCTGAGACAGAGACAGAGCACGAGTGGGGGAAGGGCAGAGGTAGAGAGGGACACATAGAATCCAAAGCAGGCTCCAGGCTCCGAGCTGCCAGCACAGAGCCCAATGTGGGGCTCGAACTCACAAACCGTGAGATCATGACCTGAGCCGAAGTCGGTCCCTCAACTGACCAAACCACCCAGATGCCCCTTAATGTGTATTTTTAAATTAAACTCCTAAAATTAATTAATATCTTTACCCTCTTCCAAAACAATAAAGATTCTTAAAGCACTTCCTCAAATCACTTCTTCATTAATGTTGGGTATCCATGATTTAATTCTATCTTTATTTTTATTAACTCCACAAATCAGACATTGTGGTTATTTTTATATAGTCAATATTTCTTTAGACTTTTACCTGTATGCTTAACACTTGAAGAAAATTTTATGATTATTTTGTGATTATGTTTTTTCTTCACATATATACTTCAGATGTTTCTTTAATCAATTGGAGGTAAAATATTAATTTTTTACACTTTACTTTTTTATTTCGAGACAGAGAGAGAGAGAGAGAGAGAGAGTGCAAGTGGGATAGGGGCAGAGTAAGAGGGAAGAGAGAATCCCAAACAGGCTTCACACTGTCAGTGCAGAGCCCAGTGTGGGGCTTGAACTCAGGAGCCTTGAGATCATGACCTGAGCTGAGATCAAGAGTTGGACATTTAACTCACTGAGCCACCTGGAGGCCCCTGGAGGTAATTTTTTTTTTTTTTTTTAATTTTTGTTCATCTGTATCTGTTTGACTTGACTTGTGTTATAGGATAAAATTTACCATAATATAGAATTTTAGGCTGTTGGAAGATATTTTTGTGTAGCACTTTTAAAATAAATTCTACCTATTCTGCCTTTTAAAGCTATTGTTAAATCAACTGTTAGTTCAATTTTAATTTCTCTACAAGTAATCTGTCTTATCTCTGGCTCCTAAAACTCAATATCTTTGGTGGGCTCCAGTTCATTAACATTTGTCTAGGTGTGGATATCTTTATCTATCTTTTTTAAAAATGTTCATTTTTATTTATATTTGAGAGAGATAGAGGTAGAGAGAGCATCCCAAGCATGCTCTGCAGTGACAGCACAGAGCCCAATGTGGGGTTCAATCCCACAAACCACAAGATCATGACCTGAGCTAAAATCAAGAGTTGAACACTTAACTGACTGAGCCACCTAGGCACCCCTCTATCTACCTTGCTTGGGATTCATAATTTTCCTGGCTCAGACAACTGGTGTTTTCAATTAATTATAGGAAAATTATCAGCCATTACGTGTATATTTAATGTGTCACATCTGCTCAGGAATCCTGTGTGACTCAGATCAGAACTTCCAAAGCTGTCTTCTGCATTTTTTAACTACTTTCTCCAATTTTCGTTTTCTTTGTTTCTCTGTGCCATCTTCTGTGTAATTTTTTTTTGAAATCTATTATCCAGTTTGTTGGAAGTACTTATTCTTTTTTTATCAGCTGTGCCTTATCTATTTTTCATGTTTAGAAATAATATTTGATTTACCTTAATTCTGTTTTTGTCCCTTCTTTTTATTTCTCCAAAGCGCATCAGATAAGCTTATTTTAAAATTGTTTGGTTCATTAAATTATCTTCAGTCTTTGCTGACCTGATTCTGCAGTCAGCTGATTCTGTTTATTCACGTTTATAAGAGCTTTTATAATTTTTTGTTATGAAAAAATTATGAGCTCATTACTGGAAATTTTGTAATGACAACTCTTAAAGGACTAAGTTTAAAATGGTTTCCTCAGAGAGGATATTTGGTTGTTATTCCCAAACTCCCGAGAGTAACACCAACTTCTAATTCTCGAATATCCTTTTGGCCACATATATTCTTTGAATTCTGACCCCAAATCTTTGTTAAGTATACATACTTGTCATTGGAAAATCTGAGAAATTATTTTTGTCTTTCCACTTTCCCAGAGCCAATGTTGGTATAAGCATGTACTCCAAATGTTCTTCTTCAATAAGGAATGGTTTTTACTCCCAAAGGTCAATTTATGTGATTGATCCAGGCTTTATGCAAAGCTTTCCAACCCAATCTGTCATCAAGCTGAGGTCACAGAGATTTTGTATGCTGTTTTTTTTTGTTGTTGTTGTTTTGTTTTTTTAACATAGGTCAAATGTAGGTTCTCTGTAGATGTTCAAGTCAGTGCTAACTTGTTTCTCTGCATTAACATTTCATTATTTTTACTACTCAAGGAATATTAAATTCTCTATAAGAATTAGAAAGTGCTTTGGGGTTCACTGTTTGACAAAGCCCAGATAATAAAAAGGTACATATTAACTTGAAGATTTCTGACTGACATGGACAATAAACTCAAAGAGGATGTTTTTCTTACCCTGTAAAAAACATTAACCAGTTTTGTTCTATCCTTGCAATCTTATTCTAACTTAAAAAAAAAAAGTTCATAAATACTGCATTTCACTGGTTCCCTCATTAATAATGTAAATACATTTTTCTATACGGTCATTAGAATTTGTATGGGAATCATGTTTTCATATGTTTGGAAATGATATATATAATATATATATTATTTAGGTGTATTTATTTTGAGAGAGAGACAGAGACAGACAGTGAGTGAGAGGGGGAGGGGCAGAGGAAAAAAAGAGAATCCCAAGCAGGGTCCTTACTGTCATTGCAGACCCAACATGGGGCTTGATCTCATGAACTGTGAGATCGTGACCTGAGCTGAGACCAAGAGTCAGACACTTAATCCACTGAGCCACCCAGGTGCCCCTGAAAATGATATTTTGACAAAAGCATCCTTTCAATTTCATAACTCAGGATGTTTTGATTTCGTTCGTTTGCGCCATGTGCAATAGCGTTCTGTTCCATGTCTTCAAGGTGAGAAGAATTACGCAACATGACACAAAACAAAAATAATAGTATAACACGACTCAGCTTTTTTTAGAGCCGCGTTCTCTGGTAATGTTTGTTAACCCTACAGTAGTTTATTGACTAACATTTAAAATTTTCCTATCAGAAAAAAAAAATTAACAGTAAGAAGGACCACACTGAAGAATAGTCCAGCTCACTGCTTTTACTAGCTTTGAAGTGCAGTGTTTAAGATCATCTGGGTAAGTAAATTAAAGTTATGAACACAGCCCTAGTTTTCTGATTTCCATTCAACCATAAATTCATTAAAAGAGTTTTAAATTGTGATTCTGGATTTATCTGAAAGCATAAGACTGTTAAATTTGGAATTACTTTTCAATATGATTATTCTCTAAAGTGATATTTTATAACGCTACTGTCTACAGTATTGGCTCCCTTTCTGAAGAGCACAGCATCTAATTTTATTTGTGCAATGCTTATGTCTTTTGTAAGAAATATTTTATGTCCACAATAACTGCTGTATATTGAAAGATGCTTATTGGTTGCTGCTTTTGCTACATTAAAAAAAGTATTCCTGCGAGTCAGCTTTCTGGTCTACTAAATGCCAGTGCTTTGGATATTGAAATGTTTATGACACTAAATGGGGTATTTTGCTGCAACTGATTAGATCAATGCATCTGTTGCAGGCTTTAGATCATCTTCTTTATGACAGATTTATTGAACAGCTCAAGATCCTTGGCATGAGGACACTTGAATGCATTGATTCAACTGGAAAGTTAAATATGGACTTGAGAGCCTCAATTTTGATGGTATTTAAATAGAAGGAAATGAAACTCCTAAAAATAGTTAGGGAGAACAAAATTTTAAAACTTCTATAAGTCACCAGATAGTTTGTTATATCTGTTTAGGCAAATGTAGGAGCAACTTAGTGGCTCATAGAGATTTTATTTTATCACTTTGATGGTTACACTTGTGCTTCATTTAAATTACCTTTTCTGTACTTTGGAAATTTTTGTCACGCAAATTTTGTATTGCTGTCTATTCTTTGCTATGTCTATGCTAATTCTAAGTTCTCCACATAAATACATGGTCATGTTTTATTGTCCTAATTTATTTTACTCTTCAGGTTCAGTGTCCATATTTTATAAATATTTTTGTTAAGCATAACAAGTGTCTTTTACTGATGTAAGCCACTCTAGTTTCTTTAAATATCTGGTTCAAAGATAAAATAGAAAAGAAATCAAATCAAGATTCGTGCCTATGAAGCACTTTTATTTGAGTTAAAGACATCAACTTCATAGTAATAAAAGCTCTTCTTTCTGATTAGATTTAAGAGTACAAATGGGGATTTCTCCCAAGAGTGTGATTCCCAAGCAAGCAGCACTTGGCACTCACTTTTGGCTCATTATCAAAAATTCAGAAAGAACAAGGCATAAACTAAACATTTTGGAAGGCCTTAGTAGGGCTAAGATCAAGCAAGTTTCTACAGATTCCTTCTTGGAATAGTTATGAAAACAGATTAGATAAGTAAAGCATAAAAAGAAGCATATATCGAGCACCCGGCTGGTTCAGTAGGTTGAGCCTCGGACTCTTGATTTCAGCTCAGGTCATGATTTCATCACCATGCTGACAGCGAGGAACCTGCTTGTTTCCTCTCCCTCTGTCTCTCTCTGTCCCTTCCCCTCCTGTGTGGACTCTCTCTCAAAATAAATAAACAGTTAAAAAGGGGAAGCATATCTGCAGTAGCAGCATGATTGCTGCTTCGTTTTTAATCTAACAGAATTTTCAGTACCTTCTTTCCTCCTTGTCAGGGACCCTAGAGTAATGCTGAAGGAAGCTATAGTGAGACTGGATGGGTTTTGATTGCTGCTCCATTACTGTCTGGGAGACACTGAGCAGGTTGCTTCCTCTTTCTCTGCTTACTTTCTTCATCTTTTTTTTTTTAAGTTTATTTATTTATTTTGAGAGAGAGAGAGAGAGAGAGAGAGAGACATTGTGAGTGGGGGAGGGACAGACAGAGGGATGGTCAAGCAGGCTCCACACTATCAGTTTAGAGACTGACGGAGGGCTTGAACTCACAAACCGTGAGATCATGACCTGAGCTGAAACCAAGAGTTGGATGCTCAACCGACTGAGCCACCCAGGTGCCCCAGTTTCTTCATCTTTAAAATAATGAAACTGATACCTACTCTAGGGAGTTATATAAGAATTAAACGAAACCTTGTGCTTGGTAGTTATTGGTAGCTGCTAACCAAATATTTCTGGTTCTCTCTCTTTCTGGGAACATAATAGGGTTGACTTTCATGGTCTCTTTGTGATTATAATGGGCTAGATAATTTGTGAGGAAGCACTGTTACCTCTAGGCCAGAACATGTAATTGACTGCATAAGAGTAACATCTTTTCCTTTGTCTTAGCAACTAACAATATTTAAAATGGTTACTGTTCTGTTGTTCTAGGTCCCTGAGTGATTATGACAATTGCAAGCCCCTCGAAAACTCATGAACACGCAGAATGGATGAATAGTAAATTTTTGCTGAGTTAAGGATCTGAGTTTTCTTTTTATCATCATGTAAACCTCTCAGGTTAAAATATCATGAAATAATAGAGATACTGATAGAAGTGGGTGATGCCTTTAAAGAATCCTAAATGTGACATTGGCATAGAGACTTGCTAATGGATAGTGAAGAAACTATTACCAGATGCTAGATGGATGGGGACGCTTCTTCTGTAGCGCAAAATCTCTTAAAATTGGCTCCTGCAATAACATGGAAAGGATACAATGTCCCTAATGAAAATGCAGTTTTAGTAAAAGAAGTTTAAAAATAGAAAGCATATTTTAGAGGCTGTTGGCTATATCTGACAAGGTATTACAAGCACAGAATGAAAGAAATAAGCTCAACTTGAAACAGAGATTAAAGAGAATAGAAAGAACACAGAATAGAAAGAAACTTCCAGTAATCAAAGAGGCAAAGACAGGAAACTCCTTATCACCCATTTGTAACAGTAAACTGAGACAACTGAGACCAATTAGATATTGTTCATTTTGGAGGAATCAAATCAAAATATGAGTAGCTCTCTCTTTGTTAAAACCTCTAGTTAGATTAAAGCTTTTCCCCAAAATTCTTTTAGTTAAACAAAATGGCTGGGGGAAGGGATGAGGGGAAACTAAAAGCATCTGCAATTAAGTTGAAAATAACTACAATCATGGCTCTTGAAACAAGGACTGGAATGAAATACGTGACCCCGTTAAGTTCCGTAAACTTTGTATTATAAAGGAAATCATAAACCTGGGCTAAAAAGAATTATTTATTTAAGACACAAAACAATCTTGGATTTCCAACTTTCTAGCCATAGAAACTGGGCTCGGAAAGTTGCACAGCCCCCAAGATTTGCATAATCTCCATGGATGTGGTAATGGAGTAGGAAGACTCATATTGGAAATAGAATTTTTCCAAGGTCCACCATAAACAAAGGATTGAGATGTATATCCCAGAAACAATGTTAAGGATCTAGTTAAGAAACAGTCTACATCTCAAGTCTTTGCAATATCTTCCCAGTCAAATTTTTTAACTCCTATGAACTAAAAACTGCTATGTCTCCATTTTTATCCTTCCAAATACTTGGAGGGATAAAACTTGGAGTTATCCTGTCCTTCTGCAACAGAGATAGGTGGTTTTGATGTAACTCTCAAGGATCTGTGCCCTACTGATATTAATGCCCTTGTAAATTCTCCTCCCTTTGATCTTGGCCTGGGGATAATGACTTGCTTCTAATAAATGGAAGATGGCAAAAAGGTTTGGATGTCAATTCAAACATTAGATTTTAAACGAGTGAGACTTCCATCTTGTTTGTGCTTTCTCTTCGTCTTTCCTTTATAATATATAATATAGTATAGTATATATATGTGGCTATAATTTTCCTAATTTTAAGATTGATAGAATCGAGAAAGCAACACATTTTCTGTACTAAAAACGTAATCATGTTCTCATAACTCAACTGGTAATCACATGCTAGCTTTATTGAAGTCAGATGCCATTTTTATAACTACCTGTAGGGAGGTCTATTTGATAAGGAGAGAATGGAGGTTATAATCCAATAGCCTGAGAGAAAACAAGACCTTCAGTCCAATGACCCAAAGAGAATAGATGTTTCCAACAATCACTGAGTGAATGTGGAAGTCAATCGTGTCACCAATGAAACTTTGAAGGCTGTGGTCTTGGCTGAGGCACTGGAGCTTTGTAAGACCTTGAGCTGGAGAACCCAGTTAACTGATGCCTAGATTCCTGACTCACAGAAACTCACAGTGAGTTAACAATGACGTTTTAAATTTTCAGTGGTTTATCACTCAGCAATAGATAACTAATAGATTTTATACAGCAGATGTGTAAAAGGCAGATAAATAGTCTTTTATATCACGGTGTTTTCAAGTCATGACATGCAGCATCCAGACTTCTTATGGAAGCAAGTGTTCATCCTCTGAGGTGCTAAACTTTCAATACAGTTTCGTTTTTGAATGAAACTTACTCTGTAAGCAAGAAAGGGAGAGAAATAAATATACAATAACTAGATGACTCTGGTAATCAACAGATCCATTAACCAAATATTTTTGGTTCTCTCCTCTTCTAGGTACAAGGCTGGACTTTTTATTAGTCTCATGATTGCATGGCTCATTTGATGGTTCTAACGGTTAAGCTCAGCATTTAAATCTCTCTTTCCAGCATAGAAACTAGACAATGTTTGAAATGGTGGCCACTCCTTTATCTTCATTCCTTGATAAAATGATAAGAATCTGTTGATCTGCAAAGTATATGTAACATGGACGATAAATAAATCATTCTTGGGGTGCCTGGGTGGCTCAGTTGGTTAAGCATCTGACTTCAGCTCGGGTCATGATCTCATGGTTTATGGGTTCAAACCCCATGTCAAGCTCTGAGCTGACAGCTCAGAGCCTGGAGCCTGCTTCAGATTCTGTGTCTCTCTCTTTCTCTGTCAGGTCTCTCTCTCTCTCTCAAAAATAAATAAAACATTTAAAATAAACAAACAAATAAGTAAATAAAAATAGATAAATAAAACCATTCTTGTGGTAAATCACTAAAATTTTGGAGCTGTTTCTTAATATGGTGTAATGTGGCTTAGACTGACATATTTAATACCTGAAATACTAAAACTTTGCTTTACATAAAGAACAGGAACCCTAAATGAATATCATTGTCTCTATGATTACTCTGGTGTAAGTCTGGTACTTCTAAGATCATTTCAAAAGCCAGCTCTACATTAGAGTAGAACTAGACATCTCTGGGAATATTGTGGAGTTATAGGACACTTAAGCCACAGACTTTCTTTTTCCTTATGGTTTCTATTAAGCAAAACATCAACCATACCTGACATTTAATAATTTTGGAAGGAATTTCATAAAAAAATTATTCTAAATGGAAACATAAAATTATACAATTACTTTGAAGGGGATTGGGCATTTTAATAAAGTAAAAAATCATCTCAAAAGAGCCAGACAACCCAGCTTCTAGATATCTATAATTTGTTCCCTTTTGTAAAGATAATTAGTCCTTGACAACTCTTACACAGAGAAAATCTAAATCAAAACCCCAATGACCGTGTTATTAAATACTTATGGTACGCATTTCAAACATTTAACAACACAAAAAGATAAACACTAACACAAAAATCAACCAAGGAGTAAAAATTTTGCAGAAAATCACTAATAGAAACTAACAAAGAAGAATTTGATATGATAGTATAATGCAACAGGTGCTAACTAAACAATTACACACATAATCATATGAGTCCTCTCAATTGCTCTGCTCATCTGTATTACAGGTGAGTAGGATCAAAATTGTTTCTTAAAAATGTAAAAAAAAAATGTCCCATACTTCCAAGTTACATGATTTTTTAAAACTCTTTATAAGGTCAGAATATTATGAGACAAAAAATACTGTTTTGTTGATCTTTTATAAAAGTTTTTTGTTTTTGTTTTTGTTTTCTATTTCATTAATTTCCACTCATCTTTATACAGATTCTTCAATTTTCCTTCGGTCTAATTTCCTTCTCTTCTTATATATTCTTCACTTTAATGTGTTATCCACTTGTTTTTTCAGTTTATTTTAGGTCATAAATTTAACGACTGATTTAGCTGCATTCAGCAAGTTTTGATAGTACTTTCATTAAAATTCATCTAGAAATTTTTGCATTTCTTGTAGTTGTCTCCTCAAATCCCAGGATCATTTTAAAGTTTGCTTTTTTGATTGAAACCAAAATGTTAAAAAAAATTTTCATGTTTATGCTAAATATAACTTAAAAATATTTTTATGGCCATTGTTTAATTGAATTAGTCAAATAACTCATTGGCATGATGAAATTATTTGAAATTTCTTGAATTTTAGATTTAAAAGAATCCGTTTATACTTGAACATCATATATGAGGTCTATATGTTGGCAAGATGCATGTATTTATATGTGTACACATATACACATATACATATACCCCATACACACACACACACACGTCACAGTTTTGCTTGTGTTTGTTGCATGATATAGTCATTTCTGATATAAATGTGTCAAAATCTTTCATAATAAGGTATTTTTCATTTCATTTGTTCTTCTGTCATGTCATGCTTTACATATTTGAGACTTTTTTTGCAAGATACATATAAAATATTCATTTATAAATACCATTTCTGACTTTCTCCTTTTATTGCTATGTATCTTTTTTACCCACATTTGTGCTTATTATGTGACATATGATATATGACATTTTTATTACTAATTTACCTTACTTAGTAAATGTTTGCCTGGCATATTTTAACCCCTTTTTAGAAAAAATGTAGGGTCATTTATTAGGTGTATCTATTTTAAGAGTATATATAAATATATAAGTAGATTTATTTACCAAAATGTTTAACCTATGTCTTTTATTGGATTATTTTGTTCTGTTTATGTTGCCTGCGTGTGTGGCAGTCAGGGTGGTTGCTGGAAGACTTACTGGAAGATAAATTGCTGCAGCCAACATAGTTCACTAGTAACTCCCATGTGCTACATGTCAGGGTCTATGTTGGAATTCCCTCCATTACTTTTCCTGTAGACTGGTCCCAGCCAACGACTACACCAACAGGGGACCACTCCAATTGTTGCTTCAGGGATCACCAAGGGTGTGGCCAAGACTTTCTCAGATGTCCTCTATAGTCTCTCTCTCTTCCAAGCTAATCCTTCTTTCACATGGATTAGTCTTCAAACTGAAAACCTTCTTTTTATTCTTCACAGGTGTTTCGGAAGTAAATATTGTGTGTGTCTAATCTTATTTAGGCATCAGCTTTTCAGATGACTCAAACTGACATGTGATACAGATGCATGAAGACTTACTTTTACCTCCTAACCTTGCATGTTACCATCACATAGAGATTGCATATGATGTCCATGTATAAACGGATTCTTCTAAATCGAGGCTAAAATTGAGTGAATTTCAAATAATTTCATCATGCCAATGAGTTCTTTGACTACAATGCAATTAAATAACAGCCATAAAAATATATGCAATATTTATCCTGCTTATTTGTCTATATATTTCTCCCTTTCCCACTTCTAGTTGGAAGCTATGACAAAGACTGGTAGTTTTCTCCCAATATCTCTCTTCTATTCTTCAATAGTATCACAAAATCCAATTTTTATCTAGCTGCGTATTTACCCACCAAAAAAATGATTAAAGAAAGGAAGAAAGAAAGAAAGAAAGAAAGAAAGAAAAGAAAAGAAAGAAAACAAAAGAAAGAGAGAGAAACAAAAGAAAAAAAGAATACATTCACATCTCCCTTTAAATCAGAAGTGACTTCATGACTGTAGGCTGATTAAAAGTGTATTACCAGAAATGGTACTGAAAACTATCCTCAACACGACCAAAACGACAGCAATAGAATCAACAAACTGAAGGGAAAAAGCAATAATCTTAAATTACAAAGATGCTGTCCAAGTTAAATATGGATTAAAAGGACAGTAAATCACAATATCTAAAAAAAGATCCTCAAAAAAAAAATGAAGAACAGAAAAAGTAACATACACTTTGTCAAATGTGAAGTAGACAACAAATGTGAGAATTGATACCCTTAAAATTCGGAGGAGTGGTAAATAGATATGATTAAGAAAAGATAATACCTGTAAAAAAGGAGAGTAAAAAGTGGCAATCTCACCTAAGGAAGTATAGGTATGCACTGAAAGATAAAGCCACAACTCAGGAAAAAAATGATGCTAAGTTTTCTAGAAAAATCTTTGGAATTAAATGTGAATATTTGGACAATAGGAAAGTTTTTCTCACTCTAACATTATTTAATAATACAATATGTCTATGGATTACCTAAAACATTTTTTAATTAAAAGAAAGAGTGATGAAAATATCTTCCAGATTCAGGCATCTGAGTGGCTTAGTCTGTTAAGTGTCTGATTTCAGCTCAGGTCATGATCTTGCAGTTGGTGAGTTTGAGCCCTGCATCAGGCTCTGTGCTGACAGCTCAGAGCCTGGAACCTGCTTTGGATTCTGTGTCTCTCCATTTCTCTATCCCTCCCCCACTGGTGCTTTGTCTCTCTCTCTCTCTCAAAAATAAATAAACATAAAAAAATATCTTCCAGATAAACATTACTATGGCATAAAATTTATTTGTATTACTAGGTGTTGGGAGATGATGAAGCATCTAGTACATAATTGTTAAGGGGAAAAAAAAAGATTTGACTCAAAAATTTCATTTATAGCTAGATTGTATTTCATGTGCAAAAGCCATTTCAAGAACAATCAGATATGATACAGCTCACACTTAATGTAACCTTCTTAGAAAAAAAGAAAAAAAATATATATATATAATGATGTAATCCAGAATGCAGAGAAAAGAAAAATAAACTAAGGTCATAATGAAAAACACATGGCCAGAAATTGCAGGCACTTAATCTTGAATATACACTTACATCTAAGAAATTCTTATAGCTACAAAGTTTATAATATCAAAGCCCAGAAGGCAGAAGTGGGAAAAAAGGCAAGTTGCCTGATATGCCAAAGGGATATTAAAGGACCCATGATAATTTTCAGAAAAATATAATTTGAAATATACCTAGGAAATCTTATAGTCCATTAATATATTCAATCAAACAATACTAATGTACATTTATTATGTTTTTATTAAATGTCAAAAAATGTCCAGGCGTTAGACCAACATAAATGGGAATACAAACTGGTACGGCCACTTTGGAAAACAGTATGGAGGTTCCTCAAAAAATTAAAAATAGAACTACCCTACAACCCAGAAATTGCACTACTAGGCATTTATCCAAGGGATACAGGTGTGCTGTTTTGAAATATGCACCCCCATGTTTATAGCAGCACTATCAACAATAGCCAAAGTATGGAAAGAGCCCAAATGTCCATCAATGGATGAATGGATAAAGAAGATGTGGCATACACACACACACACACACACACACACACACACACACACACAATGGAGTATTACTCGGCAATCAAAAAGAATGAAATCTTGCCATTTGCAACTATGTGGTTGGAACTGGAGGGTATTATGTTAAGTGAAATTAGTCAGTCAGAGAAAGACAAAAATCATATGACTTCACTCATATGAGGCTGTTAAGAGACAAAACAGATGAACATAAGGGAACGTAAACAAAAATAATATAAAAACAGGGAGGGGAAAAAAACAGAAGTGACTCATAAATATGGAGAACAAACTGAGGGTTACTGGAAGGGTTGTGGGAGGGGGGATGGGCTAAATGGGTAAGGGGCACTAAGGAATCTACTCCTGAAATCATTGTTGCACTATATACTAATTTGGATGTAAATTAAAAAAAATTAAAAATTAAAATTAAAAAAAAGACCAACATACATAATATCAGTTTTATGCACTCAAGAATTTCGCATTTCAATGAAGAAAATCAACATAAACAGTTAATTATAAAGCAGGGTATAAATAAGCACAGAGTACTAGAGATATCCTTTGAAAACACTGAAGATGTCTGGATGGTCTGGAGAATTCAGATTGTAGTAAACAAAATTGAAAAAATATTTACAAAATAAACATTAGGCAAGTCAATGTCAGTAGTATGCAAAGTAAAATTCTAGGTAAAATGTACGATACAAAAATATAGAGGCAGGAAAGCGCATGGTAGAGAAAACAAAATCAGATTGTTGATTATAAATGGTCAAGGTCAGAGTGGCTAGAAATTAAAATGCAGAGGATAATCAGTGGAAGGTCTTGCATTTTTGATCTTTATAATGTCCATTATCACAATAGTGTATAGATCTAATAGAATAAGACAGTTCACAAATTAAAACATGTTGGGAAGAAAACAGTAAGCATAATGAAAGATGACAGAAATAAGCCTGAATACATAAACTCAGAAAAAAAAACGCTCAAATACATTAAAATGCCAAAATGGGTTAGCAAATAAAATCTAACTTAATACTATATACAAAGTGTACCTAAAACAAAGTATTGTGGAAGCATAAATAATGAATGAGTGAACAGAAAAATACCTATCAAGCAAATGGTTATACAAGTAAGAGTGGTTGCATTATTTTTATTTTTTTAATGTTTATTTATTTTCAGAAAGAGAGAGAGAGAGAGGGAGGGAGGGAGGGACGGAGGGGCAGAGAGAGAGAGAGGGAGAGAGCAAATCCCAAGCAGGCTTCCCACTGCCAACGTTGAGCCCAAGGCAGGGCTAGATTCCATAAAATGTGAGACCGGGACGTGAGCTGAAATCAAGTTGGACGTTTAAATGACAGCCACCAGGCACCCTGGAAGCATTATTTTTATGTAATAGATAATACATGTAAATAGACTAAGGAGTCCAAATAAGCCATTGGAATTAGCGGAATATATTAAGGAAACTTGACAAAGAAAATTATGGATGAAAATTAAAAGTAGAAACTAGCAAATTATCAACAGGAAGCAAAACTAAAAATTGTTCAGTATTGTCAAAGACCCATGCACTATGATAAAGTATTTTCCTTGAATTAAAAAAAAATGAAGAAAAATGAAAAAAAAAACCACAAATTACTTGGAGGTAAGGAATAAATACACACAAATATCCATTTATCAGTTTTGCTTATAGTTCTGTTCTAAAGAATTTGAAGGTCAAAATGAATTTATGGAATGAGTGAAAATTTGTGTCATGAATTCTTAACTTCTAAATTTATGTCTCGAGCCAAATCCTCACTCCATGAATAACAAATGCAATTGCCCACTAAGTAACTCCTTTTGCTTTCCCAGAGTCAATTCAAGTCCATTTGTTCAAGATGAATTTAGCACCTTCTTTTTCTCCCTACGTATCACTCTCAACCTAGCTCACTTCCCCCCTTCCCCCCAACGCACTCTTATCACAAAACTGTCCCCCCTTGTTTTACTTATTATAGAGCAAGAATATCACTGACAGTTGTCCAGTGCATTTGGTTTTAAGAGCCGGAGTTGTGTCTAGTTCACTATCTTACCAACAGTGGCAAGCATAACTGGCCAGTGTATCATAAAATAAATCATTAAGTTTTTGCTCAAAAATTGGGTTAAGTATTAAAAGGAATTTAAATTGGTAAAAACAGGTGCCTGGGTGGCTCAGTCAGTTAAGCGACCGACTCTTGATTTCAGCTCAGGTCATGGTTGCACGGGGTTCATGAGACTGGGCCCCGTGTTGGGTTCTGTGCTCTGCTCAAGGAACCTGCTTAAAGTTCTCCCTCCCTCCCCCTCTGCCCATCCCCCACTTGTGCAAGTGTTCTTTCTCTCTCTATTTCAAAAACATAATTGGTAAAGACATTTTTCTGAAAGGCAAATAGAAATTATAAAATTCTATATACCTTTCATATGTATATTTACTTCTGATAGTGCATTTAAAGATGGAGGTAATAAAAACATATATATGGAAATACACAATTTTGATATTTGACTAACAAAAATATGTATACATCCTAAACATACCATAATATGGTAATAGATGTAATGAATCTAATATGGTATATCCATATGTGAAACCTTATGTTGCTATCAATAATCATGGATTACAAGTCTCACCACATATTGCCAAGTTTAAAGCAAAAGGATCTATATAATAACATCCTAATCTTTAAATATATTTATTTGTATGTATAAAAATTATTTTTCATTAATTATTTTTATAAATGTGTCTGCTGCTATCTGAAAATAAAGTGTCCTGATGAAACCTTTCATAAGCCAAAGTAGCATAAAGCGAAGAAGCAATCACCATTAATTTAGGGAAAATTTTTTGAGGATTCCCAAACCCCCAAAATAATCTCTCATAGGCTTTTATGATATCTTGGGACACACCTTGTTAATGGATGTACAAAATAAATTAAGATAAAGCACAGATGTTCACAGACACAGTTCAAAGCTATGGCAGCTTGCTGCTGAGATGCTTAGTGTGGGTCCGGAGGGAGGATCATGATGGGGCCATTCTCGCCGCTCAGGGTTCCCTCTGCCTCTAAAACAGTCCTCCGCCAAACAAATGCTGAACACTATGACTTTGGCCCTAAAGATAGGATTTTGCTATGTAAAAAAGTGGAAAAAGGGTATTTTCATGCACAGGTATCATTTTTGTAGATATGGTTCTGACTTGATTCTATGCTCATTTGGGGGAATGTTTTATTTGAAAAGATGGTTTTATGAATTATGAATCCTTTTGATTTAAAAAAGACAGTGTTTGTGGTATTGTTAGTGGAGGGATTGGCTTTTCTTTTTCTTTCTTTTTAAAGTTTCTCTCCTCCTTGCCTCTCTTTTTCCTTTTTTTTTTTTTTTTTTTCTTTTTCTCCCTCCTTTGTCCTAAAGAGGATAAATTGTTCTCTAAATTAGTTGAAGCCTGGGTGCTTCAAGTTAAAAACAGATTGATTCACCTTGTGTATAGTGTAGAAATTTAAATTTATGCTCAAAACTCTTTTGAAAATTGAATATGCAATCAGTTTTCAGCAATATAATTTAAAAAATTGGTAAATAATTCTTGCTTGAGTCTCATAGACCTTGAATGCCTGGTCACTCCAGATTAAGAGTCATGACAAAAGCTTGGACATCTTCTTAAAGAAAAGGCCCTACGGCTCTCCCTCCTTTTGGTATAGTCTGAGAGCGGTAGCTGCGTTTAGAAACCAAAGCATTTGCAGAATTTTTCTTTCTCCCATTGTCAGATGAGCCAGATCTTTTTCTTAGGAAATTTTGACCTTCCATACAGTGCCACTGCCCCAACCTCAACCCTCTTCTCAATCTGGTGCTGTGCCTTCTTGAAATAAATGAAATGAACCAGGAATCATTTGCACGTTTGGGACGAGAATGCAGTAGGCAGCCTCCACCATGTTATCTAGTGACCCTTGCCTCCAGGTATTCACACCCTTGAATATGGACTCCCATTGGGTTTGGACTGCATTTATTGCCTACCTTCTACCAAAAAGAATGTGGGAGTTATGGGATGTCATTTCTGTGATTAGGATATAAAAAGATCATGGTTTCCATCCTTTGGACATCTAGCAGAACCCAAGAAGAATAGGGCACAGAAGAGATCAGGAAGGAGAAGTAAAATCTCTGAAGAATGGAGGGCAGATACAGGGGCAGGCAGCACTGTTACTGCAGGAGTAGGTTTAATTCTGAGCATCCAAATGCGAACGATGATAAAAAAAAATGTGTCTTAATTCGCATTTTGTATACTTGCATTGCTGTAAGCGATATAACTTCTTTCCATTAAAAAAGTCAGTATAGGGGCACCTGGGTGGCTCAGTTGGTTAAGCGGCCGACTTAGGCTCAGGTCATGATCTCGCAGTCGTGAGTTCGAGCCCCGCGTCGGGCTCTGTGCTGGCAGCTCAGAGCCTGGAGCCTGTTTCAGATTCTGTGTCTCCCTCTCTCTGACCCTCCCCCATTCATGCTCTGTCTCTCTCTGTCTCAAAAATAAATAAACATTAAAAAAAAAGTCAGTATATTAACTTTTGTAAACCTTAGATCTCTCATCTGTAAAATGGGGATCATGTTGGCCAAATCCATCTTCAGATTTTTGTGAGGATCAAGTTAAGCAGTGTGTGAAGCACAGGGCACTTTGAAGATTGATCTGGAAATTCATCTGAGAGTCAGTTATGGACAATGCGTTGTGCTAGGTAATATTTGTTGGAATATTTCCAGGCTGTTTGCCTCAATTTCCATACAAGGCAATTTCAATACCCAGTTCCAACTTTGCCTTCCTCGTGTCCTGGTTAGTAAAGTTGAATTTAATTCCATTTCTTCTGTGTTACAAGGGCAACCTTATCTTTATCCCTGTTTGGAAGTTCATATTAATACGTAATGCCTGGTGGCACAAAACTCACAGCTATATGAAAGGCTGGAAATCTTTAATTTTGTTCTAGACCTTGATGCTATATTGATGCCAGGGCTGTATGCCAGCCAACTGTGACAATTATTTCTGTTTAATTTTCTAATTTCAGTCAGGACTACTTAGCTTGCCAGTGAAGTCCGTCAGTGTCAGAAGCCAAGGCAGTTCCTTATGAGCAGTAATAGCTTGTAATGGTTGCTTTAATACCCTGGGGAAAGTAAAAGCCTCTATGGGCTCTTCAATAATTAATACAGATTTGTTTATAAATTTATTCAAGCAAAAAACACATGGGGCTCAGAAGAGTGCTTGGTACATGGTAGGTACTAAAATATTTGTCGACAGCATATAGAAATAAACAAGTAACTGAAAGCTAGTGCATCTACATACATTATTTTCTATACTGTATCAGTGAAAACGACATAAATGGATCAAAGGTAAAATGGAATACAAATTCGTGCTAATAATATAGTGCTTTTTGTGGCCCATGTCTTTTAGTTATCAGGTAATTATGCTTTGTAAAACCCAAATAATTAAGTAATATGGAATATTCCCTTTAGAGCTAGTGGTTACTTTCAGAACTCAAAAATTGACGTGTAAGAAAAATGTGTGGGAAACAGTATGGAGGTTCTTCAAAAAATTAAAAAAAAATAGAACTACCATATGATCCAGCAATTCCCCTACTAGGTATTTTCTGAAAGAAAGCAAAAACATTACTTCCAAAACGTATGTGCACTCCTATGTATATTGTAACATTATTTACAATAGTCAAGGTATGCAAACAGCCCCGTGTTCACTGATAGATGAATGGGTAAAGACGATGTGGTAAACACATATAATGGAATATTACTCAGTCATCAAAAAGAATGACATTTTTGACGATTGCAATGACGTGGATGGAGTTGGAGTGTATTATGCTAAGTGGAATACGTCAGTCATAGATATACAAATACCATATGATTTCACTTACATGTGAAATCTAAGAAACAAAACAAAATAAACAACAAAAAAAACCCACCCACATTGACTCTTAAATACAGAGAGAAACTGATGGTTATCAGAGGGAAGATGGGGAGGGGGGTTAGGTGAAATAGATAAAAGGGATTAACTGATACAAGCTCCCTGTTATAAAATAAATAAGATATTAAGGGTCACATGGTGATTCAGTCAGTTAAGCAACCAGCTTTTGATTTCGGTTCAGGATATGATCCCAGGGTTGTGGGATCCAGCCCCATGTGTGACTGCAAGCTCAGTGTGGAGCCTGCTTAAGATTCTCTCTCTCTCTCTCTCTCTCTCTCTCTCTCTCTCTCGTTCTGCCCCCTCCCACACTCTCTCTCACTATCTTTCTAAAATCAATCAATCAATCAATTCATGGAGATGAAAAGTACAGCATAAGAAACTGACAGGTAAGATTTTCAGGCTTTCACAGGCATCTCTAAATTTATTCGTCTAGAGCAACGTGATCATTATGCTAAATAACAAAAATTAACCCAAGTAAATTTAAAGATCAAATTAGCTTTATTCAATAATTTGTGAATCAGGCAGCATCCTGTCTAGCAAATAGAAAGGAGCTCCATCAAGCTACAGAAAAGGAAAGGTTTTTAAAGGCAGAGAGGAAACACAAAAAAGGAAATTATTAGCAAAGAAAGCATTGTTTTGGCAAAGTTACCCTCCTAAAGGGAATGAAAGAGGTGTATCAGTGGATTACCTCCTGCTGCTGACTAGGAAATTTCGAGTTGGCTGATTAAAGGTCACCTTTCTGGGAGAAACTAGAGCTGCAGTTAGGTTAAATATTAAGTCTTCCTGGGGTTTAACACAAGTGACTCCATTTTGGGCCTGCTGTATCCTTTTTAACAATTGTAACAGAACATCATTGGAAATTTACAAAATATGGCTTGAGAAAACAATTTATAGAGAGCTCAACTTCAAATCTGTGGACAGTGTCTGTTCATGGGATGAGTCAAGCATAAATCTTCAAAGCCATCTAAAGTTTTTGTGCATTTTCATGATTAGTTAAATCAATTTGAATATAGGTTTCCAGGGGCTTTGTAATCAAATTACTCAAAGAAACAACTGTTCTAGATGAAAAGAAAATTTAATCTTCCACTACAGATGTTTCTTTGGGGTCTTTATTGGTCAATAAATTTTGTTCCAGGAGAAATAATACATGCTACTTAGTGCTAATCCTTATTTTGTTTTAAAAATACCGTTCTTGGGGCGCATGGGTGGCTCAGTCGGTTAAGTATCTGATGATCTCGGGGTCCATGAGTTAGAGCCCCAGGTAGAGTTTCGCGTTGACAGCTCAGAGCCTGGAAACTGCTTTGGAGTCTGTTTTCTCCCTATCTCTCTGTCCCTCCCCCACTCATGCTCTGTCTCTCTTTTTCTCTCTAATAAACATTAAAAAAATTAAAAATATTGTTTTTGTTACACAAATCATACAATTGGGATTGAATGATTTGAATCCAAGTCATACAATTTGGGATTGAATGATTTGAGAAAGATAGTTATTTCATGACCATTGTAGTAAACCGTAGTCAGAATATTACTTAATTAAGGAGCAGTCCATAACTCTACTTCCTGGAGGAAAATATGGCACCACGGTCCTTTAAATCTTGAGACTTTACAACTAATACATCAGTAGTGCTATTGAAATAGGCATATGAAATTTCACCACCTGCCACTTCATGGTTACAAATTCAAGTGGATTCCATATTTTAATTATGAAAGGCAAACACAAGTAGAATTATCAGTGACATTAAAAGCTTATTTTGTATAATCAACTGTGATCACAGCTTGGTGATACTTTTACAGCAAATATTACTTTTTTCAAAGTCTTAATTCCATCTCAGGTCAGTGATGTTCCTATTGTTGCTCACCTTACTCTTGCTTTTTAAAATTATACCCTTAATACAAAGGTACATGAAAAATCTTTAGAGAGCAACCTATTCTATTCATCACATTTTAATTATTCATTTCTTCTGTTTTATAAGAGGCAGACTGTACCGTTCTTTCCTACTGCAGTAGAGGTATCTCCACAGTTATATTTCCGTATAGTGTTATCTTCTATTGCACAGAGGAGCTCAAAACTCTGAGTCATTTGCAACCTTTGCAAATTTCTTCCTGAATTAATTATGACCTAGTTGAATTACTAATGTTGAAGATATATTGATAATTTCAAAGTGCTGTGTTCATTTTAAACTAAAATCAACAACAAAAACCTGCAGTGTAACTCATCTAGTTAACACTTATTTGGCACTTATTCCAAATTAAGCAGTCTTTTAAGTGTTTTATGTATTAAATCAGTGGTTGACAAAATACATCTCATAAGCTAAATCCAGCTCCAAGCTTGTTTTTATAAATAAAGTTTTATTGGAACACAGCTACATCCATTAAGTTTCATATCGTCTGTTGCTGCTTTGACTCTACAATAGCAGAGCTGACCAGTTGCCACAGAGATCATAAGGCCAAAGAAACCTAAAATATTTACTATTTGGTACTTTGCAGAAGTTTGCCAGTCCTTTTATTAAAATTTTTGATCTCCTCTTAAACACTGTGGAATATCGCTCTAATCTTATTTTTTATTTTTTTTATTTTTTAGAAAGAGAGAGAGAGAAAGAGCAGAAGTGGGGGGAGAGGGGCAGAGGGTGAGAGACAGAGAATCTTAAGAAGGATCCAAGCTCAGTGCAGAGCCCAATGTAGGGCTTGACTCTGGGATCATGACCGGAGCCAGTCAAGGGTCAAACGCTCAACTGACTGAGCCAGCCAGGCACCCTGACTGTCATATTAATCTCTGTTTTAAAGAGGAAGAAAATGGGCTATGGAGAGGTTAAGTAACTTGCCCAAAGTCATACATTGCTCGTAAGTGGGAAAGCAGGATTAAACACAAGAGACTTGGTCTGCAGTCCCCATTCTCAACAATGTTAAACTGCATCTCAGATGGAGAATTATGTTTGTTGCCTGTGAAGGAGCAATTATCCAAACATATTTCTATTAATAAAAATTGACGGAGCACTAATAGTTTTTCCCCAAAGCATAAAATACCTAGCGATTGTGGGCTACTACAGATTTGAAAACTAACCTCTGGTCACTTTCTGTTATTTGTCTAGAGTGCAGATAGGGAAATCCACTATCTTTGTAGTATCCTGCAGAACTTTTCTGTTGTTCTCTGCGAATACAGCTAGAGAGTCTGAAGAATTTGATATGAATGAGGTACAAGAGTTTGGTTGGCCTAAAACAAATAACAACAAATAAAGAGATTATAAAGGGATTCTGGGTCCTCAAACATCTTCTTTCTCGTCTCTACAGCAGTTACTGGGGGCATTTAGAAAATGACACTAATTAGAGAAGATAACAGATAATTCTGTCATCGGGAGCAGAGTTTTAGATAATGACTGTAGCTTTTGGGGGGTAGGCCTTCTCACCATTAAAGCCACTCATCCATACCCAATCCCTCTGGAAAATTAAATTTTTTGTACTAATCAGAGCAGGTTTCCTGCAGCTGCCAGTGAATGATGGACTTCCCAGTAACAGGCGGATGGATTTCTCACACTTGGAGCAGGGTTCCCATGGCAACGCTCCCTGTATGCACTCAAATGAAACTTCTCTTTGTCCCTTCAAGATTTTTTTTTCCTTTCCCTCTCCTTACCTATCTTGTTTTTTTTTTTTTTTAATTAAAAATAAGTACCTTGATCTTTAAGAGGCTAAAATCTACCAGTGAGGCCCAGTTCTCCATTTTTCCTCTATGATGTTTAGAAGGAAAACACACACATAGACATGCACATGTGCACACACAAGAGTTCATTGGGTATTGATATTCTCATTTATTATATCACGGGAAGAATAGTCAGAACTAGTTTTGGACATGGAAAAAAATTGTGAGGGCTCAGCCTTCATTCTGAATTAGAAACCTGAGACACAAGCTAGGGCATGTGACTTTTGCAAACATACGACAATATACAAGGAATTCTTCTTCGACTGTGTGAAGATAAAGTAGTATAATATGGGAATTGTGCTGAGAGCAGACTGTGTTTTGCATATTGGCAGCCTTCCTGATTTATTATCGGGTGATTTGTATATTGATAAAACAGAGATTCTGCTGTTAGTAGCTGGCATTTCATAAAGGCATAAACCACTTCTGGTAAATAATTCCCTGGGAGAGGGTTGTTGTTGTTTTTGTTTTAGTTTATTTATTTATTTTGAGAGAGAGAGAGAGAGAGAGAGAGGTGGGGAGGGGGCAGAGAGAGAGGGAGAGACAGCATCCCAAGCAGGCTCCGTGGGGTTCAAACTCACAAACCATGAGATCATGACCTGAGTGGAAACCGAGAGTCAACGCTTAACGGACTGAGCCATCCAGGCACCCCTTGTCAGGAGAGTTTTATCACAAAGTAACCAAGAGCGAAAAAAAAAAAAAAAAGAATAAATGAAGACAAAGAGAGGGGGAAGAAAGAGTTAGCTGATGTGTAAAGAAATTGATCCTTGCAGATATCAAGCAAAATGAATAACCCACAGTACAATGCCGCAGTGCAGTGCTATTTGATATGTGGGCGATGGGGTTGTGCTTGTCTGCCCGCTGTTTGTTACAGGTAAATTCAGTCTGTACTTGTTGCCAGGACATACATTTTCCAATGTGTATGTGTGTGTGTGTGTGTGTTTAATTCTTTTCTTCTCTATTACATTTATTACGATTAGATTTGAAAATCCAATTGTATACGTATTGACTGATAATAAAAATGGGGCTTCTATTTTGTATGGTTTTGATGTTTTTAATTTTATGTTTCTAAGAATTCATGTCTGTTGTGTACTATAAAAGTATTGTTGCAATAATAATATCACAATAAGATTATGGTTTTTGTTTTTGTTTTTCTTAATGTGTGAGAAGTGCGGTATAGTTAATACAGAGGCCACTTTTAGGCAAGCAGCTTGAATAGTGGACACCTGAGTAAGGTGGAGGGACCCCCCCCCCTCCCCGGCTGAATACAAAAGGCCCATTAGGTGACCCACCTCCAAATCTCCATAAGCCACAGCTGACCAAAGGTTTACTTACACCAGGGCATAGAAACCAAAAAAGGAAAATACCATATGTTCCCATACTTCCTCACCTTTCCTCCCTTTAGCTACAGCACCCCCACCCCCCCATTCCTGCCTCATGGCAGGCAGTCTCTGCTTTGCTGTCCTGCTTGCTGCTTCCTTGCGGTGTGTTCAACAAACTTCTGTCTCCATGCTCTGCTCTGGAGAATTCCTTCACTCCCTGCCTGTGCAGTTGACGAGAGATTATACTGGGCGCCTAGGTTCTCTGTCTCTGTGTGCTTAACTGAATTAGTTTCATTTTTTTTCTCAAAAGAAAAAAAAATAACAAATGGTACAGATTAAATGGGACATATATTTTGCATGCATATATTTTTCATTTCATCTTTACAACCCATCTGTGAAATAGATATTTTGTCCATTTTACGGGTAAAGAAACTGAGCTTAAGAGGATTAAAGTAACTAGTCTGTATTAGTCAGGATGCTGCTGGAAATAGAATCCAGTGCAGATAATTTAAGATATCTTTTTTTTCTTCCTTTTAAAACTTTTTTTATGTTTATTTATTTATTTTTGAGAGAGAGAGAGAGAGAGAGCACAAGTGGGGATGGAAAAAGAGAGAGAGGGAGACACAGAATCTGAGGCAGGCTCCAGGCTCCAAGCTGTCAGGGCAAGCCTGATGTGGGGCTTGAACCCAAGAACCATGAGATTATGACCCGAGCTGAAGTTGGATGCTTAGCTGACTGAGCCACCCTGCACCCAGATGACTTAAAGTATCTTAGTGAAGGGATTCCTTGCAAAGTTGTGAGCAGAATCCAAAGAAACAAGGAGTATTGAAGTACCTAGAAAACAGCAAAAGCTGGAAGCCATTAGAACACTTGGGTCTATGTGGACAAGAGAATAAAGTCGTTACTGGAGAGAAAGCCATACCATTAGGAGAAAGACTGTCCTATAGGTACTGGGCCATTAGCTGAAGGACTACAGCCCCTGTCAATTTGCAGCCTGGCAGGGAGAGAGCCAAAGTAATAAATACCAACCTCTCCCTCCATGAGAACTGGAGATATGTCAGAGGGACACACAACAAGTGACAGTAAGGGAGAGACACAGCCACTGCCAGTGGTCACAGCCCAAGGCTGAGAGGAAGCAGGGAAGAAATATGCCATACTTCCTTCTCTCCTGTGAGAAATAAGTGAGATGATTCATTTAAAGAAATACCAAATAAAAGTTGTGCTATGGGTGCCTGGGTGGCTCAGTTGGACTGAGCGTCAGACTTTGGCTCAGGTCAGGATCTCACAGTTAGGGAGTTCGGGCCCCCCATTGGGCTCTGTGCTGAGGGCTCAGAACCTGGAAGCTGCTTCGGTTTCTGTGTCTTTCTCTCTCTCTGCCCCTCTCCTGCTTCAACTCTCTTTCTCTAAAAAATGAATAAACATTTAAAAAAATTAATTAAAACCTGTGTTGTTTAGTTAATAATAGGTTTACGACCTACTGGAAATATGTATGAACCACCCACATACACACACCAATAGTGGAGTCCCAAACCCTTAGACACTTCACTTCCTGGTTCTTCTTCCTCTCTCCATTTCAAGGGCTTATTTTTCAGGGGCTTTGCAATGAGCATATGCCAAAGAACTGAAGTCTCTGTGTCACCTCAAGGGATGTACATTTGTTCCAATCAGACTACTTTTTGCCTTACGTGGGCTTAGGCCACTTCTGGTAAGCCTGTAACCTCTGTAGTGCTCAGCCAATGAGGAATCAGGGGAGGGACTTCACACTAGGAGATAAATTGCCTGCTGTTACTGCCCTGAGTGTGCCTGCCCATCAGACACCTGCTCTTACAAGAACGTTGATTACAGCCTCACCTCACTGTGCCCCTAGTCTCTGTGTCTCTCCATTGTTGGGGTCAGGGGGCTGATTTCTCACATCTCCCACTTATATATCTCTTGACCAAGGATGTATATTCCTTGAACTAATAATAGAGCTTATGCCTCAGGTCCCTGTCTGACATGAGTCTCTTCCAAGTTCTCAGGAAGAAGCCTGTCAATATATTTAGAATTCACACTTTCTGTAAAATTTGAAAAGGCATTATTTTTTCAATCACTACTCATTATGAATTCTTTTTCCCCTCTAATTGCCCTTTTGCTCCTGACTGTTGTATGGGAGAGCTCACTGGCAGTTTGGGGGCCCAGTTAAGGGAACATTGAGTTAGGGATAAATTCAGGGGTTTTTCATGGGATATAGTTTTATAGCCCACAGTCTCTTTTTTATATGTCATTGTCAGTCACACCACTGTAGGAATGGCTTCCAGAAATCCTACTACTTCTGTGTCAGTTCACCGGTCTTCATAACAAGAAAAGGCAGCAACAGAGCTGTGTTGCATAAGAATATGTCTAGGGCACCTCGGACAGGAAATATGTAGGTAGCAAAGGGACAACAAGGTTTAAAAAGGATCAATAAGGCGGGGCACCTGACTGGCCCAGTAGGTAGAGCTGCTGACTCTTGATCTTGGAATTGTAACTTCAAGTCCCATGTTGGGTGTGGAGATTAGTTTTTAAAAATCCTCAAAACAAACAAACAAAAAAAAAAACCACAAAGGATCAACAAGTTTAAAATATTGAAATCTATCTTTGGAAATATGTTCCAAATCTTATATCTAACTCATAAAATACCCAAAAACCCCTGATACTTCCCCATATTTGACAATGTTAAAGTACAAAATTTCGATAGCGTAAATTTAAAGATCTAATTGGCTTTATTTACTAATTCATTTGTGGGGCATCGTCCCCTCTAATAGAAGCGTCCTTAGAAAAGTTGTACACATGGAAGGCTTTTACAGGCAGAAATAGGGTGGGAAAAGAAAGGTACTTCAAAAGAAAAGAAAGGATTGTTTCAGGAAAGGTCATCTTCCTTTACGAGGTCTTATCATGCAGATGGTTTCCCTACTGCTGAGTGATCTAAAATTCCACTCCTAGGGGAGGCTAAAACTAGAAATAGGGTTAAGTATTGTATCTTGGTGGAACTCAACATAAGTGACTCCAATTTGGGCCTATTGTTTATTTTCAACAAGAATCTTAAATATTTACATATTACCTCCCCCCCCATACCAAAAAAATTGTGAGGTTGAAAGAAACTTTCCTAAACTTTTTATATAGTAAGCAACAAAATTCTGTATGTTCAACCATGTAAGAATAAATACAAAATTACCTTTCTATTCTCTCTAGAGAGAATTTTTTTTTATTAAAATCTTTGTCAAATTTTGGTAGATGCATAACACTGAGTAAATGCAGGGAAAACTTTTCAAAACATTCAAAGACAAAATCTTTGTCATATGAAAAGTATGCAGTGAAGATAATACAAGGGGAAAACATCAAAGAGTTAATACAAAAATATGCTTCTATTCCTATATTTTGTGCTATGGTGGTATTTGTCTTGAACATTTTTTAAAGAATTTGTCCTGTGTACAATTTAGTGATTCAACACTTCCATACAGCACCCGGTGCTCATCACAAGTGCCCTCCTTAATACCCATCACCTATTTAAGATACCCATCACTAAATTGTACACCTGAAACTCATACTGCACTGTATGTTAACTAGCTGGAATTTAAGTAAATACTAAAACAAACAAACCAAAAACCTTGAAATCAGAACTATACGAACACATACAATTGTTGTAGAGAAAGTGTTTTTCAGAACAAACCAAGAAAACATTTTAATTTTTTGGTTAAAAAAAAGAATTTGTCCTATGTTTTCTTAAGATGTATAATTTATTGTGATTTCTTTCCTCATTGTAAATAAATACTTTCTTAATTTTGTATACATAGTTTTATATTCTTCTATGAGGGGGTACTCAAAGTTTCAGGCCCCTGAGCACATGATACACCCCTGCTTCTGAAGGTGCCTACTCTTGACTGAACTCAAACAGAAACCAGAGCTCTGGTGAGTCTGTCTGAAAAAGTCATAGAGGAATTGAATGGTGATGAGAGTGAGAGAAGACACAGAAAGACAAGTCTATCATCCAAGCTCACAAAGCTATAGAAGACTGGGGTCAGGAGTCAAACTCCAAATGTCTGCTTCTAAAGCACATACTCTTTCCTTAGATCTCTCTAAGCCTCAGTCAGTTACATACAAAAGCACTGGGAGTGGGAGGTGGGGTATGAATAAGACCGTTCTTTCCATTTAGCTACGATCTCAAAATGGGTAACTTTTAGAGCATATGAAAGGTAGTAAGGTTTGTAGAATTATGAATACAAAATAAGTTATCTGATTTTTTTATTTCAGAACAAATATTTTTTTATTCATTATGTAATCTACATGGCTAACGGCTTGTTTCCGAAATAATTGGTTAATTGCAAACAAGTTCCACATTTAAGAAAATAACTTATTAATAAGAAGGGATAGCTATTGTCAAAGACATTCTTTGACATAGCTTGGATTAAAAAACTAAGTTTAAGAAATGTTCAGAATAAAACAATAAAAATAAGTTATCAATTAAGATTTCTTTCTCGAGGTGCTGGGGTGTCTCAGTTGGTTAAGTGTGTAGCTCTTGATTTCGGCTCAGGTCATGATCTCACGATCAAGCATTGAACACGGGTTCAACGCTTGGAATACTCTCTCCCTTTCTCTCTGCTCCTCTCCCCTCAATAAATAAATAAAGTTAACAAAAGATTTCTTTTTCTTCTCCCCTTCCCTTAAAAAACACCACGTTATGACACTAATTCTCAGGCAAACTCCTTGTGCTTTAAACGTCTCAAATTCAGGTACCATGAGACCTTGCCTTCAGCCATACATTCTGAAACATGTAGAATATTCCTTTCATATCATGAGTGAAAAAATACATAAACTTTACTGATGAATTTCTGTGAATCTTGTTTCCTTATTTGTGGTGTCTCCTTGGAGATAGTGATGTTTAGGCTCTGTGAAAAAAAATCAGGATGAGGAGAATCAAGGAGAGTTGTCAATCAAGGAGAGCCAAAAGGAACATCTGCTAATAGCTAACGGTGCTGGAACCAGCTGGATTATGCCTATGGTAAGGTTCATTACTTTCTGAGACGTGAGAACTCCCACCTCACCTGAATGGATTTAGCTACATTATCAACCCAGGATGTATAAATTGCATTTAAAGTTAGAATAGCAGCAAGGCAAAATAATTATAGTATCTAAAATAATGCAGTCAGGGATTACCATGGTTCTGAAGGTCATATGGAAAGAAAAGAATGGTAATTAGGCTATTAGTGTATATCGGGATTGTCTTCCGGAGGATCACATACTCTTTCACATTTCACGGACCCACAAATGACCCACACACAAGAAGATGGCATCACAGATGATTAACATATCTGGCAAAGACTTCCTTTGCCCTCATATCCATTCTCCTTTTCTTTCCTTAGTAATAGAAACCTTGCCTTTTAGCTGAATACGTAACTACCCCAGAATAAAGTGCATGTGTCTCAGACTACAGCCACGGATAAGCCCATATTAATACATTCTCACCAATGAGCTCTGAGTGGAGCTAAGTTATGCATCTTCTCCCTCTTGCCCTATTTTCATTCTTCACTTGACTTCTTAGAGCTTCTCTGTTCTAAATTTGGTAGTGAGCCACCATGTAGACACGTAGACCATGTACACAAGGGCAATTTTTGAAGATTGGAGAAAACAGAATGTCTTTGGGATGCCATGATTTCAACTCTTGATTACATAAACTCAGGCTATTAAGATAAAAAAGAAATGAACTTTTCCCTTGTAAATGATTCCATTATTTGTTATCTTTGATGTAGCAGCAGAATCTACATCCTATTTAAGAAAAAACTTTCATTATTTTCGTTAAACACTTTTCGAAAATATGAATTTTCCCTCCTCTCAGAATTGAAATCCCTATTCCTGTTTAACCATGATTCTATACTTTTTATGATTGAAACAGGGGATCTCTGCTGTGTATGACTCCAGGATGTCTCTCTAATTATATATTATAATGATAATATTAAAGTAAAATAAGTTAACAAATATGAGTTAGATACTATGTGTTAGATACTATTAGATACTGTTAGATACTGTTAACTTACTTCAAATATG
The DNA here is from genome assembly GCF_016509475.1 of Prionailurus bengalensis. Taxonomy (NCBI): domain Eukaryota; kingdom Metazoa; phylum Chordata; class Mammalia; order Carnivora; family Felidae; genus Prionailurus; species Prionailurus bengalensis. Next base: position 169,720,725 of record NC_057344.1, on the reverse strand, counting down.
TAAACGCATTCAGCCCACACAATAACCCTGCGATAGAAAAGCAATAATTATCTTCATTATAAATCTTTTGATCAAGATCACATAGCTTGTAAATATTTGGGCCAATATTCAAATCCAGAGAGTTAACATCTGAAGAAACCAGATCTTATTAGCTCTTTAAGAACCTAATGTGTCCATTCCTCCCCACCTTTACATTTAGTTTATTGAAATCAGGTTGGTCACTCAATGTGTGTCCTGGTAGGAATATTTATATCTCAGAAATTGGCAAATGTTGCAGATCAGAGAGGTTTTTTTGTTTGTTTGTTTCCTTTGGAGAACTGAATACTAGCATACCACTTGTTTAAGATATGTATATTCCAAGTCTTTATACTTAAAACTAACCATGTTCTGGCTGGGGATACTAACATGAGTATAGTTGTAGCACAGGATAATATAAGAATGTTATTAAAATTATGGACATAGAATTAAGGAAGCAATTTAGTTTAAGTATGGCAGAAGTCAGAACATCAACTGAGACATGGCATCTGAGCTAGACCTGAGTTCATATGTGAGGAAGTGTTGGTATTAAACTTTCTGTGTATTTGTAATAAAATGACTAACTATAAGGGAAAGCTTCAGTTCTGTTTGTTCTTACTCATATATTAAGATATGTGGCAAACTTAACTTTACACTTAAGAGAATAAGATGGTTTTCTATGCTACATGCATATTGAGTCCCTTGATAAGATTTCTTCCTCATAAATATCTTCATCACTTCCTGATAGTCCTAACTTTAATTTCCTAGGGTACTGAAGATTTCTCTTATTAAAATGCAAATATATCTGGAAGTCATTTTCTTATAACATCTTATCAGTTATTGGTTCTGAAGCTCTGACTGATTGGTAGTTCACAGAACTAGCCTCCTTGACCCTGAACTGTAAATTCAAGACAATCAGCACTTTAGAAATAATCATGCCCTTGGTTTAGTATGGAAAGGGAAACTTCAATCAATACTTCAGTGTCTCACCATATAGTTAATCTTCTACATTATTTCTCCTTTGGCTCATTTCTAATCACTAATACGAAGTACTTAAGCAAGTCCAAGGCATTTGTCCCTGTCAAGCTTATACAGCATAGTTTATACATTCAATAATGAAGTAATTCCATAGCACCAGTATATATTCTAGACTTCATGTATTTTGTGTTTACCTGATTCAAAAGTTGGTTTTCGGGGATGATACTCAGTCTTGATATTTCTTAATATTTACCTGAAATACATGCCCAGTGGATTGTTATCCTGCTTTGCTTTGGCCAGTCCTACACTGATTGCCATGTTTCCTTCCACTGATCTCTAGCTTTATGACCTGGCCCCTGTTTCTGTCAGCTTGCTGAAAGTTGAAAGGTTGATTCCTAGCTTGCTGACCTGAGCCTCTGTGCATTTCCTACTTTTGAATTTGCCATTACCATGGTTCTTCAATTCTTGGGACATGCTCATTCTTTGCTGGACTTTCCAGAGGGTAATTATCCACCTGTCAGTGTCATCAAACCAATGAGAACCACCCTCCATCATGTCTTGATTCCTCCCATAACCTAAGGCTTGTTTTGCCCCTTGAGGCTTGTAGCTGAGTGCCAATATCAATTTTTTAGCTGCAAGTCTTCCTATTTTAGCTTTCCCCCTAGCCTACTGAAACCTACAGTTAAAAAAAAGAGAGAGAAAAAAGAAGAAAAGTGAGATGGGTCAAAGATGCCAGGTAAAAGGAATAAACATGGCAAGTGAGAGGGATGGCATTATAGCCATCAGAATATGCGAAGAGGGAACAAATCTTAAAAGAAAAGACCATTTTGTACATCACAATTTTACCTGGTCCTATACTATACTGGAACTATTTTTTGGAATAATCTAGGGCATGCTGTTTTCTATATGTTAAACAGTTTCCTCTGACCAGTGTGACAGAGGAATGAACAAATGTGGACAAATACCTCTTTACAGTGGAGCTGTGAAAACGTGAAATCAGCCACCTTATGGGCACAAATTTCATAGCTATATACAGCTTTTCGGTTATTGTGCCTACATGGTCCCAAGGATACTTGACTTGGGGCTTTTGATTAAGTGGGTAACATAAATGCATTTGAGAAAAACCACTTAAATATTTTGTATTTCACATAAATTACTACAATACCCAGCTTCACCTTTTTAAAATAGGACTAAAATGGATGAATGTGTGCTATTTTTAAGTGTGTCTTTTGGTACAGTAGATTAGTTACCAGAATGGGTTGGCTGCCTATGAAATAATTTTTTGATTCAATCAAAAAGCAAATTTCACAGCAGTGGCATATGTTACACCTTTGCAAATTTTTATTTTGATGGATCAGGATATTGAACTTTAGAATATTGGAGGGCATTTGCCCCATTGAAAGGGAATACAAGTTGTTGTTGTTGGTTTTTTTAATGTTTTTTTTTTTTCAATCTACTTGTCCTTTATGATGTTAAACAATACTTGAACAGCAAAAGAATATTTTCAGCTTCAACTTTTTTAGGAAACAATAATAAAGAAGAGAAATTGTTTAACTATTCTTGTTTCATGTTTGAATGTTTTGAAAAGTTTTCCCTGCATTTACTCAATGTTATGCATCTACCAAATTTTATTCATCCTCTTCCCTATTTATAGATACCCAGCTGGTTTTAAATCTCAACTACTGAAATTTCATGACAATGGGTAGCCTTTTATGAGCAACCTCAGAGGCCCAGGCAAAATTTCTTCTGGTACCCATACCCAAGAGTAGGCTTAGTGAATAACAAAATTTACATATACTTGATTTTCCTAAATGCTGATAGGTTCCATTATATAATGGCTTTACTCTATTACACTCCTGTCAGCAGATCATGAGGATTCCTATTATCCCACATTTTTTGGCGATAATTGGTATTACCAGCCTTTTAAAATATCTTGTTTTATCTTTTGCCAATCTGATGGGTATGGAGTCCTTTCTAGTTATTTTAATTTTACTTTCTCTAATTACTAGTAAGGCTAGTTGTGTGCACTTCTCCATCTAAAATTTCTGGATTTTTAAATATTTTTGTTCTCCATTTTTACTGGTTTTTTTTTCTTTCATTTGTGTTGTTATTGTTGATATACAGGAGCTAATATTATTCCATCTTTTTTAATTGAAAATATTTCTCTCCAATCTGTCAGTCCCCTACTATGAGTTTGATGTATCAGAAATAATTGATGCTACAGTTTGAATATTTATGTTCCCTCAAAATTTATAATTTGAGATCCTGACCGCCCCCCCCCCCCCCAAGGATGATGGTATTAGAAGGTGGGACATTTGGAAGGTGCTTAGATCATGAAGGTGGAGCCCTCATGAATGGGATGAGTGTTCTTGTAAAAGAGAACCCAGAGAGTGTGTAAGCCCCTTGCCATCATGTGAGGACAGAACAAGAAGGGCAGCAATGAACCAGTAAGAAGTCCCTCATCAGAAAGCAACCTTGTAGGTACTTTGACCTTGGACTCATCAGCCTCCAGAACTATGAGAACTCAGTTTCTCTTTATAAGCAACTAAACCTGTGGTGTTTTGTTAGCAGCCTGAATAGACTGAAATACTTGTCTTTTGGAGCTTTGCTGATGTATTCTGTGAAAGTGTGTTGACCTGACCTGCTAGGTCACAGGGAAGTCACTTTTGGTAGCAAAGAAGCAAACGCTACAGAAGAAGCAAGAGAAGGAGAGGTTGAGAAGAAAGAATCAGAGACAAGCTGGCTCACAAAGAAGTGGATTCACTGGAGGAAGGGTGGTACATGAATGGGTGCTTGAGGCTGACTGCCTGACCACAGGCTCATGGGTGCTGCCTTGGGATCACTGGAATTCCTATTTGGTATGAATACCCATGAGAGGGGTTACACTGCTTCTTGCATCTGCTGAAAGAATCTCTTGTTTTCCAACTTCTCTATGATTTACAATAAAATATCAACAGAGGCAACCAAAATCTGTATTTCTCCTTTATAATTTGAAGGAAGTTAAGAACAGAATGCTACACACCAGAGCTGTGCCTCTGCCACCAGACATCAGGAGCGTTTTACGTGACATGATAGACTAATTTGTAATTATTAGAACTTTCAGTAGAATTCAAGAACAAAAACAGTGACTTTGATTGGCTCAAAAAATGGATTAGCCAATCAGACTGCATTAGTATATTTCTCAGAATTTAATTTTCAATCAACTGTATAATATCAGACCCATTTAATAGAGCAGATTTTTTTTCTCCTCTTTAGAAATTTGTGTAGAATTTCTGCAATCAACACTAAGGTTCTATTCTTATACTCAAGGACTGTGATAATCATAACAATGGTAAATATGATTGTAGCTATCAGTGGAGTCTATTATGTGCTCCAGCCTCTCTTAGAACAATTTGTTTATTAATACATTTTATAGACTGGAAACAATGCAATAGCATTGCAGTGTGATTTTTTAATCCTGAATCTTCCACTTGCAAACTTGAACTCTTTGGAAAGAAGTGGTTTGTATCACTAAAAATCACTTTATAAAGACAGCCTCATTGGAATAGGCTATCTACAGAAAGCTGTTTCAGACTTCTCAAGATATCTTTGGATATATCAGTAGTCACAAATTCAATTTAATTGGAATTTAGTCACTGAGCCAAAAAAAATATGCATAGGTAAAAAATAAACCTTATCATGTAGGTCACATTTGAAGAAGAGTTTATGAATCAATGTAAACATGATTATTTTAAAAATTAATCTTGAAAAGTCAATTGGGTCTACCTATGCTTTTGGCACAAGAATCTAATATTTATGAAAAGGACTAGATCACTCCAGATACTTATGTCCCTAATATCTTGATGAAGGGGAAGGCCTTTGTACAGCTGCCATAGTCAGTTTGGTCTGCCAAAACAGAATATCATACATTGGGGGGTTTACACAGAAATTTGTTTCTCAGTTCTGGAGCCTGGCAAGTCCAAGTTCAAGGTGTCAGCAGATCCAGTGTCAAGTGAGAGCACTCTTTCTGAGTTGCAGAGTGCTGTCTTCTTATTATAATCTCATGTGGTGGAAAGAGAGATAATTTTTTTTCATTTTTAATAGATAAAATCACATTTTATTGTTTTATTTAAAATTTTTATTTTAGTTCTCATCACTTTCATTTATTATCAGAGCATCAATCCCATTCAGGAAGGCTCCACCTAATTACCTCCCAGAGGTCTCACCTCTTAATACCATTACACAAAGGATTATGACCCAGCCTATTAATTAATCTATTAATTTTGGAGTTAGGAGCACCACAAACAACTAAGCATTACTCAGTCCATAACAACTAAGCATTACTCAAGCTAATGATCAAATCACTATCAATGATGCTACTGCAGATGCCTAAGTAAGGTTGGTAAGATAATTGAGTGGTAAAAGAAAAATATATAAAATATAAATTATCAATATTTCACACTATTTTTTTCCATGCTTCTCTTATCCTCCTCACTGAGTTAAGACACTACCCCACTTATGTAAAAGAAACAAATTAAACATGTTGTAGAAGCACTTCAATATTATAAGTAAGTTTAAGAAATACCAGTTTTCTTAAAAAGATGTTTAAAGCTAAGGTCCTTCATGACCAGAGAAAGGACCTATTTTAGGATTGAACTTTTCAGCAGGAGAAGCCAGTCCCAGATGTCAGACAGTTATTGGAGTGCAGGTGCACCTTGCCTTATTCCTTACCAAAAGTGTTTTTTGTAGTTGGTGCTCATCTACTTAGCATGTTTGCACTATATATATACTCAGGAAACGGCAGGTATTATTGAAAGACTCCTTAATCTAATTAAAAACAGCCTTGAATACCAAGCAAAGCACAAATCACCAGACCAGCTCTTTTGTCATAATTTGAGTCAAGATCAAAGATTAGGCAAAGATTAAATATGTCTTTGATGACCCAAAGCAAAACATGAGAACTTACAAGTTTTAAGAATCATGTTATGTGCGGGGTGCCTGGGTGGCTCGGTCAGTTAGGCGTCCCACTTCGGCTCAGGTCACGATCTCGCACTCCGTGAGTTCGAGCCCCGCATCAGGCTCTGGGCTGATGGCTCAGAGCCTGGAGCCTGCTTCCGATTCTGTGTCTCCCTCTCTCTCTGCCCCTCCCCCGTTCGTGCTCTGTCTCTCTCTGTCTCAAAAATAAATAAACGTTAAAAAAAATTTAAAAAAAGAATCATGTTATGTGCATTCCCATCAACAGTGAACGAGGGTTCCTTTTCTCCACATCCTCACCAACACTTGTCATCTCTTGTCTTTTTGATTCTCGCCATACTGACAGGGGTAAGGTAATATCATATTGTGGTTTTGATTTGCATTTCTCTGATGATTAGTGATGTTCAGTATCTTTTCATGTGTCTGTTGGCAAATTGTATATCTTCTTTGGAAGGCAGTAGGGAGGTTTCTCAAAAAATTAAAAACAGAAGTACCATATGATCCAGTAATTCCACTACTGGGTATCTACCCAAAGAAAATGAAAACACTAATTCAAAAAGATATATGCACCCTTATGCTCATTGCAGCATTATTTACATTAGCTAAGGTATGGAAGTTACTCAAGTGTCCATCCACGGATGAATGGATAAAGAAAATATTATATTAGAAAGGAATGAGATCTTGACTTTTGCAACAACATGGTTGGACATAGAGGGTATAATGCTAAGTGAAACTAGTCAGAGAAAGAGAAATACCATATGAATTCACTCATAGGTGGAATTTAAGAAACAAAACAAATGAACAAAGAAAAAAGATAAGCAAAAAGGTTCTTAAATACAGAGAACAAACTGGTGGTTGTCAGAGGGGAGATGGGTGGGGGATGGATGAAATAGATAAAGGGTATTAAGAATATACTTATTGTGGGTGCACCTGGGTGGCTCATCTGTTGAGCATCCCACTTCAGCTCAGGTCATGATCTCACAGTCTGTGAGTTCAAGCCCCACATTGGGCTCTGTGCTGACAGCTGACAGCTGGGAGCCTGGAGACTGCTTTGGATTCTGTCTTCCTCTTCTCTATGCCCCTCCCCCGCTTGCACTCTGTCTCTCTCACTCAAAAATAAACACTAAAAAATTTGAAAAAAAGAAGAATACACTTATTGTGATCATCACTGAGTAACGTATAAAATTGTTGAATCATTATACCATACACCTGAAACTAATATAACGCTCTACGTTAATTATACTTCAATAAAAATATAAAAATATCAAAAATTATCTTAAGGTATAATTCGCATATAACAAAACTCACTAGTTTTAAGTAAAAAAAATGATAATTTTTAAAAAAAATGTGTACAGTCATGGGGTGCCTGGGTGGCTCAGTCAGTTAAGCATCCAGCTTCAGCTCAGGTCATGCTCTAATGGCTCATGGGTTCGAGCCCTGCATTGAACTCAGTGCTAACAACTCAAAGCCTGGAGCCTAGAGCCTGCTTTAGATTCTGTGTCTCCCTCTGACTCTGCCATCTCTTCTCTCTCTCTCTCTTTCTCTCTCCCCCCACCCCCGATCTCTCTCTCAAAAATAAATAAAACATTAAAAAATAATGTGTATAGTCATGTAACCGGCCCACAGTCATGATCTAGTGTTGCAGGGAGTATGGCCGGAATCGCAAAAGATGAGTCCTGCAAACAAAGTGCAGTTAAGTGAAGGTCCTCATACTTCAGAATGAGGCCCCACTCCAGAATGAAGTTTCTTTTTATTAGGATAATTGCTAAAGACTATGTGCATAAAGTTAGCTAAGCAAGTGTGTTAATCAATAATGGTTTAGCTTTGCAAGGTTGAATTTCCAGTAAACTGGTTTCTATATCACTAGGAAGGGTCAGCTGTGAAGGAGGATCCAGCCTTGGACAATGTTAATGGCTCTAGACGTTCCTTAGGAGCTACAGCCACGCATTCAGCTATGTAAACATGTCCTAAGGCCTTGCACCTTCTCCAGCCCTTCCCTTTTGAAGTCTTTTCCTTTGATGCTTCTCTCCTGCATCTCCCACAATCTAGAACGTTTCTATCACTCCAGAAAGTCTCCTTGTGCCTCTAGAAGTTAATCTTCCCCCCTTCCAAAAAAGAATTGATAATTGATATTTTATTTCAGTTTCATGGCAGGAATATCCAGGAATTATTTATTTTAATGCCTCAGCTAAAAGATTTTTCTTGTGATCTGTTATGAAAAGTTCACAAAGATTTTAGCTCTTATTAGCGTAGTTGGTATAACTTGCTCATGTTTGAGAAAACATTTTCATGAAGCAGGGCAATGAAGACAAGATTTCATATTCATCATCCTTGGCTCTCCTAAAAAAATAATTTTATGATTTTTCCAGAGTCTTCAAAATAATATGAATTGATTTTAGTCTCAAGAGTTGACTGTGACGATCCTAGCTCACTTTGCCACATATGCATTATCAGGCACTATCTTAGGCATAACATGACAGCAGAACCATTAAGTTGGCCAGACACATACAAGAAAGAAAAGACTAATGTTGCAATCTGAAATCCCTATACTATCTACTTTATAAACAGTAATTGTAATGATCTCTCAGGCTGGTAAAAAGATTTAGTTTAAGAAGTTGTGATTCTAGGGAATTCTGGAATGTACATCTCATTTTTCCTCTTAAGCAAAAAATGTATTGTGTTGGTTCCCTCCTCGTTTTGATTCCAGTTGCAAAATGTCAAGGAATCAGAGTGAAGATGTTCAGTAATTTTGATCAGTGAAAGACTGGTATAGCAGACCATTCTTATCCTGTGTTCTTACTACTACCCCAAGTACCACAATATATTTGTAATCAGATAAAGTTGGAATGTGTTATTCATTCCTGTATATGTATTGAGCATCTGTATACATGGGTGATAGGAATACAACAGTGACCAAAAACCTACTCTATTTCTGTCCTTACATAATTTAAAATGTAGCTGGAGAGTACACTTGGATGAACATTATTTCCCCCAAATTTATGTCCAAACAGATGTGATCTTATTTGGAAATAAGACCTTTGCAGATGCAATTAGTTAAGATGAAGTTATACTGGATTATGAAGAGCCCTAAGTCCCATGACTACTGTCCATATGAGAAGGCCATGTGAAGATATACAAGGAAGAAGTTCATGTGACAATGGAGACAATAAAATGGTACATCTACAAACAAATGAATGTCAAAGATTAGCAATGTACATAAAGCTAGGAGAGAAGCATGGAGCAGGATAATGGACTGCATGTTTCTGCATCACTTCACAATTCATATATTGAAATCCTAACCTCCAGTGAGATAGTATTAGGAAGGGGAATCATGGGGAAGCAATTAGGTTTAGATAAAGTCTTATGGAGATAAAGTCTTTCCAAATGAGAAAGTAGTGTTTTTCTAAGAAGAGAGAGCCTGGGCGGCTCAGACCGTTAAGCATCTGACTCTTGATTTTGACTCAGGTCATCATCTCAGGGTTTGCAAGATTGAACCCCTCCTCCAGCTTTGTGCTATCAGCATGGGTTCTCTCTCTCCTTCTCTTTCTGCTCCCCCCCCCCCTACACATGCATGTACTCTTCTTGCCTCTCTCCAAATAAATAAATAAACTTTAAAAAAGAAAAGTTATAAAAAGAAAAGACAGATATTAGTCTTCCTATCATGTGAGGATATATATAACAAGAAGATCACCATCTGTAAGCCAGGAAGAGTGTTCTCACCAGATAAGAGATCGGCCACACCTTGAACTTGGACTTTTGAGCCTCCGGAACTGTGAGAAATAAATTTTTGTGGTTTAATACACCCTGTTATATTCTGTCATAACAGTCCAAACTAAGACAGAAATTGGTACTGAAAAGTGAGGTTCTGTTTGAAAGCAGAAAAGGAGGAAGCAGCTTTGAAAATGGGTAAAGAGTAGAGGCTGGAATAATTTTGAGATGCATGCTAGAAAAAGCTGAGATTGCCATGGAGTAACTTTTAAAGGTGACTCTGATGAGAACATAGAAAGAAAAAAAGGAGAGCTGGAGAGAAAGCATCTATCTTTTCAGAGAATACAAAAATAATCTTGAACCAAATGTTGGTAGAAATATGGAAAATAAAAGCCATTCTGATGAAATCTCAGGCAGAAATGAATATATTATCAGAAACTGAAGAAAAACTAATATTCTTATAATGTGGTAGAGAACTTAGCTGAATTGTGTTTGTGTTCTAGTTTTTCGCAGAAGGTAGAACTTACAAGTGATGAAACTGAATTCTTAGCTGAGAGGATTTCTAAGCAAAATGTTGAAGGAGTCGCTTGGTTCCTAGTAAAATGCAAGAAGAAAGAAATGAATTGAAGAAGGAATTGTTCATTTAAAAAGAACCAGAACATGGCTCTCCAGTGGCACAATAGGTTAGCATGCAGTAACCATATTGCATGCATCCATATTGCAAGAAATAAGAAAGCATATTTTGAAGAGATCATGAAGGGTTTGGCAGAACAAACATTTGATAAGAAGATTAGTATGGGCGTAACTCAGACTTCATCAACAACCCCAGCAGGAAAACTGCCAGTTTGAACTGAAGGGAAAAGAGACTCCTTGAAGGAGGCTGTCACTCTTAGATTCTACAGGACAGGATGATAAAGCTATTCAGCTGTACCCTTGAACTATTCTTCAAGAAAATAGTAAAATCGCCCTGAAATTGATTTGGAAATCATCAAGGTACCCTAGATTTCAATAGGGCAGATGACCTATGGGAATGTGACCCACATCGAGGCAGAACTGCAGCATGGAGTTGGGGGGTGTCTGACAGAAAGTGGTGGTGTGGATGAAACGCCCAGAGTCTAAGAGACCCCCAAAAACGAACCACCAGAGTCCAGAGTCAAAGCTAAGCAGCAAGGGTCATTTATTGCAGGTTCGAACCTGGACCTCTGCGCCCCCGTTGCCGGTGACGCCAAGAGGCCCTGAGAGAGGTTTTTACACCCCTTTTATAGACAGGTACAAACAAGTCATGGGGAAATCAGGAATTTTCCACAGTTACAGAGCTGCGATTGGTTGGTGTTTAAAATTGGACACTTAACAGTATTTGATTGGTTCCTGCCTTTAGGTCAGACCACAACCAGGGGTACGGGTATCACAATGATTGATCAGGAATACACGGATGTGCCAAGCAACAATGATTGATCAGGAGTACACGGATGTGCCAAGTAACAATGGTTGATCAAGAATATACGGATGTGCCAGGCAATAATGATTGATCAGGAATACATGGGCGCGCCAAGCAATTGTATGGAAGCGGAACAAGCTGGTTAAGCTTGGTTAGGTTTCAGTTTCCCATAGCTTAAAGCTTTTAAGTTTTAATTTTCTCAGGCCTCTCATGGATGGGACCACTGTCAAGGGCAGCAGCATGGCCAATACCTAGTTAAGCTGTGGGAGTGACACTACTGCCCCAGTGGCCTGGAGGACAGAGCATCAAACCAAAGAGGATTATTCTTGAACATTAAGATCTCATGGGATTTACCTTGTTATGTCTTGAACTTGGTTGGTTTCCTTCTCTTCAATTTCTCTTTCCTTCTCTTCAATTTCTCTCTTTTAGAATGGAAATGACTGTCCTTCCATTGTATTTTGGGAGCACATAACTTGTTTGGTTTCACAGGTTCACAACTGAAGAATGTTGCTTCAGGATGAAATGATTTAGATAATGGTTAGGTGGGACTTTGGACTTTAAACATTAAATGTTGGAATGAAGACTTTGGGGGCTTTTGAGATGGAATGAATGTTTCCCTCTGGGAAGGATATAAATTTGGAGGGTCAGGGATAAAATATTATGTAATGCATGTTTGTGTCACCCTGTCAGAAATTCATGTTGAAATCCTAATACTCAGTGAGGTTTAAGGAGGTGGGATCTTGGGAAGTAATCAGGTTTAGATGAGATAATAAGGTCTGGCCCAAATGATGGGATTAATGTCCTTATAAGAAGATGTCAAGATACAATGAAAAGATGGTCATCAGCACAGGAGGAAGAGTGCTCTCACCTGCTGGCACCTTGATGTTTGGCTTTCTAACCTCCAGAACTGTGAGAAATACATTTTTGTTTAATCTACCTAGTCTATGGTGTTCTGTTACAGCAGCCTTAACTAAGAGTCTCCTTAAAGCTTCCAAAAGGAAACAATCCTGCTGACACCTGAATTTCACACATCTGACCTCTTGAACTGTGATGGAATAACTTTATGGATAGGATAACTTTTAAGCCACTGGTTGCCCTAAGACCCTACTCAGAGATATGGATTTAGTGAAATATTGATAAACAAAAGCAAAATTGCAGTTGTGAAAAATATTCTTTTTTTAAGTTTATTTTTTGAGTGCGCAAGAGAGAACCAGCAGGGGAGAGGCAGAGAGAGAGAGAGAGAGAGAGAGAGGGAGAGAGGATCTGAAGTGGGCTCTGGGCTGACAGCAGAGAGCCCAAGGTGGAACTCAAACTCACGAGCTGTGAGATCATGACCTGAGCCCAAGTCAGATACTGAACCAACTGAGCCTCCCAGGCACCCGGAACAAATATTCTTAATGGACTTTAAGGGTTCATTGAGAGGCAGGTTGAGTCATCCTGGTCAGGGAAATCAGGGAAGGCATCTTTGAGAAGAGGTTCTCCTTCAAGTGAGAACCAAAGAGTAGGAAAAAATTAACTGTGTAAAGAGAAGGAATGAATAGTCCAAGTAGAAGGAAAGTGTGAATGTAGACCTTTAAAACAACATTCATTAAATACTTTTTAGTGCATACTTTATTTCATGTACTATTATAGAATCTAGAGATATACAAATGAGCAGGCAGCTTACTCTATGAAGGAAGATATTATTATCAGGATATTAAATAACACATATTACATTTCTGAAGATAAATGACAAAACTATATATATATTTCTTTCAATTATCTCTAGACTCATATTTTATGTAGAATTGTAATATTTTAAAATAGTGATTTTCGATTATTTCCTTTTATTGTTTCTTATTACGACACAACCAGAATGAGACAAATAAATGAAAAAAATAGAAAATGATGAAACTATAGCCAGATTTTTAAAATTCTAAGTTAACTCTAAAAACCATGTTACTTATTTAAGTGATATGTTTGAATATCAATTATACAAAAATTGTCTGATTTATTTTAAATTTGGTATCTAATTTCATTTGAGTAAAATAGTGCCAAAGAAACTTTGTGAATTAGCTATAATTATCTAATTTATTTTATTAACTAAGTATGAATGTGGAAAATTTAAATAAGATGCTTAAAATAGTTACTCTGAAAATTTAACAAATTAACAAGATAAATGGTTATTCCACAGCCAAAAAGAGTTTTAAACTTTTCCAGATTAAGGAATTCTAGGATTTCTTTCCTATAGAAGGATTATCCCTCCCTCCCCGCCCCAATTGCTAGGTTCCAAGCAAATTCTTTGCATTTGGGTAAACTTTGGCTGCTCTTCGTAAATAAAAGCAGACATATGTACTTTATTTCAAATTGTCAGAGTCTCATGGCTTCCTTATTGATGCGTTTTAGTTTATAAAAGCAGTAGAGATAAAGTCTGAAGAAGGTTATTATTATTATTTTTTGGCACACTTTGTTAGGAAATTATTGAGACTTGGTGTTAGTTTTTTTGTGACCTGAAGGTATTTAATCCTGTGGATTTTGAGGACATATTTATTAAAATTGATTTTTATGAATAAAGAAATTAAACAAGGAATAAATCAAGTATTTTCATACAGACAGAAAAAAAGAAAGAAAGAAAGAAAGAAAGAAAGAAAGAAAGAAAGGCAACACACATGCAAAACGTAAGCAGGAAAGCAAATAAATCCCCCTAAAATACAGGTCTACGACAAAACTAGATGGCAAAGAATACTAAATAATTGAATGTCATATATTTAAATTATACATACATAGGGACAAATATCACCAAATCCAACAGAACTGTCTGCAGAGCCCATAATGAGTACAGACTCAAGTGGAGACTTGGTGAAAAAGGAACGCAAAGCTTTAAGATATAATAGATGAATTCATCTCAGAAAGAGAAAGACTTGCTGTGCATGGGAAAATACCAAGATCACAATTAAGAACTGATAGATCAAAGGACCAGCTTCTGAGGAGTCCAAAGGTGAGGACTTGAAAATACATAACAGAGGTGACATGTTGCTTGGAATAACGGGATGTGAGTTGGGTAATGTATCCTTTTGGTATGTAAAGAAAAGGTATTAAAAAATAGTAATTAAGGAGCAGCTGGGTGGCTCAGTCAGTTGAGCAGCAACCGACTCTTGATTTCGGCTCAAAGTCGTGATCCTAGGATTGTGGGATTGAGCCCCCAAGAGCCGGGCTTTGTACTGAGTGTGGAATTTGCTTAAGATTCTCTCTCTCTCTCTCTCTCCTTCTGCACTTCTCCCCTGCTCCTGTGCTCACTCTCTTTCAATCTAAAAATAAAATTGAAAAATATAGAAATTAAGATTAAGAAAGAAATTAAGAGAGGCACCTGGGTGGCTCAGTCAGTTAAGCGTCCGACTTCAGCTCAGGTCATGATCTCACAGTCTGTGAGTTTAAACCCAGCATCCAGCTCTGTGCTGACAGCTTGGAGCCTGGAGCCTGCTTCGGATTCTGTGTCTCCCTCTCTGTCCCTCCCCCACTCGCACTCTGTCTCTGCCTCTCAAAAACTAAATAAACATTAAAACATTTTTAAAGAAATTAAGAAAGAAAATTAAATTACAAAGTCAGAAGGCACCTCAGCTCCCTTCAAAAGGTGCTCTTTACTAAAACAACTACTACAAAAAGATAGTAAATGACTGTCTTAGGTTGGGTTGCCTAGAAGATATGACCAAAAGGGGCCCATTAGGCAATTGAGATATTAAATGAGTAGTCCCAGGATAAGCCGGAAGAAAAATGCAATAGAGAAATGGAAGGACACAGGAAGATAAGCGTGATTGGGAAGGGGAAGATGACAGGCAACGCTGAAGTTTCAGCTAAGAGTCAGGTTTGTCCTATCCTACAGGAACTCTGGCGTGTAAATGGAACCATAGACTTCACTGTACCTTAAGGCAAGGAAAACTTTTTTTGTAGGTCTTCACAGCTCTCATGGGGGAAACAGGCATCTCCAGGTGATGTACCTCCGGTTGTCCAAGAGCAATCTCCTGGAGAAATTTGAAAGAGTGAGGTATGAGCATTAGCATCAATAGCCACAGCCCCTAAGGAATGACACACCCAATCAGCAAAGAGATATGATGATATCTAAACAGAGCACCAAAAAGACCACTGGAGCCCAAACCCCTTACCACTGTCTACATAAAACTGTATCAAGACATTTAAAAATAAACAGAAAGTAGCAAACTAATAAAAGAAGGGGGATCAAAAATATTTTAGCTGATGAAAATTCTCTCCACCAGACAACAGAGAGCAGAATGAAACTATGAAACAATTGAATAGAATTAAATATCTTATATCAGGCATTTATCGATATGAAAAAGTCATTGAATACATGATTCAAAGTTTATAACGTACGTGGAAAAACCAAAAGAATCTGTGAAAGGAGAGCTGATATAACTCAGGAAAGAAATGGGAGAGAGAGAAAAAGTAACTTTAGAAAAATTAAATTATAAGGTGTCAGAATAAAATACATTTGACTGAAAAGATAATCAGAGTCTTGAAAAATTGCATGAAAATATCTCTGAGAACAAAATGAAAAATATAAAAAGGCAAAAAGATTCAGACAAGACAATTGATGCAGAGAATAGGAAAGGGTCCATTGTACCCGTAAAACCTTTGTCCACAAAAAGATTCTGGAAATAAACGACTCCGTTTTAAAAATCACCATGTACCTGGGAAAATGTACTGGAACAGAAAATAGTGAGAAACAGACTAATAAAATTATTAGACTTCAAACATTAACAAAAAAATATGTAGACCAAGTTGCAAAAGAAGGGACCCTGGATTTTCTTCAGCTTCTCAATTACACATTAAAAGCAAACAAATTATGGGCCAAGGGTTGTATGATAAGCTAAGTTGTTCTTAAAGTATCAAATGTATAGTAATATAACACTATATATGAAAGAGCTCAGGGAAGACTGTCTCAAGAGGCATTCCTATAGGGAGGACTTCCTGTTGGGGGAGAAGCGTTATTCAAACAGGAAATTATCAAACACTACAAAAAAAACAAAGTAGACTTGAACAAATAGAGATAAAATTTTAATTTAAGTATGTTAATTTCACATCACAAAATGCCAAATTAATAAATGTTTGCTTGTTTAGATTGAGTTTTGCCCTAGAGCTAAAGAAAGTGTCTTCTAAAGGGGGTTAAGTTAAAAAAAAAAAGTAGCATCCTAGTACAGCACAGAAGAAACTGGGGGGTGGGGTGGGGAGGGGAGGAGAGCATTGAAGGAGTTCTGTCAATAGAACTCCTAGATTTTGACCCATTACAAAGCCTCAATTAAAAACAAAACAAACAAAACAAAATGTAAGGTGGTCACATGAATAGGTAGAACAGAAAAGGAAGTTCAGACATAGACCTAGTTCAAGTGGAAATTTAGTATATGTGAACGGTGGTGTTCAAAACAGTAGAGAAAAGATGGACATTTAAGTATATGATATCAATAATCTGGATAGCCATTTGGAAAAAAAAAGATAAAATTATAGCTGTACCTCACAAAAAAATTAAAAATTGAGAATAGAGTCAAAATGGGTGTGAGATCAAACTCTGAAAACACACAAATCCTTAAAGAAATTATGAACAACTTTCTTTATAACCTAGATATGCAATATAGAAAACATGATAAATTTGACTACCATAAAACCCCACAAAACTACAACAACAACTACAACAACAACAACAAAGAACCTGCCTGGAAAAATACATATGCAAAGTAAAAGAAGTAAATAACAAGTTATTATACATTTGCAATATAGAAAAGATAAAATTTAAACATTTTAATATGATTTTTAAAATTCTTAAATCATATGTACAAATGGCCCTTATTTAACCAACCAACCAACCAACCTACCAACCAACCAACCAAACAAACAAAAATACACTCAGTTTCTTTTAAAATAAGAGAAACACGAAATCCCACTGTGATAATCTTTCACAGCTATTAGATTGACCACAGATTGACAATACCCTATGAGGAAACAGGCATTGTCTTGCATTGATGGGATTTTAAAATAATATCCTTCTTTGGAGGGACATTCAGCAGATATATGTATTTACCCATTTACTCAACAATTCTGCTTCTAGGAAGTGAATTCCATCCATTTAAAGAACAACAACAACAAAAACCCTAAAACAACAATAAAACTTATGCATAATGTTAATTATTATGAAATTAGTTATAATAGCAAAATACTGAGACTATCGTTAATTGTCACAGAGATTTGTTGACTAATCTGTGGTACATCCCTTCCCTCATAATGGAGTACTATGGATCTATAAAAAAGAACAAGAAATATGAATACTATGTGTGCATCTGCATGTGTGGAGAGAGAGTTTAGTGCTTTAGAATAATGGGAGTGGCATAATTAGATGATTGATTGAATATATGATACTATGGGACAGATACATAGATAGGCAGGCAGATGGATAAAGGGATAGATAGACACATGAATGAATATGTCCATATTTATTTTTATGTCTAGAAGGGTGAACAAATGGGCAAATCATGAACAATTGGTGAACCTGGGCAAATGATGTAAGTGTGTTAGTTGTATTTGCTTTGAATCACACGAAAATGTAGATATTTGAGTATTTTTAACATATAAAAGTAGAAGTTCCATGAGGCTCAACCTGAATACAAAGAACACTCCTATACTCCACTGAATTCACTGATGTTTTCATAAATTAAAAAGTCTATTTGTCGATAGACTTATATACTTCTATCTACCCTATTCTTTCAACTTTTCGGAAGTTATGAAACTTCAAGTAAAGTGTTGTCAACATTAACAAAATGCATTTTTCTGAAAAGGTCTTAATGTACTTAACTCTATGGGAAGGAAATAAAGAGGGAAAGGAAATCACATTTCTGATGGATCAGCTTTGTCCAAGAGCTATTCTTCCTCTCACCTTGACATATGAAGAAATGATTCAAAGGAATTAAGGGACTCTTGTAAGTTTCTCTATTATGAAAAGTTTATGCAGCTAATAAGTAACAGAACACTGTTTCTGTAGAATCATGAAAATAACATGAACCTCTATTAATTTTTGTATGCAGACTGGAAATTAAAGTACTTGATAACATAAAACTGAAAACAACCTTGGGGAATTTTTACAGTCATGGAAAACCTAATGCATATCATCCATAGTATAACTCTTTCTTTCTTTTTTTTTTTTCAACGTTTATTTATTTTTGGGACAGAGAGAGACAGAGCATGAACGGGGGAGGGGCAGAGAGAGAGGGAGACACAGAATTGGAAACAGGCTCCAGGCTCTGAGCCATCAGCCCAGAGCCCGACGCGGGGCTCGAACCCCCAGACCACGAGATCGTGACCTGGCTGAAGTCGGACGCTTAACCGACTGCACCACCCAGGTGCCCCATCTTTCTAAGTGCTTTTCTAAATTTGATTTATGCACTTTAATTTTTAATCTATTTATCTTCAAATATGTTTCACGTATTTTTAATGTTTGAAGCGATGCTGAATGGTTGTGAAAGGACCATCAGCAAGTCCTTTGCTGATGTGCTGTTCTGGGTGGAAAGTCCTCTGGTGCTTACTCACCGGCCGTCTGCCTTCCCAACACTTCTTCCTCACATAATACCTAGAATCCTCACAGTACATTTTATTGGCCTCTAGTCAGAGAGTGGCAGTTTGCTGATAAAACACTCAGTGTCATTTACCATCTGGCAATTCTTCCATGGCTTAGGAAGTATACAGTTTCTTTTCTGTCATCAAAGAGTTTTCCAGTGTCAGAAGAGGATCTTCTAGTAATGGGGGGAAATGTTGGCATTCATACAGCACCTCAAGTGTCAAAGAGAGGTGCTTTGGCCAAACTTGTATAGTTTTCAGCCTATTTACCAAACTTGTAGAGTTTTAAGACTCTGGAAACTCTCTGTTAGTGTGCAGGTGGCTAATGCGAGGGTGATGCAGTAGGAAAAAGAATAGAAAAAGAAAAGCAGGTGATACCAGCCAGAACCTAACAGACTTTTCAACACTTTCTCTAAGCTTGGAGTTGGTAGGATCTAATAAATCACTTTCAAGGTGATAGAAAGTCTAACTTGGGTAAAAACTCTTATTCTTTTTAATGTTATTTATATTTAAAAAGCAAAGAGTATTGTAAAAGACCTATGTCAAAGGCAGTAACCTTCATACTAACTTTGATAGTGTCTTTAAGTTGAAAATAAGAAACACATTGAAAATTTGAAATTTGCATGTTAATGTAGGATCAGCCAACATGGGAACCCATGATGAAGAAAAGCAGATGAGTGTCAAGATTGAGAAGAAACATTTTTGCGGATTTATGAAAATGCAACCATTTAGTTTCTAAATGGTTTATAGTTTCTAAACGAATTTCTTGCTAGTCAGCTATAAATCCAGAGTTTTCTAAGTGGCCATGATTAAAAGGATTCTAGTTTGTGACTGTGTGGCCCTGTGTACAGTCCTTTCTCTTATGAAATCTTCCTCCTCTTACAACACATGAGTCTTCTAGAGAGGCCTTGGGAATTTCATGATTAGTTACACAAATCACTTTGTTAAATGGATATTTTTGGCTTTTGTGGAGCTTTGTTCTTTTTTTTTTTTTTTTTTTTAATGTTTATTCATTTTTGAGACACACACACACACACACACAAACACACACACAGTGGGGGGGGGGTTGCAGAGAGAGAAGGGGACAGAGGATCTGAAGCAGCAAGCCTGATGCAGTGTTGGAACTCACGAACTGTGAGATCATGACCTGAGCTGAAGTCGGAAGCTTAACCACTGAGCCACCCAGGTGCCTGTTTTTTTGTTTTTTGTTTTTGTTTTTTAAATCATTATCGGTGTTGCCTACTATTGTCGGCCAGGCCTAGTGTTAACAATGCTCCTTTGAATCACTCATTTTGGCTGTGGTGCCCAAGTCATTCTCATTAATAAGGGATCTTCTTCCTGTGCCAGACGTCTTTGCAAAAGCTCTAAGTCCTATTGTATTAAATATGCAAGACTCTAAATTTTAATGTCACCCATTAACATTAATTATCAGCAGTGGCGATGTATTTTTTTATAGAAGCATCAGAACAAACACAATTTTTGTTTCTCCTAACTTGCTTCCATTGAGTAGTAAGTAGATTGTCCGTTCTGGAGAGTCAGCAGCTCTCTGGGGCAGTCAAGAGGGCCTGATGGAGATCTAGTTTTAGGTTCTAAAGAAGCAGTTTTCTTCCCGAGGCATCTCTCGTCCTCTCCTCCAGAGTGCTCCCCCTTAGGGCTCTAGCAGCGCACTTTCTCCTAACAGGGCTCTTTCCTCAGACTATCACCCTGGCCAGTGCCCCTGCTCCCCTTCTCTCTAACAGGACAACCACCATTCATGGGTAGAGCAGCTCACATCACGTGGAGCGGTATTGCATCTATGAAGGATAGGACCCAACCAAGTCTATAAATGTTAGCTTGGTGATGGAAAAACTGTTGGGTGACTTGACAAACATTTTAGAATCTTCATGTAAAACATTGGATTAGATCCGCAATTTTCTAAATTACAAGGTAAATGGTCATATTTTTGAAGAACCCAGAAAGGTATAGTCTCCTTGCTTTTGTTTTCTATTTCCCCTTATTCCCTGAATATGTTTGAACTTTCAAAAGAAGTGTATTTTCCTTGTGTCACGTGGATGTTCTTATTAGAACTTATAATTAAATATCTCTTCAGCTTTGGAACGGAAGGAGCTTCAAGCAACATAGCAGTCAGCGTACCCAATTTCCATTAGGTTGTCTTGCTTGCAGCTTTTAACATAAACAGAGTAACGTATTTTCCCTGAGCAATTCAAATTAGTTTTCTTCAATTGACAACTTAAGGAAGCTGTATATGAAATTCATAGATGAACTGCTTGCTAGTCTGCTGTAAATCCAGAATTTTCTAAACAATTTAGATTTTATTTTATTTGACAACTAAATTTTATTTTAATCTTAAAAGGTGTTAGTGAGACTGAGTACACTTGAAAAAATTTTATGCATGCAAAGATGTTATGGTTATCCATATTAAGGAAACAAGTTCAACAAAATACCATAGTCTTGGTATTCAATTAATTAAAAAACATGTTTCATAATGTCATTTCTTTCATAAAAGAGAGTTCTAAGGAAATAATATTTGGAGATAGCATATATTAAGGATAAAATATGTATTCCTAAATTATTTTAAATCTGCATGTACAGATATGAAGATTTTATTGAATTCTATGTAAAAGTTGCATATCTGCTTAACTACTACTTTAAAAAAATCACTTAAACATATTTATTAAATGCCTACAATGCAAACCATAAAACTCTTAATTCTTACAAGTGAAGGTTTTTCTGACAAGTGATAAAAAAACTGAATGCTTTTATGTTTTATTTGTTTTGTTTAAAATACGTTGTCTTGAAATACAAAAACTGAAATTTATTTTATAATATGTTATTCATATAAGTGATTGATTAGACACTCATCCTTTAATATTGAATTAAATATTGATAGCATACTTGGCTCAAAATATTTTAAATGTCTTAGAAACATGTCTTAGAAAAATATTAGGGTACTATGAATATAAATAAATCTTATTTGGACACATTTCCAGTAAATGCTTCAATAGACCAAGTAGTTGAATAATTTGCCCATGGATGTTTTTATCCTTTAATGTCTTTCCTTTTTTTCCCTTAGTAAATCAGCTGCCAGTCCCAGTTTAAGATTGAGAAGAGCAATCTCCTGGGAATCTTCAGTTGTGGAACTCTATTGGTCTCAATTACACAGACAGCTGAAAAATGAGACAAATTTTTGCCCTTCCCTATTTGCTAAGTAGGGCTAGATGTAAGGCTAGATGCCTTTGAAGTTCCTTCCATGTTTACTTTCCTTTCCAGCCATTCAAGTAGAACATCTTTGTTAAAATAACATATTTCCCAACCTTGGGCTATTTGATGCATCAATGAAAATTATACGCATTTAGAAGAATTTTCAAACCTTGGCAAAGTATCAACATCCTTAATAAAGCTCAGTATGTTCCTTTTTTATGGTTAGATCCTTATAAGCACAAAATATTAGAAGCAACGAGGTTATCATAGAATCTGAGATAAGGCTGGATGAAGGACAAAGATGAGCACAACAATCTGACCCTGTAAGTCAAGTTTCCTCTGCTTATGACGCAAGTTTTTTCTCTTCTTTTTTGAATTATGAAATTGAACTGAAGTATGAAAGGGGTTGATGAAATATGAACATTAGTATATGTGGAATTCATTATAACATTTTGAAGGTTTCTCAGAGTCACATTTAGCCTGTATATGCCTGTTTTCCATGGTGGAAGAATTCATATAGACAAATAGGCTTCTATGAGTTCGAAGGATCTAAGGACTGATCATTCCCATCACTGCCAATGCAGAGCCCTGGAATAAATTATGTTTATTCAAAAAGGAAATTGGCAAAGATTTAGAGCATACTACAAAGCTCACAACTTACAGTGGTATCACAATTAATTCCAAGTCTTGAGGGACAATGACAACTTTGGATGGCTAGAGGTTGGATAAAGTGTTGTTTGCAAAGCAGTAAAGGGACTCAGTCAGTTAAGTGTCTGACTTGTTTTTTTTTCTTTTTGTTTTTGTTTTTGTTTTTTTACTTTCTTTTACATTTACTTATTTTTGATAGAGACAGAGCACAAGTGGGGGAGGGGCAGAGAGAGAAGGAGACACAGAATCAGAAGCAGGCTCCAGGCTCTGAGCTGTCAGCACAGAGCCCTACACGGGGCTCAAACCCACAAACTGCGAGATCATGACCTGAGTCGAAGTTGGAGGCTTAACCAACGGAGCCACCCAGGTGCCCCAAGTGTCTGACTCTTGATTTCAGCTCAGGACATGATCTCATGGTTGGTGAGATCGAGCCCTGCATCAGGATCTGTGCTGACGGTTTGAAGCCTACTTGGCATTCTCTCTCTGTCTCTTTCTCTCTCTGCCCCTCTTCCACTCTTCTCTTTATCTCTCTCTCTAGATAAATAAACAAAAATTTTAAAAAGCAGTAAATATGATTCTATAAGTGAGTATGAGAATTAAAGGGAAAAAAATTAATGTACTGAGTAAGGGTATACAAGAAAATTTCCTCCCAATCTCTCTCATATTTACATGTAAAAGCAGTTCTCAAATATCATCCTTTCTTCTACTCTGACCTTCTCAACTTTAGACTGACACCAGTTGCCACAAAAGCGTTTCTTTAATATTTGCTTTAAATTAACAGTCACACAAGTTTTCAGTGGTTACACATGTGATAAAGGGACATAAAGCTCAAAAAGTGAAATAATTTGACAAATATTCCATGAAGTGTTCATTTAAATTGTCACCATCTCATCCAAACCAGCTCTCTAGAGTTCATAAGAAAGATCATGAATACTTTTCCACTGGAGAAGCAGGGTGCAACTGAAGATTAAACAAATATTTGTCAGATTATTTTCTTCATCTGTGGAATTGGGATATTATCGGAATTTATCACAGTAGCTCTACAAGCTACTCTTTGGCAGTGGAGTTGAGAGCTCAAAACAGGACGCAAAAGGATAAAAAAAATAGCTGGAAGAAGAATTAAAAAATATGAAGGAAAAATATGCAAGAAAAAACCATTCAATTCCTTCTTTTAAGGACAAAGAAGGAATAAAATGACATTTGGGATTTAAGTCTGAGATTAAGACAATATTGAGTGTTTTTATAGAGGAGAATAAGATGCCAAGGTAAGAGTTTCAAGTCCCTTTCTGAGGATTCCTTAGGAGTGAAAAAAGATTGTCATGCATCTATTTTAGGAATAATTTTGCCTAAGATGCAAGAGAACAGCTAAATAACCTCTCAAGGTCCTTTTGTTCCAATCTTTAAATAATTATTTAAATGAAATCAAGAATTAAATGCCTGCTTTGACTTGCAATATCTCAGTGCACTGACCTGGGCTTTGTAACTTAATATCTATGAGTACTAATCTATTTTAACTAGATAGGAACAGAAAAAATGAATTGCAAAACATGTTAATGAGATCAAAGGTCTCAATATATCTTGCATGGTTCCAAGACCCAGAGGTCAAAATCCAGAAGGAGGAGGAGTGAAGTGGAGGAGAATAAAAAGGAGGAGCTTCATCCAGAGTTGAGCTTTTAAATGCAGATGCTGTGGATGAGGGCTCAGCCTAATTATATTTTACTGTGCATGTGATGAGAAGATACTATCCTGGAAAAACCTCTTTTCTATGGGTCGTTATCACTGAACAAAGTTGCATTTCATCTGAATGAAGACTTTGTTTCCTTATTGTGACCTAACAATAGCCAATTCCAATGACAAAAATCATCTTCTGAAGAGCAGTGATAATTAATTGAAACTACAGTCTTTACAAATGAATAAGTACAACTTTGATTCGGATCCTTCACGTTAATTACCAAGTACATTTTTAAAAGTGTACAAAGTTTCGAGATTCTTCTTGAGCCATCATTTGTATCATAGGCTGATGCCAAAGAAAGAATGAAACTTCAGGTTTTGGAAATGGATCAGTAACAGGTGCATTAATTTATAGTGTCACATTAAAAGATAATGTTGGTAATACTTCGCAGCTTGATTCTCGGATTACTTTTCTTGAAATCAAACCGACTTCGTTATTTTTTCTGTGTGGGTAGTTCTGATGATAAATGATAACTTTAAAAACATAAACAGAATATCTGGAAATTGAGAGAAGAAGTGGTAGGGAGGGGCAGATACTTCAAGAAGCTGTGCCGATCAAATATCAAACTGTTTTGCCTCTAATTCTCACTAAATTCAGTTTCGTTACCTCTGTGTACGTGCATGTATATGCAGGTACATGTACCATGAACATTGTATCATTAAGAATTCTAATTCCGTAGAATGTTCTCTAAAAGAGCAACGGACAACATATCCCTTAACTTAATTCTTAACTTCAGCTCAACTTCGTACACGTCTGCCTGGAAAGAATTCTGCTTTTCTAATATGTTTTCCCCTTCTGCTTCTTAAGCTTCCAATATCCAAATGTCGCATCATTCCTTCATTCCTACTACAATCTAGAACCTACACTAGCCACATCTACACCTTTTACCTTCATTTTCTTTTGCATAAACAAATGTCTACATCCTCACAGCCCAAATATGTGTCTGATGCACAAAGCCATATTCATGCACAAAGCCATATTCACACTCACTGACTGTTTGCTCTGTGCCAGATATTGTTCTAAACCTTTACGTGTATTACCTTGATATTCACAGAATTGTATTAGATGGGTGCTAGTATTAGGCTTCATTTACAACTGAAAAAAAATGGAGAGGCAATAATGTTTAAATAACTGCGCTGAGTTTACCAGCTCTCAAGTGGAGGAGCTAGGACTCGAACCCCGGGAGAGCTTAATATTTTTCTCCTGACTGCTGTACCCCACACTCCACTCCTACTGACTCCTTGGAGAGCTTTCAGTAGAAGGGTTGGAAGTTCAAAGTTGGCAAATGACTGGCCATGAGTTGTAACTGTGAATCTGGAAGAGAGTGAAGTGAATTTCCCGCGTATGAATGGAAACCACCGACCTGGAAAGTCTAACATAATGCTTTCCCAAGTTACACTCAACCTCTCTTCTGAAGATCACTTCCTCATTATTGTTTTCGCCATTTTCGGCTCAATGGCTATGGTTTCTGATATGTCTCTTCTTGCCCATCCACAATGTTTGATTTCATTTCCTAGACTGTTTAACCCAACGAATTCCCTCAGCTAAAATTCTTGAAAAGATAAAGTGATTTTATCTTATCCTTTGAAATTGTGTTTCTTATTATTTTGAGAAGTCA
The DNA here is from genome assembly GCF_016509475.1 of Prionailurus bengalensis. NCBI lineage: Eukaryota > Metazoa > Chordata > Mammalia > Carnivora > Felidae > Prionailurus > Prionailurus bengalensis. Next base: position 169,694,841 of record NC_057344.1, on the reverse strand, counting down.
GTGAGGTCTGGAGATTAGAACAGTGGATTTGGAAGGAAAGTCCGTGGGCTATGAAGTTGGGCCTACTATCAAGTGCTGGGTGACATTACATAGGTGACTTCTCAAATGTAACTGTCCATTTATAAAATGTGGACAAACTAGCTTACTTCACAGGACTGTTACAAGTTTCAAATTCTACAGAGCATACAAAAAGCAACTAAAATGCTCATAACATTTTAGAACTATTCATTGGTCCTGTTATCCTGCCATGGGTTATCTTTGCGATGTGATTATTTTGATACTAACTTGTTTTCACCTTTGTTAATAATCCACCATCTGAAAATAGGGTTTTTTATAAATGTGTTGCATCAGAGTATCTACACAATAAAAGGAAATCTGTAAGCGTAGGGTAACCTTTCATTACCATTTCTTATAATGAGGATAGTAGTAAGATGGTCCTTAACTAATTGGCTTTCTGCATCTGTCTTCCATTTTTCTAGATGTAGGTTGGCTTCTTTCGTTTGCGTACCAGAAATATGTAGAATAATTGTGAGTTCAGGAAGTTAGTTTCATTTGCAGAAATACTATCTGAAGTGGCAAAAAGCCAGGATTAAGTGAATTAGCAGACAAATGGTACTATTAGAACGCTTTCAACTGTTGTGTTCTAGTCCAGGTGGAACAATTAACAACTGCTTTGAACAGTTTTGCAGGTATGTTTTATTTATGTGCTAGACTCAGCCGTAGTTCAGTCACATTACTGTGCTATTCGCAACCAATTATCCCTAGATACACTGAACTTTGTAGACCAAATTGAACCATCTGTTAGATACATAAACTCTGAATTCCTTGAAATGTTTTCAACTCAGAAAAAAAAATGAATGTTTACATTTACTGAAAAATTTTCGTGATTTGCAACAGCCATTTAAAATCTGTTTCTGTAAAGTTGTGGTATACGTAGAGTAAATGCATTCAGGAATGTGCTAACTATGTTCCCGAATTCTCTTCTCTGGTGGAAAGGTAACAGAAAACTCCCCAAACAAGTTTCAGAGGGCCAAGGTGTCAGTCCTAACAGTTCAGTTATTGGTAAGAACACTGCTATAATCAAAGCTCACTTCGTAAATTCTATTAAGACAGACGTGTAAATAAATAAATATTATGCACCATGAGAACAGTCAAAATTAAGGCAGATATAAAGAGCCCCGATGCACAGTGCAGGGTAGGATTAGGTTATGGTTGGAAGGGGGAAGGAGGAAGCTACTTTGTAGTGTGGACCCTGAAGAATGCAGTACAGCAGGCATGCGAAGAACATGATTTTCTGGGAAAGAAAATTAAACTAAAGTGGAGGAGATCAAGTAGAACAATGACAGAGAAGCGAGCCTTGTGTTTGTCCCAGGGCTGCCATTCAATTAAGACATTCAACTTGTGGCTTTGCTATATTGATGTCCCTATTGTTTCAGTCCTTCCTGTATGGCTAGAACTCTAGTAATTTCTTATGGAGTAGGATTATTTCTTTCTTCCTTAGCTCCTAGCCTGCAGCCTCTATTATTTCCTACCTGATTTGTATCTTTTTACCCAAGTCATTATCTTGGCCTAGCATTACATCAGTTAAAATCAAGTGCTCACTGCTCTTCAATCACTATTCCGAAATGGTTCTCTGTTAGTGACATCCTACCTGTCTCATTTTTTTTAAGTTTATTTATTTATTTTGAGAAAGAGAGAGAGCACGAGAGTGTGAACAGGGGAGGGGTAGAGAAGGAAGGAGAGAGGGAATCCTAAGCAGCCTCCATACTGTCAGCGTAGAGCTGGACGCAGGGCTGAAACTCACAACTGTGAGATCATGACCTGAGCTGAAACCAAGAATCTGAGCCTAAACCAACTGAGCCACCCAGGCACCCCACCCCCCATCTCATTTTATAATAATGCTTGTCACTCAACTATAGCAGCCACCATTCTATAGACTCTAGAGGGCAAAGAGCAGATCGGCCTTGTTTATAGTTGCAACGCTGGTATCTGGAAAGATGTCTAGTACATAACAAGCACTCAAAACTTTAGTTTTAAAATAAATGCTTTTCTGTGTTTATCTTTCCAATAGATTTGACTTCCTGTTCCTTTCTTTGTTAAAAATATCTATTTTCCTCTCCTCTGTTATTCGTTTCTTCTGTTTCCAACTTAGCCCAGACAATAAGTCCACCAAATTCTGATGTGTCATAGCTTAAATTATGTCTTAATTGAGGTGGGCACTCAATGCTACGGGACTCTTTCTAAATTATTGTTTGTTTCATATCTTTATACACATTAACCAAGTTCCCTCTATCATGCCAGTGGGAAGGATATGAATAGAAGCCAAGTAAGATTTTTTCCTAATAATCTCCTATGAAAGACTTCGTAATAATCCCTAGGCTTCAGTAAATGCTTATAAATAAATGAGAAAAACACAACTAACTTGTAGTGTCTGCATGATGTATTAGTCTTCTCGGGCTTCTGTAATAAAATACCATAAACGATGTGGTTTAAACAACAGACATTGATCTCTCACAGTCCTGGAGGCTAGGGAGTCTGAAATTAAGAGTGTGAGTATGGTGGGGTTCTGGTGAGAGCCCTCTTCCTGGCTCACAGACCTCAGCCTCCTTGTAGCCTCACACAGCAGAGAAAAAGACATGTTTTTTGGTTTTTTGGGTTTTTTTTCCTTATGGGGGCACCTATCCCATCCTGAGGGCTCCACCATCATAATCTAATTACCTCCCCAAATCCCCATCTCCCAATACCAGCACATTGGGGGCTGGAACTGCAACATCTGAATTCTAGAGGGACCCCTGGCCATCCATAGCACATGTTTATGCAGATCACATGCATGTGAACACATATACACAGACATAAATTTTTTCCTACATTTGTGTTTTATTATTATTTTTTTTTAATTTTTTTTTTAATGTTTATTTATTTTTGAGACAGAGAGAGACAGAGCATGAACGGGGGAGGGGCAGAGAGAGAGGGAGACACAGAATCGGAAACAGGCTCCAGGCTCTGAGCCATCAGCCCAGGGCCCGACGCGGGGCTCGAACTCACGGACCGCAAGATCGTGACCTGGCTGAAGTCGGACGCTTAACCGACGGCGCCACCCAGGCGCCCCCCTACATTTGTGTTTTATATTTGTATTACTTATCTGTCTAGAGCCAAGTGTATTCAGGGAACCCTTTGGAGTTTCTGATACATATTCAAGGATCTGCTAGGTTAAGAGTATTTTATAACAATAGTAGGACAATATTTAGCTTCTTCACTTTCTCAATATTTGCACTGAAGGTCCAAAAGCATGACCCATAAAAACGCTGATGGCTTAGAATGAATCAAGACTGCAGTCTTGGTACGAAGAAATGCGCTTATGTAATTGTTCGAGTTGTGACCCGAGGAACCACTTTCCCTTGGGACACCATTTTTCTCTTAAAGAATAACTGACAAATGAGGATGTGGAAAATAGGAACCCTCTTGCACTGTTGGTGGGAATGCAAATTGGTGCAGCCACTCTGGAAAACAGTGTGGAGGTTCCTCAAAAAATTAAAAATAGACCTACCCTATGACCCAGCAATAGCACTGCTAGGAATTTACCCAAGGGATACAGGAATACTGATGCATAGGGGCACTTGTACCCCAATGTTTATAGCAGCACTCTCAACAATAGCCAAATTATGGAAAGAGCCTAAATATCCATCAACTGATGAATGGATAAAGAAATTATGGTTTATATACACAATGGAGTACTACGTGGCAATGAGAAAGAATGAAATATGGCCCTTTGTAGCAACATGCTACAACATGGCCCTTTGTAGCAATATGGCCCTTTGTAGCAAATATGGCCCTTTGTAGCAACATGGATGGCCCTTTGTAGCAACTGGAGAGTGTGATGTTAAGTGAAATAAGCCATACAGAGAAAGACAGATACCATGTTTTCACTCTTATGTGGATCCTGAGAAACTTAACAGAAACCCATGGAGGAGGGGAAGGAAAAAAAAAAAAGAGGCTAGAGTGGAAGAGAGCCATAGCATAAGCGACTCTTAAAAACTGAGAACAAACTGAGGGTTGATGGGGGGTGGGAGGAAGGGGAGGGTGGGTGATGGGTATTGAGGAGGGCACCTTTTGGGAGGAGCACTGGGTGTTGTATGGAAACCAATTTGACAATAAACTTCATATATTGAAAAAAAAGAAGAATAACTGACAAATAAACTGGCTAACCATCAGACATTTTGCCAAAAGGAAATCAGTTAAACCTGTCTCTTCAAGGAGAATGACAGGATTTATTGCCAATGATAAAACTCAAGCTTTCAAGCAAACGTTAGAACTTCGGAAAATGTGTTTGCGTCACTGTAAACCTGACAACTTCAAGATTTTCTGATGAATTTGGTGATTGTATTAATGAATGTGATATTTTTATATTGTGAAATGAAGCGGGTCAACATTTGAAAGACTTGCATGACTTTGTGAACCAATACTTTCCAATCAATAAGTGATGTTACAAAATTATACATGGGCACAAGGTTGATTCAAAGTGCAAAAGGGACAATAAAACTAACCTATAAGGAACGACTATAGCTTGGATTCTGGAGTAGCATCAAGGAAGAATATCTGTCATATTACTCTCTTTACTAACTATACACCTGTGGGGGTCAGATTTTATCTATAGACATCAACCAAAACATATTGAAATACATTGAATACAGAAACCAATGTGAGAGTTAGCTGTCTTCCATAAATCCAGGCATTAAAGAGATATATAGAAATAACATACAGTGCTATGCTTCTCGATGATTTTTTTTGGTTTTGAAGATGCATTTTTAATAAAATATATTACCTACAGGTGATGGATGTGTTATTGTTATATTTAAATAAATTCATTAACAAATAAATTTCTTAATTTCTCAGTTTTAATTTCTAATGCAGAGAATATTGTGAGCAATAATCCCCAAAATAAATGTTTTTGAGGTAGTCATTTTTTAAGAGTATAAAGGCTTTCTGTGATCAAAATTTAAAGAATCTCTTGTCTACAAGAAATTTGATTTTGTGCTAAATCTAACAGAGCATGCACACATCTTGTTCCACCAGCAAGAACTGCAAAGTTTAACCAGACTCTTGGGGAAAAAACTAATAGAATATTCCTGTATTTGCTCATTATCTCAACTGAGTTTATTTTATTCTCTACTTTTTCACAAGTTTTCTAAAACTTTTTCTAGTGACTTCGATCTACCATCTATATTTCTAAAATGAGATCAATACTGCTTTTTGTGTTTGTATGTGTGTATTTGTGCATGTGTGTGTTGTGATTATGAATTCAAAGTCTTTCCCACCTTGCATATGCTTTAGACAATTCATTAGACATTTAGATGTAATTATTACCAGCATTTAAATATCTCAATTCTCTTGGTCAAAGCTTTCCTAAAACATCAACTTTAACATTTTTGGAAAATGGCTGGTCTCATTGTTTTTTTATGCCTACTTAATACAAAAAATTAATCACATTGTATTTTTCTACTTTAGTTTCTTTATTCATTCACTTTCTCCAACAGATTATCTATATTTGGGGAATATACTTCATCTTCTTTCGAATTTAATTCCACATTCTAGTACAGAGTCTGGGATATAGACAGAATTCCACAAATATCAACATATTCCATAAACAAATGATGAAGCAGAGAATTTAACTGGATCATCCAATGTCAAAGTCAAGATGATGTTCGCATATTTTGGGGGCTATCATCTCCTGAAACTTTCTTGAGTTCTGTTTGGGTTTACCTGCCACAGCAAGAACCTGAGACCTGAATGGTAAGCACTTGAATAGTATCTCAGAAGCCAGATACTGTGCAAAGGTCTCACAGAAATCACACATTGCCTTTACCTCTAAGGCTCCTATAAGCTGAACAAAAATTTCTTACCAGATAAATGTTCATCTTTTTACTCTTTGCTTTGAGTATCATTGAAATTAGATCTGAATGATCCCCAAGGGTTTTTTTCCCCACAATTTTGCTTATTGATACTAAATACATTGTTCTGAAGTGACTAACAATTCTGTGTGTACCTCTGTCTTAAGAATAGTTGTTCTCTTCTAGGCTGTTTTTCCTTCTTTCAGGCATATCTGTGAACAATCAACATGAAATAGCATAGTCTTTCATTCAACAAATGATTATTAAGTTATTCTTTACATGTGAGAATTATCACACTAAGTGCTATGCAGAAATCGGAGAAGAAAGATTGGCACCTAACTTTCCAGTGGTGTCCTCAACCATGGAATAGCATTTTGAAAACCTTGGAAGTTTTAAAATTCCTCATGTCCACTCTATATACCAGATCAATTAAAGTGAAATATTAGGAAGTGTAATTCTATGATAACTATTTTTAAAGTACCCAAGTGATTCCAATGTTCAGTTAAATTTGAGAACCTGGAGGTAAGGGAAGAAAGATAAAAATTACCACCTTCTGTTTGATATCTAAGTGGATTGTAGACCATGGGTTTTCATTTAAGCTTGCTTAGCTTTAGAAATATTACACCTTTATTCCAGTCATAGTGAAAGAGAGAAGTGAGGGACAAAGATACCTATAGTATAAGGTAAAAAACAATAAACTTGGTAATATTTAATAGGTGTGTATGTGCTCTTATTTTGACTATTTCACAGAAGACTTCAAGGTATAGTAAGTTTTTATTTTTGGTGATATAGTAAGAGAGTAACAAAGCTAAAAACAAAGAAAGGAGATATTTTCATGTATTTATTGACATTTTGAGTAACTCTGTGTGGCTAAGAAAAGTTTAAAAAACTAAATTTTGACTATTTATGAAGGCCAGGACAAGTCTGTAGAGTCTTGGGAGTTAGGTCTATTTAGACTGCTATAATGAATTCCACAGATGGGCAGTTTATAAATAACAGAAATTTATTTCTCACACTCTAGAGGGTGAAGTTCACTAGGGTGCCAGCATCATTACCCAGGTGCTCTCTTCAGGATCATAGACTTCTTTTTTTTTTTAATTAATTTATTTTTTAATTTACATGCAAGTTAGTTAGCATATAGTGCACTATGATTTCAGGAGTAGAATCCAGTGATTCATCTCCTCTGTGTAACACCCAGTGCTCATCCCAACAGGTGTCTTCCTTAATACCCCTTACCCATTTAGCCCGTCACCCCACCCACAACCCCTCCAGCAACCCTCAGTTTGTTCTCTATTTTTAAGAGAGTCTCTTATATTTTGTCTCTCTCCTTGTTTTTACATTATTTTTGCTTTCCTTCCCTTATGTTCATCTGTTGTGTATCTTAAATTTCCCATAGGAGTGAAGTCATAAGGATCATAGACTTCTTATATCCTCATGTGGTAGAAGGGCCTAGGGAGTTCTGTTAAATCTATTTTATAAGAGCATTAATCCCATTCATGAGGGCTGCAAGTGTATAACCTAACCACCTCCCAAATGCTCCAACTTCTAATGTATCACACAGGGCATGAGAATTCCAACCTGAGAATTTTGGGGGAACACAAACTTTTAGACCATAACACTAATTACAGAGATTGGAGATTTCCAGTAGGCCAGTATTCTGCCTTAGAGTAAGGAGAGATGTCAAAACTGCCAATAGTGATTGAAGTCATCTTTATGGAGGTAATGTGTTAACATGTGAAATTAGGTGGCAATGAATTGAGGAACTTCAGCAACCTGAGAGGGAGAAGTTCGATGAAGATAGAAAAAAAACCATTGAACTGGAGCACAATGTAACCACATTGAAAGGTTGTAAATTTCCATATACAAGGAGAACTTGACAGTTTTGTGTTATAACAGATGATAAGGATGAGTAATAATATTACTTGTTTTATTGACAAGATGGTTATTGGTAACATTTTGAGATTGTACTCTCAGAAAAAATATTGGAGGTGAAAACCTGATTGAATATTCTTAAGAATCCAATTACTAACAAGTAACAAAAGTCAATGAAAGTAGATAATTCTATCAAGAATATTTACTGTCAAGAAAAAATAGAGAATGGTAACCTAGTAAGATACCATGTTGATGGAAGCATGTTTTTAGGAGTTAAGGAAATTATCTTTATTTTTTTTATATCTCTCCCTCACATACATAATTATTTTCATCTGCACCCATGTATTATAACCATTACTTTTATCCTCTCTTTTCACACATTAATAGAAACACTATATTTCCAGGGCACTTTGTATAAGCCCTTTGTTTTTTATTTGCTTGTTTCCATGTATATTTTCCCAGCTAGGCTATAGACTTTTGAGTACAATTTCTATGTTTTATTAACCTCAGCAGCCATAGACACTCATCAGATCAATAAATGCCCAAAGACTTGTTCAATTATTTATTATATTTCTTGTAATTATTTCCAGCATTATTCCAGGTAAATGTTCATCAAAATGGTGGAAAGAAAATGAGAAAACTAAGATGTTGAGGTTCTGTTGTTCTATAGGTGTATAAAAGTGCCATAATACACAGACTGTAAAAAGAATGTGGTGCTGGTAGTACTTTATATATACACATATATAAAGAGAGAGAGAAAGAAAGAATGGGCTAGGGAGGGGCAGAGAGAGAGAGGGAGAGAGAGAATCTCAAGCAGGCTCTGCAGTGTCGGTGTAGAGCCCAATGTGGGGCTCAATCTCACAAACCGTGAGATTATGACCTAGGCTGAAATCAAGAGTCAGACACTTAACTGACTGAGCCACCCAGGAACCCCTGAAAAATTGTATTTTTGACAAACTATTTCTTCTAATCTACGTTTCATTGATCTCTATGCTAGATGATAAATTTAGAGATTCCACTGACTTAGATATTGGAGCTGCTGCCTTGCTTTCTCAAGAAATGGTGTTCTGTAACAAATGAAAAATTTTTTAAAAAGATAATGAAAAAATACCTACAGATGCTTGAAAAACACACTAAAACACAAACTAACATTGTGCAGTCTCAATTCAGGAACTGAAATCTTTTCATACTGACAAGGTAGCTACAGGGGGAGCTGGCTCCAATTGTATTAAATTGGTATTACACTTATAACAAGCAGAGAGAGAAAGAGAGAGAGAGAAAGAGAGAGAGATCTTGGTAGAGATAGATTTAGCAAGAACTTACAAATAACAAGATGACAGTTTCCTAGATTGATGAAAGAATATTGGAAACAAGGCAACAGAGTCATCATCATTTACCATCTGCTCCTCCTCGCCATATATAGTTGGTTGGAAAATGAATAAATTGAGATAACTCCCATCCGCATTAAGTCTAGGACACTTGCATGGTCCTTACTTTTTTAAAAAAAAAATTCTTTTTAATGTTTATTTTTTAGAGAGAGAGAGAGAGAGAGAGAGAGAGAGACAATGGGAGAGGAGCAGAGCGAGAGGGAGACACAGAATCCAAAGCAGTGTCCAGGCTCTGAGCCGTCAGCACAGATCCCGATGCGGGGCTTGAACCCACAGACCGTGAGATCATGACCTGAGCCGAAATCAGACACTTTACCAACTGAGCCACCCAGGCGCCCGAATAGTCCTTACTTTTAGATGACATAACTAAGACAGCAACAGATTCTATGTGGAAGTTTGCTATGCACCCATTATCTACTGACTAGGATTGTCTTTGCATTGATGGAAGAATTCAGGGGAAAAAATAAGGTTATATTTAGAGATGAAATCTATATCCAGCTTCATAGGCTTTCATGAGTGATTGAATGTGGACTGTTCTGGACATGATTACTTATTAAATGTTAGTTGATTAAATACTTTCAAAAGCAAACAAGTTATTGAAAACTTTCTTATGTGCTGGAACAAACTGTTCTCATCTTTGTATCCTCAGGCCTCCACACTATATTCATACATAGTTGATTCAAGAAGGTCTTGAAAGATTGCATGAACAAATTTAAATTAAAATTACAGAAGTCAAATGTAAATACTTGAACAAAAGAAAACTTGTGATGAATGTGGTGTTTGAGAAAGAATACTCTCCTACTTTTGCTGCAGGATATTCTAAAATGATGGGATAAGGTAGTGATTGTCAGGGCAAAATGTTTGTGGAGGTGAAGAATTGTGGAGTACAAGAGTTATGATCATGGCAGCACTTGGTAACCAGCTGGATACAAGGGAAAAGAAAAGCAGACTATCAAAGAGAAGGCCAAGTTTACTAGACACAGTAAGTCATTACATGTCATTAAAAAATGACGAGTTGTTCTAGTTTGGAAGCAAAAATATATTGCGTCTGTTTCCAAGAAACAGTCTCCTAAGTCACGGTGAATCTTGTGCTGTCACAGTGCTATACCTGGAAGCTGTATAATGGGATGACAAATGTCACTAGACTTCCTGGGTTCTAAAACCAAGTTCACCCTTTACCAGATAGATGTGTGACATTGAGAAACTTGCCTGACCTGTCTTTACCTCCATTTCCTCATTTATAAGAAGAAAGTAATAAATCCATCTCTTCCATTGGCTTGTCAAGATCAAATATTAAAATCTTTGCAATGGATTTAGTTGAAAACCTATCCCAAGGAAGCTCTCAACTAATAGCCATTGGAGCATGTTCTCATTTTCATATCAAGTTCATAGAGAGGTTACTTCCTTTAATTTCTGCAATTTTATTTGTTCTTGAGCTTCTGCTTTGCTCAAGAGCAGACTTAAATTAATCGTGGCCACTACAAACGTAATAATTTCAGTAGAGAACGAGCCTTCAGTGTTTAAAAGTTGTCTTCTGTCTTGTGCTGGGGAGTGCTGTTGAAGTAAGTCACTCTGTATCCCTCTCTCTCTTAAAAAACAAAAACAAAAACAAAAACAAAAACAAAAGAAAAAATCCTCCATTGCTTTTCTAATGAGATGATTTAATTTTCTCAACCCAATTCCATTTTGGTAGCAGTTAGCCAGGTGCGTAAACTCTTCACCAAAAACCTGAGACCTCTTCATGCTCAGGGGTCTCCATTAGTTCTTCAGCATTTATTGCCATAACACCAGGCTGATTGAGGCTTTCAAACCTCAAGTGACCATTACGCTTCTCCCACTTTAGTCCCATGATGGACCCATGACTTCTCTAAGGGTCTTGGAATCCCTCCAGGTTACAATACAGCAATTGAGATAAAAGTCCCCACTGCTCTAGAATTTACCACAAATGAATCCATGTGAACCAAACATAGAGACTTTTCTTAGTGACTTCCACTTATGCTTAGTCCTACTACTCATATCTCTGTCTCTGGGGGGAAAGTCTGAGGGAAAAGTCACTTTTGCTTTCTCTTCTCATTGTGGTTAGTAAAAAAGAGAATCTGATAGATATGCTTTTTCCAATTCTATTTTAATTCTTATAAAAAATCTTGTGATGAAAAAGATGTATGTGCCTCCAGGCTTCCTGTCTTAGTACCTTCAGTTTTCACATTCAAGCCAAAACTCTTGGATTCATCTTATGCTTCCTTCCATTTTCCACCTCTTTTATCCAATCCGTCACTACATCTTTTTTTCTTTTTCTTCTGAATAATACAGAATCTGACTGGTTCTCAAATTTCCACCTTTATACTCTAATCTATCCCCTTTCCTGACCACTACAAATTTTCTCTAAAATGTTACTCAGCTTCCACTTTTGCCTCACGTTAAGTCAATTTCCTACCCAGCAGTCCTAGTCATCTCTTAAAGCATTGTCAGGTCAAGTGATCTCCTGGCTCAGCCTCCTTAAGTGGCTTCGTATTTTACTAAGCATATTAGAAAATCCCTACTTTCACCCTGGCCACTCTGTACACACTCCTATTTTCTTACTCAAGTCACATTGATCTTTCTGCTGCTTCTTAAACATGCCAACCACTAGCTTCTGCACTTATTGCTGGAAATTTACGTGCCCAAAGATCTGCAACTCTCACCCTTCATTTCCTTTAGGTCTTGCTTAAATGTCACTTTATCAACAAAGATTTTCTTCAATTTCCTTTATAAAATCCAACCTTCTCATCATATACTTCATTCACTTACCTGGCTATATGTTTCTTCATTGTGCTTATTGCCTCGAAACATGGTTTATTGTATGTTTTCTTGTTTATTGTTGTACTCCCTCCACTATTCAAGTTCCCATAGAGAAGGATTGTGTCTTTTTGCTGTGACATTCCCCCACAATACAACAGGTACACTATACATTCTTAGCAAATATTTTGTTGAGGGAATGAAACACTCCTTGAATCTCTTACCTCTTAATTTTCAAAACCATTTTTCTGAAACCATAACCATCAAAACAGCTTTGTCTTATGAAAATATTGACTGAGTTCTTGCAAATCAAAATATCTTGATTTTGAAGACACATAAGAGTTTAAAAGAAATCTGTTTTAAAAGTTCTAATTACTATTATCTTTAAAATTTAATGAAAAACATTCCACTTGTTTGGCATAATCTGAGCATCAAATTTAGTGCTAACTCACTAACGACATATGTTATTTTATGGTTTTTCATTCGTGGGGCAAATCAATTCTCCTGAGAAAAATGACACCTCTAGACCACTAAAGGAAAGTGTGAAGGACGAGGTAAAAAAAAAAAAAAATACACACACACACACACACACACACACATATGAAATAAAGGTTTCTGCATCCTGGGGAGCCTGGGTGGCTCAGTCGGTTGAGCATCCGACTTCGGCTCAGGCCATGGTCTAGCGGTTTGTGAGTTCGAGCCCCGCATCGGGGTCTGAGCTGACGGCTTGAGCCTGCTTCAGATTCGGTGTCTCCTCCTCTTTCTGCCTTTCACCTGCTCATGCTCTGTCTCTCTCTGTCTCTCAATAGTAAATAAATGGTAAAAAAAAAAAAAAAAGGTTTCTATATCCTGAGAAAACTATAGGAGACTGACCCCTATCAATGCCCCTCACCGTTTACTAGATGAGAATCCAGTTCCTAAGGTCAGGTTTCTAGTGTTGGAGAGACTAAAAAAATGCCAAGGATCTCAAACTAAGCAGTGAATTCCTGGAATTAAAGGAGTGTATCTCTGACACACCAGACTTTTGATTAAAATAAACAAAAAAATTATTTGCTTGTATTCTCTCTGAGTATCTTCACACAGCTCTAGATTCTTGCAGTCATAATACCTTTCAAGATAAAGGCATATGTTCATTCATGTGGAAGATGGATCATTATTGTCAGAAAACCAGAATATATTAAACGATTAAAGTCCACCACTTAAAATATCTAATGACAAAAAAATATTGGCCCTGGCACAGAAATCCCTAGTTAACTATTGGGTATTCGAGTCCCAAGTCAATGTGTAGAGAAGTGTTGATTGGCCTGCATGAACATTTTCTGGTGTTCTATTTCATTAATATATCTTATTTTTCGCTTTAAAGACAACTTGGTTTCATTTTTTCCCTCTCTTTATTAACACACTATGATTGTGTCTTATAATGAATATACCCGTAAGCCATCTGCCAGTTGTCTCATGGCTCATTGCGTGCTATGGGCCACCCTGAGAACCCGCCTCAGGTGACGTTTTAAACCGGTACATGCAGAGAAAATAACTTTTTATTATTGAGATCAAATTTTGGAAAAAGTAGAGCTCTCCTTCTTGCCATCAATATCTAAGTGAAAGGAATGGTTAATGAGATAATAATCACCTACAGTTCTCATTTTGGGGTTGTAAATGAAAATTCTCTGCACATATGTGTTTTTATGTGAGCTAAGGAGATTTTTTTGTTTTTTGAATTTTGTTAATGTTTATTTATTTGTGAGAATGGGAGGGGGAGGGGCAAAGAGAGGACAGACGATCTGAAGCAGTCTCTGCGTTGACAGCAGAGAACCTGATGTGGGGGTCAAACTTACAAACCGTGAGATCATGACCTGAGCTGAAGTTGAATGATTAACCAACTGAGACACCCGGGCGCCCCATGAGATAATGTTTTACACACTAGCACTGTCGTGATTTCTAGTACATTTTTAATTTCCTAATTATTAGTTGTGTATTTCCATATTGCCTCATTGTTTTATAAAGTGTTGGGAATATTTCATAGAGACTAGGAACTTGGCATTCTGACATTCTTCCTGGATGAAATTGTGCACCTGGAGACCTCATAACACAGACATGTGAGTTTCTTTCCAACATATGCTACCACATATTCCCTTTTGGGTTCAGATTGTCCACTCTTAAAACTGTGCAGTCTCCTGTGAATATTATCTCTTTTTGGAAAAAATCACCATTAGCACTCTAAAGGGCAATCTGTCATTCTGTTGCCAGTTAATGGTAAGTTTACTGTGGCTGGGAAAAGTGTGGAAAGTGTATTTTCTTTTTTTTCCTTCTTTCTTTCCTTCCTTCTTTCTTTCTTTCTTTCTTTCTTTCTTTCTTTTTTTATGCAAAAAAAGTGATCTTATTAAAGCACGGGGACAGGACCCGTGAGCAGAAACAGCTGCCAAAACTATATTTTCAAAGAACAAATCTTAGAAGGAAAAGAGAATCCAAGGTGTTTCCAATGCACAAATGAGATATATTAAACTCATAATTCCACTCAGATAGATTATGTCATGATTCTGCTTCATAGCCATGAGATAGATCCATAATTTAGGAAAATGAAAACACCTTGTGAAAAATATGTATGTAAATGATTTTTAATGTTTTCTTCTGATGGAAATGAAGTTTTTAAATTGTCTTATTATTACCAGAGAGAGCATGACTTTGTTTGATTGATGAAAGTCAGAGGACATGGTATTTACAGAAATGGTTCCAGTGTAATGAGCATTGAAAAGAAATTTTGAAATTTCAGCGAAGGAAATCTTGACAGAAAAAAAGTTTTCTCTTAAAATATTACTAGATGCTTAGAAACACCAACTTAATAAGCTCCTCAAGATACTATATCACTTCCAATATACTTCTATTTTGATTTATTTTGTGAGACAAAAACCTGAAATAACTACAGTTATAGGAAACATTGGTAATTTCTTTTGAGCATCATTGTGTAATTGATTTTTAAATAGATTTAAAATACACACACATGCCCATACACACACACACACACAGAGAGAGAGAGAGAGGGAGAGAGAGAGGCAGAGAGGGAGGGAGGGAGAGAGAGAATATACATGTTTTTAGAAAGATTTGAGTTGGTTGATCATTACTGGGATATGGCATTCTTGAAGGAATAAGTTATACTAAAGAGAAGAGCCTGAGTGGTTTTCTAGCAGGGTCAGATGATGAATCATATTTATATAGATACATGGGAAATATTTTTTGTTGTAATGAGATTGAGTGCAAAAAAAAACAACTAACAAACAAATTAACTAATTAACCAACTAACCAAACCCAAAACTCTGGACTGAGAATCTTGAGACCACATAGCACACAGCATATGCTTAGCCCTACTGTAGCACTCTAACTTTATTGGAATTACTTGTTTGCATTATGTCTCTATCATATTCTAAGTTCCTCGAAGGGGAGATGTACTTATCGTTTTATTTTGTTTTGTTTTGTGTTTTAGATGTAGTACTGAAAGGAGGCACACACAATGTTAAGTATTCGATTCTTTTATCTTCTCTACTCTCAAAAATACTTTAATATTATTTCCAAAATCTAATGCTAAGTTTGGATAGAAACTCCAGAATTGTGACACTGTCTGGAAGGGATTTTGTTTATTTTTGATGCACTTATTGGTGTTCTACAATTCATCCTCCTGTGTCAGAGAGTATACGTTGAAAGCCAAACACAATTCACAACATGCAAAATAGCTGACGTAGTTTATAAGAGCAGTAGAATCTCAGGTGAATGTTTTATGTGGAGCCTGATGGAGCTTTCTTTTACACTTCAGCTCATAGCTCTTATTGGCAGGCATTAGTAGCTTCTCTGGGTCACAGATGGAAACATCTACCTGAACACAACTGCTGCCAAGGAAGTCCCACAGAGAACACATTTCAAATCCCTGACTTAGCAAGAGATTACCTAGACGGGAAAATACAATTTGGAGTACTTGGCTCAGGGTGCGTATCTTTGAATTACAAGATGCATCAGAGAAGGGCTGTGCGTTTTCTTCAACACAATCAAGGAAATACATTTGAGTATTAGGACCTACTGATCTTGAGAAATCCAACTGAACAGGCCAAAACTCGGAAAAAAATCAGCATTTAAATTATCCTTCATGATTAGGCTTCCAAATAAAATGAGAAGAACTATTTGTAAAGGTATTTCTGAAAATTAAGAATACACTGAGTTCCCAAGAAATGGTAAAAAAGTACTGACACTTTAGGGAAGGGTGATTGAATCTTCAAGTAACTTATAATAATAGCACTAGAAAAATCATATATCCAACAACTGGAGAATCATTATGGAACAATGCATTCTATAAGGATACTAAATTATTACAAAACATTTAAATACAAGATACATTTAAAGATACTCATATACAAAGGAAATCTTCAAAAATCCCCTATTGGGAGATCTATTTTTTTTCCTTTATTTTTAAGTGTACAGGTTCTTAATAAATAGGTGCACTTACATAGAACAAAGAGACAGAGGGAAAAATAATACATTTCACACGTTCACACACATACACACAAAATCAAGTTTCTGATTGGCTCAGGTAAATCTGTAGCACAGTAGATATTCTAATGATTCTTTCCCACTGGCTTCAGATAGCTGTTAAGAGATGCTATAAATCCTTATTCTCAGGCATAAAAGCTAATTACTATCATAGGTTAGGAATGAATTTTCTTCTTCCCTCTGTGCCACAGTGGGTTATTATACAATTAGCTACATAAAAGAGATGTCATGCTTTATCTCAAAGCATTAATTCTCGTCCACCATGTGAAACAGCTACGTTATTGTTGGTCATTTGTATTGTGGTGATTCTCTTATTCACAACTGTGCACAGTATCTATGCATTGATCAGTAAATGTGATTGAAAAGAATGTCTTGGGAGATTAAAAAAGGAATTGCATAAATGAACATCTGAAACATCAAAAGAGGGCACTGGAGAGTACATGGCACATGGCTGGAAGGGTTCACAAATGAGTCTCTATTTAGAGCTTGACTCTGACTCAATGTCTTATGTCTGTGTTGGAAAATTCTAAGACAGTATCTCTTTAAATATTGCTTCTGCCTTGTTCTTGTTTTCTGTTTTTTTTTTCTTAGACTTTAGAACAAAATACATTAGATCTTTCATTAAGTTGCATATAGCTATTATACTTTATTTTTTCCCCTCCTTTTTTGATGACCATGCTTCAGTCTGGATATTTTCCATAGTCCTGTTTTCACATTCAAAAATGTCTTCTGCTCTGTTTATTTAAAAATTAATCTCAGGGGCGCCTGGGTGGCTCAGTTGGTTGAGCGTCCGACTTCAATTCAGGTCACAATCTCTCAGTCCGTGAGTTCGAGCCCCGTGTCGGGCTCTGGGCTGATGGCTCGGAGCCTGGAGCCTGCTTCCGATTCTGTGTCTCCCTCTCTCTCTGCCCCTCCCATGTTCATGCTCTGTCTCTCTCTGTCTCAAAAATAAAATAAACATTAAAAAAATTAAAAAAATAAAAATGAATCTCATTGGTTAATTTCTTCATGTTAGTCATTGCATATTTTAGTTCTAAAATTTGAGTTTATATATAGATTCTATTACTCTGGTGAAATTTAAATATTGTCTTTATTTTCTTGAACATATAAATTGGTATTATTTTAATGCCCATGTCTGAAAAGCCCCACATCTGGATTACCAGGGTTTTTTTGATTGTCTACTTTTCCTTTCTTCTTTTTGATCCTGTCTCCAGGCATGCCTTGGTAATTTTAGATCCCTGTATAGGAAAACATTGTAGAAACTCTATATGTTGTAATCTTCACCCAGAGGATTTTCTTTTGGAAAGCCAATCCAGTATGGCCCAGATATTCTTGTACGAATCTGAAAGTAAATGATTTGAGGTGGGGTTTTAAATGATTGAGGTCTAGGGATGCCTGGATGACTCAGTTGGTTGAATAACTGACTTTTGATTTCAGCTCAGGTCATGATTGAGCCCCACGTTGGGCTCAACACTGATAGCACAGAGCCTCCTTGGGATTCTCTTTCTTCCTCTCTCTCTCTCTCTCTCTCTGCCCCTACGCTGCTCTTGCGCACTCTGTCTGTCTCTCTCAAAATAAAAAAAAATATACCTAAAAACTCAAATTGTTGAGCTCTAACCTATTTCTAATTTCGTTTTACTCCTAAAGTGTCTTTTGGAGATGGCAAGCAAAACCTGGAGTATTTACTAGAGTCCTTTAGCCTGGGCTGGCTCTGAACTCACAATTTTATCTCCTCAGCCTGGCAAAATTTCAAAGAGCTCTCCTTAGCTTTTGGCTTCTCCTTATTCTCTTATACTTGTCTGCGTGACCTGTCCTTTTATAGACAGGTCTTCAAATCTCTAAGTGCTATGAGTAGAATAGTAGAGTAGAATGCACGGGTTTCCTAATTCTTAGCTGCATTGGTAGACCAGAACTCCAATTTTTGTCTCCTAGTCCTGGAAGATTGTCAAATATTTTGAGCTATGGTTTTCTATTCAACTTCTGGGCACTGCTTCACTAAAGAATCAGCAAACGCCTTTTCCAACTAATTTTATGACATTTCTGTTCTTCTGGAATTTGACGCTCATGTCTTGACTGTCCAGGTTATTCTCTGATGGCTTTAAGCAACAATTTTGTTGTTTTTGTTTTGTATTTCATACATCATTTATAGTTGTTACTTTCAAAGGGAGATTGGTCTTGTAAAGTATAGTCTGTCATAGTCAAAAATGGAAGTTGTATAAGCCTCTCTTTAAAACGTCCTAAATAAGATTTTTTTTTATTAATAAGAAGTATAAACAGAAAAATTCAAAATAGAGGGAGCATGAGAAATGGAAAAGTGGGCAAGAGATTCCTAGGGGGAAAAGGAGGTAAAAAAAAGAATGGCTTTAAAATGTTTTACAAACAAATCAAACTGAGATTTTAAATGTGTCTGCTTTGGAGAAAAAAAAACAGTTAAAATCATAAGCACTTATAAGGTGTTTTGCAATCCAGTCAAGTAAAACAGATTGATTTTTATCTGTAAATTGTTATTGACTGTGAAAATCAGCTGGCTTCTGTTGTTAGAAATCAGAACACAGTGCATTAGACTGAATAAATGCATTGCCTAGTAAACTTGCTTGGTGCTAAATTGTATTCAACTAGTGAATAGTTTAATGATTTTTTTTTCCCCTAAGAAGTGAACATATGAGTGTGTCTCAAATGGTCTGTTTTGCTCAGTTGAATTTGTAGGCAGAAAGCTTACATGGCTCACAAAAAGATAAGAGAAGCCGTAAAAGTGATGAGGCAAAACAGATATCCAAATGGCAAACGTGATCTAATTTATCTGTGAACATTTAACTGAAATTAATTCTTAAATGATTGATCATATTTGGTGACAGCAACTGTAACTGTCTCTATGCATGAGTTAGAGTCAGTCATTGTGGGGATTATAAAGATGATCAATGACTTGGCTTTCTGACAAGTCAAATCACAAACGCATTAAAATTCCTTGTACCATTCATGAAATACCTACCCATGAACACACCAGGCATTTGGAATTCTCAGGTATAACTCACATATTGATTTTAATATAAGTCTCTGAAACATTGTCAACCAATTCTTATTAGGTGCCCTCTGACTCTGTGACCAATTAGCAGTGTGAACATGTGGAAAATGTACACAACTGTCAGGAAAGACTTCTTCCACTGTTGGAAGGAAAGATAGTGATGTATATAAAATCATTTGCTGAACAAAATCGACTGAACATATAAAACGTCTCTGGCGTTTGGTGGGGACTAAGATTTTAGAGACACAAATAAACCACTCAGCGCTTGTCACAAGAGGATTATAATATATTGGAGCAGCTGATAAATAAACCAACATAAAGGGTGGGATGTGATGAATTCTATTCATTTACTTCCTCAGCAAATCTTTTTTGAGCAATTTTATGTACTAGGTTTAAGGGAATGAAATTTAAGCTTGTAAAATAAGATAATTTATAAATACGAACTATAGTAAGAGTGATAGTAATTTGCAAAGTTTGTTACAAGATTTATGAAGAAAGACATCTAAAACAAATTGCAGGTTTAGAGCAGGATTCTCTGTAGGGAAGGAAGTGCTACCCCAAATTGGTGACAATTGAGGTGATGAGACTCTTTAGGCAGAGAAGAGAGCAAAATTAGAGTGTGGTGATTTTGTGCTATGTCAATTTAGCTAAGCAGAAACCAGATTTTCCAGAACCACCTTCCCTTCATGGTTAAGATCGGACAGCCGTTATCTGTAGACAATGAGCGCAAGTCCCATGCCCCGCCAGAACTTGGCACATCCTTGTCAGTCTACTTGCTTTTCTCACTGGTGTGCTTATACAGTCACAGCTCCTCTACCTGCTTTGTATCTCTTCCCTGAACTCCTCCAGGTCCAGGGCCAGCTATAGGTGCAATTCTGGGGTGGGGGACACATGCTGCTTCTGCAGATTACCTGTATAACTCAAGCTAGAGGCAACTTCTGATCTGTCCTTGAGGGCACCCGTTAATTATCAAGCATTCTAGTTTGTCTTTGATTCTTTGTTTGTTTTACTGAGAGCTATTTTCCTGATTGTCTAACCACCGACCAAGATAACTTCAGACCCACCATAAGGTACATGAACAATTCATTCCATTGACTTCTTCACTGGTTTTCCTTCCTGGTCTCTGGTTAGTGACTTCTCTCTGATGCTCTAACCATCTTCTTCTAGAAGTTTACTTCACCAACCTATCCCACAATTGTGTAAATATTAATCCTTATAATAAATGCTTTATTTCATATCATTCATAGTTGATCTTATTCCCTCATGGAATCCTAGATAATGCTCACAGTAAGGATTTTTTTTTAATACCTTCATCTGGCAACTATACACAGATAATGTGGCTGAAAGAAATAATGAATGTGGAGAGTAGCAGAAAATAAAATCATAAGGGGATCGCATTCAGATCTGCTTTAAAGTGGGATGCATGTTTAGGTTTCCATTTTCTAAAATTCTCACTTACTGCTGGTGAAAATGAATTGTATTGTCTAGATATAAGATGGAAAAAAACAAGTAGGTCAAATTACTTATATTTAAGAGGATAATGCTAATATCTGTACATAGGTAGTAAGGATGGAGGGAAAGAGAGGGATCAGAGATAAGCAGAAATAAATCTTAATAAATGCTTTAACATTTGTGCTCCTTCCTCTCCTCAGCCTTTGCACTAACAAAGGTTTTCAAACCTGGGTCCTTAGTTCTGCCTTTGAAACTATCTATAAATCATAGTGCTTTAAGAGCTTGTAAAAGAATAAAGAAACATCCAACTGAAAATTTCAGAGTGCATTACAAAGTGAATAGAAATATTGATTATAAAACTTGCTGTATATAAATGGGTATGTGTGTGAGTACTAAATAAAAATGTTTCTTAATACATCGGTGAAGAACATTTGAAATTCTACAGTTTATGGGGACCCAAATACGGATATCTCCTCATGAAGTTGTCCTAAATTTTCATTGTGGGAATTTGAGAAGGATCACAACAAAATATCAAGAAAAAAATAGAGAAATAAATTAAATACAGTGAAATCAACATTGCTACATTTATATTTAAATGAAAACAAAGGGCAACTATTGTTAGTTTTCTATTCTCAAAAATTGTTTTAATTGCTGCTTCTACATTTGAACATTCATTAACCATGCTATTTTTTCTTATATTAAAAAGAATAACATCCTTTAAAAAATTTCAAGCCAAATACATGTTCCCAAACTCTTCCAAATTTGTTATCATATTTTTGCTTCTGGATAGATGGATTAAGCAATATATCAAATCAGAATTATTTACCTATATTCTCATGAGAATTTTTGTCTATTTCCTTCCCTTTACTGACTTGAAAAGCAGAGATTTTCAGTATAGCTAATGGTTACACCAGTATGTTCACAGATGATTGCAATATAATGTATACTAACATAGCAATTGAAAATAATTTAAATTTTAATAGTAAACTACTCAGTTAAATATCCCTGCAGTAATAAAGGTCAATAAATAATATCTTGAATTCTAAATACATGCACCCCAATGTTTACAACAGGGCTATCAACAATAGCCAAATGTCCATCAAGTGATGAATGGATAAAGAAGATGTGGCACATATACAATGGGATACTACTAGGCAATGAAAAGAATAAAATTTTGCCATTTGCAACAACGTGGATGGAACTGGAGGGTATTATACTAAGTGAAATAAATCAAAGAAAGACAGATATCATGTTTTCACTCCTATGTGGCAGTTGAGAAACTTAACAGACAACCATGGGAGAAGAGAAAGAAAAAAAAATTAGTTACAAACGGAGAGGGAGGCAAACTATAAGAGACTCTTAAATACAGAGAACAAACTGAGGGTTGGTGGGGGTGGGAGGGCGGGGAACATGGAAAATGGGTGATGGGCATTGAGGAGGACACTTGTTGGGATGAGCACTGGGTGTTGTATGTAAGTGATGAATCACAGAATCTACTCCCGAAGCCAAGAGCACACTGTATACACTGTATGTTAGCTAACGTCACAATAAATTATATTAAAAACAAGATTTAACATTATAAAGTTTTCAATTATCAAAAAATACATGTGAATCTGTTAATGATGACAGATAATAACTTTAATTATAGGAGACATGATTTGTGCTGAACATCTTCCATCATTATACATTGAATTAACAGGTCTCCCTTGTTTTTTGGCTTCCAGCAGGGTTTGATCAATGGAGGCATGTGCGGGAGATTTGAAGGTGGAAGGAAAGGGAGGTATGGTGCATTTTCCCCAGATTTTCTGTCTGCTGAGCTAGCTTCACTCCATCAAAATCTACAACTTCTGTAGTGCAGATTTCTTCAGTTTCTCTCTATGGGTTTTGGAAACGGTTCCCTTCTTGTGTCCCTTCTGATGTGGGTTTGGTAATGTCTCCCCCTACGCTTAGTCTGAGGGTACTGAATTATTTCAACTTGAGCTCCTAAATCCTGGCCCGCAACTTTATAAACAGTCCTTGAATACAATCTACTCAAATTTCCCAGTCTGTATGTGCTGTTTCTTGACATACATAAAATTCCAAGTTTTCCTAAAATGATTTCACGCAAAATTTCAGAAATTGAGAAAGTTAGACATATTTGGTCATCAACAGAAATTAGGAATCACTACTTCTTATGTATGCATGTATGAATGTACATATGTATTTAAATACAGTTTATTGACCACATATTTACAAAGCACCACCATAGACATCAGTAATGAGTTGATAAAAATAAAATAAAAAAGGAAGGGTGCCTGTGTGGCTCGGTTGATTGAGCATCAGACTTTGGCTCAGGTCATGATCTCATGGTTCATGGGTTTGAGACTCACATCAGGCATTGCATGTAGGGCCTGCTTCAGATTCTCTGTCTCCCTGCCTCTCTCTCTGACCCTGTCTTGCTTATGTATTCTCTCTCTCTCTCTCTCTCAAAAACAAACAAATAAATAAATAACATAAAATAAAAATTTTAAAAAAATTAAAAATAAAAAGAAACCCAGGAAGGGTCCCTACCATCAAGGATTTTACATTCTAATTGAGGAGACAGACATTAAGTGAATAATTAGAAAATTAATCATTTAGACACCTTTATGATAATTGCTAAATAATTGCAAAGTGCTATAACTGTGTAAAAGAGGTATCTAACAAATTATTAGCTAAAGAGGGGAGTGGGAATTTGTTGTTGTGTCATTTTGTTTCTAAACACTCAAAATGAAGTCTAAAGGATTGATCTGAGTTTTCTAAATACAGAAAGTCTGAGGAGAAAAAAAAATATTCAAAGGAGAATAATTAGTGTCTATTACATCCCTGAAATGGTTAGAAGCCTTGCATTTTCAAAGAACACAATGAAGACTGTAACTGAGGTCCAGTGGATAAGAGAATGGTGAATCTTCTAGCAGAGGCATAGGCTGCTTCATGAAGCCATTTAGGAGATAATTAAGGATTTGGCTTTTTTTAAAAATTGTTTTAATGTTTACGAATTTTTGAGAGAGACAGAGAGACATAGCATGAGTCAGGGAGGGGCAGAGAGATGGGGAAACACAGAATCCAAAGCAGGCTCCAGGCTCTGGGCTGTCAACACAGAGCCCAACGCGGGGTCAAACCCATGAACCGTGAGGTCGTGACCTGAGCCGAAGTCAGACACTTAACAGATTGAGCCACTCAAGCACCCCAAGGATTCGAGATTT
This sequence comes from Prionailurus bengalensis, assembly GCF_016509475.1. Classification (NCBI taxonomy): domain Eukaryota; kingdom Metazoa; phylum Chordata; class Mammalia; order Carnivora; family Felidae; genus Prionailurus; species Prionailurus bengalensis. Next base: position 169,670,687 of record NC_057344.1, on the reverse strand, counting down.
TTTTTTGAAATGAAAACACCCGAAGGATTATAGTCTGGGCTTGATTTAATAGCCACATGTTTAATAGATAACACTGACTGAATTGCGGGAAGCAGTTTAGAATGAACAGGCACAAAGTGAGTTGAATATGATTATTTGGAAGCATATATCAGACATCTACACAAAAGAAGACCCTAGCTTAAGTACAATAGAAAGTGCATGGACACATCAGTTGGGTCATCTGGAAGCAGACCCTGAGAGATATCAGGAGTGTAAGAACCTATAAAAAGTAAAAATGGAGGCAGGAATCAGAATTAGGTATGGAAAGCCTTCAGACCATAATGCATATGATGAACATTTGAAAGGGTGCCAACCTAGTCCACCCTCTCTAAATTTGGAAGTGACCCTCGGCAATAATCCCTAAGGAAAACCTATGTCCGGTTTTCATGTTTATGCCACAAAATAGACTGTACTTTCCTCTTTCAGTTTTCATAGGCTGTATCTGTATTCTAGGTAACAAACCGTTTGTGTGTGCATGTGTGTGTGCACATGCGCGTGTGTGTAATGTCTTATATGCACAAAAGATAATATAAAAAACTTCATAATTTTTAAGAAAATAAGAATATTCTGAATTTTATAGCTGTTATTTCCTTGCTTTTCTTTTTAATGTCCTATATATTTATCTGTAAGCAACCTATTTAACTTGGCTTTTATAAATGAAATAATTCTCTATATCCTTTCTAATACACTTTTTGCACTCAATGCCATGGTTTTTTTTGTTTGTTTTACCCACGTTGATGTGTGAAAAAAATTCCATTATTGCCATAGCTCCAGATCATTTTATTCTACAATATACCACAATGTATTGATTAAATAAATCTATTTACATGTCTACATTGAATATATTGATCCATTTGTGGAAAATTTACACCTTAATATCTTTCAATGAAATTTTATAAGATGTCCCCTCCTCTTTTAACAGTATTGAGGTTGAATATTTGATTTATTTCATGTGTATATTCATATACTTTACATATTATCCTGACTTTTTAACATCAATATCTATTTGTAAGTTTATCACAATACCAGACAGATAAGTATCCAGAACTCTATGGAAAAAAAGTTGGACAGTCGCCTGAATTAGTGATATATTCCTTTAATTAGCTGCCAGCAGAAATAAGACTGGCTTTTCTTCCTCAACCATTTCCACACTCTCTGTCATCTCCTCTCTAGCTCTATGAGGTTAACTTGCCTATTCAAATCAGGAAGTATCATTATGTCCCAGACCAACAACTGGATCTATTCTGCTGTGCTTACTTGCTTTGACTTGGGTAATTTCCTTCGTGGGATGGTCTGATCTGGCAAGATATTTGACTATGTGAGATTTAGATAGCTTCTGCTCCTCAGAGCTGAATCCTCAGCTGAATCCTCAGATGCCCAAAACTCAAGAGAATTTGCAGCATTTCATTTCACTACGAGTGTGGGAACAGAGAGAGGCAGAGAGACAGCAAGAGAGACAGAGAGAGAGAGAGAGAGAGAGAGACTGAGATTTAAATTTATTGGCAATAAAAGACATTTGTCAGAATAACCCACACACAAGAGTTGCTACATCAACATGTATTAAAATATAAGCCATCTTTAATAAATATTGAGCTTTGTGAATCTCCATTTGCATGCATGCAAAAGAAAAGCTCTTCTGTATATGTAAAGCCAGGCTGAACAATCAACAGATGGTTTGGATAAATGTCTCTGCGTTACATGAAAATTTCCACTGTGGGATGAAATAAGGATTTCATCCACATTTTTACTTCATGCACAGCTTTATACTTTCTCACTTGTGTTATTCTTAAGATTAAATTTAGAAAGTAATGTAAATATAGGAAGGGGGTATATAAGAGGATTTCTTGGGCTACAATCATTAGAATATTCTTTCTATATAAGAGATTACTTGTGGGGCGCCTGGGTGGCTCAGTTGGTTAAGCGTTCAACACTGGATCTCAGCTCAGGTCTTGGTCTTGGGGTAGCGAGTTCAGGCCTGGCATTGGGCTCAGTTCTGGGTGCGATGCCTACTTAAAAAAAATGACCAGCAACTCTAGTCCTTCTTCTCCCCAAGTGGTTTACTTCTTTATGTCAAAGGAGTCTTTTTGAATATGCATGTGTCCTGTTTTTCTGCATGCTTCTGAAAGCAAATATTAACTGCTATATAAATGCCAATCAGTGAATACTTCATGATATTCCTTTTTAAAACACGTATGGTTTGACAGGCGCTACTTAGGTTCTTTATGTCATGGATTTGTTTTTTTGTTTTTCGTTGTTTTAAAGCAGTGCTTGATTGTAGGGTGGCAAAGTTAGGAAATAAAGGACCAGAATAGTTCTCATCCCTACCTGTTCCCATGGTCCCCATGATCTAATAGAGGGAAAAGCATAGACAATAAATAAAAGGGATTGAAAAGTGAAAAAAAAATCTGGAACAAAAGCAAACTGTATTAATTTTATGGCCTCCTCACAGCAATTTCTCAGTTCCCATTCTCACTCCCAAGGCCTCCATGTGACCACCATTATCAGTGAGTTGGGTACCTTCTATTCTTTAAATATTACCCATTTAGAAAAGTTTACATGCACTCTGATCCTTTCAACCCTGTTGCATTCACAGGCCCAACATGGCCTCTGCTGCAGGAAATTCAGAAAAAAGTGTGTTTCACTCCACATTCTACTACTTCGTGCCTATATAATTTTGAAATTCAAAGAAGTGTCACTTATTAGTTAACATCTGTCATTTACTATTACCTATCTTACATGCATTCTCTTGTTTAGCTCTTACAAAAACTTCATTATAAATTCACATGGGGTAGAGGCAGCGAAGGTTTAGAGAGCGTTCCTTTCGGACGGTAAAATCTTTCTTTAACAAGTTTACAGAAGAGGAGCTACTAGAATGCTACTGACACACTGGCTTTGGGGGAGGCCCACTTAAATTTGACACGAGATATGCTTGGGCTCTGGGCTACTAACAGTCCTCTGCCTCATCTGGGCCTTGAGCCACATGTGTGGACCTGAGTGTTACCGCTTGCCCCTGTCGTATATAACCATAATGCCACCTCCATGCTCAGCACCTGGAAGCCGTTGGGTTGGTGGTAGGTATCATTTACTGTGTAGCCACCACCTCCTTCCCACTTGCTCCCAGGGGAGTGATCCTAACTCCTCCATGGGCTACTGCAGACCAAGCATTGGCTTTCTGGGTGGACCTATCTGGGATTGGCTGAACCCATCTTCTCTAAGAGTTTCGTAAATCATCCACAGGAAGGGAGGTTTGGTGCAGAGATTTTGAAAACCCTCCAGGAATATACTTTCAGCCGTTCCCAAGAGCCTGACTGACATTTGGTACCAAACCCACGGAAGGATTGGGTGGCTATTCCTGGTGCCAGTTGGAGGAGGGGTGATAACACAAAGGAAAGAATGCCTGTTGTTGGTGTTGTGGTTCGGAAGATAGCAGTCAACATCAACAGGTCAAGGCCTAGGAACGTAGTGATTACAGCCTAAAAAAGTTCAAGAGAGGAGTTGAGCAATGTGCTATCTATGTTTACAGTATTCCATTCCAAACGGGAAATTTAACATGACCAGAAAATGAATCATCATTTCCATTTCCATACATTATCTAGGTAAGACTTGGATTGGAGAGAGTCATTCTATGCCAATAGTCATGGGTTGCATGATGGATGATGGATGAGACAGTGTGATGAGTAAGGATATAATCAGCATTAAATGAATGGCATTGGGAACCTGCACAGACAAGAAGACCCAGTTGTTTCAATACGAATAGCTTCTGACAGGCTACAGCATTGTGAGTAATAACATCACTGCTATGTTTTTGTTTTTGTTTTTCTTCTCGTAATTGGAGATATAAAATTAGCTGGAAATGTTGCATTTGAAAATAAAGAACATGGAAAGATGGTTCCTGGTCATGAAAAGGAAGCGACGGTACCTGGACGCTATGAAGACTTTTCATGTGTACTAACTGGAAAATAAATACACAAATACCACTTTTTCAGCCATTATTCTAAATCCTCCAAAGGATAGGCCATGATGTTGTAAATATTTTAAAACCAAATCATTTATGTAAAAAGGACTCCATAAAAATACTTGCCTGGGATCTGCACACCCCCTGAGAGAGCTTGGTCAGGACAGTAGTGAAACTCACCACTGCTGAATGAGTGAAAGCAGAAACAGAGATGAGATCTCATACCTGCTTCAACCCTCCTCAATCGCTTCTTCCCTTCTTCCTGAGGGAGCACCAGGTACTCACTAAGCCTCCAATGAGCACAGTAGAAAAACAACACATCTTTCTTCATCAAAAGTATTTCTTTTTTCCCCCTGTTTCTTTATTTGTTTTGAGAGAGAGAGAGGACACAAGATGGGGAGGAGCAGAGAGAGAGAGAGGGAGAGAGAATCCCAAACAGGCTCCACACTGCTGGCACAGAGCCCGATGTGGGGCTTGATCTCATGAGCTGTGGATCGTGACCGGAGCTGAAATCAAGAATCAGACACTTAACTGATTGAACCATCACATGCCCCTCAAAATTATTTCCAATCCAGGTAGAGGAATGATAAAAGTTAGGACTTTTTCTTCTATTTAGTTAAAGTGACAAAACAATTATTTTATATAACTGGATCATTTGAAATTTGGAAAATAGAATTCTGTACTAATTTTTAAAAATTAAGCAGTAAGGGGTAACCTGGGTGGCTGTCGGTTAAGGGTTCGACTCTTGGTTTTGGCTCATGTCACGATCTCATGGTTCTTGGGTTCAAGCCCCGTGTGGTGTTCTCTGTTGTCAGCCCAGAGCCTGCTTGGGATTCTTCTCTCCCTCTCTCTCTGCCTCTCTCCCACTCATTGTCTCTTTCTCTCCCAAAATAAATAAATAAACATTTAAAAATATCTAAAAAAAATAAAAATTAAGCAGTAAGAAAAAAATTATTGTATGGGACTAGTTAATGGGGAAGATACAAACTATTTTTTTCATTAATGAATTTCCCAATTCATAATTTTCATAATTTCATCTACTTTTATTTAACTATTACAGGTTTACTAGTTAGTTTTAATTGTTTTATTTCACTTTTAAAACTAGCATTTGATCCTTGAAAAATTTTTAAATCTCAAAAATAGAGTCACTTCAGTTTTACCTACCAAGTGTCACTATCATTAATTTATTATTGCATTTCATTTGACACTTTATTCTATGCATTATAAGGGTGCCCTTTAAAAAATTTTAAATATAAATAAAATAGCAGATGATATGATTTAACAAATGATGCAGTTGGATATCATAATATTTAATACTGTGTTAAAGATATTTTTCTGACATAATATAAATAATAATCAATAGGTGTTCAACCTTTCAAAGAAATTCTCATTGGACCTCCAAATATTTAGGGAAAGATTGTTTTGAATTTAAATATTGTCAGTTTCTATGTAAATATTATATTTTCACAAAGAAGTACAATATTTTATTTATTTGAAAAATGCATGGATGTGAAATCAAGCAGTAGTTATACTTTCTTCCAAGCAAATTAAGACAAATCAATCAAACTTACCTCAAATTTTATATGAGACTTTCTCTGTGCAAACATTTTTATGATAATTTATGCACAAATTTTTTACTTTATTCATTTAACTACTTTAATTACCAGCAATATCTCATCTGTATAAATCAACCCTCAAATCTAATATTAATTTATCAAACCACTCCAAAATAGTTCATACTTTTTAGGTACATTTTGTTCACTACTCATACGTTATCCATTGCTACAAATATGTAAAAGAATTGTATGTAAATATCTTCTTTCTACCAATAGGTGGCACTGAAAATGTGCAGATTTCAACAATAAAGTGTGTTAACCACGATGTTGAAGATGACTTCTTCCTATAATGCAGTCTGAGCTGTGGTTTGAATGAAGAACACCATCTACCATAAAATTACTCTGATGTGAATATGTGGAATTCTGTTACGCAAATAAAATGGACAGTGTTTATAATGATGAACCATTACATCAAGAATATTTTACTGGTAATATAAAATTTACCTCGTGCTCAACTGAAATTGTATTATACTTAGCAAATTGGATATCATATTTTTCTCTATTATTTCATTATTCTTATTTGGTAAAACTGTCATTTCCATTTTAGTCTCGGATGTCGTTTGTCTGAGTAAACCATACGTGTAGAAGAATTTTGCAAAATTTAGAAGGATTTTGATTTTGCTTAGACTGCTTATAAATATATCCTCTGAGTTGTAATGGTTAATAAAACTAGGAGCAAATATCTGAGTATTTGTATGTGCATTAATTTTATTAGTAGTGTTCTTCCCTTTACCCATGTGTATATAGTCAAAATTCCTCACCTCCACTATAATAGAACTCTGTTATCTCTGTCATTTAGAATCCTTTTAAATCTAGTTCATTCAAGAGGTTTGTTTCAACAATTCATTGGCAAAAAAAACAAAAGCCTTATGACATTTATTCTGCATTTTTAACAGCAGTTTTATTAAAATGATTTATTGCCATAAGACAAATCCTAATAATATTCCTCTTTTATAACTCCATTTTATTCTGGGCTTGGTTAGTGTGATTTATTCATATTTCCTAAGAAAATCTGAACCACTGTCGCTGTAGCTATTATGTAGCAAATGTGTTTTACATTATAATAATAAACATGCATTTTTCAAACCCGAACTTTCCAATAATCAGATATTCTTGAGTAGTTTCAGTGGTTTTATTAGATCCCAGTGAAGTCCCATTGTCTTGTACAATTTGTCTGAACTATGCTTCCCCAGATCCCTACTATTTTCAGCTTTTTAAGACTGTGTGGGAAAATAAACTTACCTGACATGGGGCTTTATTTAACTATATTTTCATTACCTCATCTCTGATCGGAGATCACTCAATATGAAACACTTTTCTTCCTCCTCTTTGTTAACGGAATTTAGCTTACTTTTCTTATTTTTCTGAGCTGCCCAAGCTTGCTGCCCTCCACCGCACATGACTACTAGTAGAGAATAATGCACACACATCATCGGTTCTACTCCACACCAGTTCCTTCCTTGATCATGCCCTTCTCTTTAAAGCACCATGCTCAGCTTGGAAGGTTTTTAGGGTTTACAGAATAACAGAGACAAAATGTTAATCATTATTAGGAACAAAATAAGCTTTAAAAATTTGTTACCTTACCATGAAAATGCAGGAAAGGATTCAGACATAGTCAAACATGGATATGTCTAGGATCATGTGGTAGCCAGCCTCCAAGATGGCACTCATTGATCCTTACTTCTTGGAATTCACCCTTTTGGGTAGTTTCTTTCCACCTTGTGCCAGAACTGGTCTGTGTGACCACCAGTGTACAACAGAAGTGATGGTAAGCCATTTCTAAAATTAGCTTATCAGAAAGCTATGGCTTCTGTTTTGGGCATTCTTTCTGGTTCACCACATCAGATATCATGTTATGAAAATTCCACTTGGGGAAGAAGAAAGGTCTTTAATCAACGGTCCAGAGTATTGAAACCTATGCCAAAACCCTGTGGATGAGTTAAAAAGCAGATATTCCAGCCCTAGTTGAGGCTAATGAGAGTCACTAAATCTGAAACATCAGCTAAGCCACTTCTGGATTCTTGACACACAGAAACCAGAAGGACTACGTGTTGTTTCAAGCTGCTAAGTTTTGGGGGTAATTTGTTATGTAGCAATAAGTAACTAATACAGCTCTCAAATAATATTATCAGACCTCTTCCAGAGTTTTTCTATTCTTGGTCCTGATTATGTCAACTTGCATCAATTACAGATGCAAATGGATTCGGGTGATCAAATGGTGCAATCGTGAAGTGTCTCTTTATTACATGGATTCTATATCAGTGATCCACAAATGACAACTTGCTTTTCAAATCAAGCCTACCACCTGTTTGGGGTTAATAATGTTTTATTGGAGTACAATCACTTCAATTTGTTTACATTTTGTCTATTATTGCTTTTCTGCTACAGTTGCAGAGCTGAGTAGTTAAGACAGAAGACATGGCTCATAAAGCCTAAACCCTAGTTCTACATGGTGGGCAATATACACTTTGGGTGGGCAATATACACTTTCCATACTTCCAGATTAGCGGCAACTGCAGAAAGAAAAATAAAAACAAAATCATAACTTGATAAAAAAAAGTTGAAGAGAGAAATCTAATTTACCTGTTTTGAGTTGTGAGTTTTTGTGCCAATTTTGTAGACAGGTGGAAATGTTACTCTAAGTGACCATTCCTGCTTTTAGAAGAGTTGGATGAGATATACTCCAGCCAGATGAAATGGATTCTCAATAGGAAAAAAGGATTTTGTTACTAGAACAAATGTAGTAGTATCTAGGTTACTTATTGGGAGGTGGGGAAGTTGAATGAGATGCTCACATGAAAACACTATAGAAATATACTATAGAAAAATAGCCACTAAAATGAAAATGACAAAGTAATAAGGATTTCAGAAATGCTCCAAAGGATCATGGTCTTTATCACTAAAGACTGCATGAAATTCCCTTTCTTGGCAGGAAAAGACCTCCTGTTCTCTGCTTTTTTATTCCTGAGGATGGAAGTCACACATTTCCACCCCCTTAATCTTATTCTTTCTTTTCCAGGTAAACCTCTTCCTGTGTTACAGTTAGGGTAGGGAACGACAGGTTTTAACTATAGGCTGTGCAAGTCCCATACGGGTCATATGTAGTCTGGGTAAACTTTATGCACTTTTCCACCATATTGACATTCAATCCTTGAATTATTACAGTAATTTCAGATTCTTGTGCACACTTCGGCAATTTCTCATGCGATTCACATAAAAACTGTGAGACAAATACTTTATTGACATAGTGTCTCTGGTCTCCCTGACCCAACTGCTACCTGGAGTATATCCTCTCAGGAAAATCCAACCATTCACCTACCTACCACCTGGTCAATTACTGGGACATAACTTAGGCACATGAGATGGGCTCTTCATTTCTGAAGACAATGAAAACATAATTTAGATGAAAACAGCAAAAACAAGGACTTTGGAATGAGACCTAAATATTTATTTTACCATTCGCTACCTGTGATACCTTAGATAAATTAATTGACCTTCAGAATTTAATTTTTCTCCTTTTTAACACTGGATCTGGCAGTGGTTACTGTGCAGAAACATTTAGGTTACATAAATCAAAGTGCCTACCACATGATAAATAATATTAGGATCCTATAGTGTCAAATTATTTATCTCCTACAATTAAACCATCTGACATAAGGCATTGAATGTTACATTTTTATGTTATAAGTAAAACACAGCAAAGTTTAGTATGGTAATACTAAGTTTAGTATGGTAATAGTATGTACCCAATAGAAAAGCATACCATTAAGGATTGGAGTTTTATTTTAAAAATTGCATCTAATTTTGTTCATGTAAAATTTTTGCATCTCGGATTAAGTTGACTGAACTCTACTAGTTAAATCTGCCTCTGTTGGATTAATTATGAGCAATATTTCAAGTTATTATTTATTCATTAATTAATCTTTCACCTAACTCTGGCTCAGTGCAGACATAACATGGCTTAGTCACTTAGCCAGGACACTTGGCCAGGACAATTGTTTTCCATCCTCTTAATTTTAAATTTATCACAGTTGACAGCAAATTGTCCTCTACCACTATATTCTGGATTACAATGACCAGTTCTTTCTGCAGCATTACATTTTGTAACAGCGTTAGTATATAATGCAGTAGGGGAAGGTCTTTCATTGATAAAGAAAAAGCATATACTGCATTTTTGTGCAGTATAACAAAGTAGGAGGAGAAATGATACTTCCACTTTCGTTTTCATAGCATTTGATGAAATGTTGAAATTTTCAATTTGATTCCTACATATTCTCTTTTGTTTTCTTCTTTCTTTCCTAGGCTCCTGCATTCTCTATTTTCTGGCTTTAATTTTCCTTCCCTGGGTTGTGTTCTTGACTCTTGAATTTTCATCCTTTATGACTCTGAACAAAGAGCTCTTCTAAGAATGCTCATTATTTGGGTAACTTTCTCTGTGCCGACAGCTCCACATGAAACTTTGGAGCTCACATATCTCTCTTCTTTCCTATCCTTCTGCTCTCTCTCTATATATATACATCTCAGTTTAAACACATTACTAATTCTTAGAACCAGTATCTCAGAAATATAAACCATCTACAGAACTCATTGTCTGCATTAACATGATTTTACTATTTCACTATCTTTATCAACCTAACTTTACTTTTTCAGAAAATTTCTTGGCCAGGAAGAGAAATGCTGCAAATAGTGTTATTGCTAGTTCTAAGAAAAGTCTGGAAGACCTATCCATTCTTCAATAGAAAACTTGAAGGGCAGTTTAAACCCCAAGACTCTCTGATGCTTTGCTGCAACATCCTTACCTTACTGAATCCAACAGTCATGAATTATTATACCATGAACCTTACCCAGTCCTAAACAAGCCCTGAACTTCCCCACCCCATTCCCCATCCTTGAACTCAAAGACTCACCTTAAACTAGTCTTCGGAACCTCATAAATATGCCAGCTTTGCCCTCTTTCCTCCAAGGTGCTACTAAGACTATGAGGCATTGCTCTCCCTTAGCACAGTAAACAATAAACTCACCTTTGTCTTATCAACATGTTGTTTGATGATATTTTGGGGATCCAGCATCCAACATATCTAAAACCAAATGAGTGTTTCTCCTCTGAGAAGCTCCTGCTCCTCTTTACTTACCATAATTCCACTAATGGAGGATTTGACTTGGTTAAGATTTCCTGGCTTGTTTCATGGATTTGAAATAGTGGACTATTATGTCTATACTAAAAATAATACCAGATCACAGTTATTAAATTTATAGTCGTTTAAGAAGTTAAGAATTTTATTTTGCTTAAATAATCTATATATTTAATCGTTAGGATTTTCTTCCTTTAAATTAGTAAGCTATTTAAATCTTCTATTGATTAATAATACTTATCTCAACATTCACCAATCACCAGATAGAAGAGGAACTATCTTTGCCATTTTTCTCTTTTCAACCATCCTCAGAACCTGGCATTCCTACTTTGGAAGGATAATTTTGACCTATTTCCAATTTTATAGCAGTTTAAATAAATTATATCCTAAATAATTTTGATGAATTCTTCATTTCTATTCTCTGGCTTTAGAATTATTGTCAACAATATTAATGCCACAAATGGGGTGGTTTTCACAATGTTAATTTTAACTTAAGGGCTTAAAATCATAAGTATTCCATTTTTTGAAAGGATAATAAGAACAAATACATACATTTGATTAGGAAGAGCATAATAGGTTCAGATGCTGATACTATCAACAGAAGTGTATGAACAATACCTGGCCCACAGCAAAAGTTCTATAAATGTTTGTGGGGGCTCCTGGGTGTCTCAGTAGGTTAAGCATCTGACTCTTGGTTTCAGCTCAGGTCATGATCTCACGGTTTGGCTGGTGAGATCAAGCCCTGCGTTGGGCTCTGCGTTGACAGCACAGAGCCTACTTGGGATTCTCCTTCTCCTTTTCTCTCTGCAAATTCCCAGCTCATGCAGGAATGTTGTCTCTCCCCCCGCCCCCCCAACCATCTCAAAAGAAATAAATAAACTTAAAAAAAGTAAAAGAGTAAATGTTAGTGGAATAAATACATGTTCTACTTTGTGAAAATCAGAAACTGACTCTTGTGCCATACATCGCTTACTCCCAATCAATAGCTTATTTTCCTCCTTGTTAAGAAAACCTTAATGTTTAGTACAATATATCATGACCAGGAATAAAGGTCTTTGCTTGCAGTTAATTGACCTTGTGACTAAGATTAATTCAAGAACATGCAGGTGGATATATTTACTTGGAAATATGGGAGCCTCCTTAATACACAGACGTCTTTCTAAACATAAAATGCCCTAAAAGCCAATAAAGCTTAAGCTTCAAGATGCTTCATTTACATGGACTTCTCTATAAGTTATATATTTATAAATAAATTTTGAAATTACCTTGATTTGAATGTACCTTTATCTCCTATTAAGATCCCAGCTGATACTACACTTTTGAAACATAGTTGTTCATAAATTATAATCTTTTGCCTTTATATTTAGTTCTGAATTAAACTATCTACTTTAATCTGAAGGGTCATTGTTTACAATTTAGCTTTAGTGTATAATTTTATAACTTTTCAGATCATCTTTATGCCTAGTGAACAAGAAACATTTTTCTGCCTATTATGTTTGAATCTTTTGACAATTATTATTTTTGTATCTGAGAGAGAGAGAGTGAGCACATGAGTGGGGAGAGGGGAAGAGGGAGAGGGAGAGAATCTTAAGCAGGCTCCACACTCAGCACAGAGCCCAACATGGAGCTTGATCCCATGACGTTGGGATAATGTCCTGAGCCAAAATCAAGAGTTGGATGCTAGCGGTGCCTGGGTGTCTCAGTCCAGCGTCTGACTCCGGCTCAGGTCATGATTTCTCAGTTTGTGAGTTCGAGCCCTGCGTCGGGCTCTGTGCTGACAGCTTGGAGCCTGGAGCCTGCTTTGGATTCTGTGTCTCCCTCTCTCTCTGTCCCTTCCCCTGCTCACGCTCTGCCTTTCTCTCTCAAAAATAAATATTAAAAAAACAAAAAAAGGCAAACACTCAACTACCTGAGTCACACTGGCACCCCGAATCTTTTGACAATTTTGCTCATTTGATCTTATTAGAGACATCAGGTGGATTCTTTTTTAACCAACTGTGTGCTATAAGTTTCTGAACATTCCAATAAAAACTACTAATAAGAATATCCCCTAAATCTAACACCTATAGTAAAATTCCTATAACAATATAGTATAAATATATAATATACAAAAATGTATAGTAATATCATGTTAATTAATGATAAAATGCAGCCAGTTAGCATGCAGCACACATCCCAGTGTAATATTTTTTAAATGGTAGATGATTATAGTAGGTACATGATGATAGCAGTGACTGAGAGCAAGCCATAGAAATAGTTAATTAAAGATTTAGAAAAACATTCATGAGGGAAAACTGCTCCAGCATTAGCTTATTCCTACATTGAACAATTCATCAATGAGAATTGGTAACTGCTGAGTAAGATAAAGTAGAATTTGTATGTAACGCCTGCAACATGCAGCAATTAAAAGATACCAGGGAAATTAAAAATAGAGCACTTGCCCTGAGGATCTTAAAATCTAATTGGTAACATACTTAAATAGGATTGAATCTGAATTACAGAGATAGGCTATATTATAGATTGATAGATATTAACCAAATCAGTTAAATAAATAAAATTTAGAAAGAAAGAAAAAAAAAGGAAGAATTTATAGCAAATGATGGCAAGTGAAGATGGGAGAAAAAAATTCGGTAGTATAAAGAGCAGTTTATTTGTAAATTTAAAAAAAAATGTGCTTGATCTGCTATACTGATTCCTTAAGTTAAGTATATACATTTAAGAGACACTTTAAAATTTAAATAATGGACAAGGGATACTAGCATTAATATATACAGAAAATTTAAAGTTTATTTCTCTAAATGTTTTTTTTTAATCTAGAACCTCAAATTAGGGATTACTTATTATTCAAAAAGCATTATATAGAAATATTATGCTTTACATTTAATCAAAACAATTTTTTTTCTTTTGAAGACATTCTAACAATTTACTTACTTTATGATGAAGGTATTTATTTTGAGAAATTTTTTTTCCTGAAATCCAGATCTTGTCCTTCTAGATAGTTCATAGGTTTTGGCATCATTTAAGACTTAAGCTAGGTTTGAGTACATGTGCTATTGTTTATACCAGAAATCATACTGTTCTCTGAAATAATGCAATTACACGCAATATTTTCTTTTTAATTTTTTTTAACGTTTATTTATTTTTGAGACAGAGAGAGACAGAGCATGAACGGGGGAGGGGCAGAGAGAGAGGGAGACACAGAATTTGAAGCAGGCTCCAGGCTCTGAGCCATCAGCCCAGAGCTCGACGCAGGGCTCAAACTCTCCGACCGCGAGATCGTGACCTGAGCTGAAGTCGTACGCCTTACCAACTGAGACACCCAGGCGCCCCACGCTCAATATTTTCAATGAGATTCCATGCTGAACATAAAATCAGTTTTATCACAAAGGTATGGTTTAAAAAAATGTCCAATAGCAGAAAATCTGAAAGCATAAAAAGGAAAATACATTTCTCACAGGGAGTAGAACAAAGCATTTTCATTTTGTAGAAACCTCTGCTTAGAATCTGGACTCAATCTTTACATTTATTTTAAATTGCTGAAATTATCAAAGTTTTTACTTTTTTTTTTTAATTTTTTTTTCAACGTTTATTTATTTTTGGGACATAGAGAGATAGAGCATGAACGGGGGAGGGGCAGAGAGAGAGGGAGACACAGAATCGGAAACAGGCTCCAGGCTCTGAGCCATCAGCCCAGAGCCTGACGCGGGGCTCGAACTCACAGACCGCGAGATCGTGACCTGGCTGAAGTCGGACGCTTAACCGACTGTGCCACCCAGGCACCCTAAAGTTTTTACTTTTGATTAAAATAATCTTGCAATTAATCGTCAAGGCCTAACATATAAATTTCTCATGAAATTGCTATACATATATGTGAATTGTATCTTAGGAAGAAACCACTGGTATTTTGTTTCTCATCTTTCTTTCCTTTTTTTTTTTTTCCATCATTGTTGTTGTTATCAAAAGAGGCAATAGTACAATGGAAACAGCCTGATAGGGGATATTGAAAAATGGGTAAGAGTTTCTGTCCTGCCTTAATTTAATATTTTATTTGATTCAAATCAATTAACTTCTCTGCACCTCATCTTCCATATCTGTAAAATTATAGGATTGCAGTAGGTTATACTGAAGTTTTCTTCAATATCTAAAAGCATATGATTCTAACACAAGCATTTAAAAAATATTAGCTAATCTTTGAAAACCATATATACACACATTATTGCCAACTATACTATGCAATTAGCAGACAAGCCGTTTTAGATTCCAGTCTTTAAAAAGAAAAGGTTTAATTAAAACAAAACAAAACAAAACAAAACAATTGGGATACTGAGGTGATTCAAGTCAGTTAAACATCTGGCTCTTGATTTTGGCGCATGTCATGATCTCACAGTTTGTGAGTTTGAGCTCCTTGTCAGGCTCTGTGCTGATAACGTGGAGCCTACTTGGGATTCTCTCTCTCTCTTCCTTTCTCTGCCTCACCCCCCCCCCCCGTCTCAAAATAAAAAAATAAACATTAAAAAAAATGAACAATACTTAATAGAGGAAAAATTTACATACTATAAAATGCACATATCTTAGGTGTGACGAAGCAAACGTATGCCCTTGTACTAAAATCTCTTGAGTCATTTCCATCACCCTAAAAAGTTTCCTGGCACTCTTCTCCAGTCAACCGCTCCCTCCAACCACTACTCCAGAGGCAACCATTTTTCCACTACTCTGATTACTATCATCATGAGCTGCTCATGAACTTCATTATATATATATACATATATATATATAGTATATACATCTTTTTCTAGTTTCCTTATTCTGAAATTCCTTCATGTTGCTAGATATATCAATGCATTGTTCCTTTTGAATTGATGAGTAATAACTCGTTTTATAACCCATAGTTTGTAAATCCAATCTACTGATTGAGAGATATTTGGGTTGCTTCCACTTTAAGTTCATAGGAAAAAAGCTGTTATGGAAATACATTTACAAATCTTGTGGACATATACCTTATTTTTCTTGGCTAAGTACCTAAGAAAAGAATCGCTGAGCACTTTTACAAAATGGCTGAACAATTTTACATTTCCGCCAGCAATGTACGAAAATTCCCTTTGCTCTATCACCTCACGAATTTTACATTTTATCCATTTGGATGCTGTGTAGTTTTAAGTTGCATGTCCATGATGACTAAAGATATTAGACAGCTTTTTGTATGTTTGATGGTTATTCATATATATTTCTTTGTGAATTGCTTGTTTAATTCAATTAATCGAATTAATAAATTGACTATTAAAAGTTACACTAATCAAAGACACCATTAAGGAAATGAAAGGGCAAACCACAGATGGAAGAAAGTCTTAGTAATACCTATATTACACATAGCAATAATATGTAAAAACATGCTTTTATCCAGAATGCATAAATAATTCCTACAAATCAATATGAAAAAGATAAGCAACACAATTTTTAAAATGTATAGATTCTAGTCTTCTACAATATGCTTTAGGGTAGGTCTTCAAATAGAAATAGGGGTTTAAGGATTAAAAGTTTAGATTGAAGAGGATCTTGGGTAGATCAGTCAGTTATGCGGCTGACTCTTGGTTTTGGCTCAGGTCATGGTCTCTCAGTTTGTGGGATCGAGCCCCGTGTGGGGCTATATATGCTGACAGCATGGAGAAAATAAAATTGAAATTTATGAACAGTTGTACAAAACATATAGAGACCCCCAAAATATTTCCGAGGACAGAATTACATGGGAATACATTTGTTAATTCTATCTCACCAAGGCATTAATTTGCTATGACAGGAGACCAGATGCAAGGCCCAACCCATTTCTTGTCTTCTAGGTCTTGAAATGCCTTTCTCTAAAATCCATTCAGTTTTTGTTTAAACTGTAATCTGAATGTTTGTTACTTTCTACTAATACTCTCCTTCTCCCTATCTCACTGAGGAGCTCCTGTCCTTATGATGCTGGCACATATCAGATGCCTCTATCATACTCAGGACTTTTCATTATAAATGTTGATCATCTGTACTTAACTTTACAGTGGGAAGGTTTTAAATGACTCTTAGGAATGTCTAGTCTTTAAGATAAGAAACATAGGTTCCCAGGTGGTGCTTCCAGTGTATCAACCCATTCACAAATCAAATTTAGTTCTATCTTTTCTTTTCTTTTTTGTTTTCAACCTTTTATTATGAAAACTTTCAAAAACACACAAAGAACAGAGAATAGCATGATAAACTCCATTCATATATATCCCAGCCTCAACAATTATTAATAGATGGACAATTTTATTTTATCAATATGCCCTCCATTGCTCTTCCTTTCCACTGAATTGGTTTAAAACAAAACCTAGTCCCCATATCATTTTATCCACAGTCCTATAATATATACCTTTAAAAATGGGAACTTGTAATTATCACACCAAAACTAACTTATAATAATAATTCTTGAATATCGTAAATGTGTACATGTTATATTAACCCAGATCATAGCATATTTGGTTTATATGAAAATTAATCAAGGGTATTTGAAACAAGAGAAACATCTGTTGTTTTAAACATTTTTTTTTGAAACATGTGCTTACCTTGTGCTGTGAATTTTATATGAATTTATTGTATTCATTCAAGATCATAAGGTGTTTTAACACCCCCCAAATATTCTTATTTTACAAGGCACAGTCTACATATCTAAAATTGAGAGCCAATCTAATTTTACGTAGGTTTGCAGTCATATCAATCTTTCCTTCACTGTTAAAACTACTTGTTAGCAAGCCTTTCAAAATATCTACATTCCCCTAGAAGCTTGGTAAAGAGCATGTTATCACACTCATTCTGCAGAAAAGAAAACAGGGGTTCAGAGAAATATTTGATGTGAGTCATAAATGGAGAAACCAGTTTTTGAATCTGATATTTGTGATCTTTCTAGTGGACTACGATAGGCTTCTCTGATGCAATTGTAACAGGAATATTAAATCCAGTGTTTCCACTCTGCCAGCTATGGTACAAAGTACCATCACATAGAAATTAGTAATTGTCACAATTTCAAAGTAGTCATTCTGCGATGAAAGCAAAATTCTTCACTTCATACATTACCTTCTAGTATTATTTTTCTTAAAAGTAAGCAATAGAGAGATGTTACCAAAGTAGCCTAGCATCTAAAACTCTGACAATTCCACCTCAACTATAATAATGATTGTGGTGATGAGTGCATCCTTTTCTTCACCATGAAATGTATGTGTTCACTTCAGAATCAACTCTGATGTACCTTCAAGGAGCTCCCCAATCCTCTCAATTACATCTCTTCAATAGCTTATGAATGCACCCCCATTTTGCTGTATTCGTTCAATTATACATTAAGAAACAACTATGTACAAAAGAAAGTGATGTATTAGGCGGTATATAAAGATGGTTAAGCATTTTCATTATCTTCAAGCGAGATTACAGAGTATAGGAGAAATGTAACCAAATTATTACCATAAAAAATAAAAAAAAAAGAAAGAAATGATCTTAAGAAAGACAGGAAGAAAGTAATATGAGAATTAAAGAAGCCCTAAAACTTATTTAAAAAGATTAGAACAGAGGTGTACAAGTGCGGAGGGATCTTTTGTGAAACTCAGAGTGACACATGGGAAGACCAGAGTTTAAAAGGTAAATTATCAGCATGTAAGAAAAATATATGTCCTTCTCTCTTCCACCCTCAGCCTGGCTCTTAAGTCAGTCTCCATACCCTGACTTCCCCCACAGGATCCTTGACATTTAAAGTAGAATATCTTCAGTAATGCTAAATAACTGTGATCTCAAATGGCACTGTTAACCTATTTACATTTTATGCATGATGCTGAGTGCAAACCTATTCAGCAGGGTTCAAGAATAATAGCAAATGCTTTCATCTATTTTTTTTTAACCATAGTTACTGTTATATGGTTGTCTTTCTCGATTACAGCTGTAAAGTCAAGTCCTACTTCATAAGCTATTTTAATCTGCATTAAAATTCAAATATTTTCATCAAGTTCAGTGTCTGTGGATATAGTACAGTCTCTGAAAATTGAGGAGAGAATTATGTCAGCACAGACTTCATTTATTGAGACTAACGAATGTGTTAATGTGCCATTGTAATTGATGCAAAAAAAAAAAAAGTTGCTCAATTAGAATTGGGAAAGGGACCAAAGAAGTAGTGTCCATAATTTACATTCTTTGTAGAAAACTACAGCCCGACATTCTACGAAATCTTCAGCTCTATTATAGAGGATTTCTTTAGCATGGTCAGCATAGTCTGGGCACTATTCTATCTTTGTCTCTCCACCTCGACAGCTCTTTAAGTAGCTGTGCCAATATGGAGGCCATAGAACACCATAGACGTGATGCGCACACGTGTAAACAAGTAACAGAATCAACCTGAGGTTTTTAAATGGCTTATGTGTAACTAAATGTAACTTTATATGTAGGACAAAAATTTTCTAAAACCTATTACTGGAACTTCAGTCTTATTAACAGCATTAAAAATTTAGAGGGAATAGTTATATGTTAATTCAGAGGCAAATAAAATATTTGCTTCTTTGAGTGTATTTTAATTTGCTTAACCTAATAGCTTCATCACAAGTATTTGAAAGAATAACCAGTGGTGAATGTTAAGACCATGAAACATTTTAATGGATGATAAATCTTTAATTGAAGAATTACAATAATAAAGCTCAGTATTCATGATATTGGATCAATTCAGAACTTGTTGCAAATACAAGAATAATATTTTCCATATAATCAATTCCTTTTCAAGTTTTCTTTTCTTTCTTTCTTTTTTTTTGGTTTAATTCTATTAAACAGTCTTAATTTCTTGAGATTTTAATTAAAGAGACACTTTTATTTTTCTTTATGGGAAATTCAAATGGCAGAATACTGGTGTCATTATTAAACATTTGTTCCAAAACTGATGATTCTTTTAATACTTGCTTTGGTCACCTGGAGAAATATCAAATTAGACAGCATATAATGAATGAGTCACTTTATGTGACCTAAGTTTAAATGTTCTGTCTTCTGTACTGGAACAGAAATGAAATTTAATTGGGATCATAAAGAATTTTAAAAATTAAAGACTCTTCTTAAAATTACAATTATGCCTATTAGTAAGCTTTCCACATGAATACACCTGAAAAATTAGGACTTTGCGTTGAGAAGACGAAGACATGGAGGTGGATAAAATTGAGTACCATCAACTTAGAAAAGTTACCTTTGAAAAGTGGTTTCAGGATTTGAGAAGAGCTTTTATTTTTTCCCTAAAATCTCAACAAAAATGTTTAATCTGAACCAAATATGAGGAAAGGAATCAAACAAGCCTCTTTTAAATTTTTTTTTCCAATGTTTTTTATTTATTTTTGGGACAGAGAGAGACAGAGCATGAACGGGGGAGGGGCAGAGAGAGAGGGAGACACAGAATCGGAAACAGGCTCCAGGCTCTGAGCCATCAGCCCAGAGCCCGACACGGGGCTCGAACTCATGGACTGCGAGATCGTGACCTGGCTGAAGTCGGATGCTTAACCGACTGCGCCACCCAGGCGCCCCAAACAAGCCTCTTAAAATTGATGCAATGCCTTGCTTCAAGTCAGAATGAAATCATTTGAAAAGAGAGAGAAAATTCAAAGACCATTTCTAGTGGGTCACAACTGCCTGGAAAAGGGGAAATTACGAATATCAGAATAACCCCGACAAACGTTTTCTGAACCATATGTTCACTAGTTTTTCTTAAACCCTTTCTCCGCACTTGACAGTCCTTACCATCTAACAGTTTAATTCCCATTTATCCCAGTTTAATTTATCCAACCATCTAACACTTAATTCCCGTTAGAGAACACCTGCCAAATTTTGTCTTCCTTCTCAGTAACCATCCACTGAATATTGCCAGTCAGAGTTCAACATCTCTAAAAACTTTCCCTATGGCAGACTGAAATCTTTCTCTCTGCTTCTTCTGTCTTTGGCTTTAAGTTGTAGCATGTGGAGCCATAGACGATGAATTAGCCTACTTCCAACACATTGCCGTTACGCTCCAAAGCAATGACCTGTTCTCCAAGCCTTCTCAACAAAAGTTCTACTTTACGTTACGTTCAAGAGGTTGTGGCGCAAATCACTAATGAGGGGCATGAAGGAAGCTTCAATGTTTATTTTTTAGGTGAGGAGACCCCCCTGTTGATGTTAAGAAGAAAAATAAGGTGATGATGTCAGAATCTGAATGCTAGCCTGAGTTCATTAGTCTGACTCAGTGCAGCCGTTCTCATATCTTTAAACAGATATGCTAACGTAAAATATTAGTCAGCCATCTGACCTAGGATTCAACCTAAAGGAGCTATCAGTTATACCTAATTATTAACAGAGTGGCAGAGACGGCTGTATCAGTCACAATCACTTGGCATAAAGGAATCATCTGCTTGTTGGAGCAATGATTACTGAGACAGCAAGTTGATTTGAAAGACATGCCCAGGGGTGTCCAGGTGGCTCAGTCAATTAAGCTTCTGACTCTTGGTTTCAGCTCAGGTCATGATCTTATGGTTTCATGAGTTTGAATCCCGTGTGGGGATTCACACTGGGGGGGGGGTGAGGAACCTGCTTGGGATTCTCTCTTGCCCTCTCTCTCTCTGCTCCTCCTCCACTCGCTCTCTCTGTCTCTCTCTCAAAATAAATAAATAAACTTAAAAAAAAGAAATAAAGACATGCCCAGACTCTCCATATTAAATAAGGTAAAGCTTACAACTTACGAAATACATAAATAATATATATAGTTATATATGATACTCAATATTCCTTAAAGTATCTTTATTTTTAGTGCTAGAGATAGAAAATATATTTTAAGAGGTTATGTACATATTTAAAGAAAGTAATCTTACCATTATATAAAAATGCAGATCTAGCTAATAAAATGGATATTGTAAATGCATAAAAATATATTTATGAATAAAGAATATATATTTAGAAATATGATATAAAAGATTTTTAAGGTTTGAGATGGGGGGAGGGGCAGACAGAGAGGGAGAGACAGAGAATCCCAAGCAGATTCTTTGCTGTCAGCACAGAGTCCGACACAGGACTCAAACTCACAAACCAAGCTGCAAGATCATGACTTAAGCCCAAGTCAGACACTTAACCAGCCGAGTCACCCAAGTGCCCCTAAATATTTTAAATTATACACATACACACATACACATACACAGTTTTATTAGGATAACAGTTAAGAAAATAATTCAACTATTTGTCATATATTCCTTAGGGGTTTATTCCTGTAAAGGCTTTCTAATTTTATGAACATCAATGTCACAATGCTGCTAGTGTTACCTTTCAAACCACAAACTGGAAAATGATACTTCTCTGGGAAAAAAGAACAGAGGTATGATGGTTTCCTACGCTATTACCTAAAGCATGAAAATCCCTGGCATGCACTATAGCACGTGAAGCATTTTGTAATTCCTTCCCAGCGTCATCTCTATGCGTTGGTCACATTGCCTGCTTGCACGGGCCATTGCCCCTTCCTGAAACATACTCTTCCCTTTTGCTCTGCAGAACTCATGCTCATGCTTTTGGGACCCAATTCAAATGGTCTCCTCTTGTATAAAAGCTTTCCTACCTCTGTCTATGCATCAGCAGCCCTGCTCTTCCCTGATCCCATAGAATCCACGATTTACACATTTTATTAATAGTGTGATTGTATTTCCCTCCAGGCTGAGATACTCTCAAAAGCAGGGAATGTGTGTCATTTGTCTTTGTTCTCCAATGTCCTGCATGGTGCCTGGTATTGTTAGGAACTGCACTTGGATATTTTTATTTTGACGCCTAATCTCATCTTTGTCTTTCAACTAACTCTTTAATCTTAATCAAGTCCTTCAACTCTTTTGGTCTTGGAGTATCATGTTGAAGGGTATGTGCATGTCCAATCAGTAAGAAGGCAATGAAACATAAGAGAAATAGCACAGAATTTGGAGTAACACATTTGCTGCGTGTGCTAATTTACTAAGATCACTATTATCCCAGTTATCTCTGGTATAACAGTGATTAGTAATTACCGAATCCTGGGTTTGTGGTAAGGACTTAATGAGGTACAACATATAAAAAAGTGTCTGTCATTGGTTTGACTACTCAGATTCTAAAATATCTTAGGAACTTTAATAATCTATGGATTAAGAAAATCTTTTAGAAACATCTCTAAGTACAGAAAAAAATGATTCTTTTCTCATAGTCAGTATTTTATCAAATGAAAATGTGATTAAGATGAAGTTTCTCAAAGCAAAGCAGTAAGAATAATAAACTGCTAAGAAGGTTGACTTGTCGAGAAAGGGTTGAAAGTATAAATTTTGATCTAGGAGGGGTGTCACTAACAGCGATCAAATTTTGGAGGATGCAAATAAGAAACAGACAAGCAAAATGTATTCAAAGTTTTACATTGGCACTTAAACAACAGGCCAAGAGAAATAAAAAAAAATACTATGATGTGAGAATTGAAAGTGCACTCTAGATGTAAAATCAATGCCATGTGGTCCTGGTATTATGGAAAATCAAAGAAAAGTAATTTTTATCGAGAGCTATATGAGTTTTTTTAAAGCCATTGTTATAGAAGGTGAGATCCAGATTTTAAAATTCTAGTAGATTAAATTTAAAACATGAATTAAATTTTCATTTTTTTTTGGATTAAATTGCAGTATAGAATATTCTATATTGCTTGAAGAATTTGCCAGTTGACACTAAAAAGAAATCAGTCCTTTGATCTCAAAATAACAATTTTCTTAGGTTTCATTATTTTGAAAAATCGATTTATTATTTTTTTTAAATGTTTATGTTTTTGAGAGACAGAGAGAGAGACAGAGAAACAGGGAGACAGAGTATGAGTGGGGAGGGGCAGAGAGAGAGGGAAACACAGAATCCAAAGCAGGCTTCAGTCTCTGAGCTGTCAGCACAGAGCCATACGCAGGGCTCAAACTCAGGAACCACGAGATCATGACCTGAGCTGATGTTGGACGCTTAACCAACTGAGCCACCCAGGCACCCCTGAAAAATCCATTTATTCTATGGCAATTATGATTGTTTCCACTAGAAACTATATTTGAACTATATTTCAGCAAGCTATTTTAATATAAAGTGCTTTCTAAAATCAATAATTTAACAATGGTAATTACAGTCATCTTATTCTCTGTTGAAATTTATTTGGAAGACATAAGCAGCTATTTCTTGTGTCCTTATTTTAAAAAATCCTAAACATTTATGTCCCACATCTGAAGTTATGAGAATTGTGACTGTGTATCTGAATTTGTGTGGTCTGCGTGTGTGTGTATGTGTATATGTGTGTAAACACCCCCCCACCCCAACACACACACAGCACACACATTTTATTTGCTTCCAAATATATTATGGCATTAAACAATCTAGTTACTGACAGATATTAATCAAGTATTTATTTCAGTTCTGCTGATCTACTGAAAGTTTATAATAGTGAGCTATTTGCTTATTAATTCTTATAAATTCACAACTAAATTAAGTATCCTTTCTTTCAGTACTGCCATCATATTCCAGAATTTCAGGGCCAAAGGATAATTATACTGATAGAGAAATGTTAAAAAGTCTTACTTGTTTAAGAAAATTATTTCATAGTATGAAATATAGTTTGACCAATGTTATGTATAAATAATCAAAGATTATGTTTAAATTTGTGAAAAATAACTCACTCCAAATGATTTCTATACAATGAGACAACTTAAAAATTAAAAATTTAATGCAGTCTTCCTAATCGCTTTCGGTCAGCAAAGTAGTGAGCTTAATTCTCTGTCACATTGTGGTGATACAGCACCTGAGAGGGCTCAAGACACATGTATTTATACTGAAAGATGCTGTGACACTTTTTATCTTTTGTTTCTGAACTATTTAATTTGTGACTTAATTTGCAAGGAAGTTCCCACCATAAAGACCTATGACCTTTTTTGACAACTTGTTTGAGAAAATGGATGTTTGAATCTTGAAAAGTACAAGGTTCTAGAGAAAAGCCTCATGTTATCATTGAGCAGCACGTAGCGATGGAAAGAACACTAATGGCTGACTGGGTTCTGATGTCAATTTGGTCACCTAGTGACTGTGTAACTTTCAATGGATACTCAGACTTTCCCGAGGCTTTGACTTCTCATTAATCCAGCAATAAAATAATACATCTTGTACCTTCTTCCTACAGCTATGGAGAAAAAAAAAAAGTGCTTAAGAAGAATGTAACATTTAAGGAATATTTTTCTATCCTTTGCTATCATTCTAAAGATAATAAAAATCTGCATTATGAGGACCACCTTGGTGTAGTGTTAAGTATGACACCCAGAAACAAAAGATGTGAGTTATAATTATGTCCTCTGAATTCGTTAATTGGTTGACCTTGGAAAACCTACTTCACTCCTCTGAGCTCCCTTTATTTCTTTTGTAAAAAGCAAATGATAAGATAATTCCTCAAAAATGACAGGGAACTGGAAATAACAATCTCTTCAAGTAAAAATTACATGTTTTAGCAATGAAAATTTTCTTTCTCGATTTCTTTGATATAGTAGATAATGAAACCTCAATAATAATAATAAATTCTCTATAATAATAATAATTAAAATTCATTGAGTCCCTGTGTTTTTCAGGAAACATAATATTCCATATGTGCTATTTCATTTAATCGTCACAAAAATCCTCTGAAAGTTACTATTATTATCATTTTACACAAGGAAAAATGAATTTTGAAGGAAGGAGAGAGGTAATATAAGATGTGTGTGTGTGTGTGTGTGTGTGTGTGTGTGTAAATGGCAAAAACAATTTAGTCTATGTTTATAAGACGTAATAGTTGTATCTCCTTGACGTTTTTTCTCTTCATACTTTACTCTGTGCCCAAAATACAGGATATAAACTTTAAACTGCAAACAAGGTTTTACTGCTCAGTTATACAATTTGGCAGAGTCAGCCTGTGTGTCCACTTGTCTTACCTGAGACTTGTGGACGTCACTGCCCAAACAACCATCCATTAGAAAAGACATAGTAGGGGACTATGGATTGAAGGAAACAAAGTCAGTTTAGGCCTGAAATTATTCTCAGCTAAGAGCCTTATCCCTAAGAAATTTAAGCAGATATGGACCTACTCCTGCAAAAAATTAGAAACATTTTGTAGTTTCCTTCATAACACAAGCCTGATGGTTTTTGATTTTTTTAAATCTCTTCTTTATCCCTTAATTAGAAGGAGAATTAAATTGGAAGAATCTTCTGAGACCCATGGCAGATTGTGTTTCTTAATGTGGCAGTGGCAATAGCTCTCAACCCTCATGCTCATCTACAATATGATCTTGTCTTTTTTGCAAAAGGCAGTGATGGGAGCCTGGGCAGAAAAAACTGTTATATGTTAAATGTTTGAACCATTGGGTGAGACTATAGTGGATCACCCCTTTCTTTTTCCTTCACACTCTGAGACTTGACGACTGACAACATTTCCTTTTGGAACAAGGAGAGCAACCACAGAAAACTGGTGGCTACCAAGAGTTGGTCTCAGAGGGGTCTTGAAAAGTCTTCACCTCCCACATCCAGCTGAAGCAAGAATGAGGCCATTTTTTACTTTGGAAACAGGAGCAAGAGTTAAGAGGGAGGAACAACTGGTACCACTTCTGCCCATATTTTGTCCACAGGCTCAAAATTGTGGGATTCTGTCATTTGTTTTTCCTTTTCAATGTCTGTGGTTTGAAAAAGAAATGCTTATTATAGTTAAACTATGTAGAGAAGCTAAAAAAATGAAAACGCATACTTGAAAATTACTAAAGTTAATTCAGACACCGCTAAGCAACATTTACCGTGGATGTTATTTGCTGCTGTCCTAGTTTGTTCTCAGTTACAAACGTATTACATATCTAGTAAATATTCTTGGACACTTTTGTTAGGCAGGCACTGTGTTAGATGGTTATGAATCAGAAAGGCCTGATCCTGGGGCATCTGCCTAGCTCAGTCGGTAGAGAATGCAACTTTTGATCTCAGGGTTATGAGTTCGAGCCCTGCAGAGATTACTTAAAAATAAAAGACCTGATCCTACCCTCATGTGTCAGGTATTCGAGCAGAGAAGATAAACATAAAGTTAAATTTAAATTATGATTTATATTTGGAAGAAAAGTGCTTGGTTCTACTACAGTGTGTAACAGGGGGCTATAGCCTAAACTGAAGTTTGGGGAGACTTTTTTTTCCATGATAGTGACATATAACCATGGACAAACGGGATCAGTAGGTGTTGACAGGGTCAGGTTGAGAAGAGGACCAGAAAAATTCCAGTCCAACAGAAGAGAATGTGCAAAAGGCTTTCAGTGGAAGATAGCTTGGTGCATTTAAGGATCTGAAAATGTTCAAAAGGACTGTGAAATTAAAAAAACAAAAACAAAACAAGCAAACAAACAAAAAACCCCAGGGGAATACATGGGAAACAGGGCTAGAGAGAGAGATAGGACCATGTCATGCAGGGTAAGGATCCTGTACTTTATTTGGAATACATGGAGAATCCATTAGAGGGTTTTATACAAGAAAATGTTAAAACCAGTTTTGGTGTTTGTTGGTTTGTTTACTTCATTTTTTAAAGATCCGAGTAATTGCACTATGGATAGTGGGTTGAAAGCGGCAAGAGAAAATGCTCAAAGCCACTTTAGCAAGTTTTTCATACTAAAGTAAGAAGTGATGGTGGATTTGATTAAGGTGCAAGAAAGATGAGAGATGCTGAAGAATATGTAAAGGAGTAAACCATTAAATAAATCGAATCAGTAATCAAAAATCTCCCAACAAACAAGAGTCCGGGGCCAGATGGCTTTCAGGGGAATTCTACCGAACATTTAAAGAAGAGTTAACACCTATTTTTTTTGAAGCTGTTCCAAAAAACAGAAATTAAAGGAAAAGTTCCAAACTCATTCTACAAAGCCAGAATTACCTTGATTCCACAACCAGACAAAGACCCCACTAAAAATGAGAACTACAGACCAATTTCCCTGATTAACATGGATGTAAAAATTCTCCACAAGACACTAGCAAACCAAATCCAACAATACATTAAAAGAATTATTCACCACTATCAAGTGGGATTTATTCCTGTGCTGCAGGGCTGATTCAATATCCACAAATCAATCGTGATACAACACATTAACAAAAGAAAGGATAAAAACCACATGATCCTCTAAATAGATGCAGAAAAGGCACTTGACAAAATACAGCATCCTTTCTTGGTAAAAACCCTCAAGAAAGTAGGGATATAAGGAACATACCTCAAGATCATAAAGGCCATCTACTAAAGACTCACAGCTAATATCATCCTCAATGGGGAAAAACTGAGAGCTTTTTCCCTAAGGTCAGAAACATGACCCGTGTTGTTCATCATAAAGTTGGAAGTCTTAGCCTCAGCAATCAGACAGCAAAAAGAAAATAAAAGGGGTTCAAATGGGCAAAGAAGAAGTCAAACTTTCACTCTTCACAGATGGCATGATATTCTACATGGAAAACCTGAAAAGACTCCACCAAAAAAAACCTGCTAGAGTTGATAAATGAATTCAGCAAAGTCGCATGGTGTAAAGTCAAGGTACAAAAATCTGTGGCATTTCTATACACTAATAATGAAGCAGCAGAAAGAGAAATCAAAGAATTGATCTGATTTACAATTGCACCAAAACCCACAAAATACCTAGGAATAAACTTAACCAAAAATGTAAAAAAAAAACCAACAACTATACACTGTAAACTATAGAAAGCTTATGAAAGAAATTGAAGAAGACACACACAAAAAACGGGATAACATTCCATGCTCATAAATTGGAAGAAAGATGCTGTTAAAATGTTGATACTAAAAGGAATCTACACTCTCAATACAGTCCCTATCAAAACAACACCAGCATTCTTTACAGAGCTAGAACAAAAAATCCTAAAATTTGTATGGAGCCAGAAAAGACCTCGAATAGCCAAAGTAATGTAGAAAAAGAAAACCATCACAATTCCAGACTTCAAGCTGTATTACAAAGCTGTAATCATCAAGACAGTGTGGTACTGACACAAAAACAGACCCACAGATCAGTGGAACAGAATAGAAAACGCAGAAATGGACCCACAAATGTATGGCCAGTTAAACTTTGAGACAGAGAGAGAGAGACAGAGAGAGAGAGAGACAGAGCATGAGTGGGGGAGGGGCAGAGAGAGAGAGGGAGACAGAATCTGAAGCCGGTTCCAGGCTCTGGGCCATCAGCACAGAGCCGGAAGTGGGGCTTGAACTCATGAACCGCGATACCATGACCTGAGCCAAAGTCGGACACTTAACCGAATGAGCCACCCAGGTGCCCCTAACAGTAGCTATTTATAACGAAATGATTTGTTTATTCATTTATTGAACAACTGCTAAATGAACGTTAACTGTATCAGGTACCAGACTGAATACTAAGGATAGAGGGTTAACCAATACAAACAAGTCGTTGTGTTCATGGATCTTAACGCTGTACTCCAACAGTAAGTCACTTGATATGGTATCTTTTATTTGATCGACATTAAAAGGGCAAATGACAAACCTGGCTATAGGGACTGGAAAAAGCAATGCTTCCCTCTAGAATCCAAATTACCACCAGTGAAGGATACCAACGATGAAGAGCAAAAACCCTAGGATTACCGGAAAGTTTATTTCACTATATTTGCTGCATATATCTAACAGGCGTAAGGGGCACACAGCAAACTTCCAGGGAGGCCAACTAAAGGATCCTTGTCAGCCGGCCACATCCTAAAAGTCTCTTTCTTTGTTGTTTGCACCCATTCACTCAACGTTGTGTCAGTAGAGTGTGTGATATTGTGATCTGTCTCAGTCAGAAGAAATTATTATGGATTTGCTTAGAGATATTTAAATGCTCAGATGATCCTTGTTATCTTTATCATGTATCCAAGGGCGTTGCACATTGTGTTCACTGTGGTCTCTTAAATACAAGCTCTGCTCTATGTCCTTGAACGTTTCTTGATATACAATGAACATATTCTCCTCTGAAATCCTTTCTAAAAAGGCTAATAAATTACGTCCAGTATAGCCTTTTAAATTTCAAATGGGCTTTTCCAACTTGACCAAACATAAAGCATATTTAAAGTGCTAGTTATTTTAAACCCAAGATTTACAGTAATAATAAGTGATCTGCTTCATCTCAACTTGACTAATGAGGCCAGGCTTGTACCTCCATAATGATGAATAATTATACTCTATCTTTCTAAGCTAATTCTCACAGGAGAGTCAGAGTTATGTTAAACTGTTAACCTTCTTGTGGTAGCACATGGGGCATCTTTCTTGCCTCCTCCTGAATTAATATGTGTATTTCCCTCCAGTGTAGAAGGACATCAAAGCATGACTTTGATACAGATATGATAGAGATAGAGAAAATGATTTGCATTCCCATTTGCTATCCGCAGTCACTTCTTTTCATCTGGTGCTACTCATTCAGGTGGCTTTAAGTGACACTATTGCAACTGGAAAGAAATGAGGAACCGACACTTCCATGACTTTCCGGAGTCTTAACTTAGAACAGGAACTAAAATCTTGAAGCTTGTTCCACGCTGAACAAAAAGTCTGCCTAAATGACACTTTTTTTTTCACAATTTTACATAGATTTGTATTTTTGTTTGAGTGGTACCATAGGCATGACGTGTTTCTTTATTGTCCTGTATTATATAGCTCTGTTTTCATATGGTTTCTGCATGTTTATTATTTTTTTTATTGAGGTACAATTGACATACATTATATTCGGTTCAGATGCCCATCTTAATGATTTGATATTTGGATGTACTGTGAAATGATCACCATAGTATGTCTAGTTAACATCCATCACCATACGTAGTTATAAATGATTTTTTCTTGCATGGACAACTTTTGAGATTTACGCTTTTAGAAACTGTCAAATTTGGAATAATGTATTATTAACCACAGTTCTTATGTTATACATTAGATTTTTATCCATGACTTCTTTCTTTATTTTATCCCTGGAAGTTTGTGCCTTTTGATTACCTTCACCCATTTTGCCTACCACTCACCCTGCTGGCAACCACCAATCTGTTCTCTGTATCTATAGACTTGTGTGTTTGTTTATAATTGATATATCAGTGCGATAGTATGGCATTTATCTTTCATCGACTCATTTTACTTAGCATAATGCACTGGAGGTCTACCCATGTTGTCGCAAATGATAATATTTCATTTTTTTATGGTTAAATGATATGCCGTTATATATATCACATTTCTTTTATCCATTTATCCATCATTAGACACAGGTTGTTTTTATATCTTGTCTATTATAAGTAATGAACATGAAGGTAAACATGCCTTTTGAATTACTATTGTTGTTTTCTTCAGACATGCACTCAGAAATGGAAATTACTGAATCATATATGGTAGTTCCATTTTTAAGCTTTTGAGGAACCTCCATACTGTTTTCCATAGTGGCTGTACCAGTTTATACTCCCACCAAGAGTTTCTGAGGAGTCCCTTTTCTTCACATCCTCACCAACATCTGTTATTTATTGTGTCTTGACAATAGTCATTCTAATAGCTATGTGGTGATCTCATTATGGTTTTGATTTGTATTTCCCTGATGATTAATGATGTCAAGCATCTTTTCATGTATGTGTTACCTTTCTGTTTGTCTTTTTTGAGAAAATGCCTATTCTGATTCTTTGTCTATTTTTTAAATTGTATTGTTGGGTTCTTTGCTACTGAATTCTTTATATATTTTTGATATTATCCCCTTATCAAACATATGGTTTGCACGTATTTTTTTCACCCATTCAGTAGATTGCCTTTCATTTTGTCTATGGTTTCCTTTGCTTTGAAGAAGCTTTTCAGATTAATGTAGTCCCTCTTGTTTGTTTTTGCTTCTGTTGCTTTTACTTTGAGGGTCAAGTAACTATATATATCAATAAGCTTACTGCCTATGTTTTTTTTTTTTCTAGAAGTTTTATTATTTCAGGTCTTACATTCAAGTCTTCCATCCATTTTGAGTTAATTTTTGTGTAAGGTGTTAGATGGCTTTCATCACCATTGGCATGTTTCATCATTGGCATGTGGCTTTCCAGTTTTCCCAGCACCACTTATTTATTAAAGAGACTGTCCTTTCCCCGTTATATATTCTTAGCTTCTTGTCATAAATAAATTGACCATGCATGCATGAATTTATTCTGGATCTCTATTCGGTTCCATTTCTGTATGTGTTTGTATTCATATCAGCACTACATTATTTTGATTACTATAGGTTTGTAATGTAGTCGGAACTCAGGGAGCATGATAACTCAAGCTTTGTTCTTCTTCCTCAAGATTGTTTGGCTCTTAGGGGTCTTTTGTAGTTCATACAAATATTAGGATTGTTAGTTCTGTTTCTATGAAAGATGCCTGTGGAATTTTGTTAGAGATTTTATTAAATCTGTAGATTGCTTTGGGTAGTATGAACATTTTAATATTATTAATTTTTTCAATACACGAGCATGGACTGGAACATGGAATACCTTTCTGTATATTTGTGTCTTCTTCAAATTCTTTTATCATTGCCATAGTTTTTAGTGTACAGATGTTTCATCTTCTTGGTTAAATTTATTCCTAGATATTCTCAGGTATTCCTTTTGATTAAACTGTAAATGGGATTGTTTTCTTAATTTCTTTTTTGATAGTCTATATTAGTGTAAAGAAACACAAGAGATTTCTACATATTGATTATGTAAACTGCAACTTTACCGAATTCATTTATTAATTCCAATAGTTTTTTGGTGGAGTATTTAGGGTTAATATTATATCATCTACAAATCAAGAAAGAGATTCTTAAGTATAGAGAAGAAACTGAGGGCTACCTGTGAGGAGGGGGATGGGAAACTGGGTTAAACAAGTGACGGGGATTAAGGAGGGCGCTTGTGATGAGCACTGGGTGTTGCATGTAAGTGATGAACCACTGAATTTTACTTCTGAAACCAATATTGTGCTGTATGTTAACTAAAATTTAAATTAAAAATTATTAGGTAAAAAAGAAGGCACTTGTGATGAGCACCAGGTGATGCGTGCCTTTGTCGAATCACTATATTGTACACCTAAAACGAATACAACACGGTCTATTAACCAACTAGAATTAAAATAAAAACTTAAATAAAAAAAAACCAAACAGTGACACTTTTGCTCATTTCTGTCTCCCTAGTACCTATCATAGTCATGGAATCAGTTGGCACTCAATAATTATTTGTTGACTATGTGTATTGAGTTCTCATAAAACGCTGTGCATGCGGTGTTATTTGCCCCACTCAATTTACGGGGAAACTGAGCCTTAAAGAGTTTTAGCAACTTGCTGAGAACCCTAGAGCTGGTTACGGACCTCACAGTCAGGCCTCTTTCCTGATTACCACGTTTGTCTTTAGTTTTTCTTTGCCTCTAGTATCCAAAATGTAGCACACTAGATATTTTAAAGTCCTGAAAAAAGCTTTAGGATAAGTGTTTGTTCACATGGGGCTCATTCTTTACGTGTGCAATGTAATTATCAATTATAAAATGGATAGATATATCTCCCCAGACGTGACGCATTGTCTGTTATTACTTTGAGGAAATTGTATTGTCAGTGGTTATTTACTTTGAAATAGAAATAATGAATACCTTTCTGAAGGTTTGATGTATTCCAAAAAGTGTTGTTCCTCACATTGATACATTTCAATTAAAGACAGAGATTTTTTACAACAATATTTTCTTTATACTTTATAATTGTTTTTCTCCTTAGCTCTCCAAGGAAATGCAAACAGTGTTATGTAGCATATCAAAGCCTAAATTTTCCAAGTGTCCAAGACAACCTTCCCAAGAAAATCAATATATCACCCCCACAAAAAGGTCATTATTTTGATAAATGGTTTAACCAAGAAGAATTACGATAGGAGATGTCTTCTCAGCATTCACCTCATTTACAGACACATAAACCAATATGTTTAGCATGTGTTTCTCCCTCCCTCTCTCTCTCTCTCTCTCTCTCTCTCTCTTTCTCTCATTCACACACACACACACACACACACACACACACGTGTGTGAACCGTTATAAGGCATGTACACACTCCCTTTGTTTATAGAGGTGCTGTAAAACCTAACTGATTTTTTTCTGCCAAGTGTTTATATTTTTTAAAATGTATGAATAACTTTCAGGGATCTTAAGTTCAGTGTTGGGTTTTTTTTGTTGTTGTTGTTGTGTTGTTTTCCTAAAGTTACCAACAGAGCATAATGCTTACTAAAATGATTCTACTCCCCAATGAAGAAAAATTGAGGATTATAGAAAGATGATACTTTACACATCCATCAATCACAAACTCTCCTTCAACTTGAAAATTTCATAGGATCTAATTTCAATAGAACAGTGTTACTGATGCATGCAGTTTTGTGATTTTTAAATTGAAAAAGACACTAGACATTCTAAGCTGATATATAATTTCAGTGCTTTTCTGGAATGAATGAGTATTTCAAGGACTCAAAGATTGTGTTTCTTCTGCCCTTTCCTTGAAAGCTATGTAGTATATGTCCAGTACATTTTTAAAAAGATCTCATATTTATTTCATTATTATTTTATAAACATCTACACAATTTCTAGGCACTATAAAACTACTATATATGATATTTCAAATATTTTAATTTACTGTACTTTATTGTACCTTTAATAATTTTTTATCCAACAGTTAAAAATTATTCTCATAGAATTCTAGGACTATAGAAGTAAAATGATTTTCTGGTACAATGCCTTCCTCTAGTAAAGCAAACACTTAAGGAGCTTTGAGAGAGAAGCCCAGTCTATATCCTTCACCAAACAGGCTTTATGCATTTTTTTCCCCAAGTGAAGCTACTCCTTTACCACTTTTTTTTTAATATCACTTATTTTCCACTTAGTAAGATCACAACATTTTTATATTATCTCAGAAAAAAAAAAGGAGTCATGGAAATAGGATCTTCTTTTGAAATGTATTTATTCTTCAACGTCTCTCCACAAAAGGCATGATATTGCTTATATATACTACAAAAGATAAAATGATTTAGATTAAAGGAAGGTAAGTTTAAGAATATGATAAGGCTGAGAATCATATTAGCATAGAGAATTAGAGAATTCATATCCAGTGATCCTCAACAATCTTCAACAACAATAAAAGCAAGTCCCAAATATGCCCCAGACTTCACAGATCAACATTAGGAAAAACTTTAAGTTTCCAACTATTCTGGCCATCTCTATAGAATGTGGTAGGCAGAATTCTAAGGCAAAATTCTTAAATCCCTGTGTATTCACAACTTCTCCTGTTTATTCAGTTCCACAGTAGTCTAGATGTTGCTATAAAGAGATTTTGCTGATGAAATTAAGGTCCCAAATCAGTTAACTTTAGGATGGGTAGATTGTCTTGGAAGGTGAACCTAACTTAATCACACAAGCCCTTTGAGGCTGAATCTAAAGGTTAGAAAAAAAAAGTCAGAGATTCAAAGAGTGAGGTGGATTCAATAAGAGGGAGATTCTTTGTAGCCAGCTCTGAATATGGAGGAGATTCCATGGTAAGTGGCACAATTTGTGGGAACTCAAAATGGCCTCTGGCAGCCAGCCATCAAGGAAATGGGGACCTGAGTCTTATAACTACAAGGGAAAGAATTCTGCCAACATCTTGAATGAGCAGAAGAGCATAAATTTCCCTGGAGCCTCCAGGCAAGAACTCAGCTCCCTCAACACCTGAGTTCAGTTTTGTCATATTGTGAACAGAGAACCTGTCTGTGCTGTGCTTGGACTTCTGACCTACACTACCAAGAGCTAATGAGTAAGTGTTGCTTTAAACTGCTAATTTTGTGGTAATTTGGTTCACAGCAATAAAAAATGAATACTCTGTACAACTTTCAGAGCACAGGCCCCCACTCATAGTGCAAAGTTCATATACTTGTTTTTGGCAAAAAAAAAAAAACACCCAAAAAACAAAAAAACAAAGACAAAACAGAATCTTACTTCCATGGTTTTCACATGTGTCCCAAATCGGATGTGTCTCCTCTTGGATTCTTCAGTTTTCAAAAGAGGATGTTAACTCAAATACCCATCCAGTTGACTTTTATGTGCACATAGTTCTGCCTTTAAATACAAGCATGATATATCTATATTTAGGAACTTTTCAAGAAGAAAAACACAAAAAAATTCTGACTCTCAACATTCAGCAAACAATAAATCGAAAGAAAGAGTACTCCTAAGGATTGCCTGAAATCTTGACCATTCGTCTCTACTTCTGGATGCTTTTAAGGAGCCCCCAAATGAAGCTTAACATTCAATCATGGAATAACCAGACTATATAATTTTTAACCTTCCACAGTCAAGAATTACTTTTAATAAATTGTGCTTTTGCCTTGAGTTGGTTTATCTCTGGGGCAATTTCAGCACCACTGTTTTTGCCTTTTGTACTCTGTACATCAACCTTCAAGGACCTGTGTTGACAGAAGTTTGTCCATCTGCAATTTTTGGCTGTCAAGAATGCCCTGGGCATCAAGATATAGCCAACAGATTGGGGAAAATGGAGCATGAAACATGAGAAGGGTTTTAGGGCCCAGTCTTGAATTGCCATGCCTCATTTCTACTCACATTTATTGGTCAGACCTCAGTCCTGTGTTTATACCCTATTGCAAGAGCAGCTGAGAAATGTAGTTAGCTTTGTACCCTAATTTTATCTGCCCTAATTTTATCTTTTATTTTTATTTCACCTTGTTGTATAATGTATGTTTTAAAGATGCTTTAAGATTTTTAATGAAGTATGATATGAATCAAACATCAAATTGTGTAGCTTAGAAGATGAGAATAGTACTTATTCCATAGGCTTTCTATGACATAGAAAATTAGTGAAAATTTAATGGATTATTACATATATAGTGCAAAGAAAAGTGCCTAATACGTAAAAAATGAAAAAACCTGATGACTTTTTTTAATGTTTATTTATTTTTAAGAGTGAGAGAGAGACAGAGTGTGAGTGGGAGAGGGGCAGAGTGAGAGGGAGACACAGAATCTGAAGCAGGCTCCGGGCTCCGAGCTGTCAGCATAGAGCCTGACATGGGGCTCGAACCCAAGAACTGTGAGATCACGACCTGAGTTGAAGTCCGACGCTCAACAAACTAAGCCACCCAGTTGCCCCCAAAATGATGGCTTTCTTGATTTTTTTATTATTATTTACAGTGGTATAAAAAAAATGACTGTTTAGAAGAAAAACAGCTTTTCTTAGAATTACATTCTAAGACATTATGTTTCTGCTAGGTTCTCATAAAGTATGTATGATGTTCTTGGCAATAGATATGAATAGAGTTTTTATCCATAACACCCTCCATTGTAAGTGATTGTGAGTCAAAGATATAGACCGAAAGCTCATTTCACTGGAAGCAATATTAACTAGAGACCAAGCTATGAGGTTTAGGATTTTCATATTCTAGCTTTATCTTAAGATGAAATTTTGGGTACCTGTAGAAATGAAGCCCCTCAGGTATTCTGACGTTAAATCAACTCTTACAACTAGATTTTGATAAGTAACCAAGAGTTCAAGGTTTTATTTTCTTATAAGAATCTAAAAAATAGCATTCTATTCAATTACTTAAACACAGAATTATATTTTTCAACAATCAATCAAGAACAGATAATTTGACTTTATATGTGTACGAGGCTACCTAGTAGTTGCTCATTGATCAGTTGTAATTATGTTTCCTATAATACCAATAATCCCAAACTTGAGAGCAACATTTAATACTTTGTATTAGGAATAGGGCAGCAACAACTATTATATTGTGTACATTGTAAATATATCATTTAAATTAATTTTCAGTGCCTGATCCAAGCTCAAGATTGACATAACATCAATTAGCAAGGGAAAGTCAATTTGTAACTATTATGTATGGTCTTATTTACCAATTTCATTTTGGTTTATGGTACTGTAACACTAGCAAGTTACAACTTTCTTATGGCTATTTCTATTCCAAAGAAAGTTATAAGAAACCATAGATTCGCTTTATAGAGGAAGAAAAAAAAAAAAGTAAATGTCATACTTCCACAAACCCACAAAGAAAATTTTAGTCAAGTAAGAGGAACAAATTCTCCCTGTAGAGGGAAGGGTTGGGGTGAAATTGAGGAGTAGCATAGTAAAATAAATATATTTGTAATTACAATAAAGATATAAATATCCCCAAATATTTTTATTATATTAGTTTTGCTGGTTAAACATAACCCTTTCATAAGTATTTATAGGATGATTTTAGTTTTGATGTTGAAGAGTAGTTGTAATTATTCAATGCATATACGTGGGGGTGTGAACTTTCTGAGTATCTGATGTTTTATTGTTACATAAATATTTGAGCAAATAAACTACTCCACTATTTTATCTCCAATGGTTTGTGTCTTTTGGCCAAATTCTACTAGAATAGACACTAAAGTATTCATGCTAAAATGTTTTATTTACCATGTCATCCAAGAATATTAGATTTTATTCTCAATATTAAAGTTTATGCCAAGTATGTGAAATAGAAAAACCTAAAACTCTGTTGTGGTTGTTATTACAGTTGACCCTTGAACAACATGAGTTTGAACTGTATGGGTCAACTTATATATGGATTTTTTTTCAATAAATACACTACAGTACTATAAATGTATTCTATCTTTCTTATGAGTTTTTTAAATAGCATTTTCTTTTTCTAGTTTACTTAATTGTGTGAGTACAGAAAATAACACGCATAACATATAAAATAGGTGTTAACCTGCTGTTTATGCCATCTCTAGAGCTTCTGGTTAATAATAGGCTATTAATAGTTAAAATTTTGAGAGTTAAAAGTTATATGCTGCTTTTTGACTATATGTGGGTTGGTGCCCCTGACCTCCCCATTGTTCAAGAGTCAACCTTATTGGCTTCAGTCAACGTGTAAACACAGTCTTATCCAATTTCTGCTACATGTATTTCAACTGAAAAATGGGGATGGGAACAAAATTACAGAAATTATGTTCTGATTGTATATCCATTATCAATTGAAAATTAGATTCAGTTAAAATTGAAATTAAATTCACTTAGGTTAACTGAAATGAAGTGTAATTAAACAGCAATGGGATATCACTACATACCTATCAGAATGGCAAAAATCCAAAATACTGACAACACCAAACGTTGATGAGAATGTGGAGCAGCAAGAACTCTGAATCATTGCTGGTAGAAATGCAAAATGGTACAGCCTCTTTTCAAGACATCTTGGCGATTTATTACCAAATTACACATATTCTTACCATATGATCCAGCAATCACACTCTTTAGTATTTACCCAAACGAGTTGATAACATGTTTGTACAAAAATCTGCACATGGATGTTTATGGCAGCTCTATTCATGATTGCCCAAAACTTGGAAGCAACCAAGAAGCCTTTCAGTAGGTGAATAGAAAAATTGTGGAACATTCTTAAAATGAAATATTATTCCACAATAAAAAGAAATGACTCACCAAACCATAAAAAGGCATGGAGGAAGCTTAAATGCATATTACTATGTGAAAGAAGCCAATACAAAAAGTCTGCATATTGCATGATCCCAACAATATGACGCTATGGACAAAGCCAAACTGTGGAGGCAGGAAAAAAGATAAGTGGTTGTCAGAGATTGAGCAAGGAGGGGGTGATTTGATGGAGAACAGGGGCTTATAGGACAGTGAAACTATTCTGTATGATACTATAATGGTTAATGCATGTCATTATACATTTGTCCAAAAACCTCAGAATGTGTAACACCAAGAGAGAATCTTAATGTGAACTATGGACTCTGGGTAATAATGACACGTCAAGCTGTTGATTCATTGATCATAACAAGCATACCACTCTGTGGGGGATGTTAATGGTGGGGGGGAAGTCTGGTGGAGCAAGGAATGTTGTATGTGGGAACTCTCTGCTCTTTCCACACAATTTTGCTGTAAACGTAAAATTACTCAAAAAAGAATTCTCTATGTTAAAGGTCAATTTGACTCTTTAGGAAAAAATTGTTGCGATAAATACATATATTTGCCATATTGAAGATGTTGCATTTATATATTTTCAATTGTTTGATGACAATTCAGAGAAATTGGAGGATTTCATAATAGTTCTCAGATGAAAACATTTTGCATTTGAAATCAGCAAATAGGATTTTGAAATAGGTATATCAATATCCATGTTTTTAATCCCTACTTGGTTTTCTTTTCAACTCGGTTATAGGCAAGAAACCAAAGTAGTATTAGAGAAAAAAACAACAAGAAAAGCACAATCAAGTTGAAATACTTTAACTGATATCAGTATCCTGCAGCATTCCATAAGATATAATCGATAAGTGAGTACACTCTAATATCATGAAATGATATTCTGTTTTCTGATGCATAGAAAATATTGATGCAGAAATCTCATTTGTGTGAATTAATAATGCAGATACAACATATTTCTATGAACCTTTAAGTTCAGATATATTCTAGGGGCATCTGGGTGGCTCAGTTGGTTAAGTGTCCAACTCTTGACTTCCTGATTTCCACTCAGGTCATGATCTCATGGTTCATGGTTTCAAGCCCTGAATCAGGCTCTGTGCTGACAGTGCAGAGCCTTCTTGAGATTCACTGTCTCCTTCTCCCTCTGCCTCTCTCTCTCAAAGATAAATAATTTTTTTTAAAAAAGAAATATTCTAACAAGTTTCTCCTTTATACTAACTCAGAAAATCAGAGATACAAAAAGCCATCAAATTGACACAGTGTGGTTAAGTCAGTGATTCCAGTCTTTATAAATCCCTGGCTGGGTCACACTCATAATGGAGCAGTGGGCTTTACACAGTCT
Source organism: Prionailurus bengalensis (assembly GCF_016509475.1). Taxonomy (NCBI): domain Eukaryota; kingdom Metazoa; phylum Chordata; class Mammalia; order Carnivora; family Felidae; genus Prionailurus; species Prionailurus bengalensis. The sequence continues at coordinate 169,630,124 of NC_057344.1, read as the reverse complement.
TGGAGCAGTTGTTTAACTTTACCTCTTCTCTCTGTGATTCTCATACTTGTGTCCTTAAGTCAATGAGCCACTGATCTCCAACTTGATTATAAAAAATAATTTATTGACAAAATTTAATGAGTATTTGAAATGTGTTTCTTCTTTGTTCTGTTTCAGGACTATATAATTATGTAATCTTATATTAGTAGAATTATGTTTGTTGAACACTTACTTGAGCCAGACACTATTTTAACTACTTTGTATGCATTTTCCCATTTAGTCTTAACAATAATCATGCAAGATAGACACTATTATTTTCCTTATTTTGTAGGTGGAAGAATGAATAATTTGTCCAAGGTCACTCAGTTGGTGAATTTTCAGACACACCATTCCCCAATCCATCGCACTAACTCCTGGTCACCATATCGCATTGCCTCTTAAAAATAACCTTGGTAGGGGCGCCTAACTGACTCAGTAGAACATGTGACTTTCAATATCAGAGTCGTGAGTTTAAGCCCCAAGTGGGGTATAGAGTCTCCTTAAAATAAAAAAACAATAAAAAAGAAGCATATGTACATATGTGTATATGTATTTACTTATATATATTTACTGATGACCAGAATAGGTTCATAAGATAGACAACTTTAAAATAAATTCTTCATGAAGGAAGTAATAGTAATGAATTAAAGAAGATTAATCCAAAATAACAGTTGGAGTTATTCTTTAAGTATAAGGAAATTGCTAAATTATTGGTGAAAGGAAAGATACAAGAATGGGACTTAAGCACATTTTGGAAACTTGGTCAAAATGTTAATTAAACAAGAAGCTTGAGAGTCAATAATATTTCAGACTCTATTCACTGTTATTTCTTATAAATAATCATGATTCTGTAAATTTACTATTCAGGAACTTATTTGAAGATTTCGGTTAAAAGCACCAAAAGTAGAACCTTCCCTTTAGTGCAACTCAAACATATAGGTACACCTTTGAGAAAAAAATCTCATATTTTCTAACTTTTATCTTCTTCAGAGCTGTTAAGTTCAATTGCTATAAACACTTGTTGAATGAATTCTTAGTAACTGAATTTTTGCTCTGTTTAGTTTAAAGGATGCCAAATATGTCCAACAATGTCATTAAACATGTGTTTATTTATCTCATTAAAACAAAACAAAACAAAAAAGAGTCATATCAATTCAATTAAATATTTTAGAATAGGCACACATAAGTTTTTGTATCATATTTTTAAAAAAGGTTAATGCAAACAAGCAAAAATAGAGAATAGCATGACAATGTCACAGTCCAATTTAGAATTGAGATCCAGAAAAACTAATACATGAGACTTATGCTATTTATAAGATAAACTAATGATGATAAATGTTATAACAATTGTCATGACACTAATCCACATGCTTAAATTATTATTCTTCCAGAGGCAATTATCTGAGTCTAATAATCTATTTCCCAGATATATCCAAGAATCTTGTCAATGTGGAAACGTACCTCAAATCTGGCTCTGCTTGTTTATGTGGTAAGAATATAATGCAGTTTGCATTGTAATGTTTACTTCCTGCTGTTATCTTATGTTGTATCCATATCATTCACTATCATATAGGAAGTTATTGATCATTATCATCCAGCAAATCTGGGGAGTTGTTAATCTTTGAGTCTTTATTGTCTATTTAGTGATGGACCCACAAGTAAATCAAAATTACCTTTTCTATAGAATCCTTCTAATCTCCTCCATTGGCAGGCGTTTATTGAACTAGGGTAGAGATGTACTTCTGCATTAACAATAACCCTTCCTATGCCTGTTGCGGGACTTTTCTTTTAAACAAGCATCATGTTTTTCTGGTAAGGCTGCATTTTTCTGGTATGATTATAGAGACAGAATTCATGTTTACAGGGAACATGCAGAAAAGGAGCTGAGGCCTCATCCGAGTATTTTATTAGCAGTTTAAATCACATTATCTACATTACTGCAACTGAACGCTACTTTCTATTCATCCTCTTAATGCTTTTTCATTCAAATAAGAGACATTAAAATCAGAAATGCTTCACATACTGGTTTTTGATTTTGCGTTCTGAATTTCTACATTGTACATTTCTTACATACAAATGGAGGAACTAGCACTAGGGTATTTGCAAAATCAATTGGAAAATTATTCATCCTCCATAATGTGGTATCTCGTAGGAATTGACATGATTAATCTTCCTCACATTCTAATGAAATTAACATTATTTTTTTGAATTTCAAAGATGAGTATATAAAAACAAAAAAAATGAAATAGGAAATGAGACCAAATAAATAATAAAACCAGTGGTTTTATCTTCACAAAAATGGCACAAATAACGAAGTCTATTTTAAACAGAGGTAGGAAAGAAACAAGTAATCATCATTTCTCCTAGATACAGTCTTCAAAATGGCATCTGTTCAAAGTTCATTACAACTTTGTTGGAAATTCTTTATGAATATAAAAGGAAATTGAACTCAACTGTGGCTAGGTGTCTTGGTATCTCAGCATCACGTCCAATGCCTTCTCTGCATTCCTCTGCATTTCAGGGAGTGGAGAGTTGAAAACTACATTTTCACACTATCTTACTGGAAAGATCCCTCCTCATGTTTGGTCATGAAAAGGCTCAGGTGAGATATGAAGAAAGGAAGAAAAGCAGGAGCCATTCTTCAGGCAGTACACAAACCCCAGACCACATGAGGTTCTGCAGCACTTTGGGGCATTTTTTTCTGGGAATCAACTTCCTTAGGTATATAGGCAAGAGAGCTGTCTACAACTCAGAAAAATGTCTACATCAGAAAAATGTCTACAGTTTTCTCCTTCCTTGTAAGCTACAGAAAAATTTAAAGGCGAGCTGCATATTTTTCTATCTTTTCAATAATTTTCTAAGCACTAATTTTATTTTAAAATCCCTTCCTTTTTGAATATCTCCCACTGATTATGTTTTCTGACAAGTCCTTCCGAATATACATACTGAGATATTCAATGAAAGTTGTTAGAAAGCTCCATCACTGTTACAAATCAATTAGATTTTGCCAGGACCCCACCTGGTCCCCAGGGCTTCCTTTTAATGTTAGAAGCTATTCAAGTCTGAATTAAAATACTTGTGTGAAATTTATCTGCATCCTCATTCAAAGCCTAGAGTTTGTTAAGCATGGTGCTCCTTTAAACTGTTCTTAATGACCCAAAGCCTTTAATTGCCTGGTCGTACGTAACACAGTGCTACCTACACGCTGCATTTGATAGATTAACTAGTTAGATAAATGTCCAGTATCCACCAGACCAAATGTCAGTGACCATAGGACTGTGCAGTTTCCAACACATTTTATGCAGATAAATTTAAATATAGAAATCCAGGATTTCATCAACTAATCTGACCGGAGCACAAAAGTAATAATGCTTTCCCATTGTAGGATTTGGGTATCATTTCTGTCACTGAAAAGTTGAAGCACCATTTGAGTTTCTGATCCTGAAAAAGGTGGTTTTGTAACTTCCCTGAAGTTTACTTTATCACGGTGCACTGAGAATAGAAATCCCAAAATAGCTTTTTAGAATAGCCTCTTCTAAAAGAAAAGGAAGATATGAATCATAAAAAGCTCTTCCTTGTAAAAGTTACAGTTTTTCCTATTGATCTTTCTGAGTATTTTCAACTAAGAAGTGCAAGGAGTTGGAAATGAGTTCTGGAAAGATGTAGTGTGCCCCAGCATAAACTGTCCCCAAACAGACATTTGTGTAAAGATGAAACAAAACAAAACACAACTAAAAAATAGCCACAAATAATCCCAGCAGCACTGAAAATAAAATGTGTTCAGAGATCTTATTCCCCTCACCAAAGTATTAGTACCTGACTACTTTCAAGCATCTCCACTTATAAATTCAAATTGGACTTTGCTAGTTAGTAGATTTTTTAAAAAAATAAACAGTAAAGTGAGGCCCAAGATTTTGAAGTTAATTAAAAAAGTACAACTTGGGGCACCTGGGTGGCTCAGTTGGTTGAGCGTCCGACTTCGGCTCAGGTCATGATCTCGCAGTTTGTTAGTTCAAGCCCCGCGTTGTGCTCTGTGCTGACAGCTCAGAGCCTGGAGCCTGCTTCAGATTCTGTGTCTCCCTCTCTCTCTGCCCCTTCCCCGCTCATACTCTGTCTCTCCCTGTCTCTCAAAAATGAATAAACGTTAAAATTTTTTTTTAATAAAAAAAGTACAACTTGGTACATTCAAAATTATTTATATTCATTTTGTTTCATAAAAGCAAAATTCTTATTAAGAAATTTTAAGAGCCAAAACAATTTAAACAAAAACTAAAACTCTGCTGGCTTCACTTCTTTTCTTTCTTCCTATCTTTCTTTTTTACTAAAATAACCAGGGGCAATTAGGCCAGTTGACATTTATTGGACACTTGCAGCCTTCCAGGTGCTTTACATCGCTCATCTAATGCAACACTCATGGCAAACCTGTAAAGTACTAATAATTTAACCATTTCACAGCAGAGAAAACTGAGACATAGAGAGGTGAAGTACTTGCTCAGGATCACCCATCTATTAAGGAAACGCCGAATTAAAAGCTGGGGAATATGACAAAGAGTTTCCATTATGAAGCGTTACAATGTATTGTTGCCCACTAGATTTGTGATATCGGCCAGGACTCTCCTCACTTGCAGGTAGCCGAGAAGCAATGATAAACTAGATCAACACAGTAAAGATTTATTGAGCATTTAGTAAACGCAAGAAATTTTACCAGATGTTGATGATAAAACTTAGATGTTTACTGTCCAATTATAGCAGATAACAATGGCAACCCATTTCATCTCTCAACACATACTCCGAGTTATGATTGTAACTTCCATATTATAGGCTCATAAAATGTGACCTTGCTTCCTAGACACATTTAATTTGCCAACCGAATAGGATATCTATTCCAATCCATCTTGCGTTACTTCCCCCCCCCCCCCCCCGGCTATATCTAAGTAGTCCAGTGTCAGGAAGCTAACATCCAAGCCAATCAAGGACATTCTCTAGGAATGTAAATTTGGAGTTGGGGTTCTGACTCTTTGCTCAAGGAGATGACATATAGATTTAAGAGACCTTGGTGGCACTATTTTTCTGCTTTTATTCTGAAAAATAGCTTGTCTGAAGATGAAAGATGAAGCAGACCAGCAGTGAGAAGCAATATGAAATGTAGAGACACTCAGTTTATTTTCAATTGTTTCTGGGACCCAGCTGCATCTTTGTCCATGAGTTCTATGAAGCACCCTTACGTCCTAGAAAAATGTTTGTCTTTTTTTATTTATGCTTAAGCCAGCTCAAGTTGGGTTTCTGTTATTGTCAATCCAAAATTTCAAACTATAATAGCAGAGATAGATTGACTTTTCGAGGCATAATCACCTGTACCACTGAGAAGGATTTTACCCAGTTTTTGTTTCTGATGGGAGCATTTTAAACATGTGAAAGTATAGAGCAGATTCTTTTTTTTTTTTTTTAAGTCAAAATCTGCTAGCGTTCTGGAAAGAAGGATAATGGCTCCTAATCAGATCTCATAGAATTTTCCACAAAGATCTCCAAACTTGGGACCCAATCTACTTTTCCATTTCATTCCTCTATTCCTTATTAATCACTTAAATTCTAGCTGAAATAACTTGCCCTCATCACCAAAGACATGATTTCTCTCAACTGGGCTGATATTCAGCTGGTGTTCACTGGGATGGTGACTGGTCCCAGCAGTCATTGGTCAGACTGGTAAGTCAAGGCTCATGTCATATGGCTTTTATTAATATTTTAAATTTCACTTTCAGCTTCTACAAGTCTGATTTGTTCCATGTGTTTCTATCAGTCTAGTATGTCCTTCTCTAAATTGTCTCAATGGCAAATTCCCGGTCACTGATTCATTCATTCATTCATTCATTCAACAAATATTAAGCACCTATGAGACATGTATTATTTTACTCATTTGGGAAACTAATGCATGGCTTGATTTTTCAAGAGGGTCAGTTTGCTGTGGGAGGAAGACTCTAGAGGCAAGAATGAGGCAGGGAGACCAGTTGGAGCTCTATTGAGACCCTAGTCAACACTTGAGGGTATCTGGGATGATCATTGTAGCAATGCGGACTGTGAGAAATAGTATGTTCTCAGGCAGAGCCAGAATTATTGGTATTTTAAATATCACCATTCCTATGAATTTCTCCATTACTCTACAAGCGAAGTTATGGGTCCTATCACATGTGCTTACATGCTATGCTATTAACATTTCTACTCTAGCCTTTGTCAATGGTAATTACATTGTAAATGATTGACTTTCCATTCAGGCTTTGACCTCTTATAATTTAAGCATCTTAATATTTTTATCTTTCCTTCTCAATGTCTAGCACAATGCCTAGTTCATACTATGCAATTAGTCTTTCTCAACAGAGAACAAGAGAATGAAATTAAATGGAAATAAATAATATTTCTAAATTAAGAATATGCATTTATATGCATTCTCTGGTATTATTGATTGAGTTAATTCTTAACTAATATGTAAGGGTAGTCTATTAATGGTATGGAAAAGCAAGAGTTAATAAAAAATGATTCCTTCATATATATCTTTGATATTTTTTATATATGTTATATATGATATGTAATAATAGTACATATAATAATATATTACATGTTATGGGGCACCTGTATGGCTCAGTCGGTTAAGTGTCCCACTCTTTTTTTTATTTTTTTATAATTTTTTTTAATGTTTTTATTTATTTTTGAGACAGAGACAGAGCATGAGCAGGGGAGGGGCAGGGAGAGGGGAAGACACAGAATCTGAAGCAGGCTTCAGGCTCTGAGCTGTCAGCACAGAGCCCAACACGGGGCTCGAACTCACTGACTGTGAGATCATGACCTGAGCTGAAGTGAGATCATGACCGACTGAGCCACCCAGGTGCCCCTAAGGGTCCCACTCTTGATTTCAGCTCAGGTCATGATTTCACAGTTTGTGAGATTGAGCCCCATGTCTTGCTCTGCACTGATAGCATGGAACCTGCTTGGGATTCTCTCTCTCTCTCTCTCTCTCTCTCTCTCTCTCTCTCCTCCCCTCTGCTCACGCTGTCTCTCAAAATAAATAAATAAACTTAAAATATGCATAGATAATATGTTATATATTAATATTATATAACTATTTTATACAGATGTATAAAATGGGCTCAAAAAGAGGAAAAATTCATCGGTTCTATGACTAGTTTTGCAATGATTACCAATCCACTGCATCATATTGGCTGAAGGAAAAAAGAAAAAGCAAAATTTGGTGAGAAATCTCAGAAGAAATTCCTGATGAAGCACATGTCTAAATTATTGGCAGCCAGAAATTAATGTTTTGCTCTTTAGTCTTGTTATATTTCATAGTTCAGATGGGAGTGAAGTGGCAACATTAAGTAATTAAATGAAGTTTATTCGCCCTCCCAAATGAGTCATCTTCAAAACCGTATTTACTACCAAAAACAGTGGCAGCTCTGAAGGAACACATCATGGCAGCACCACAGTGTTTAAGTGAAAGAACCATTACAATATGTGGGTATCTGAGAAGGGTAACTTGCTAGTGATATCGAAATTCTCCATTATCTAGAAGCTGTGACTTGTTTTTAAACTTAGCTCTGCTTGTGACACTGGGGAAAGATTGGCTCCCATATGTTGGAGAAAGTCATCGATAAGACGGACTGCCGATTTGACCTCTGACCCGTGAGCCGGACCTGGGCACAGGGAGGCTCCACAACCCTTGGCCTGCCCTTGGAATGTAGGTTCTGTTTGCCTTTCTTGCTCCCAGAGTCTGGTCCCAAGACGTAGCCTTGAGATCGCCAGAGGATGTTAAGAACATCTGCATCATACATATAAGTGAGCCCCGTTAAGGCCTCTTTATAAACCTTTACAATCTGGCAGGCGGCACAGAGATCCATTTGTCTGGCCACAGCCCAGGACAAGCCTCGGGTGTACGTTCCTTTTGCTTATTAAAACTGCCACCTACCAACTGGGAGTGTCCTACTCCTTTCGTTCAGTGTCTCCCTTCTCTCCACCTGCTGGGGGCCGGTTTCGGATTATACCTGGCCTGAGAGGGTTGTGAACCAACACCACAGTTTGAAGAGGGTCACTAAATGCAAAGACAAAAATTGGCAGAAATTATTAAGTCTGCAGGCCAATTGAGCATAAATATATACCTGAATGATCCCATAGGTCTCAGACAAAGCCCTCGGGAAAGACACAGCAGAATCTAATTTCCAACTACAGAGCTGCTATTTGAGATTTACTCTGTTTCCGGAACAAATTATCTCTACACATCAGTACATATTTTAAGAATATTCTTGATTAAAGAGGTGTCGTACAATATGTAGTTTGGTACTTTGCTTTTTATTGCATCAAATGTCTTACGTCTTTCAATTGATATTTTGAAATAGACAGCAAGGCATTCCCCCTGATTCCTACTCACCTGCTACAAAAGGGTATAGCCAAACAATCATCTGATGACTATCATCTGTGCAACGCATTTAATTTAATGCATTTCTGCATATTAACACAAATCGATTGGCCCAAGACCTAAAAGAAATTATCAAGCTTAATGCAAACCAGAAAGCCATCAAGTACAGTTTTGAAATGCAAATCAAAGTGGTTATTCCTTGAGCTGATAATAAATCACCTTGCCCTCACCGTATATTAAATGGGGAAGGCTAAAGATAATTTTGCAGGAGGATGTCAACATTTTTTTGGAATTATTTTCAACTGTAGTCCTGACATCTCTTGTGGTTGCCAATGAGAGATCTTGAATGAAAAACTCACATACTTGTAAATCCTTTAGAAAGCTGTTTAAAATTCTTTCCATTAATGGATTTTTAATATGGAATATATTTATCGCAAAATTATACTTTTTATTAAAAACATATTGCATATAAAAAAGTATCCCACCCACCTATATATGATCACTATTACTTTCTAAATGATATAATTTCAGACTTTCCTTGAGCATATATAGTGTATATGTGTGTTATCTTCTATAAAGTTAGGATTATGCAGATATCCCCCACCCCCTTTCTGAAAGTTATGCCACTTTATTTTTATGAAAGACCTATATTAGTACAATAACAACTTTTTTTCAGAAAAAGCAAAAATCCTGTTCATACTTCTTATGGTTACCAAAAGCAGGGACTAATGAAAGCCTTCAGTAAAAGTGAACTGGCATAACACAAACTTTCAAAACGCAAGGGATCTCTTCCCTTTTCACCATTTTGGTTTATGAAAAGTATCATAGGCATGCTCCACTTTCAGCATCAGGAAAACCTGTACTCTATGTACTATTTCAAAGTATATTGGGGCACCTGGGTGGCTCATCCGGTTGAACTTCCAACTCTTGTTTTCGGCTCAGGTCATGAGTGGTTCCTGAGTTTGAGCCCCAGTTGGGCTATTCCCTCACAGCGAGACGCCTGCTTGAGATTCTCTCTCTTCTCTCTCTGCCCTTCCCCGGCTCTCTCTCAAAATAAATAAATAACTTAAAAAGAAATAAAATTAAATTAAAATAAAAGTAATCTAAAAGGAAAAAATCTCCAGAGTAAATTAGTGACTCTGAGCCCTAATTTATGGTAACGTATGGTCCCAATTTATGTCCATATCTTTATATCGTTATAATTTCAAGAAATGTGATTACATTGAAAAGTTCCAGTAAAACAAATGAAGATTATTTTAACAACACACAAATATAAATTGTATATGTATATTTGAAATAATGTTACGAACCAGAAACTTTTCTCATATTATATAACTTGTATATCTATTTAGTTATCTATTATCTATAAATAAATGCAAATTAGAACACAGATCAATTGTAAAGAAAACTAATTTCTATTCCACGATAATCTAAAATAATTAGTTTAGTCTTGGGATGCCTGGGTGGCTGTCGGTTGAGCGTCCAACTTCAGCTCAGGTCATGATTTCACAGTTTGTGAGTTCGAGCCCTGTGTCCAGCTCTGTGCTGACAGCTCAGCCTGGAGCCTGCTTTGGATTCTGTGTCTCCTCCTCTCTCTGCCCCTCCCATGCTCATGCTCTGTTTCTCTCTCTCAATAATAAATAAAAACTTTTAAAAAAATCTTTAAAATAATTAGGCTTTTCCTTCTAATTATTTGTATTAATTTAAAATCTATAGTGTATAACACAAACAAGCTGCCTGGAAATTTAGTGATAAAAATTCTAGTAATGAAAGTTATGCAATTTTTACTGATGATTTTTTTTTTATTTTGTCAACACTTTTTCCCGGTGAAAATTCATTGATTTCTCTCAAACTCTAGAAATAGAACATGATAGAAATCTCTGACAGATATGAACAGTTTTCTCTCTTTAATAGTCCTATAATTCATTTATCTCATTAGATTTAGCATGTTTTTTTTATTTTCTGTGAATTCTTCCTTTATTATATAGACAGTGTTTGTTGTTTTGCAGAAACTTAGTGATCACAAATGCTGGCCATGTAAAAATATTCAAAGCAAGACTATGTTTGTTAATATCTGAAATGACTTATGTGAGCTAAACAATGCACAACTTCTCTGGGTTCCTATTATGAAGTATGCCCTTATGCCAGCACTTATTCATCCCCCACCAATTTTTACTGCTTTGAAAACTCATTAGTTAGTAGTAAACTTTTACTCATTTTAAAGCACCCATCTGCCATTAACTATGTGCATTATCCAGCCTCTCCACATAAATGATAAAAGCCAGGGTCCAGTTTAATGACAGTGTTGTATGGCTGGTGGTTGAAAAGTCAATCGTCATTATAGATTTTTCTGCTGAGCATCATTATTTCTATAATTTTGAAATTCAGATGAATTAAGAGTAAAGCTTTATACCTCTATAAACTTTCTGGACCAAAAAAAAGGCAATATACATGGATGTTTTTATTTTAAAATGTTTTAATTCATCTTTTTACTCTCAGATGAAGCAAATGACAAAATCTATATGTTTGTCCTTCAGCATCATTGACCCTAGCGCACATATCTACAAGGGAAGTTTTATGCTTATTTTAGTTGTGTATGCAGCTGAGATCAATGAGAAAAAGTTAAGTGACGGAGCAAGTTAAACTTCAAAGCAATTATGCAACTGAAGACCTCAGCTTTTTTGGCCATTAAATTTTTATGCAAACTCTTAATAAGTATATAACATAACACAGAAGTTTAGCTGCTAAGCATATTAAAACCTAAAGACCATAATTTTCAGGATCAGATATGTCTACCACTCATGAGGATAACTTAATTTTCTCTAAATAAAACAAATGAGAAACTTTTTTTAAATGTATTTGTTATATTTTAAATTATTAATATACCTGAAAAATTTTAAAATAAAATCCTTAATATTCTTATAAACAAGTCAACTAGACAATCTTTCTTAGAAGTGAGCAATGTATAGGATGGAAGGAATTCTCATATGGCTGGTTCAAAGAGAGCATAAGCACTAAATCCCAAATCTGGATTCTCTATCAAAACCAACTGGTAAAAAAAAAAAAAATTCTAGGTCTAAAGAAATATTTCTAGTACATAGTACACATCTTCTACTCCTGACATGAACCTAATACATTGTCCTTTGGTCCATAAATGTTGTATTTTATTTATCTTTGTGATCACAATTTTATTTTCATTCTAAAATCCCTTCAAAAATCAATAAATTCGGTGAAAATCTTTAGTGTAATTATTAGAAGCAAAGAATATAAATCAGTCAGGTTAGTATTGAAATGTTCTCTCCTATTTACTAGTTGTCTGAAATGTGGGAAGTAATTTAACATCTTTGTGACTCAGTGTCCTCAAAAGGAAAATGAGGATACTAATTTAGTTAACAGGGTTATCGTGAGGTACATCAGAAAGATTGTAGCTTTCAATTGCTATTATTGAGTCTAGAAATTCAATAAATATTTTATTAACAGTTGCAGTAATGATTATTTTTAAGAAGGAAATGTATTTGAAAATTATATTGATAAACTAGGGAAATATGGGCAAAGTATTCTTTTTTTTTAATTTTTTTTTCAACGTTTATTTATTTTTGGGACAAAGAGAGACAGAGCATGAACAGGGGAGGGGCAGAGAGAGAGGGAGACACAGAATCGGAAACAGGCTCCAGGCTCTGAGCCATCAGCCCAGAGCCTGACGTGGGGCTCGAACTCCCGGGCCGCGAGATCGTGACCTGGCTGAAGTCGGACGCTTAACCGACTGCGCCACCCAGGCGCCCCAAGGCAAAGTATTCTTTATGAGAGTAGGAGATCAATTTACTCTGCTTCTAAAATGTTGGAGGAAAGAAAAGATATCATCAAAGAAAATGATGAGAAAAGAAAAGAAAGTGTATGAGATACAGGACTACACGGAGGAAGAGCCAGTGGAATTTTCTCTTTATTGTATGCTCAAAACACTTAAGAACCAGGGATGAATGGTGCTGAATTATAAGCGATTTCATTACCATAGTGTAAATTTCCCTATTTAGGAGATCATGCCAACCAAATATTTGCTAAAGACTACTATACTCATTAATGCTTTGTATCACTTGGATCACTATTTTGCTTTGTGAAAAATGGAAAAGAGCCAAAATTCTCCTGATGTCCAAAAATGGACTGCTGTTGCAGAGGAAGGATCAAGGAGGCAGTCAGTTCCCAGGTACTGGAAGATCCTAGAAACCACTTTGGATTTCCATGGAATACGATACTGGAAATTATAATTAATCATATTTATATATAAAGTGGTAGAACAATCTCCAGGTGATATTGATTTCAAGCATATAGCCATAATCATTATATCTTAAAGCAGTGTATTGTTTTCAAGGAGTTTTTTGCCCGTGATCTCGCTTGCTCTTCACCAAGCTCCATGAGGCAGACAGGGCAGGCATTCTTTTCTCATCTGGAATGGCAGGAAACAGTCTGAGAAGATTAAATGACATGTTCAATATGAAATTGTGATATAAAAAGAAACGTATATTTGGTCTTTGTCTTTGGTTGCTGACACAGAGTTCCTAAAACCCTAGTAATTTCCTGAGTGATAAGGCTGAGAAAAGCATCTTTTGTTATTTATGAATCCCTTTCCACCATACCTGAGTTTATGTTAATAATGTGACTCTGGAGTGGTCTCTAGATAGCTTCAGGATGGAGGCTGGTAATCAACCATGTGGAAACCATTTTGACAATAAATTATGTTTAATACAAAAAAAAATAAATAAAACAGCGAGGAAAAGGGAAAAGACCAAAAAAAAAAACCACAACAAACCCACAAAAAACAAAATAGTTGGTGTTAGGATATTTTTGTCTCATTGAAAGATAAAACTTGTACTATCTAGAAACTTCATACCTCAATTGTGAGTAAGAGATCTCAATTTATATATGTTATTAACATCTCAATCTTGAGTTCCTATTTCATGGGAATTCAACACTTTTTTTTGTCAATATGATGTTATTTCCCTTGTTCCCATTTATGACAGCATAATTTTTTAAACGTAGAACTGTAATAAAGAAGCTGGATAAAATAAAATAAAATAAATAAAAATAAAGTTATAGTGTGAGACTTTAATGCGTGATTGGAAATACATAATTTTAAAATGTGATGTAGTGGATAGAGTCTGTAGTGGATAGAGTCTATTTATTAATAGAAAATAGAAAAATATATTTTGTCTCATATATTTCTGAAGAGATTTATAAAAATTGATTATGCCACAACTGTAAGGAAACCTTACTAAAGAAGTAAATATCTTATAAAAAATAAAAAATAAAATAATAAAGGGTTGGAACTTTCAGTACTACTGTCTTGTCCTCCTGGGAGAGGAGAGGCACTGGAAATTGAGTTAATCACCTGCTGTCACTGATTTAATCAGCCACATCCACATAATGGGACCTTCATAAAAATCCAAAATGGCAGGGTCTGGAGAGCTTCTGGGTTGGTAAACACATACACATGTCAGGAGGGTGGTGAACCCTAAACTTCACAGGGACAGAAGCTCCCATACTCAGGATCCTTCCAGATCTAGCCCTAAATATCTCTTTCTTTGCATTCTTTATAATAAACTCCTGATAGTTAGTGAATGTTTCCCTCAGTTCTGTGAGCCCTTATAACAAATAATTAAGTCTGAGATGGGAGTCATGGAAACCCTTGATTTGTAGCCAAATCAGAAAGAAGTGTGAATAATTTGAGGACCCAATAAAGGACATCTGTTATGAAACCCAAGGAAAGGAAAGAATACATGTCTCAGGGGGGAAAAATTAGTATATTGTTTAAAAAATCATTTTTTTTTAATTTTTTTTTCAACATTTATTTATTTTTGGGACAGAGAGAGACAAAGCATGAATGGGGGAGGGGCAGAGAGAGAGGGAGACACAGAATCGGAAGCAGGCTCCAGGCTCTGAGCCATCAGCCCAGAGCCCGATGTGGGGCTCGAACTCCCGGACCGCGAGATCGTGACCTGGCTGAAGTCGGACACTTAACCGACTGCACCACCCAGGCGCCCCTAAAAAAATCATTTTTGAAGTTATGCTAAAAATAAATGAATTTCTTATTTATGTTAAATAGGAATGTCTTTAGAAAGAAATTGATCCTTCTTAAGGATCAAACAATCTATGGTTGATTTCAAATTTGTTGAAAGGAATCCAGCCTCAGCCTAGAATGAAAACCCCTCGTTCTCTACATATGTCAATGAGAACACACATATACTCAAAGTTCCTTTTCTCTCTTCCCTGCCATCCAGAGTGGAATCAATAGAGCCACTGATCATTACTCATTTCTGCTCACCGCAGAGAAAAACTGTCTACAGGATAAAATCACTGGGGCACCTGGGTAGCTCACCAGGTTAGTTGAGCATCCAACTCTTAATTTTGGCTCAGGTCATGATCCCAGGGTCTCAGGATCAAGGTCCGCCATGCTCAGCATGGAGCCTGCTTAGGACTCTCTCCCTCTCTCTCTCTCTCTCTCTCTCCCTCCCTCGGCCCCTCTTTCCTGCTCACACACTCTTTCTCTATCAGATAAATAAATAAATAAATTTATAAATTCATTAGTGAATTTTATGCCTCAGTCTTCTGAATAGATAAGACATTGGGGTAGACAAAGGATTTCTATGTTATGATTCTAAGCTTATGGATTGTATTTCTCCAAGAAGAGAAAAATGAAACCCCTTAAAGGGAGCATCTTGAGAGGTGAGTGGAGGAATGGGGGTCATTAGGAATCAAGGGAACCCTCACATTCTGAAGATTTATGCAAGGTGAAAGAAAGCTTTCCTATCTGTGAAATAGAATAGGAGGTAAACACCTTATTTTCCACTTGAGCCATGACAAAATGTCAAATTGTAAAAATAAACTCATATTAATTGTAGATTTTACCCAGGATCAAGTTCACTAATACTTTCTAATTTATAAGCAATCAAAAGACACAGAACTAAACAGGGAGAGGTCCTAGACAATTGAATGTGGCTCCCCATTTTTTTCCCCTTTCCATATTGGACTCACACTCTTTGGCTCAGAATGACAGATGAAGAAATTAAGTGTGTGAATTACATCATACTTCAGGGAGGATTTAGTTATGAAACATTGCCATTTTTATACCCAGGTAGTACTGCAGCTTACATGTTTTTCCAGGAAGCCACGCCTCATAAACCATAAATTCTAGAATTGTTTACCATAAGCAATCCTCAACCAAGGACATTCTGCTATAAACATTCCATAGACGAGTGCTTTATTTCTGACAAATAGCATTAGTCTGCTTAATAAGGTCAATTTTCAGCAAGTTTACAAGTAGATTAGATTGGATTACCTGCTTTCTTTTTTTCTTTTCAGGAGCATCTGTCCAATAATAGGGGTCGTAGATCACAAACCCATTGCTTAACTCTTTCCTCCTTATTACCTTTCCTCTTATCCTTCTCACACAATTTCAATACTTTATAATACAGATCTCTATCTAGTGTTGGGGCAATTACTTAAATAAATAATGTGCCTTCATACTTTTATATAAGATGGTCAAGGATATATTTACAAAATGAAGGGGGAAGTTTATTCCATGGCCATAGAGAAGAGTAATTCAGTTGGTCCTAAAGGCTTAGTTTTCTCCCCGCTATCCTGTAGTTTATTAAAGAGGTGATTCAACTGGCCTTATGTAGGTTAATGGAAGAACAGGCTGAGTAAGGAAGATTTCTTTCTTGCAAGGTCATTTCCTGTCCTGGGAAGCTCTATTATTACATAATTGCTTATATGTTTCTTAATCATCTTTTGCTATAAATATCTAAAGTTAAGGAGGTGAAGTTCCTTTGCTGGAACATTTTCCACAGTACATCCAGTTCAAATATTGTCAGGCTAAGCACATGTTTCTGTTGGATGATTAAAGTTTAGGGAATTACGTGTAGCTTGCTACTTATCTGTTGTAAATTTTTCCTCAATACACGTATATTATATTACATTGCATGATAATGACTTTATGGATTTTTATTTCTTTTTTTTGCACAGCAATCATCAGATGGGCATTGGCATACACCCTAAGGTAAAAAAAAAATGACTTGTGGATGAAAAACTGGTTACAAACATGATAACATCTGTCATTTTAATTTTCCCCCCCTTTGTGGAACAGAGACAGGAGATTGTAATCACCAAGATTTCATTAGTAATGGTATTCCTGTAACCTGAAGTTAACCCAATGATGCTTAGTCAAATAAAACTTTTACTGAAGTCATTCCCTCAAATGTTTTATGTGATGGATAGCCTCCCCCACTCATGCTGTGTCTCTGTCTCTCAAAAATAAATAAGTGTTAAAAAAATTCAAAAAGGGGTGCCTGGGTGGCTCAGTCAGTTAAGCGTCCAACTTCAGCTCAAGTCATGATCTCACGCTTTGCGAGTCCCACGTCAGGTTCTGTGCTGACAGCTCATAGCCTGGAGCCTGCCTCGGATTCTATGTCTCCCTCTCTCTCTGCCCCTCCCCCACTCGTGCTCTGTCCCTATCTTTCAAAAATAAATAAATGTTAAAAAAAAATTATGTGGTGGATACCAATCCAGGTACAAAAACATCCACTGTTCCAAGACTGAAAGGAATAGAAGTTCTCTTATTCCATTTACAAGTCTTATTTTTCCATTCACAAAACACTTCACAATAAATACATCACCGGAAATAAAGTATTTCAGGGGCACCTGGCTGGCTTATTTGGTGGAGCATGGGACTCCTGATCCCGGGGTTGTGGGTTTAAGTTCCATATTGGGTGTGGAGATTGCTTTAAAAAAATATTTCAAAAAAATAAAGCATTTCAGAATCATTTAGTCCATAACTTTTGAGGCTAGATTTCTTTGTTCTGAAATAAAATGTAGGGGCCCTTGGGTAGCTCAGTGTGTTAAGTGTCTGACTCTTGATATGGGGTCAGGACATGATCTCATGGTTGTGAGATCGAGCCCCATGTTGGGCTCCATGCTGAGTATGGAGCTGGTTTAAGATTTTCTCTCTCCTCTCTTTCTGCCTCTCACCCACTCACTCACACACACACTCTCTGTAAACAATATATATAAAATAGGGACACCTGAGTGGCTTAGTTGGTTAAGCATCCAACTTCGGCTCAGGTCATGATCTCACAGTTCATGAGTTCGAGCTCCACGTCAGGCTCTGCGCTGACAGCTCAGAGCCTGGAGCCCGCTTCAGATTCTGTGTCTCCCTCTGTCTGCCCCTCGGCCGCTTGCACCCTGTCTCTTGCATTGTCTCAAAAGTAAACAAACATTAAAAAAAAACTAAAAAACTATGTATATATATAAAATAAAGAGAAAAAAGAAAAGAAAAATATACATCTGCACTTAATTTTTAATTACTACAATGACATAGTTTCTCACATGTGATTCTTCAGTAAAATTTTATGGAATCAAAGTATGACATATCTCTCAAATACATTGGCTTAAAAACAATATAATGAAGGTAATTTAAATTCAAAATTTTAAACATGTGTAATGTTTACTTATGCACACATAAACTACACATTTAATAATATTTGAGGCTTTCTATGTATAGATAATGTAGAATAAACACGAAAGTTTACAAAGTGTCTCTGGGCTCCTCTGGCCTAAATTTAGCTAGTAGTAATTTGTTTAAAAATTGATGACTCCAAAATAATCTATCAGAATAAATATTTTGAAAAGAAAATAGGGAAAGCAGGGTGTTTGCAGTGACATTAAAGCCCTGGAGACCAGAAAGCAAATGCTTCAACAAAGGCCAGGGCTTTCCTCTGGGATAAGAGATTCCGAAGTCGCAAACAGGGACCGTAATTATATGTTGGGTCTTCCATACCCCCACTCTCATATTTACGTTAGGTCTTTTAAAGAGACACAAAAAAGGGGAAGGGTGAAGTTTTAGGTTTTAGCAATAACATTATTAGTAATAATAGTATAAGGCAAAATAAAATGTAATGACAACTTTCTTAAGGTCTACAGTGTCATGGGACTTATGTAATAGGATTCATTATTACTATTAAGTCTCTTTATAATCTGTCTTTTGCCCAACAATGTTGTGTAACAACTCTCAGAAAACCTCAATGGCATAGGATGATAAATGTTAATTTTGTTTATGAGTCAATGAGTTAGCTGGGCGGTGCTACTGATATGGTCCAGACTTAGTTTACCTTGGCTAAGCTTGTTCATTTGTCTGACAGCACCTTGCAGATCAATGGAGGATGTGTTAATCTAGGATGATCTTGGCATGGATTTCCCATCTGTACTCCATGTGGTCCATCCTCCAACACTTTAGCCCAAGGTTTTCATCATGTCACATACAAAGGTTGAATAGAGAGAATGAAAACGTGGAGCCTTTTGGAGGCCCCATCTCAGAAATGTTCAATCTTTTCTGTTCAACACATTGGTCAAAGTAATAGCTATTCCAGATTCCAAGTATGAGGTGTAGTGGAGGAAATAATCATTTTTCCCATTACTCTCCTAGGTCCTCTGTCTGGGGCCCTGTTAACAGGACTGACACACAGATTTGTTTAATATAAGTTTTATGTGACACAGGAGACCTCATAAGGAGATGAATACCTGATGAAATGGTCAAACTTGAGTAGTTTTATACTACGTTTGATGAAAAATAGAAAGTCACAGAAAAATGAGCAAAAGGGTAATAAACTGGAGGAAACTTAGCAAGCCCTGATCATACAGATTCTTCTCAAGGTCCCTCCATATTCAGAGGTAAGTATGTTTCTTTCCTGTTTGTATAGGGAGAGCACCTCTCATAAGAGGGTCTTCTGGCCTGCTTCAGGGGAGAAGGGTGAGATCAGAGAGCCCATTTGGCACCTGTCATTTCTCAAATACCTTTATTTTGAATAATTAACGTACTAAGGTGCCATTTTTTAGGGTAGTGTGTTCTGAACCCAATCAGAGGCAATTAGAAGTTGCAAGGTAAATGTTAGATGAAAGGAGGCCATTAACAAGAACTATCAATATAATCAATTCACCAAAGTAGATGGAAAGTACGAAAGTGCACATAAGCTTCATAGTATATAACCAGAGGATTGGGCCTCTAACTGTGATTATTCTCCATCTTGAGAAGTCCTGCTGTGTATCATATTCTGCTGAAGCCAACATTTAAAACTTTTTAAAGGCAAAATTTCTAGGACTCTTGGCACCTTAAAGGTGTTGTTACCTAAATGCACCGTCTGTAGTAAACGGCAAGAGGAAACCACAATTCTTCATCTTGGAAATACACCAGGCAGCTCTGATAAGCAGCAAGGCAAGGAAAGGCTGAAACAGATGTTAATGGGAGAGAGATGCACATTTCGCAATGAACTGAAGCACAGAAAATTCCTCCCACACCAGGTAAAGAAAGATAAGAGCTGCAGTTTAGAGAAGACAGCATCTTCCCAGGAGGAGTGAGTCATGTGTTTTTTGAACTAAAGCCAAAAATCATAAATAAGAGTGGGGTTCTGTAATAAATGTCAGTTGATTTTTATTTATTAACCACTGTTATTTATCCCAGTTAAAATTCCTGTGAAGGAGCTCATATTTCCTTTCTGCAGTTGATCTGAGAACGCATTAAAATGTGGGAGAGGGGGAGGATGAAAGGTATTTATCCAGTCCATCCCACAAAATCAATCCCCTTTTAAATCCATGTCAGCAAAACCATCGGATAAACCCATCACTTGACAGGTTGTTTTTATTAACATTACCTCAGTGAATAATAACAGTAAACATGTATGGAGCACGGAGAAAAAAATGGCCATGGAGAAAGCCTCCCCCACCAACGCATACGAATAGATAGCACTAGGTTTCAAAAAAATGTCTACCACCAAAATTAGTTGAAAGCTTAATGATTTTTAAAAATATATTGTAGTTTATTTGCTGTCAAAGTCCACATTGAATGCTAACTTCTTAAAGAAGTAGTTAAATTCGGAACAGTCCTGTTAAAATTTGGTTTTAGCAGATGTTTTAGCAGACATTTCTAACCCTCCTGTATCCCTTCCACCCCAGTATTTCCTTAGTGCACTTCATATTCTGATTCCACCTTTGATCCCAGATCACTTTTTGTCTATAGCTAGTGGTAATGATTCCAGATACCCTAATCTCTGCACGTTATGCCTCTCATAAAAAAAAAACAAAAAACTTTACTCCCATATATAAATGTCTCCTTAATATTCACTGAGATGGTAAGAATAGAAGAGATTTTAGCAGCCTGTTAAGTTCTTGGAGACAAAACTTTAAACTGCTATCCCCAACTAAGATAGAAGCCTAACTTCTTTTCTTTTTTCAATATTTTTTAAATTTTTTTTATGTTTATTTATTTTTGAGAGAGAGACAGAGCACAGACAAGGGAGGGGCAGAGAGAGAGGGAGACACAATCTGAAGCAGGCTCCAGGCTCTGAGCTGTCAGCACAGAGCCCGACACGGGGTTCGAACCCACAAACTGTGAGATCATGACGTGAGTCAAAATCAGATGCTTAACTGGCTGAGCCACCCAGTTGCCCCAAAGTCTAACTTGTTTTCTATAGGATTCTTAATTAATTGGTCTATTGTCCTTGGATATATTATATTTGTTTACTCTTGAAAACCTAGGCAGAGTTTCACAAACTCGTAGTCAATATCTCTACATTCAAGAAATCACCAAATTCCAGTTGATTCAACTCTGAAAGATGTCTCCAATTTAATAACTCTTAATCTCCAAGCCCACTGCCTCTGATCAGTCCTACTTAACTTTTCCCTTAGACTATTCATTGTTCTGCTACCTTGACAATCCGCCTTTAACACTGATCCCAGCCCACATTCCAATTTAATATCTAGACTTCTAAGTTATCTAAATTCGTTTTACCATTTTATAAAGAGCCCTTTCAGTGAACTCCTCACAGACCATAGGATAAAATGCAATACCCTTGGGTATGAGACCATACTGTGCCTTATTTGAATCTGTAGTTTCATTGCCTGCCTCTATGCCTGGAATTGAGAATGTACTCAAGACATGTTTGAGAAATGAAACAAATGGCCTGCAAATTAAAAGGGATTCCTTTCTTGAAGATGCTAAGAAGTATTGCCCTATTGTCTTGAATATTCTGTTATTTGCAGAGTCAACTTTATTTGAACTTGCAAACTAGCAGGTCATGAGAGCAGATGAAAGAAATTCATTCTCATTTTGCTACTCAAATGTGAAAAATCAATACAGGTGCCAAAATATATAGAAGAAATTTCTGATTTTTTTTTTAAATAGGAAATTAGGAAGAATTGCAGCTGTTGAACTGTCGAGAAGGCAATGATCACAAAGTCTAAGGGAAAGCAGCAAATGTTTTTATCTAGAGTATACATAAGATAGCAAAACACTTAGAAACTTACCCTAAGACAATCTTACAAGTTACAAAGGGAATAAAAATAGGCCCCATTGACAAAATATTTTTCTGGCATCTCTTCATGTAGCATCCTCCTGTCCCCTGCCTCTTCCCTAACTTCTGAAGATATTGCCATCAACACAATTCATGGAAATTAACATAAATATTAACTCCTATTCAATAACCAAAAACTGGTGAGTTTTTCTATGCTTAGGAGGACAAGACAAATAATATTTCCTGAGTTTTGTACATGAAATGGTTACTACTGTCAATCACAGAATGAGTTCAGTAAAGAAGACATTCTGTCTGATATTTTAGATCCTGGGAAATTTTCAATAAGACTTATGCAATCTTTTCTCTTGTTTGTTTTCAATAGATAGGATAATCAAGACTATAGGGATAAAAGATTATCCCTTGTTCTAACTCTTTCCACTGGATATTTCATGTACAAATGATTCATATTCCCATTAAAGTATCTGGTCTCTACATAGGCAGGGGAAGTGTCTTGTGCAGATTTTGTAGCTTGCAGAAGCTCACAAAGTGTTAAGTGATCAAGAGCTATGTACTAGCTGATTAATTCCTCATTAAAGAATGATTGAGAAAACATATTTAGCGATCTAGTCCAACTTCCACTAATTTGCCTTCATGTTCCTGAATGTAGCTACCAATGAAACATGGTCCAATATTCAGGAGTATGGACTCTTAATAAGTGTGAAGGTTAATTTTATGGGTCAATTTCATTGGGCCATTGGGTGCTCCAATTAAACATTATTCCTGGGTGTTTCCAAATGAGATTAAAATTGGCATTCGTAGATTCAGTAACATAGATTGCCCTCCTCAAGGTGGTTGGTCATCATGCAATCCATTGAGGTTCTAAGAAGAAAAAAAAGTGGAGAGAGGGAGGATTCACTCTTCCTGTCTACAGACTTGAGCTGGGACATCATCTTCTCCTTCTTTTGAATTGGAATCTATATTATCAGCTCCCTTGGTTCTCAAGCCTTTGTATTAGGACTGAAATTATACCACTGCTTCTCTTGAGTCTCTACCTTGCAGATGGCAGATCATGGGGATTCTCAACCTTTATAATGATGGAAACTGATTTCTCATAATAAATTTATGTATATATGTGCATATATAAACACACATATATGTATATATCCTATAATATATATACTATATATATAATATTTTTATATGTATATAGAGATATTGGAAATACTATATATATTATATATAATAGTTCAGTTTCTCTGGAGGTACTTACCTATACAAATTTCAATTATTCTGGAGGAAGAGACGCCCTTAATGCATGTGCTCACCCATTGCCTTGCTTGTTATTACAAGTATAAATATATGAACTACTAACCAAAAACAATTTTGAGCATGAGAGTTCACTTTGATAAATTCTGACGCCATATTTTATTCCCTTTACCTGCGTGAGGCTCTGTGCTAGGTGGTGGTTCCTGAATACAAAACCAGTAGACCACTACCTCTGCCGTCAAGAACTGTACAGTCTCTGAGATGAACAAGAGATGACTTCAAACTTCAGCGAGCTTCACATGAGTGGGGTGGGTCAGGGTAGCAGCTTTTTTATGATTCTTATTAAACTTATGCATAACTTTCTATCTGTCCTGAAATGGAGATGTTATTGGTGAGGACAATGAGATGACATTTATTATGTACCTCATCATATCCTCAGATGGTTTTGTTAAGCAGCTTATAAACTTGTTGTTTTTTAATCCTCTCAACTATGGTTCTGTAGGTTGGGTATTATTATTCCCATTTTCCTGATGAAGATTGCTTAAGGTCGCTTAAGTTGATAAATGGTCCACACTGGAAAATGTAGAGGTTCAAATTATTTTAGTTAATAGCAAATATGAATATTTGGGGAAAGGAAACAAAGCATATCATTTTTTATTGGTTAGAAGGAAATATTTTCAGGAACAGTTTGGGAGGAATTTGAATACTTTGCTATTTTGTTAACCTACCAGTTGGCAAAGTACTTAATACTTCTGCTAGCAAGAAATGCCCTTTTCCTAAACATCCACAATAGAATTTTCTTATCGCTCTTGCGCGTACTTCGAACATTTTGGAAATTAATATTATTTCCATTTAAAGTAGATATATTTGGTTAAAATAAATTTAAAAGCTAATGTCTCTGAAAAGATCCATGATTCCTTTTAAAAAGTGCAGGTTATGTCAAACAGTAGCTATAAAAATTTGTTGAAGCATTGCATTAAATAAACGTCATTTTTGAAAATAAATTAGGGGTAATAGTAAGCCTCGTCTCAAGAGCCAACAAACTAAATTTAAGAGAAGTAGTCAAGAGTTCATTAAAGTCTCTGGTAATGGAAAAAGTCACTCAGGGAAATTCATGTTTCTTGAGAACATGTACCATATAGCTGTGGTCTATTTTACATCTGTTACCAGAAGGAGAACACTAAATCGCTCTCATGCCAGAACTTAAAGGCTATGATTCCAGAACCATGAGTTACCACCAATAAACCTCAAAAAAAAATGTGAATTTGCTTTAATTGCACATGAAAAAAAAAATCAGAGTTAGAATAAGAAAATATGAAGATCACTTCAAAAAATTACCAAGGTATTTTATATCTTAATTTTTGCTCAAATCATGAGGACTATATGAAGTATGTGCTTTGCTCATTTAAAATAGAGTTCTGGGGCGCCTGGGTGGCTCAGTCGGTTGAGCGTCTGACTTCAGCCCAGGTCATGATCTCCCGGTCTGTGAGTTCCAGCCCTGCGTCGGGCTCTGGGCTGATGGTTCAGAGCCTGGAGCCTGCTTCCGATTCTGTGTCTCCCTCTCTCTCTGCCCCTCCCCCATTCATGCTCTGTCTCTCTCTCTTTCTCTGTCAAAAATAAACATTAAAAAAATAATAAATAAAATAAAATAGAGTTCTAATTCTATACAAAAATGAATTGACAGTTGAAAAAGTATTCCATATTCTCTGTTTTAGCTCAAGACTCTAATGGTGACTTGGGATAACTGGATCATTAGGCCACATATAACATTTGAACGTACACTTTGAGACAGTCTATCTTAAGGGAATAGGACAGTTCATGAAGCATGACTATTTCAGCTAATCTATATATAGATGGGGCTGACAGCAATAACTATACCACATCTGGTGCAGAATTTAAGCAGTCTCAGCTACCAAATGAAAAGAACTTTTTTTTTTTCAACGTTTTTTTAATTTATTTTTGGGACAGAGAGAGACAGAGCATGAACGGGGGAGGGGCAGAGAAAGAGGGAGACACAGAATCGGAAACAGGCTCCAGGCTCTGAGCCATCAGCCCAGAGCCCGACGCGGGGCTCGGACTCACAGACCACGAGATCATGACCTGGCTGAAGTCGGACGCTTAACCGACTGCGCCACCCAGGTGCCCCTGAAAAGAACTTTATATAAGAAGGTCAAGGTATGAACTTTACATAGGAGGTTAAGGAGGTCCACGGTTTAAGGATTCATTCTCTTAAAAAAAACAAAAAAACAAAACAAAACTAGGATCAGCGTCAAAAGAATTCAATGCAAATAAACAAAGAGAAGACTTAAATAACAACTAGGCAATCCAAAAAAAAAAATTAGCAGAAACCATTTTGTATGCCTAAAGCTGATGGAGGGCAGACAGGGAAAAATCAAAAAATAACATTGAGAGCATATCTATTGCTCATCTTGGCATCAGAGATAACAACTATTTTAATTTCTATTCTGTTTCTAATCTTTTCTGAGTATTGATGTTTAAAATATGGTTTAGCAATACAAACTCATTTCCTAACTAAAGCAGCACACACATGCATACACACACACATTTTGGTCATATTTACGTTTTAATAAAGCAAAAAGTTATCAGTTGGTGAAGTATATGATAGTCTAAAATTTCTTAGTAAATTATAAAGAATAATTTTAAAACAGGTTTTTGAAATCCATATTGGTATTTTTACAACCACCCAGTAAAAAAACTTTGCAAAGTCTAAGAATCAGGTCACTAAAAAATGAAAATCAACTTTGTTGCCTCCCAGCCTCTTCCACATAGTCTCTTAATCACTGGATTAATACAAGATCCAGAGAAGATTTTCTTTCAAATCTGTACTGACATTGTAAAGAAGGATATACAACGAAGAAGACTCTATAAGCATAGACAGACCCCTCTTCTCTGTTAAATTTTAAGATTTTTGTTTTTCCCAATCGAAAGAGAGTTCGGAGTTTATCCTGGACATCCTTAATAAAAGTACAGAATTTAAACTTTCAAAACTAGACTTCTAAGAATATCAATTTGATTCAATGTTTGCCATATCATGTCTATTTTCATGGGGTCTAAATTGATAAAGATATTTGATTCTCCCCCTCCTCACTCCTTTAGCTCTAGCAACCTTTAAGCATAATAGAAATAATGAATATGAGTTGCTTTGTAAAAATTTTACACATTTTTTTTATCTCATATAAAATAAAGCATCCTGTAGGATTTTTTTCTTTACTTTCTTTTCTTTTGCTCTGTTCTGTTCATTCATCTCTCTCAATGCTCCCAATACATCTCTGTCAATGATTCCCTATTCTGTCTCTTCTCCTGATTCTATCTCTAATCCAATAGAACTTTCTACAATGATGGAAATGTTCTTTATCTACACTATCCAAATAGTACACTAGACACATTGTGGCTATTGAGCCCTTTTGATGTGGCTAGTGCAACTGAGAAACCAAATTTTAAATTTATTTATTTTCCTTTTTAAAGTATACTTAATTATTTTGAGAGAGAGAGAAAACACAAGCAGGGAAGAGGCAGAGAGAAAGGGAGAGAGAGGATCCCAAGCAGGCTTTGTGGTGTCAGCACAGAGCCCGATGTGGGGCTCAAACTCAAGAACCCTGAGATCATGACCTGAGCCAAAATTGGGTCAAATGCTTAACCGACTGAGCTACCCAGGCGCCCCGAAATTTTAAATTTAAATAGCTACTTGTAACTAGTGGATATTGTATTGGACAGAACAGTTCTAGACTTTCATTCTGAAATGTCTGTTAGATATCTTATGAATATTAATCTCAATATTAAAAGACCAAATATAAATGTTTGTTCTCTGGCCAATGCACCAGTTTCCCCTTAACATCAAAATGTATGCACATATTGATTTCTGCTTTTCTATCTGTTTCTCTATTTCTGTTGCTTTCATTTTCATAGACACCACACAGGCACAAAAATGGCAAAACTGTTTTTTTTTTTTTAGATCTTATAACTTAGTCACTCGTCCCTCCTGGATATCACTCAAGTTTGACATCTAGACAACTTCAACAAGTCACTATTCCTGAGATACTAACTATATCAAATTATGATCACCCTCTCCAAATGATGTTTTCCTCTACCTTATACCTGGGGAATGCTTTTTGGTGTCTCCCCATTTCTCTGATCAATTCTTGATTCTTATCAGGACATCATCATCTCTAATTATACCATTAACATATTAAACATTCTTGCATGTTAATAGATATTTGTTGTTTTCCTTAGCCAAAATTCATTCTTCAAAGAATATAAATTTTAATGAATCTCTTGACCACTAGGAATTAGGAAGATGAAACATAATTTTCTTTTTTTTAATCATAGTTAGCAAAGACATTATTACTTAAACTATGCTTGATAAACAATATAAAGATTTTGTTTTGTTTTTTAAGATAATCTTTGGTTACCATACTCCCCTTTTCTAGCTGTCATTTAGTCATACTTGGAGTACCGATTGAACCTTTATGTTCTTCTGGCTTAGGGGTGGCCATGTGACTTACGCTAGGTTCATGTTATTGTTATTTCCTAGGATTTTAATCATAAAGAGATGGCCATTTAATTCCTATCCTTTCTGAGCATGTTCATCAGTTTTGTCTTAAATTCTACAGGGGCGCCTGGGTGGCGCAGTCGGTTAGGCGTCCGACTTCAGCCAGGTCACGATCTCGCGGTCCGTGAGTTCGAGCCCCGCGTCGGGCTCTGGGCTGATGGCTCGGAGCCTGGAGCCTGTTTCCAGTTCTGTGTCTCCCTCTCTCTCTGCCCCTCCCCCGTTCATGCTCTGTCTCTCTCTGTCCCAAAAATAAATAAAAACATTGAAAAAAAAATTTAAAAAAAAATTCTACAATCACAAAATGACTCTTTAAAGGGTTTTGTAAATTTTGGGCCCTAGTGGTCTTACTATTTAAAACACACATACATAGAAGATTAAATCAAAATAAAAATTAAAATTATACAATCAACACAAACCCTATGAGTAGGAGTCAAAACATACAACAGCTGAAAGGGTTACTATCCCGAGAACAGGCAAATGATTGAACATTCTAAAAAACAACTATAAACATATGGATTTGGAAAGGATCTGGAAGTAAAAATATATAGTTATTGAAATAAAAACAATAAATGGATTAGATATCAGAAAAGAAAATATGAGAGAGAATTTATGAATAAAATAACCAAGTAATTTTTGAAAACACAAAATGTAATAAAATGCCCAACAGCTTTGGTAGCTAGAATGAAACATTGTAGCAGGTATGTAACAGTATTTTCAAGGGGATAAAATAGAGAATTGGGATAAGATAATGGCTAAGAATTTTCAATATTTGGAAAAGGACTTAAGAATTATTCTGAGCCCCTACCAGAAAAATAAAACATATTTTACATGGGCACATTTTAATAAAATTGCAAAGCATTAAATACAAAGAACATAAATAAAAAACAGATTCCAAACAACGAAATGTCAATTAGATGAGTGGCAGATTTCCCATTCATTGTGAATGTCAGAAGACAATAAAATTGTATTGGGATAATGGTGAGAGTAAATAATTTTCAACCTAGAACTCTATTACCAGATACATTTCAACCAGCTAAATTCTCTGACCAGCTACAAACGAAGGGGATCAATGGAATGTTTAAACAAACACAATTAAAACTTACTCCTAGAAGATGAGGGATTAGGCTTCATCCGTTAGCCAGGTTTTAATTGATCGTTTTAGAATATCGTTTTGAATCCTATATTTACTTGACACTTTTATGTGACCACAGGTGTTTGACACTTTATTGAATATGGTTACAATTGAATTTTTATTCAGTGTGGTTATACTGTGTGGCTGTGTTCTGAT
This sequence comes from Prionailurus bengalensis, assembly GCF_016509475.1. Classification (NCBI taxonomy): domain Eukaryota; kingdom Metazoa; phylum Chordata; class Mammalia; order Carnivora; family Felidae; genus Prionailurus; species Prionailurus bengalensis. Next base: position 169,601,250 of record NC_057344.1, on the reverse strand, counting down.
CAGGGCTGCCTATTCTTAATAGAGTTCCTACCCTTTATCTGTGACTATTTTGTAACAAATTCTCACATCCTCTCCATCTCCAATTTGATCACTGTCATTTTAGTCTCCATCTCAGTAAAAGCAGTTCAACTTTTCCAGTTCAGACTGGTGTCATTCTCATGTCTACACCAGATGCCCTAATCTATCAGCACACCCTTCCTTCTCTCCTTTTAAATATATCCAGATCCAGCCTACTTTTCATTCCCTTCACATTGTTGCAACTGACCTGGGCTCCATAATCTTTCATCTAGACCTTTGCAATAGACAACGGTTGCTGTCCCTGATTTCATAATCTATCCCACACATGCCTGGGAGCAGGATCCTTTTAATCTGTGGCTTGAAGGTTATAATCAGTTTGGGAAGTATTCTCCCAGAGCCAATATTTTTTCAAATATTGTTTCTGCCCTATAATCCTTTGCCTCCCAAATGCAGGTGTTAGAAGTGCTCACCATGTCTGAAAGGTCTCTTATACTCTTTCCAATATTTTCTATCCTGTTAGTCCTTCAAACTTCCATCTGTACAGTTACTTTGTCCTACAATCCTAATCATTAGCCGTCTCTCACTGTACCTAATTTTCTGTTGAACCCTTCACTGGAAACTTAATTTTTAATTGTGGTGGTATTTTTCTTTTCTGTTGCAGAATTTTCATTTGAATTTTATTTTGTAAATAATAGAGGTTTCTTTTTTTTTTAATTCTGAAAATCTCTCTTTTATAATCTATTTTCTTGGACATAGCGGTCATGGTTATTTTAAAACCCATGTTCTATAACCCCAATAACTGGGTCATCTATAAGTCTCTGTCATCTGCTTTTTTCTTCACTTTGTTGCTAAATATGTTTCACAATTCTAGATTCATCACTGAGCATTGTGCATGAAGCTTTCCAACAATCTGGATGATGTTACCTTCCTTCAGGGAAATTTCACCTCTTCTCATAGGCACTTAAGAGTTCGGCAGCATCATAATAATGCAGGTAGAAACTGAGCTGACTTAAGGCTAGGCTTCAGTTTGGAAGCTATTTCTACATCTGGCTCATCCAACTCTGGGAGTTCCAACAGAGAGCCTATGTGTTCTTAATAGAACTCTTCTTTGAGGAGAGAGTCCAAAATTCTAAATTTTGTCACTTCAGCACCACAGCATAGTCTAGCACATGTTTTCTTCTGCTTTTCTCTTAGATTCTTGCCTCGTGCAATCTAACAATCTATCAAATAACATTAGTGAAAAATGACAGAAGGTTAATTATTCATATAGGGTTTACTTCTGTCTGAGATCTTGTTTATTTTATTTTATTTTTCAACTGACTTCTTTAGTTGCTCTTGGTGGAAAACTTTGTCCACTACAAGGATTTCCATCTTAACTAGAAGGTGAAGTCTCCCTTGTGTGATTTTTCTTAAGTTTACTTATTTATTTATTTATTTATTTATTTACTTTATTTTTTTTTTTTAATGTTTATTTTTGAGACAGAGAGAGACAGAGCATGAAAGGGGGAGGGTCAGAGAGAGGGAGACATAGAATCCCTCCAGGCTCTGAGCTGTCAGCACGGAGTCCCACGCGGGGCTCGAACTCATGTACTGTGAGATCATGACCTGAGCCGAAGTCGGATGCTTCACCGACTGAGCCACCCAGGCGCCCCACTTTACTTATTTATTTTGAGAGAAAGAGCACAAGCAGGGGAAGGACGGAGAGAAGGAGAGACAGAATCCTAAGCAGGCTGCATGACATCAGCACAGACTGGGATGCAGAGCTCAAACTCGCAAACCACGAGATCTTGACCAGAGGTGAGATCAAGACTCGGACACTTAACCGACTGAGCCACCCAGACAGTTAAAGCCAAGCTACTGAACATGCTCAATAAGTGAATAAGTAAATTTCCCCTGGGTAATTTTGGCTTCATCTATTCCTCCTTGATCACTGTGCTATACCACTTTAGCCTCCATGCAGTTCCTCAAATCATGCACAACTGCATTAAATGATATATTATATTCATTCTTAATTTCCTTACTTTACTCAGATTTCATGGTATCAGAGAAGTCTTCTCTGGTCACCTCAAATAAGATAGCAGTGCATCCCAGTCAGGGTTTATTCACAGGAGAAAATCACTAGGACACATATAAACTCACATATATACACATCTCTATAACAAAATGATTTTTATGGAGGTTTGGCCTTACACGACTGGTTGAAAAATTCACATGGGACTGTTGCTTCTGTATCTGGTGTTACGTTTTGAAGTTCAGCAAGGCAAGTGGTCAGGAAGAGAGGATGGGTGTGTCGTGTAAGAAACAAGGACCAATTAGAACACGTGGAGATGGGCTGGAAAACACAAGACGAACTGGAACCTAAGAAGATAAATTGTGACCTGCCTCCCTCTCTCCAGGTCTCCAGCTTCAAAGATGGCAGTGTTTACCTGGAGAAGCTGGCACCCTCCATCACTAATGAAACACAGACCTCAGCCAGGAGTCACTGAACCTAAAGAAGAAAATCTGCTGTGATCTGAAGTCACTGCAGGCCCGACAGCAGGTAGTGAGCACACCGCACAAGCTTCGGTAACTCCTTGCTGCCCTGACCTCTTGGGGGTAATAGGAAGCTGACTGCTGGCTCCTTCTGCCTTCCTAGTCTATGCCGAATGTTTCTTGTGGCACACACTGACAGCGAACAAAGAAATTCTGGGAACAGAGTTCCAGCTTAGCTAAATTGACATGATATAAACCCACCCTAGCCCCTCCTTGGTCAACCTGAATCTATAAACATCTCCTTTATCAATACTTAGCATTCAAATAAAGATGACAGCAAACTTTGGCAACTCTCCCTTGTATAACTGAAAATATGCCAACTGTCTTCCCCTAAAGAACACAAAGTCCTTTTATCTGTTTGTGGGTGATATTACCACATCTTGTGACAGACAGTAGAGGAATGGAAAAGAGGAGGAGAAAAAAACTGGTTAATATGTACATAAATATATCCAGGTCAGAATAAGTAAAACTCATACCTATTTCAACCCTTCCTTGTACAACTAATCCCATGGTCATAGCTGATATTTATAACTGCTTTACCCAGGTACCTTAGCTTGCCATGGTTGCTTGCCTCAAGAGGAGTGAGCCAAATCTTCCTTCTTCAAGTGTTGAAGTGTATGGACCACCATCAGACCAGCTTGTACTGGGTTATTGTAGTTTTCCTTTGACTTTAACCATGGACATGGGAGTACTGGGAAACACCCCAAGGGATCTTTTGCATTACGGACATATTCCTTCTTATCATTATGTTGGTAAGAAACAAACCCTCCCTTTGGCTCTAAAGGTCAATTGTCATCTCCGGTACAGTAATCCACTTTTTTGCTTTTTATATAAAGTTTATTTATTTTGGAAGAGAGAGAGAAAGAATAAGCAGGGGAGGGGAAGAGGGAGAGAGAGAATCCCAAGATGGCTCTGCGCTGACAGCATGGAGTCCTACGCAGGCTCAAACTCAGGAACTGTGAGATTATGACCTGAGCTGAAATCAAGAGTCTGATGCTCAACTGACTGAGCCAACCAAGCGCACCGCCTCCCCTCCCCCCCGCTTTTTTGCTTCTTTATTCACTAGCATGAAGAGTCCAAAGTGGTCCAGTCTCTAAGTCTTCTAAAAGGTATTCCAACTTCTGCTTCTAGCCAACATGAAGTAATAAGGGCCAGATAAAAACCTTCCTCCTGAAAAGAATTAAAAAAAAAAAGAAAAAAGAAAAAGAGGGAAAAATCATTTTCAACCCATTTTACATCAGTCAATGAAGGATAATGATCTCCAATCTGTTTCTACTATGTCAAATCATCTCAAAAATTTAGGTTTATTCATATTTAAATGGAAATCCAAAACTAATAACCCCAAGCTAAGTAAAAGTGACACTTGGATTATCTACAGCTGTGAAGAATGGGCCGCTTTATCTCAGCCCCTCCCCTCCCCCCCCCCAGTGTCTATTACAGTGAGGGTCATTGTACAATTGCCATTACCATTCACTCTGTCAATAAATATTTTTCATTTGCAAAACCTGTGCTGAGAGTGATGCAAAAAGAGAAAAGAAGCTTTATTTCCTAATGGGGTAAACTCAAAGTGGGTCTTTATTCCTGCAAAAGCTGTGAAATGCCACACCAATCACCTCCGAAACCACACTGTGAAACTACTAGTCCCCAGATTGTTTTATTCTCTTTTAGAAACCTGTGAAGAAAAAGTGGTATGACGGAGTTAAACCTTGAATTGGTCTTTTGCAGCATGCAAAAAAATGAAAGCACTCAAAATTCTCTGTGTTTCATCTTTGGGAACAAACTACTGGAATAAAATCCATCAATGACAGTTATTGATTATTTTCTGTGTTCAAAGCTATTATACTTTTTTCTAGAGCTTTTTATATTATGAATACACAAAGGGATTTGAGTAGATTTTCCATACTCAAAACATTTATGAGCTTGCTGGACATTCTCTTTCCTTTTCTCCTTGTTTTTCCCATAAGTGTAGCAGAGAGGCTGTTTCCATGACTTTCCAAGTACTATAAAGTCATTCAACATTCAGCAATAAATATTTTATTGAAAATCTATTATGAGTCAGATATTGTTCTGGACTTAAGGGACAACAGTGACCTCAAGTGTGAAAAATTTCTGCCTTTATGGAACTTATGTTATCATAGAAAGAAAATTGTTTGCTTAAAAATAGCAAAGAAGACTAGAAACACAAATTTGCCAAACAGATGATTAAAGGGGTGACTTATGGATATCTAATAAGAAAAGGAATATTAACAAAAACTTTGATTTGAAGTTTGACAAGCCAAAGCCATTGGGGTCCACCCCTTTCTTCTCTATTGCACGTTTTCTCTTCTGCACAGAATAGCTGTGAAAGCCTTTGTGTAAGATCATTTGCATGATAGCTTTCTTGTTTTCCTTTCTGACCCTCCAAGTTGACTCAGAATATTATTTGCACTATTTCTCTGTTAGAAATCAGTCTCTCCGATTTGTACAATGCAGGCACACAATTATTTAAATAATTTAATATCAATTTTATAAAACCATAGTGAACACAAGCTTATAATAAGCCTTATGACAAGCTTAGATGATAGTCTTGACTGTGATTCCCATAATGTGATAGATTAAAAAAAAAAAGCTGCAACAAAAGCAGCAACAAAATAAATAAACAATGACAACAAGATCTTTATATTTTTAAACAGTTTATGTCTTATCTTATAAGCCATCCAAATATGCTACCCTGTCTGGCCTATCAACATGCTTATTTAAATGACTTAAGAATTTTGCTCTCATAAAAGGATTTACACTCGATTTGTTTAAAAAGTTCTTATCTTCAAGTTCCTGGGTGGCTCAGTCAGTTAAGTGACCGATTCTTGATTTCAGCTCAGGTCAGGATCTCACTGGTGGAGAGATCAAGTCCCGTGTCAGGCTCTGTGCTGACAGTATGGAGACTGCTTGGGATTCTGTCTCTCCCTCTCTCTCTGCCCCTCCCCAGCTGGTGCTCTCTCTCTTTCTCTCTCTCTCAAAATAAGTAAATAAACATAAAAAAAGAAAATAAGTTCATTTCTTGTATTTGAAACTGGATTCCATGATTCCATGATTCCATGTAAATTTCCATGTTACATAATACATCACATTTTTCATCTACATAACATAACAGTACATAAGAGCAAAAATTTATCAGTGTTTATTAGACAAGAGGTTAACTTTTGGGGAACAGTAATATCTCTCTTTCACCTGGATCTGTACAAGAAAAAAACACTTAAAACTTTGTTTGGAAAATGAGCTACTTGGGTGACAAAATGCATAAATTGCTTACAGGAAGCAAATCATAGCCTTGATAAAATGAGAAAGTGGTTTATTATAAACGACAATGAGACTAAATCTTGTTCTGAGAAAGCAGTAACCCATCCACCAAGAGGACTGTCTGTCAAGAGCCTCATAACTTTTACCCAAACATTTCTTTCTTTGTCTACCTATTCTGATAATTCTATTTCTGAACACTCCCATAAATAATTCTACAAAAGCAGAAATATTTGAATTGATCTGTTAGAGTCTTCTTTTTGCCTTACAGAAATATTATAACAATACTCTGAAGGGTACTTATAATTAAATTGTCCAAAGAAGCTTTTTAAAAAAATTATATAGCATCTAATACAATCAACACTGAGAGGACTAATATTAACATCCTTTGGCTCTCATTGAATTCATTTTTTTAGACATTAACTGAAGACAGCTCATTTCTCTTTGAAAAGAGCAATCAACAAAACTTTTTAAACAAATAATGGAAGAAAATGTTATTTTTCATAATTAAAAAGAATTATAGTTAACTTCTGCCACTTGTTAATTATTACTCATGAAATTATTTCATTCATCTCTCTGAAAATTAGACAACTAGTTAGAAATGGAGCATTACTGCAATGGCACTTACTGATTCAAAGTGAGATTTACTGAATAACAAAAAGGAGGGAGACATTTTTTAAATAGAAAGCACAGTTTACCACCCTTGGGGACTTTTCTTCCACATTATTCCTAATTCACCTGTGAAACCTTGTTCTTTTACCACCCTTAAATCATACGTCTTTGAGTGGGTGGTTCAGTCGTTTGAGCATCCGACTTCGGATCAGGTCATGATCTCACAGTCTGTGGGTTCGAGCCCCGCATCGGGCTCTGTGCTGACAGCTGAGAGCCTGGAGCCTGCTTCAGATTCTGTGTCCTACACCCACCCCCTCCACCCCACCCCTGCTTATTCTCTTTCAAAAATGAATAAACATAAAAAAAATAAGAAAAATCATACTTCTTTGAGATCTCAATATCTTAAGGAAACCAAAACCTCTGAAGGTATTCAAGCCCCCTAAAAGCAAACTCAGATGTGTGATCCTAATGTGGGTTCTTTGATCCTTAACGAAAATTTGTCCCTGTAGTAAACACCTCTGTAACCCATATATATATATTTGTTAAAGTTCTCCTCCTACCTAGTCAGTAATGTATATTTTTCCAATAGTGAATTTCTTGTCATTAGTACATAGAAACTCAGAAACTCTGGTTAGGAGTGTTTAGTCCGGATCACTCGGAGAAGGAGAGAAAGTTAGTTTACACAGGGAAAGATCAGAATGAAGAAGAAACTGAGAAAAACATAGATGAGGTACATCCACTGTTGGAGAGAAAAAAAAAACAATAACCTAGGTTACTGATGCATTTCTGTTTTCTCTCTCCAGTTCCTTCAAGAACTTTATTGTACATTCTCCTTGTAGTAATAATAATAAAAAAAGCTCCTTACTGCTACAACTAATAAGAGAATAACTAGCCTTATTGAGGGTTTGTCATGAAACAGGCAGTGTTCTCTGCACTTCATATATACTAACTGATTTAGTCCTCATATGAAATTGGTGAAGTGGTTACTTTTATCTTAGTTTACACATGAGGTGAATGAATCATAGAGATTCAAGAAAATTGCCTAATGTTACATTGGTAGAGCTAGGATTTAAAACCAACAAGTCTAGTTTCAAGGGCTTGTGCTGTGTTCTTCTGCATTCAGTTTTTAATTGTTTCCTTCTGTGGGTTTCTATTACTTAAAACCAAGAGACTTCTACTTCTGGATAAAATACAGATTTATCATACCCAGATTTTACCAATCTACCTGAAAACACACACACACACACACACACACACACACACATACACAAATAACCAGTCGAGATGGATAGAACAACTATATTCAGGATCCTGGACATTAAACTATAAAGACATCTTATTCTCATAGGAAACAAATGAAGTAAGTTCAACAATTACTTGATATATTTCTCCGTGAAAGTTTCCAGGCTATGGTGCTGGAAAAGGGAAAACCAAGGAGAGACTAGTTGATGCCTTTAGTGGAAGACACAGAATTGATAGTTCAAGGACACAGGGGCAACTACAGTCAGCAGGGAAGAATATTTATAAGTTGAGAGCTGAACAGAAAAAGAACTCTGAACACCTGAAGTGTTTTTGCAGTATTACACAGAGCACTGTTCAGCACGTGTGGGAGGCCATGTAAAGAACCACCCAAATGGATAAAAAGGGCAGTACCTAGAGCTCCGATGGTACAAGAATAGTGCCTGCTATCCAGTTACACTCGAAAGCTCCATACTTCATGTAAAACTGGGTAGTACATCCAGAAGGACCTTTTGTCAGTCAAAGGGGTGAATGACTCCTAGACTAATTGCTGCTCTTATTCAACATAAAACAAAACAAAACAAAACAAAACAAAACAAAACAAAACAAACACATTGAAAGAAGACCCAAAAGACTTGAATTATTTACAAATAACTTAAACAAGTCCAAGAAGAAAAAGCTCAAGAAAATGTATATGATTACAAAAATACTCAGCATTCAGGCAAAATTGCACTCAACAAGGCAAAACTAGCAATGTCTTGCATCTAATAAGAAATTACCAAGCATGGAAAGAAGCAGGAAAATATGACTCATAATGAGAATATATAATACTGATATGAAAAATGCACTGGCTAAGATAAAAGAAAGATAAGATATTGTAAAACTTAAGTTAGTTAAGTTGACAGCATAGCAATAGAAACTACCAAAAATGAAATACAGGAAAAAAAGAATACTTAATGAATAGAGCATCAGTAAGCTGTGGGACAACTTCAAGTAGCCTAATCTACAGGAAAATTGAGTCTCCAAAGGAGAGAAGGAAAATTATAAAAATATTTATTGAAATAATACCTCCAAATTTTATAAATTTGATAAAATGATAAATGCATAGATTCAAGAGAGTCAACAGGCTCCAAATACAAGAAACATGAAATGAACACCAATGGAAATATAGCAAGGCACATTGTAACCAAATTATTCAAAGCTAATAAGAAAGAAAAAAATCTTAAGGACAGCCAGGAAAAAAAGAAGTTACATAAGGGAAACAAAGATGACAAAGATTTCTTATGATAAACAATGCAGGCCAGAAGAGAGGAAAATATCCTTAAAGTATTAAATGCAAACAAAAGGAGCCAAACTATAATTCTACATCCGGAAAAAAATATTTGTAAAAATAAAGGTGAAATAAAGACTTTTTCAGACCTACAAGAATTGAAAGAATTCATCTTCAGGAAAGTACACTACAAGAAATCTGAAAATAAATACTGCAGAAGAAATATGGTACCAGATAGAAATCTGGAACTACACAGACAATGAAGAGCACTTGAAATGTTAAGTATGTGAGTAAACATATATATAATTTTTTTCATTCTAAAAAGCTCTTTAGAAGATTAGTGATTAAGGAATGGATAATTGCAATGGAATCCAAGAATCTATAGAATCTATACACAAAAGTAATATCATAATAACTGGAAGGAGAAAAATGAAAGTATACTATTAGAAATTAGTATAATTAGAAATTTGTAGATGTTGGGGCACCTGGGTGGCTCAGGCTGAATGAGCGTCTGACTTCCACTCAGGTCATGATCTCACGGTTCGTAGGTTTGAGCCCTGCATCAGGCTCTATGATGGCAGCTCAGAGCCTGTAACCTGCTTCGGATTCTGTGTCTCCCTCTCTCTCTGTCCCTCCCCTGCTTGTGCTCTGTTTCTCTCTCAATAATAAATTGTCTCTGTCTCTCAATAATAAACGTTAAAAAAATAAAAAAAGAAATTTGTAGATGTTAATGGAAGTGATATGGTTTACAAGGAAAATAGATTGCTTATAAGTTAAAAGTGTATACTTTAAACCTTTAAATAACCACTAAAGTATCAACAACAAAAAACTATAGCTAATAAGCCAACAAAGGAGATAAAATGGAATCATAAAAATATAATCTAAAATATAATCAATAAAATATAATCTAAAATAATAAAAATGTAATAGAAAAAGAGAAAAATGAACAAATAAGATAAATAGGAAACAAATACTCAAGTGGTAAATTGAAGCTGACAATATCAAAATATCAATAATCTCATAAAAGTATGTGAATGAAACATGCCAATTAACAGGCAGAGATTGTCAGAATGAATGAAAAATGGCGAGACTCAATATGCTGCCTTTAAAAATTCATGTGGAAAATAAAGACAGAAATAGACTAAAAGGGAAAGGATGGAAAAAGATAAATCTTGATAACACTGATTTTTTAAAAAGCAGAAGTGGTTACATTAATATACGTCAAAGTAGATTTCAGAGCAAAGAATATACCTGGGCTTAAAAAGGTTGTTTCATATTAATAAAGCAGGAATTAATCAAAGTATTACAAATCTAGCCATTTTTGTATCTAACATTCTTATAACAATTTTTTGCATGCAAACACACACACACACACAATTCAAGAGAAATAAAGGCCATGGACACCACTATCAACCAAAGCGACCTAATTTACATGTATAGAATATTCCACCCAACAAGAACACTATGACACGATTTTCAAGTGCACACGGAGCAGCCAGAATAATCAGGGGGGAAAAAGAGAGGAGAGGAGAGGGGAGTGAGGTTGGGATGGGAAGGGAGAGATGAAGGAAGGAATGGAGGAAGGAAAAAAGAGAGGGAAAGAGAGGGAAGGGAGGAAGGAAGGAAGGAAAGGAGGAAGGAAGGAAAGAAGGAGGTCTATTTCTCAAATTTGAATTTCACATTTGAAATATCTTGCTGACATTTTAAGTTGTATAATCTCATATCTAATTTCAACATTAATAAATCTCTCCCTACACATAAACGTATACCTACACATACCTGTTCTACTCTAATCTTCAAGCCTGGTCTTCACTCCTCCCCTGCCCCTGTGGATTCTGATTCTCCTACTCACCCATCCTCCATTTTTCCTAGCCTCAAAATCAGTCAGATTCCTTTCTTCTTTCTGTTTCATAATAATTTACTCAAATTCTGTTCGTTTATAGTTTTCATTGCTTTCAATTCTTCTCTTGTATCTTTCCATAATGTCATTGTCTAACTCAGATCCTTATCATCGCTAATTCTTGCACATGGAGACAATGGTTTCTCTGCTTCCATCCATGCCTTCCAATCTGCTTTGTTCCATTCTTTCTCTCAGCCTCCTATTTGAAAACCTGTCATATCTGCTCATTTCCATCAGAATTCTTAGCTGGATTTCCAGATCCTCTACAATTTATCCTAATTTACTTTTCCAAACCTGCCTCTCATTACTTACCACCATAATCCCTCTATTTCAGCCAGACTGCTTTTCTCATTATTCAATATCCCTTCATAGATCTTACCTCTAAGCCGAAGCTCACACCATTTCCCCTACTTTATTCTACTTTAGTCATGTAATTTCATTCACTTCTCAGTTTCAATCACAGCAGCATAGACAATTTAAGAAGTAGCATTAAAATGAAATTCAAGTCTTTGGTCACTTTCATATCACGATCAAGTAGTCTTTCCCAGGTGATGATTGTAAGTAAAAAAATATTCTTATTGTTTAGGATTTTTTGTTTGGTCCCTAAGAAGATTTTATTAGAGTCAAAATGGTTTCTGCTTTTTATGGTTAATAAAATCCACATAGATGCTACCTGGTTAACAGATTCAGAGATAATATAATTTTATAGGCAGATCCAGAATTCAACTGGTATTCAATTTTTATACCAGATGTTATGTGCTACTTATCTGAATAAGGTATAGAGTGGCTGATAATAACTAAAGAGGGACTAAGGAGAATTAAATGATGGAGTTTAAAATTTTAAATGAAGTATATTCTGTAGATAATATTTAATCAACTATTTCAGTATGAGAAACAGGTTGCCTATTTGGGAATATTAAAATTCAAGTTTCTTTTATTCATTTAGCTGGTTAAAAAATATCTGCTCATTCACAATTACAAATAATCTTTCACATATATCTCACTTTGTTAAATGGCATACATTTCTACTGATGCTTCAGTACATTGGAGGACTTAACTGTGTTATGTGATTTATTAGAAAACAGTGAATACTCACTTTAAAAACAGGACCAATTCACTTATAAGCAAAGTAATCCCTTTCCTGAAATTTTTAACAATTCCAAGGTCTGCTCTTGCCAAGAGAGCAATGAGAAATGTAGGAATTCTAGGCAGATTCCTTAAATCTTCTATTTATTATACAAGCTTAGAATTAACATTAGTCTTATGATTGCTTCAATATATATTGAAAGAAGACAAAGAGAAAATGAAGATCTTTTAGTAACAAGGTATATATAGTAATTAGTATTATTTTTCAAACTATTTCCTGCGTGGGACAGATTTACAGTTCCTTACGCCATTAATTTCAGCTTGATTGTGTGACTTGAGATGTACCCCTCCTTTATGGGAAGGTTTAGTTTCTGTCTTGTTGAATTTAAGAGAGGCCATATGACTGACGTTGGCCAATAAAATATTGCTAAATAATAAGTAATGTGTGCCCCTTTTAAGAAAGCTTTAAGGAGTTTCTGGTTCACCATCTTGCTTCTGGCATGAGACTCCTAGATGGGAGTAGTTTCATCAACATCGAGCTGGAATGCAGGCAATATGGAAAAGAACTGAAGCAGACCCACAACAGATACGCAGCAGAAAGTTAAAAAACGTGTTTTGTAAAATACTAAGATTTGGTGGTTGTTTATTTAGCACAACATAACCTAACCTATTCTGGCTGGACCCTGACTAATACAATGAATCTTGTTCCTTGGACACTTTTTTTTTTTTTTTTAATTAGAATGTGGTATGTTGTCAATGGGAGTTGTATCAATTTACATTTTGTACAGGTGCAAAAGTTAAATGATTCCACAATTCCAATTTTATTCCAATAATATTTGATAAAAGCTTTATTTATTTATTTATTCATTTATTTATTACCAACAGGTAATACATATATATATATATAGTCTATATATATATACACACATTATATACACATATATAGTATATATATATATATATATATATTTATTTACTTTTCCAACAGGTAATACATATATATGTGTGTGTGTGTATATATATATACACACACACACATATATATGTATATATATATACACACATATATATGTATATATATATATGTGTGTGTATATATTTACATATATATATATATATATATATAATGGTGTCCAGTGAAAAGTCTCCTTCCCTTCCTGATTGCTTCTCTGTCTATCCCTCCCCTCTGACCATGGAAATCACTGTTATAAACTCTTATGGATCTTTTCAGTTTCCTTATATTCAAAGAAACATAGATACAGATCCTGATTCTCTGTTTACACAAAAGGTGGTAAACTATGCACATGGTTCCACACATGATTTTTCACTTGCAGTATCTTGAAGACTTCCCCTGTCAGTGCACAGATAGCTTACTTATTGGTTTTTATCCATCCATTACATACCATCCATTATGGATGTATCATAATTCATTTAAACCCTTTCCTTTTCATGGTATTTTGGGTGTTTTTATTCTTTAGCCATTATAAACAATGCTGCGACACATAAACTTGTATTTATGTTATCTTGCATATGTAGACCCACATATGTAGTCTAAACTGCCAGAAACAGAATTGCCTGATCAGAAGTATGTGTGTTTGAAATTTTAATAAATACTGATACATTTCTGATTACAGAGATTGAGTAGTTTACACTCCCACTAGCATTGTATTGAAGTCTTGGATTCCTTCACTTCCTTGCCAAAAGTATGTCACCAAATATAGGATTATTTACAAATCTAGTAAGTGAATAATGGCAAATTAGCATAGCTTTAGTGTGCATCATTCTTATCAGAAGGGAAGTTGTTTATGACTCCCAACTATGTAGTAAATCCTCTTTGTTGGTGCCTGGGACACCTGCTTAGCAAGTCAGCCTGAATCAAGCTCTGTTCAAATTCAATTTCTCCTTTCCTTCATTGGTTGCTATTATTCTAAATTCCTCTCTCTGGTTCTAATTTCTTCCTTCCTCCCTTCCTCCCTCTTTCTCTTCCTCCCTTCCTTTTCTTTTCTTTTCTTTCTTTCTTTCTTTCTTTCTTTCTTTCTTTCTTTCATCTTTCTTTCTTTCTTTCTTTCTTCCATGTTTATTTATTTACTTTGAGAGAAAGAGAATATGAGGGTGGGTAGAGAGAGAATCCCAAGCAGGCTGAGCACAGAGCCTGACACCAGGCTGGATCTCATCAACTCAGGTGAGATCATGACCTGAGCCAAATCAAGAGCTGGACACTTAACGGACTCTGTCACCCAGGTGTCCCTGATTCTAATTTCTAATGTCTATTTCTATGTTTTTCCTCCTTTGGCTTAGTGCTTTGGTGACTAACTGGAATATAAATGTCCTTACAGGGGAGTACTTTACAACAAATCAGTCTTATACAAAATAAATAAATCTATTGATATCTTTTCTACTAAGATTCTAAATGTGAAAAGTCAGGAGTATCGGGCTTACATCTGGAGAGAAGGGGGAAAGGAGAGCATAGAGAAGATGCTTGATAGCACCAAAAGAAACCTCTGCCTGAGAAAAATTATTAATAGGACTGCCTCTATTTTCTTTTCATCTGACTTTGTGCCTAAAGAACTTGACTTGAAATCTCTGTGTGTGTATCTCCTCTTCCTTTCTAATGCACTCTTCGTTGTACTTCACCCCAAACTAGGAAAAAGAGACAATTGGCTGAGGAACTTGGCTGAATGTAGCCTTTCCTGGGCAGCAAATTTAGCCTAAGATCTGGAGAAAATGAAACTGCATTTGTAACCTATAGGTTTGCAACTGATTTTTTCCCCTTTATTTGTAAACTGTATCATGGTTATTATCATGCAATCAAGGTTCCTGGTGTCATATTTATTTATCAGTAATTCCTGGCTGTGAGCCTTACAGCATATTACAAACTGGTTCTTTCTCTTCTGCCAGAATAGTCGTTCCTCAAATTGAATTATGAACAAATGGAATTTTCTCTAAAAAACACATTGTTACATTTTCTGCATTGCTGTTCTGCAGTCAACATTTAAGTAACTGAAATCTCCCACGAGCAGCATTCTGACTTTTCCAGACCTTTTCTGATCTTTACAAATATTTCACAATTTGATTTCACTAATAATTTTTTCAGATCAATAGGAAACTAGAAGCACCTTGTCCTCGTTTTCAATGTTAAATTTTATCTAGATAGTAAAGATTATCTGTCAGTAAAGATGTTATGCATGTATCCATCTGGCAATTCATAGCTTTCATTACAGACCCCAGCAGAATGTCAAAATGTCTATGTCAGGGAATATAACACTCATTTTTAAGATGTACAAAAATTTTAATGTCAATACTCATAAAGTAAAAATGTAAATTATCCTTAACTCATAAATGTGTGAGTTTTTGAAACCCCTAAGTGCCCTCAAAAGCATGAATTAGGTGCCTGTTGGGTACTTTAACAGAAGTATGGTACGTGAAGGAGGAAAGCAGTGATGTTGCATGCTTTAGTTGTATTTCTCCCCTTTCTTCCTGACTCCTAGCACACACTTTGAGAATCCAGTGTAAAGAAATATTTTCCTGGGCAAGTTATCCCACCCTCTTGCTCCCTTTCTAATTTTGAAATGGCCATGGTTGCTGTCAACATAGCCTTTCCTTCTAATGGAGTCATATATGTCTTTGATGCAGTTTGCATATTCACCCTCAAGAAAAGAGCTATTTTCTTATCACCACTTGGGATGGCAGAGGGAGAGAATGAGAATTCCCTCCCAGCCTAGGATTCCTTCATATCTACACAGCATGATGTTTGATTCCTTCATACGCTCTTATCGTATGTTTGTATAATAGATACTTATGTACCCGACTTAATACCCTTAGGTGTAAGCTTTTGAAGAAAAGGTTTGGTTATATCCTCCAGAGTTTGGTAGCTGTTACTTTATAATATATAAGCAATGAACAAATCTGTGTTTACTTTTATTAAATAGTTAACACTTGTCTAGGTTTGATCGATTCCACCTTGTTTCACTTGTGTAGACCATTGGTTTGTGAGCAACCATTGGTAATGAGCAACATATTGATGCATTTATAAATTTATATATATATTTACATTTTACTCATTATTTAAGAATTATTCAGTATCAGATTTTTATATTTATTTGTAACTTAGTATTAGCTTTTAAGATAGATATTCTGTTTTATAACATAGATAACACTTATTTTAGTAGAACATGCAAATTTATAAATAAATAAATACACATGTATTTGAGGTGTGTACACAGAATCATAAAATATTCGGAAACTATTGTCCTAGAATACAATACATGATGAAGATGAGAGGTTAAACTTCTAAGGAGAGTAATTTTGTGGGAAAAGCACATAATGTTTGGATTGTTAAATCTACTTCCTTCTTTTTTTCTGGAAAAATGCAAGGCAAAAAGTTTGAGTGCAAATTTCCAAATAAAAAGGCATACTATTGCCTTCAAATTGCAAGTAATTTCATTGTATATCCGTAACACCACCCTTCTCTCTTCCCATTAAGGAATTACAAAAAAAAGAAGAGATGACATCTAACGTACAGGCAGGAATCCTAACAAGAAAGTCTACTCAATTCTACTTAAGTATAACTCTGAAGCAAAAGGAACCCAGTAGGAACAAAGTCAGATTGTGTAAAAATCTGGATTTGTATTCTGGGTAGTCATTTTGTGGCTCTGAGAAAATCATTGAGTCTCCCAGCTTCTCTTCCCTAACCTGAAAATGAAGAACAGAAATATATCCTGTAGACAAGGCAAAGTTATTTGGTGATTAAATGGAAGTGAAAATGTAAGACCGTAAGGAAAATAATTTTTTTTAATAAAACTTTGTCATAGTATTTGGAATTAACATAAGAAACAACCCAGAATAAAGAGGGTTATTGAATGAACCAGACACAACAGAACAAGGTATTTTCTACAGTCTTCAGATGAGGTGCTAGGTTTACTTATTTGAAAACCTCTTCTATTTTAAACTATTTTTTTTAAGAATAATACTAATCTAAATAAAATTTAAAATATTCTATAATAAAATATTCTTCCTTTTAAATTATATTTAATTGGAAATATGTCTTCATACTCTGTAGAATGATAAGATGTTGCAGCTGCTGTTTATTTTCTAGTTGAATTAGAGAGAGACAAATCATAGTAAAAAGATTTCAAAATTTATACATAGGGCCAGGGTCTAAAATTAAAGAATGGAAGAAGTTATACATTGGCAAATCTATTTTGTAAGAATATTTATACCATTTTATATTTGTAATAAACATTACTTGAGCAATTTTAAGTTCACAGCAAAATTGAGCAGAAAGTTACAGAGATTTCCCACATACTCCCTACCCACACACGTGCATAGCCTCCCTCACTATTAACATCCTACACCAGAGTAGAACGTTTGATATAATCAATGAGCCCACATTGACTCATCATAGTTACTCAAAGAACACAGTTTATGCTAGGGTTTACTCTTGCTATTGTGCACTCTATGTATTTTGACAAAAATATAATGGTGTATATCCACCTTTTTAGTATCATGTAGAATAGTTTCACTTCCTTAAAAATCTCCTATTTTCTGACTATCCATCACTCCTCCCCTTAAATCCCTGGCAACCATTGGTCATTTACTGAATGTCTTTGAGTTGGAATTATATACCATAAAGTCTTCTCAAATAGCCTTCTTTCACTTAGTAACATGCATTGCTAAGATTAAGTAATATGCATCACTAGGATTTAAGTTTCTTCCATGTCTTGAATAGACATTTTTCCAAAGAAGACATAGAGATGACTAACAGACACATGAAAAGATGCTCAGTATCACTCATCATCAGGGAAATACAAATCAAAACTACAATGTGGTATCACCTCACACCAGACAGAATCGCTAAAAGGAAAACACAGGAAACAACAGGTGCTGATGAGAATGTGGAGAAAGGGGAACCCTATTATATTGTTGGTGGGAATACAAATGGAAAAAAAATTTCTTCAAAAAGTTAAAAATATAATTACCCTACAATCCAGCATTTGCACTATTAGGTATTTATACAAAAGATACAAAAAAAAACTAATTCGACGGGATACATGTACCATGATTTTTAAAGCAGCATTATCAACAATAGCCAAATTATGAAGAGTCCAAATGTCCATTGACTGATGAATGGATAAAGAAGAAGTGGTATGTATATATATATATATATATGTATATATATATATATATACACAATGGAATATTACTCAGCCATAAATATGAATGAAATCATGGATGGAGCCAGAGAGTATTATTTTAAGTGAAATAAGTCAGAGAACGTCAAATACCATATGATCACTCATGTGGAATTTAAGAAACAAAACAAATGAACATGGAGGAAAAAAGAGGCAAACCAAGAAGCAGACTCTTAACTGTAGAGAACATATTGAGGAGTGGGGGGATGGGTTAAATGAGTGATGGGTACTAAGGAGGACACTTGTGATGAGCACTGAGTGTTATATGATAATTTATTCTATACTTCTACACTTATAACTAATATTACATTGTATGTTAACTAACTAATTTAAATAAAAATTTGGAGAAAAAAAAACTTCCTCCATGTCTTAATACCTCATTTCTTTTTCATACCGAATAATATTCCATAGTCTGGTAGTACCACATTTTATCTATTCACCTACTAAAGGATATCTTGGTTGCTTCAAGTTTTGGTAATGATGAATAAAGCTGCAGTAAACATCTGTTTGTAGTTTGTTATGTGGACATAAGCTTTCAACTCCTTTGGTTTTAAATACCAAGGGATGAGATTGTGGGATCATATGGTAAGAATATGTTTACTTTTATAAAAAGGAACCAAACTGTCTTACAAAGTATCTGTACCATTTTGTATTCCAACCAGCAATGAATTTGAGTTCCTGCTTTTTCACATCCTTGCCAGTATGGAGAGGTCATTGTTTTCAGTTCAGGCCATTCTAATAGGTATCTCACTGCCATTTAAATTTGCATTTCTCGATGATATACAATATTGAGCACCTTTTTACATCCTTATTTGCTATCTGTGTATCTTATTTAGTGAACTGTCTCTTCCAATCTATGGTCTATTTTTTAATTGGAAAGTTTGTTTGTTTGTTTGTTTTTATTATTGTGTTTTTGGTGTTCTTTCTATATTTTGGATAATAGTGTTTAATCAAATATGTCTTTTGCAAATGTTTTTTCCCAGTCTGTGATTTGTCTTTTCATTCTATTGACAATGTCTTTTGCAGAGCATAAGTTTCTAATTTTAGTGAAGTCCATCTTATTAATTATCTTTTTCATGAATCATGACTTTGATGTTTTATCTAAAAAGTTATTTCTAGGGGCACTTGGGTGCCTTAGTCAGTTGAGTGTCCAACTCTGTTTCAGCTCAGGTCATGATCCCAGGGTGGTAGGATAAGGCCCATGTTGGGCTCTGCACTGAGTGTGAAGTCTGCTTAAGATTCTCTCTCTCTCCCTCTGCCTCTCTCCCCCACTTATGCTCTCTCTCTCTAGCTCTCTAAAATAGAAAATAAGATAAGATAAGATAAAATAAAATAAAATAAAACAAAATAAAATAAAATAAAATAAAATAAAATAAAATAAAATAAATAAAAAGTCATGGCCAAACCCAAGGTCCTCTAGACTTTCAATATTATCTTTTAGGAGTTTTAAACTTCTGTGTTTTGTTTCAATTAGGTCTATTTACACTTCATTTTGAGTTAAGTCTTGTGAGAGTTATAAAAACTGTGTCTAGATTCTTTTTTTTTTAAATGGATTCAATTATTCTTTGCAGCACCATTTGCTAAAAAACTGTCTTTTCTTCTTTGTATTTCCTTTGCTCCTTTGTCTAAGGTCAGTTGACTGTATTTTCATGGGTGTTTTAGATCATTTAATTTATTATAAGCACACAGATCATTTAAAAGTTTTCTTTGGATTTCTTATCTGATTCTCTTAACTATAAAGGAGAACATTTAGGCCTAGAGATTTTCTAGAACCCATTTAAAATGGTCAAGACAAGAATCAATGGTTTTTGACTTCAAGTCCAGTGATTTTTTTCCACTCCTGTCCATTTTTTAATCAGAATTCTGTGGTTATAAAATTTATCTTTATTTTGCTGATGTAATACTATTGTTCATATTTTAGAAATTAGTTTTCAATTCATATTAACATTCATATTAATCATATAAGGTTACATTACTTTGACTAGTGACCAAATACTTCAAGAGTTTCAATCAGGCTGTTGTGAGGGACTTCAAAGTTTCTAAAGTGATTAATTCCATAAGGTGTCTGATAAAGGAATGGGGGAAGGGGACACAAGTCTCATTGAAAAATGCTAGCCCCAGTCTGCTTTGAACTTTGTAGTTGCTGTCTTTCTGGCTTCTGCTTGTCTCTGCTTGAGGTATGTGGATTTCAACTCTATCTAATCTTATATTTGGACAACAGCAACTGTTTTTCTGCTCTCCCTTTAACTTTAGATTACTAATCATCCTCAAAGAAACCAAGGTCTTCGGTCGCATAAGAGGTGATTTAGAAGGAAATAATTAAAAGAAAGTCATAATTATACATTTCAAAAACCGTATCCCTCTTATACTGATCATTCTCCCAAGTTAAGTACTTAACTTGGCTTCATCTCAACCTCTTCTACCTATGAAATGTAAACATCCCAGTTTCTGGCAGTGTGTTTATATTTAAAGAGAGTCTTATTCATACAGGCATTTTTTTTTTCACTCTCCCTGATAAATTGTTTTTTAATTATAAAGTTCAGTATATTTACATTCAGTAAAATCATTGATATAGTTAGTCTACCACATTACTCTTTGTTGTTGTTTGTTTTGTACTAGTGCTTCCCTGTTCATATGATTTCCCTTTCTTGTTAAGAACAGTGCATGGCACATCATTGGTCTTCAGTTCTTGTCCATTCCCATTTGTAAACAATCACTAATTCCTTCAAATATAGCTCATTAACCCTTTAAAATTTAGACTACTTCTATCAACAGTATTACCATCTCCTTTGTTCAGAGGATTCTCTGTTAATGCCTGGTTAAATAGCTGACATGTGATTTCCTTCTCCTGATTTTGCCTAAATTTACCACATTACCAGCAGAATGCTCTTTCTAAAATGCCAGTTTGAATATGTCATGTTCCTATATGATCATCCAATGGCTAATCTTTGCTATACCGGTTTTGGGGGGGAAATTAATTATTTCAATAGAGCTACAAAGCTCATTTTCCTTCTATAACCTTGCTACATCTTCTGTGTAACAAATATTCTGAACTGCGTGATGTTCTTCAAACCCATCATGTCATTTCTCTGAAGTTTGAGAATGCTTTCATTTTCCTTGTAAAACAAAAATCAACCAAACAAACTTCATGTAAACTTTCCCAAATCAGCCTCCAAAAGAGAAGTAATCACTCATTTATTTGTTCCAAACCCTTTCATTCCAAATATATCTATCTTAACATGCCATGTTGAATCATAATGGCTTGTCTGTTCCTTTTCTAAACAGTGGAATCTTTCAGGGCTTGAAAATGAATTTTACATGTGTAATTCTTAGAACATAATAAGCATTCTGTAAATGTTAGTTGTTGTTTTTTCCTGTCTATAACAAAAGAGCAGTACTTAACAGATATGAGGTGATGAAGTTTTGGGGTGATTGTGGAGTTTTGGGGGCCAGAGCCGACATCCAAGAAAGAATTCTTGAAGATGTCTTTGGTGCAAAAAGGTGATTTTATTAAAGCACAGGGACAGGACTCAAGGGCAAAAAGAGCTGCACTGAGGTTGTGTAGAATGGGGTTATATGCCCTGGACTTGGGAGGCAAAGTCAAAAGGGAAGTTTCCAATGAGGTTTTCATATGCTAAAGACTCACAGATTACTGGAGACCTAGCTATTGTCATGCTAAAATTGTTTTCCCTTCAGAAAAGCTTTAATTTTAATGTTAATATCTTAACATTAAGACAGTAGGGAGTTCTTGGATTTTAGGCTATTGATGAGATTGCTTTCTTCTGATAAACTGGTGGAGACTCTCATCAGTTTAACCGTTTGCTTTTTGCCCTTTCTTATTTTGGGGTAGCCAAGAGTGCCCAAGGAATATCATACCTGTCCCATCTGGGGGAGTTGTGTTAGCTTATGCTTTGTCCTTCAGCCTACCTCATGCTCCTTCATCAAAAGGGGCTCATTAATATGTTGAACAAATGTTTCTATGCATGCATGAATCAGTAAAGGGTAAATAACCTAAAATATGAAAATATGCACTAAGAAGGAAAACTATACCAGATGGTAACAAATATTTCACTTCATCTTTTAGAATCTCAGAGGTAATATCAATGTGAGTACGTACTCATGAGGATATTTCTTATTTTTCAGTTTATATTGAAAATGTCTTTGTTTTAACCAGTATCTGGAGTTGGAAGGCACACAGAGCTCATCACAGATTTTGGAAAAACCGTGATAGTTATATTGACACAACACTGAAGACTTGTTGAGAAGAGTCAGTTAAATATGAATTAGTGTAAAAGAGGAAAAAGAATTTTTTCTGTACCTTTCTAGGTACTCGTATGAGGCCCTTATAACAAAAGAGAGATTAACAACAGAAAAATAGTAGTTTCTTTACATGAGAGATGCCCAAGGAAAAATGAGTGAGTCAAGGGTTTGGTTAAGACTTGAGTTTGTATGGTGTCTTAGCATAGGGACAATACATTTTTGGAGAAGTGGCAAAACAAAGGAAAAAACCCTACGTCTCTAGGGGCAGTAAATTATGGGAAGGCAAGTATAAGGGAAACTAATGGTAGATAGAGACTAATTAGTAAAATTTGTTAGGTAGATTTTGTTTCAGAATAATGGGATTTCAAGTCTCCTCTGGTGATTAACTTTGTTCTTCCTGGTGGAGAATGGAGGAAAGACATCTTTGAAAATGTGTGTCTTGCTTTTAGGTAAATGAGAGGAAGGTGAGGAGTTTTTCTTGTATCTGTTATTATGTCTAGTTAGTATCGTTTTGGATGACATATTCTGCCACTCTTTAAACAAAAATACACTTCACTCAACTGAATGTAGTAAAATTAAGAAATATTTTGGGGGGCGCCTGAGTGGCTCAGTCAGTTGAGCATCAGACTCTTGATTTCAGCTCAGGTTATGATCTCATAGTCATGAGATGGAGCCCCGAGTTGGATTCTGTGCTGAGCATGGAGTCTGCTTGGGATTCTTTCTCCCTTTCTCTCTGTTCCTCTCTTGCCTGTGCTCTCTCTCTCTTTCTCTCAAAAATAAAATAAACATTTTTAAAAAAAAATAAATATTTTTTATTAACAAAACAAATAAACATAACTTCAAATTACTTTAGTGCATACATTCATACATACATGTAGTGTTTTTATGATACGGTTATTAGAATTTTTTGGCTGACTTACTGTTGAATTTTGCGAATCCATGTAGAGATAAAATTTCATTCTGTATTTTAGAATCCACTTGTTGAATGTGAGCACAATTTATAATTTATAAGCTAGAGTAGAAAACCTGTCTTTGAGAGAGCAAAATTTTTTACTCGATGTATTTGCCACTTTTTTTACTTTATGTAGCTCTATTTTATTCTATTGTGCCCATGGTTTATATGTCCGTGCTTATGATTTTTCAGTGTAGATAAATGAACACCAAGCTCAACCTCTCTTCCTCATCTTCATCTTTAATTATTAATTTATCTAAAATCGACTCAATCAGTTGTTTCCTATTTTTCCGGGCAAAATATTCATGAAAAAAAATCAAAGTTATAGGCACTTTCCCCCTGAAATTTCAAAAGAATAATACGCATATTTTTTAACCCAAAATTAAAAAGGAAGACATTATGAGGGAAAATGTTGGTGCTGAAGTAGAAATCCTAAGTTAATGGAAAAAAATGGAATGAGCTGAACTCAAGTTTCCCCTGAAAATGAGTTTAAATCCCACCTTTGATATCTGCCACTCAATAGCGGTGTTACATAGGGATAATTACAACACTCTTCTGAGCCTTAGTTTCCTTATTTTGAAAGTGAGGCTAATGGGTCACATATTTCATCATGGGAAAACCGAGACTATTAGCCTAGAACCTGCATGGGAGCAGAGATCATGCCTCTCTCACTTACTGGCGAGTGCCACATTCAGCACATAAATGGTGTTCAGTAAATATTTATTTAATAAATAATAAATGCATGGGGGTGCCTGGGTGGCTCAGTCAGTTAAGTGTCCGACTTTGGCTCAGGTCATGATCTCACAGTTCGTGGGTTCGAACCCCACGTCGGGCTCTGTGCTGACAGCTTGGAGCCTGGAGCCTGCTTCAGACTCTGTGTCTCCCTCTCTCTCTCTGCCCCTCCCCCACTAGAGCTCTGTGTCTCTCTCTCTCAAAAATAAACATTTTTAAAAAAAATTAATAAATAATAAATGCAGAGAGTCGTAGGCATGTAAAGTAATTGGCACATCTGTAGGCACTCAACAATAGCACACATTTCCCTCTTACTAATTTGTGTTGATCCATTCAAGTTTATGACTTTTGTAATTTTGTTATAAATATCGTATCATTTTGTTGAGGCTGGTGGTGTCTTGCTGAAGTTATTAACAATTTTGGACATTAAAAATTATCTTTATGGATAAACATATGTATTTTATACTTAAAATGTATTTTACAGTTGTGCATGGTCATTAGATCTTAAATAATACACAATTCAATAGGAAAAGTAAAATGCATTAACAATAGAAGAGGAGATTTTCATGGATTTTCTCTAAAATAACTGTGCCGTGGTTCAACATAAAGCCGCTTTTATTATCTTTCTATGTCTGCTGCCCATGGGAAGCCTCCAAGTCTCCAGGCAGATTATGGCTCTATGTAAACGAAGAAAAGAAAATTAAAAGTTTTAGACCTTTCCCACCCCATGAGCAGCTCTGTTTAAAGAAAAAGTAAATGCTTTCCTTACTTGTATGTCACAGAGAAACACGTTTAAATCACTAGAGCTGTGTAATGTGAGACGTGTTTAGAAATTCAGCAAAGCATAAGAAAAAGCCTTCAATGGTAAGTAGAGCATCTGATGGACACAGCTATCTTTCTAATTGCTTCATTTGCCTTAAAGTTAGCTCAGATCTCTCAAAAGGTCCAAAAAACAGATAAGAACTTGCCTTGACATCGCTCCTTAAAAATTAGTTGCACGGGCGCCTGCATGGCTCAGTCAGCTGAATGTCCGACTTGAGCTCAGGTCATGATCTCATGGTTTGTGAGTTTCCGCCCCGTGTCAGGCTCTGTGCTGACAGCTCAGAGCCTGGAGCCTGTTTCAGATGCTGTCTCTCTCTCTCTCTCTGCCCCAACAGGGCTTGTGCTCTGTCTCTCTGTCTCTAAAATAAATAAACATAAAAAGAAAATTAAAATAAATAAATAAGTAAATAAAATTGGTTGTAGATTCAGTTCCTTTGTTAAACATGGTTATTTGCCTTCATTTTTTCTTTCTCTTTTCAAAGGTGTAACTTATTTAAATTTGGAAGGAATGAACTTTACATTATAATGTTCCGAGATAGAAAAGATTAGAAACACTTATTGAAGCAATTTCCAATCATTTCTTAAGTAGACTCCACAACAGTAGCTATGTAGAATTTAGTGCATGTTTGCATACTTCTAGAGATGGTATGATAGGAAAATTTAGGATTCAGTAGGCAGAGAGGGAAAGGAGAAGACCTGAAGACCCTGGGTGGGGAAAACACATATTTTGGAGGAATGCTGGGAGGGTCTGACCATAGCAAATCCCCTCGGGCATGAGGTTCCTCTTAGGAATGTAACAGGCGCCACGGTACTTCCCCCTCAGGTTCCTCTCAGGAATTTGACAAAAGACCTGGCTAAAAATAAGTAGACCTTAAAACATATGACCTACAAGGAATGATATGGACATAAACCACCCCTCATACAATGGATTCAAGCCGATTAGGAATGGACAACCCAGCACCTAGAGTTATCAAGCCAATAATGGTAGGACCTGAGAAACAAAAAGGGGGAAGGGAAGGCAGGGCTGACCAGAACTTTATAAAACAAGGACCCTTGCCAATAGTCGCGGGCATTCACTTTCAAATTCCCCTTTCTGTAAAGTGAGCTTTCATACCACTCTTACTTTCTTATACTGTAATTAACTTTTGTCTGCTGCTCATTTTGTGCTCACCGCTTCATTCTGCAAAGCATCCAGACAATGAACCCTGGGTATGGAGGTAAAAAATCCTGCAACAATGGTAAATTCACTATTTGTCAAGGAAAACATAGCATCCCTGGATACTCAGGTTTAAAGAAAGATCACACCTCTAGTTTGGCTCCTTTTAAATGCTAATCGTTACTACATTTTCCCATATATAGCCATCCAGAACAAATCTAATATTTTTCTGTTACAGAGATACATTCATTTCATATTGCCAGGTAATGTCTTAATTTTTAGTCTACATTATTTTTCCACTTTTCCCCACTTGATCTCAAATTATATATAATAGAAATATTACATTCTAGGATTGTCTAAAGTGCACACATAAATTACAAAAACAGTATCTATATTAATGTCTCCAAATAATTAGCACATTTTTTTAAAGAAGATGATTTCCAATTTCCATAATTTGTGATAAATGGAAACAAATGCTTATTGACCATTTTTAAGCAATGTAGCCCCTCTATATGCCAGACACTCTCTTAAACACTTTACTAACACCAATTTATTTCATTCCCATAACAACCCACAAAGTAGACACTTTTCTGATTCTTTTCTTGTGGGAAAATAAAACCTGAACATTTAATAATAATTTCACCAAGATCACATAGCTGTAAATAATGAAGCTGAGATCTGGTAGGTGATCTGCCTCCAAAGCACTGTCTCTTAACCAAGCAATCTTAAAAGGTAGGCATTATCAGTCTCATTTTATAAGATGTGGAATCTGAGGTAGAGAGATTAAATGATTTCCTCCTAATTATATGTAAGTGGAGAGCTAGAATCCAAACCCTGTAAGAAGAATACATAGAAGAAAATTCAAAATGCAAATTGGGACGAATAAATATAAAATCAAAAGAAATGAAAACTCAGCCTTTGCTAAGATTCATTAAGTTGACTTGACCATTGAATCTGGTGATATGGGGAGTGTAGATAAGGGCATTAAGGAGTTATGCCTAAATCCACTGACTCAATAGATTTCACCCTCCAAATAACAAAATTTGAGCTTACTTAGTTTTTGTTTTTTGTTGTTTTTTTTGTTTGTTTGTTTAAATCTCTGAGAGTCAATGGGATTACTAAAACATGCAATTCCTATTGGTGGCTTTGCCTCCATTTACATCTGTTGCAACTGCTGCTTCCAACACCTCTCTTGTCTGTAGGCAGATGTTTCTTTTCTCATTTCTTTAATGTACCAGCCTACTAGGCCCCCATGCTCTTGTTCAGCTATGCACACAATAACAATAGTCCACCTGGATTTGGATTCACCTACAAGTATTGTTTTTTTTTCTGTGCTTCACTGCCTCACCAATTACAGCTAATCTCTAGATGCTTCTGCACCCGAGCTGTTTGAACTAGGAAAATGACTTTTCTATCCCTTGTACTTGTGTCCTTATAGAGGACAAATGTTGACTTTTCAGCCTCCATTCACATACAAGCTTTGATTTCCTTCTGGGAAACATCATTCCCCGCCCTTACAGGCCATCGGGGTTCACTTCTAACTCACAGGATGAGAACATGACTGACACTGAAGCTAGTATGACAGAAATGTTTGCTTCTGTGATGGAAGTATGACTCAATCAGGACAATGAAATACAAATTCTTTTGGCAGCATGCTATGAGCTGTTGATTTTTCAATGGGACCTAGGATTTCAGAACCAAATAAACACTATCATTGTGTTGCACATGGGGCTTAGGAATAAAGACAAGAAATTACAAAACAGAAACAAGAATTGGACAGAAATCTTGGCTGATGATAATTTTGGAGCCTTGAACTGAGTCATCTTTGAAGCCTACACACCACCAGATAGTTCTGGTTTGGGTATTATGTAATAATGACAAAAAAAGTTCTGAATATCTTAATCTGTAATTCTTAGAAAGCCAATTTTGAGCCAAATGCTCATTTGCCACTGTCTCATTATGTGTGAAGTTCAGGAAAACAAGAGTAAGGAGCAAAAGAAATGACAGGAAAAGAGGGAGATCCAACCTGAGGTCCCTGGGAGTGACCGATTCTAATAACTTGGCATCTTAGAAGTTAAAATACACATAACTATACTTCAGAACAGTTCATTGTGATGGAGGATATGGAGACAGAAGATAGTAATCATATCTATCAACTCTTATTTTCTATTAGTCAAAGCGTCAGCCCATGGAGAAGGATTCTCTCCATATTTCTGGGTTGAGAAATATGAAGTCCAAGCAGGGTCCCAAGGTATCCCAAGGCTTACACTCTAAAAACTCTCCTCTTAACCAAACCTGAGTTTGAGTTTCCCCTTCACATTTTTTCAAAGAGGTGTCATTCTTGGGCTTTGACCTTAGGAGCAAAAATCTTGCTAAATAAGTTTAGGGAGAATTCCCTACTCTTACTATCTGATTACCTTCTATACCTGATCACATTTTTTTTCTCTCCACATTCCAAAATGATATCTCATCACCCTGACCCACTTTTAGCAAGAATCCTGTCCAATTAATTTAGCCAGAACTGCCCCTTTGACCACTGATGTTTCCTCTAGTAAGTTTGCATCCATTGATTCCCCTACTATGTTCCTTGGCTATAAATTCTCACTTGTCCATGCTGTTGTCAGAATTAAGCCCAGCTCAAAATTGAGGAATCATTTTAAGTCCAACATTCAGCCTCTTTTCCACTGCACAAATAAGTTTAAATAGACAAAAATTCAAATATAAAAATAAATATTTACACCAATGAGAATAAATCACAGCAATAAAAGAACAAATACATTGCACGAGTCAAGAAATTGACGGGAGACAAAATGTAAGGACTAATGATTAAAAAGTTGAAAAGTAAAATAAAGAAGAATAGCATTTATTAACAGTGAAACATAAAACAACGTATAGCTGATTCTCATTATTTATGATAATTAGGTTCTATAGCATCACTATGAACACTGAATTAGTGAACGAACAACTGTTCCTACGGGAAAAATAGAGTTGGAATTTTGGATTCTGTACTCGCATTTTTGTCAACTGATCAATACATAAGTTTGTTTTATGTGTACTTCTATTTAAAGATACCTTATTTAACGTATATTGCTGATTCATCAGACTCACAGCCAGTAACAGTGTAACTCTTACCAAAATTAAGTTTATGTAACACTCATATTTTCTCTGGAAGTTTTGCCATAGACTTTTTGCACTTCTAGACAGCACTTCAGCACTGTGCTTGGGAGGCATTAGAAACAGCAACATCACCAACAAAAAACAGCACAAAAATGTGGAAATCATGGCATCACATAGATCCTGAAAAGAGTACTTGTTTTCACTCTGAGAAAAAGCATTGCCTTGTTCTACCTTAGCTGGGAACATGAGCATCAAGCAACTAAAATTCTCATGACTCTATGCATGCTCACAAAGGATCCCAAAGCACCATGTAGGTTGAATTTGGGGTTACAGATAATCGTTAGTGAGCTGGCAAATTTGCAAATATGGAATCTGTAAATAATGAAGGTCTACTGAAATAGAGTATAGCAGCATAAATTAAGGAACTTGAGAGGTGCCTGGGGGGCTCAGTCGATTAATTGTCTGACTTCGGCTCAGGTCATGATCTCCTGGTTCGTGAGTGTGAGCCCTGAATCAGGCTCTCTGCTGTCAGCACAGGGCCTACATTGGATTCTCTGTCTCCCTCTCTCTCTGCCCCTTCCCTGTACTCTCTCTCTCTCTCTCAAAAACAAATATTTAAAAAAATAATAAATTAAGGAATTTGAAAATCAAAACTCCAGTGAATTCAAAGAAACCAAGGAATGAGGCATAAGTGAATGCTGCGCTGAGGGCACTCTTGCCTTGAAACAAAGAACATATAAGCAGAGAGAAAGGGTCTTGGCTTCATTCATTCTTTTCTTTTATCTTCTGTTTCAGGAGATTGAATTGTTAAGTGTAAGGAAAGGGGTGAGGTCCGGAGAAGGGTGGTGGCCTAATACATACACCACAGTAGCTCATGTAAACAGGCTTATCTGAGGTTTTATGTAAAGATACGTGAATTGTTATCCTGAAAAAAATCAACCTTGTATGTATATACACTTTTAACGTGATTTTGTACTTGGAGATGTTCAACACTACTTGAGATTTCCATGTATATTATATTCATCCTCAATTCACCTATTCAGGTAGTGGAGACTCACTCCTCTGGGAAGAGTTATTTCTTCTCTTTGAGATACATGCTTTCTAAAATTGGTAAGAGATAAATATTTGACTAGAGTCTAAAAATATTTGAAATCATCTGATGTGCAAATTATCCAGAGGACTATGCAGAAGTTAAGAGGTGTGACACATTCTCCACCTTAATTATTTCTTTTCAGAGTAGTTTTTTTCACATTCAGGATTTTGAAGTAATCACCCCACTATTTCTGAAGCATTCTTACTAATTGAATAAAGAACTATTGTTATTTTTTTAGGATACAGTAATGCCCTACTTTGCCTAGTTTTTACTGTTTTTCTTAATGATAACAAAGCTCTTTGAAATTATTTTAAGGAATACTTATGGCATGCTTTCTCTAACCTCAGCATAGCTATTTAATACAAGCTGCTAGTGGGTAATTTAAATTTTTTTTCCTGATTTACAGGAGCCACAAAGAGCACACTTACAAATATGGGAAGTGTTACATACAGTGCTTGACATACTGCACGGATCAATATGTGGGTTGTGATTAATAACTCAAGTTTAGTAAGAAGAGCAGTTAATTTTTATTTTTAATGAAGACAGTCAATTATTTTTGGAAACTCTTGTTTTATGCACAGCAAGTTGATAAGTCAGAAAGGGTAAAGTTAAATCCAGGTAAAAGATTTCAGAGGTTCATTCTGTTCAAATTCATACTGTGAGGAGAAAAATTAATCAAGAGGAAGTTTTTAACAAACCAGAATTTTGAATTCATTTCCATAAAAAAAAAAAGAACTCGCTGAGAAATGCAGTTAAAACCATCTAATGTGTTACTATGGTGTCCGTTCAGTGAGAAGTCTAAAGATAGAGAAAAATGCATGCATGCATGAATGAAATAGAATGAAGCAATGAAAAAAATGCATTGAAATTGAAAATCACTTTAGAGATAGTATTTTTTTCAACCTGTCAAATTAGGCAAACTGAAGACAGTTTTCATACTTTAATAGGAAATTAGTTTGTGTGTCTCTTATACATTTTTCCAGTTTCTTTCACCATATTTCCTAGCACTTCCTGTGCACATGACAGTGACATCACACTCCTCCCACCATCATCTTTCAGAATTAAAGTGACTTTGTTATCATATTAGAATATAATATGTTAAAATATAATAATATCTTAATAACTTACATTGCTTCAAGACAAAATGTCTTAAGAATTAGACTTGAAAATAATTCTTTGTCCTTAAGTGCTGTGGTTGGTACATTTTAATAACATATATTTGGAATTTAGGTAGTTTGCACAGGATTTAATTTTTTTTAATTGTGTTTATTTATTTTGAGAGAGAGAGAGTGCAAACAGGAGAGGGGCAGAGAGAGAAGAAGGAACAGAATCTGAAGATCTGAAGCAGGCTCCGGTTCTGAGCTGTCAGCACAGAGCCCTATGCAGGGCTTGAACTCACAAACCCTGAGATCGTGACCTGAGCCGAAGTCGGATGGTCAACTGACTGAATCACCCAGGTGTAAGATCTTAAAAGTGTAAGATCTTAAAAGACTTGTCTTTGCGGATGCTTGGGTGGCTCATTCAATTAAGCAACCAATTCTTGGATTCTGCTCAGGTCAAGAATTCATGGTTGGGTTTGTGAGTTTGAGCCCCACATTGGGCTCTATGCTAACAGCCTGGAGACTGCTTGGGATTCTCTCTCTCCTTGTCCCTCTGTTCCTCCCCTGCACAGTCCCTCTCTCTCTCTCTCTCTCAAAATAAATAAATAAACTTAAAAAAAAAAGTCTTGTCTTGGGAAAGCTTCTGTTTCTAAAGGCAATCATGCAAGAGGGCTCAATAATTAGGATTTTGTTTGAGAATCACTCAAATAATAATCATAAGTCGCATTTTGGTTTTTTTAAATATTATAAGATTATATATGCATACATTTTGAGGAAAACAATTTTGAAGTTATTTGATTCAGGTTCATTATCCTATTTGCATAAATAAATACTTACATAGATAAGTCCTTTATGATACTCTTATGTAAATAAATTCATACTCAGAACATGAGCATCTCCAACATGGCAACATCCTCAGCTACTAAAGATATATTTTAATGTTCCATGCTCCCTAAGACAGAGAGGTACATTTATGTGTTTTAGATAGCTTTTCAGTGAGCCTTCACTTTTCAGAGTGATGCCTACATAATAACCAGTTAACAAGAAACATCAAGAAAATA
The DNA here is from genome assembly GCF_016509475.1 of Prionailurus bengalensis. Classification (NCBI taxonomy): domain Eukaryota; kingdom Metazoa; phylum Chordata; class Mammalia; order Carnivora; family Felidae; genus Prionailurus; species Prionailurus bengalensis. The sequence continues at coordinate 169,568,836 of NC_057344.1, read as the reverse complement.
GAGTCTGAATTCCTGAGTAGTCTCAATGTTTACTTATACTTAGATTAAAATAAATGTTAAATGCTAACTTCCATTTATCTGAAATTCTACATATTTTCTTAAAGTATATCATCAGATTGTAAGTAAAAACAGACATTGGTATAGGTATCTGTCTTTTTCTGAAAATGTAAGACCCACATTTTTCAGAATGAGGTAGGAATTTAGCACCCAGTTCCCTAGATCCAACCCAAATTATCCCCTTCTTTTGCTGAAGACTGGTACCTGCTGACATCCCAGTCCTTCTCCATCCTTAATTTGTTTTTGTTTTTGTTTTTTTTTTTTTAATGTTTATCCATTTTAGAGACAGAGAGACAAGAGCACAAGCAGGGAAGGGGCACAGAGAGTCAGAGACAGAATCTGAAGCAGGCTGCAAGCTCTAAGCTGTCAGCACAGACCGATGTGGGGCTCAAATCCATGAACCATGAGATCATGACCTGAACCAAAGTCAATCACTCAACCGACTGAGCCACCCAGGTGCTCCAGTCTTTCTCCATCCTTGAGTGCATACTCCTGCACGTGTTATCACCGACACTCTCCCTTCACTGCCCTACTATTAAGATCAACCCCCCTGGTAATTTGAACATTGAAGTCCATTGAAGATCCATTCCCTATAACCCACAGTTTCTTAATATCCTCAATTAATCATCTAATTACCTTTACTGTTATCCTCTGTAACTATACATCAAAGTCTCATTTTGAAATGTACCATTTTTGGCCACCATTTTTATCCTTTATCTCCCTTGGCTACTATTCCATTCTGACAAGTGTAAACACAATGACTTTTACAGTAAACATTACAATTTCATATCTTCACTTCCCTCTGAATTCATCCTAACCTCTCTGGTCCCATACTACATTCATTCCTTTGCAAACACCTACAACTCCTTCCTTCTCTCTCCTTCTTCTTTCTTACCTGAGAAAATTCCAAGATTAAATCCAGGATCTCACTTCTGTGTAGCCAAAAGTTGCTGTAGAAAAGTATATAGAAGTTTTGACTGGAATCACTTGCAGTTATGATTGTAAATACCAAATAATCTATACTACCAGAAAATATTACTGCCTTTTTCCTTAAAATTTCATCTTCCCAGAATCTATGACTATTATTTACACAATCTCATCTTCTCTCTCTTTTTTTAAAAGATTTTAGAATCTCCTTTTTTGGGGAAGATTGTTTTTAAGTTTATTTATTTATTTTGAGAGAGAGAGAGAGCATGCGAGGGAGGGGCAGAAAGAGAGAGGGAGACAGAGAATCCTAAGCAGACTCCACACTGTCAGCACAGAGCCTGACTCTGGGATCCATCTCACAAACTGTGAGATCATGACCTGAGCCGATGCTTAACTGACTGAGCCACCGATCCCCCTAAAATCTCCTATTCTTAACTCTTAATCACTTCCTGCTCCCCTGAATCTCTGGTAATGGACTTTTCTATTTTTCATAGGAAAATATAAGTATCGGATGACTTCTTCTCATTAATTCCAACAAGTCACTGATACCTGTACCACATATTTTATCTTCCCTCTTATTATAATGGAAGAGGTGTTTCTACCTTCCTTTCTTTTGTTGTTGTTGTTTTTCTGGATGTCATTCCTTCTTGCAAAAGCCAACAGTCAGTTGTCTGACTTTATCTTCCCTAAATCCTCTTCAACATTTGACACAGACGACAATTCCTTCATTTAAATACTTTCTTCCCTTAAATTCTAGGATATCACTTTGCCATAGAGTTCCTTCTTTTCCTGTTCTGCCATGGGGTTCCTTCTTACACATGGCTTTTAGTGTTGGCTTTTTGTCCTTAATCAGCCTCTTGATATTATAGCAACCAAGGCACTATATTCAGTCTCTACCTTTTTTTTAGCTGAATTTTCGTTTATTTTCTGCATTTTAAATTACTTCATCCAGTTTTATAGCTTCAAATATGATTCTCCATCCTGGCCTCTCCCCTGAGCCTTGAGCTCCTGAAACATATATGCTATAGTTACATATGTATAATTGTATATGCATAAATATACTTGAAAACTCTGTTTTAATACTTGATAAGTATCTCTAACTAAACATGATGGAAGCTGAAGTCTCCATCTCTTCTCGTTGAAACTACTGTCTGCCTAAAGTCTTCTAAGACTCAGTAAATGATACCATCATTTATCCAGTTGATTCATCTTTCATTTTTCTAGTTTTCTCACAAATATTTTTGTATTTTCTTAGTCTCTTAGCAAGTCATACTATTTATGTCTTCAAAATACAACCAATTCTCAAAATCTCAGCTACTAATTTTATAGTTCAAATCACCACACTCTCTGACATCTAACATAAAAATAGTCTATCACTTAATCTCCCTGCTACCATTATTGTCTCTTCAAGTGTGAGCCAGCATGATTGTTCTAAAATAGAAATCAGAGCTTGATACAGCTCCACTGAACACCCTCATAAACATTCTCATTATTCTTAAAATAAATCCAACTCCCTAACAATGGCTGGAACTTCATCTCGAACAGCTTCGCTAACTTCATTTTCCTCCTGTCTTGACATCAGTCATTATACTTCAGCAAATTTAACTTTTTTTTTTTTCCTTAATCATGAAAAACATGTTGCTATCTCCGGATCTACGAATTTGCTTCTCCTGTTTCTCAAGCTCTTTCCACAAGGCTGCCTATATTTTCCAGTCCAGGTCTCAGTTCAAATGACACCACCTCTTAGATCTTTTCCTTGTCCACCAACTAGGAGAGTTACTGCAAACATCTTATTTCATGTTCTTCATGGCATTCATTAATACCTGTCTCTGTCCTATACATGTATTTGCTTGTATGTCCGTTAGCTAGCTGTCTCTCATTCTATACTATAAATGCCTTCGGTAAAAGTCTTACCCTTCTTCCTGCATTCTAGCAACTGAACAAAATCTAAAACATAAAAGGCAGTCTGGATGGGCAGGTACAGAGATTCTAGTTGAAGACTGTAACCATGAATCTGTATAGATGGGGAGTTTTCTCTGACAAGTTTAATCTGGGGGTAAGACAGGAAAGTATACTTGGATTTAACTACATTTGTTCAGAGCAAGCGCAGGGTCATAGATCACGGGTCACGGGTCTTGGAATCAAGGACAGCAAGTAAGAAAATTTAGGATATCCCAAAAGAATAATGGATATGGAAAGGTCATCAATAAGTAAGTAAGGATCTTCAGTAAGTAAGGAATTAAATATATATAGAAATAAAGGAGAAGTGTCAAAGGGTTGGAGTTGTAGTAGTCATAATGTAATAAGAAATCTAGAAGAAATGTGGTTCATGGTTAAAAAGTGGAATGATTGATTCCTTTCAAAGAGAGAAAAGTCACAGCTCTGGTGTGGCATAAGTAACTGCTTTCAGTTGCTTTTCATTCATTCATGGGTTGATCAATCAAATCTTTATTGAGTACTCTCAGTGTGTCCAGTTTTGCAGGTGCAAAGATGAATTGACTTGCATTGCCCCTGCCAGAAAGACACTCACATTCTAGTGTGAGATACAGAGGGATGCTCTTACAGGGAGAAATGTTTTCATTGATTTTAGTTTCTTTTAAAATATACATATACTTTAAAAATATGCTATCTGTGTAACCATTATACAACTTTAAGTCAAAATCATAAAACCATGATAATCCTTATTTAACCTTTAATTGATCACAGATTCCTGAATCAGGAGCCACAGTGTCATTAATTCACTTTGTTAGAAATAAAAATTTTCAAGTTTAGTTTAACAATTTTAAATACCCAAACCCTCAGTGTACCACTTTTAACTGTTTTTACTTCTTGTGCTTGATTCCTACTCCTACTTATGGGTAGCTTTCCAGACCCAAGGAAATCTGAGGAATACACATTAATTCCTTATTAGAGACAATTGTCGCTCTTTTTAAATCATTGAACAATTAGCATTCTCCATTCTTTGCCCTCATAACCCATTTTCTTCTGGTAATTCTTCTGATGCCAATGGTCCATCTATTTTTCTCACCTTATTCTGCTTAGGTGAGATTCATAACGTATCTTAACTATTTACCACAAACTTTGCTTCAAGTAGTTCTAGATGTAGCACAGCTCATATTATATAAAAGTGTTCATTTAGGGGCACCTGGGTGGCTCAGTCAGTTAGGCATCCGGCTTCGGCTCAGGTCATGATCTCACGGTCTGTGAGTTCAAGCCCTGCGTCGGGCTCTGTGCTGACAGCTCAGAGCCTGGAGCCTGTTTCAGATTCTGTGTCTCCCTCTCTCTCTGACCCTCCCCCGTTCACGCTCTGTCTCTCCCTGTCTCAAAAATAAATAAATGTTAAAAAAATTTAAAAAAAAGAATAAAAGTGTTCATTTAAATCTATGAATCTTGGTTCTAATTAAACCAACTACTAAGAAAGACATAAATATTTCTAGAATTAAAGCTTGATAAAGGTCTTTCGTATCAACCAGATGCACTTGCTCTGGTGCCACATATTCTAAACATAGGACTACATAGATTGCATCACATTTTGATAGGACTATAAGATTATCAACTAGAGATATTTTATTCTTAGTTTATCTCATAAAGTTTGGCCTGTCCAATATTTTACAGAGCAAATGGATTGTGTCATGATGCTGATGAATTTGGGTTACAACTGACTCTTCCATTTCTACTTGTTTTCAAAGATTTAAAACTTTAACTCTGAAAAATCAGAAAATATCACAAAATTTGTAGTACAAAAATCAAGAATAGTGATTTTGGTGTTACATAGATCTATTTTTTATCCCAAACCCCCCCTACTACTAATAATTGTGACTTTCAGTAGCAACAGTTCTAGGAAATGATTTTAATATGTTAGGTTGTTCTCATTTTACAGAGGAAGAGCCAACGCTTAGGGGCCTATGTAAAATGTTAAAAATAGTGACATCATTACATGATGAGTCATGATTCCAGCAAAGGTCTGTCTAATTCCAGTTTTAGGCTCTTGATACTCACGTTATTTTGCATGCACTTAGAGAAAGTTGCTTTTAAAGGGAGAAATAAGAGTCTCTCAGGTAAATAAATGAATATGTATTATACATAAAGTCTTAGAATTATACCTTGTCTGTCTCTTCTCCAATACTTCACTCTTGTGTACCTGGCCGTGAAAAGCCAGAACTGCACCAGTAGAAGAATGGGTAAAAAGAGATGAGGCCAAAGGCAGATGGGATTGAAAGATGTAATCTGATTGTGAATACCACCTACTCAAAAGTAAAAGGAGCACAGCCAATTGGTGTGGGCTCTAAAATGACTGTGATATCCACATGATCCAATCTGAAAGGGTGGTTCATGGCCATAGGTTTCTGGAGGAGGCATTATCTTTCCACGTATTAAAATCTTATAGAGAGTTCACTAATGTTTCATAATTTTCTTACTATGATATCCATTCATTTCTTACTAGATGTTTACTTTTGTAATTTTAAATGGAATTATTATTTTCACTATTCTTTTGCTTGTACCTAAGAAAGTTTCTTGTTGTTATTATTTGGTGTGTTTGTATTTGTCTTATTACTAGACACTTTAGTAAACTTCTAATAATTCTCAATAGCTTTTCCATTGAATTCCAGTGACTTTCTATGGCTCGAGTAATGCTGCCTGAAAATAATAATGATTACATGTCTTTTATTAATTTTACCTAAAATACAATAAATACGCAGGTCTATTTTAGCTGCTAAAGTCTTTTGCCAACTGTAACCCATTTAGCCATAGGTAGTGTAGGTCTTATGTTGACTTTGACCTCCACTGTCTTTTTTGTGTATATCTCTTATCCAATTATTTTTATTAATAGTTTTACCACTACGTTTATAAAAAATCATAATTTTATCCTACACACTTATTGTTTCATTTTCTTCAGTGTTAATTAGTTCTACATTTCCTAATTTGTATTTTATGTACCTAGTGCATTTTGTGTGCTCTTAAATACTTTTCTGAACTCAGGCAACTTTTTCTATTTAAGAATTGATTTTCAATCCATTCTCTCTTTTTATTGCTATCCTTTTTTATTCATCTTAGTGAAATCATCATACAACTTTCTACAATTTTCTCCTTATGGTTTTAGTAAAATTCACTAAAAGTGTTTTCTTTATCCATACCCTCATTCATACGTTATTATATCATCATGTATAAGATATTGTTGGTGACATAGAATCCACAGTGGTTTATTTTTTTTAAGTCAACATCATTTTATCTAGTACAGGATTTTGCCAATATTTGCAAAACAATGAAGAGTAGGAAGTAGGTAAATTATCTCTTGCCAAAAAAATAAATGACACTTTCAGTTGGTCAGGGACCATAGCTAATTGGATCACCACTGTATACCTACTTTCTACCAAAAGTGTTCAATGTGTTCTTGAATAGATGAATAATAATTTCATTTTTAGTTAACTGAAGAATCAATTGATATGCACAGCTTCTAGTGGAATTAATGGTATCCATCAGGCATTCATCTTTACTGATGTGAGGTTGACTTTCCCCCTTTACCAACTGCATAGCTCTATGGCCATGTGATGTTAATAAACAAAAATAATCACCCTGTCCTCAAAAATACACATACACTAACACACACACACACCAATCCCTACCATGTGGTCTTATTAAGGTTTTCACTGAATTCTTTAGGGCTTTACTTGTGAAGATTCCATTTCACCGTATTGCTTGTACCATAGGCAGGTTCACCAGTTTGATTTTTTGTGGGAATTGTCATCTGAAAATTTGGAGACCAGAGCAGAACCTAAATACTCAAAACCTTATATATTGATGGCCAGTTTTCTTGGACAGTTCGGGATGGCAGGAATCCAATAAGAGGAAGTGGTTAAGCTTGCCACATCTGAGTTCCAGTGAAATTCTTTCATTAAGGAAAATTCTTCCCAGATTTGAAGAATTTACTGACGAAACATGTTGATTTTTGGTGCTGTCACAAGTTATTATCTTTTTAATGTTTTCATGTTTCATTTTCCCCTCCTCCCTGTTTTTCCAGAACTTCAGAGGCTGCTAGCTATACATTTTATTTTGGAAGATATACACGTTTTGTGTAGGATTTTATGATTACTTCAAGATACCATCTTCTGGGATTAAATCTAGTTCTAATATACTGTTAAATATGTGTGATATTTTCTCAAGAACTGTGTAAAGACATGGGGAAAGAATTGTTTGTGGTCTCCAATAACAGTTTGCCTCTTCTATTTAGTCATATTCATATTTATCTTGGAAAATGGCTGTTCAGCCACAAACGTCCATTTCCCAGATTGCTTTTTTGTTACTATGGCCAAAAGATTAAGTTCTGGCCAGTGGGAGGTAGATAGAAATTGCCATGTAGCAGATTACAGGGGCCTTTCTTAAGAGCATAAGTTTTAAATTTGTATTCTTCAATTCTTTCATTCTGCTGCTTAGAACTTGGGTTCCTGGAATGTAAATGCCACCCTCCTGAACTAAGTTATTGGAGCACCAAGGAGAAAGAAGATCAAAGAAGCCTCGTTTCTTGACTCCTTCAAATACAAAGAGAACTCAGACTCATTTTCTGAAATTATAATTTAATATTTTATAAATTATTTTCCATTTTACTTACAAATATATCAGTAGTAGTTCCTTGTGTGGAAGATAATAAGAAATAAAAATAAATAAAATTCCCACCCATTACTAGATGAAAGAAAAAGTCACCATTACAAATAAAAATAACTGTTCCCTTGGAATCTTATGTAATAAGATTTATAAGGTGAAGATGTCCTTCAGAAGTCAATTCGGTAACAGTGTGGGTGGTAAATCATTTGATCCTTGAATAGAAGTTATTAACTTGAGCCCTGTTTAGTCAGAATTTGTGATAAATTTGAAAGGAACTCATCATTACCTAGGGAGCATAGCTTTACTTTAAAATTGACAATATAAACATTGTTAACAGATTTTGATGCACCGTTTTATATGTATACAATGATATTCTAATTTGTAATTTCCCTCATCGGCTAAAAGCAGGTCCCCAAACGCCTAATTTAGATAGTGCTTGTTTATGCTTGAGTTCCTATGTGGCCTGGTTAAGAAGAAAATTCAGTTTCTTATGAGCTCTTCCCCGATGAAAATATTTCAGTGGTGTAGAAAAGTTTTGTTAAACCAAATACATGAAAAGAAAGAATTATCAGAAATTTATCTACTTTTCAAGAAACAGCTCTTGCCATACATGAGGCCAAAATAACTATAACAGAGAGACTTCCAGTCCATCCTCAAGGTACTTGGACAAAAGCTGGAAGTCCCAGGGCTCCTCGGTGGCTCAGTAGACTGAGCATCGGACTCAGCTCAGGTCATGAGCTCACGGTTCATGGGTTCGAACCCTGAGTCAGCTCCGTGCTGACAGCTCAGAGCCTGGAGCCTGCTTTGGATTCTGTCTCTTGTCTCTCTCCACCCCACCTCCGCTTGTGCTCTGTCTCTCTCTCTCTCTCTCTCTCTCTCTCTCTCTCTCTCTCTCTCAGAAGTAAATAAACATTGCAAAAAAATTAAAAAATAAAAAGTTGGAAGTGCTGCCCAGGGGATGCTGCTACGGTTGTGTTGTAGCTTTAGTTTTTAACTCTAGTTATAACTGAATTGAGAAACAGAAGAATCCTATCATTTTCCATCTACGTTCTGAATACATTGTACCATGGACCCAATGACTCCACTTCTAAGAATATATCTTACAGATATTGTTGCCTATGATTAAAATGCACTTGAGAGTGTATTAGCTGACTCATTCATAATTCCAAAAGATAGGTAACAACCCAGGGTTCAGTGTTACGGGACTGATTAAGGAAAATATGAAATATCCACACAGTGAAATGCTCTGCAACTGTGGAAAGCATGAAGGAAAGAAAAACTAAGGAATTCTCCATGTGCTAATGTGAGTAGATTTCGAAGATATGCTGGGTCGTATGAAATTGGGGAGTCAAATGTAATAGTTCTTGGGCCATTTTTTGTGGTTCATATTACTTATTCCAAAACAAGCAAACTATACAGAAAATGCTTATGTTATGCTAACTTTTGTGAAAGAGATGAAATTTATGGTTTTGTGTGATTGTATTTCCTTGAAAAGAGAGACATTGGTAAAATTAGTTATAGGTAGTGAAGTAGGAGGGGATGGGGTGAGAATGAGGATTTTCAGTGTAAACTTTTATATATGATTTCATTTTTAGACAAGTGAATGCAGTATTTATTTTATTTTATTTTTTAAAGTTATTTATTCACTTTGAGACAGAGAGAGAGAGGCAGGGAGAAGAGAGAGAGAATCCCGAGCAGGCACCGTGCTGTCGGTGCGGAGCCCCATGAGGGGCTCGGACCCACGAACGGTGAGATCATCACCTAAGTCAAAGTCAAGAGTTAGATGCTTAAATGACTGAGCCACCCAGGCATCCTGCATGACATATTTTAAAAACCACTTTATTTTTGTACATGTTATGCATGATGAATTGTAAGTCAGCCCACTCTTTTTGTTTTTTTTTTTTTTAAAGAATTTATGCTATAAATCCTAAATAAAAATAAGATAAAACAAGAACTGAGATTCTGGTTGCTTCCAAAATATCTCTTGTCTAATCAAATATTTGTTAATATAGTTTTTAAAATTATACAATGCCAGAGCTTTAAATACCTTATCTAAAAGTGGCATTCTCTTAAAGTCATCTTGTGGTTCAAGGCTATGTATTTATAAGACTTAACTTTTAGTACTTATGCCTGAGAAATTAAAACGTTTTCCTATAGCATTCATATTATTTTTCACAGCCTCATGAGTCTCCCCAGTAAAACGTTCATTGCTTTCTTTTTCTTTACTACATATGTAGACATTACAAGGGAGTAAATGCTTATTAAGAATAAAATCTACCACATTTAATGAGCACCTGCTAAGACTGTGGGTCACTGTTTCTGATGAAACATTTACCAGCTACTTATTATAATTAGCATCATTAGGCCTTTTAAACTGCTGTTCCCATAAGAAGAAAAAAATTTCCTTAACCCACTTTGTGACTGTTTATAATGCCTGCTGATTTTCAGCTGTGAAGGCATCATTTATTATATTCATAGGTTTTTATGGAGAAAAAGGCTGGATGAGCTTTTCTACTAACACTCTTTCCCATTTGATTATATCATTCTACACCTAGTGCTTACAGAGAATTTGAATTCATTCAGCTGCAAATGCCTCCCTTTAGGTCCTAGACACATGTTTTGTGAGCCATCTAGGTGCCTAAATTTGTATACCCAGAGAGAAAATAAAAGGAAGAAATGGGACGGAGTGTTAAAACTATGAAAGGCAAAGCCTGCTCCTAAGTATTAAATAAATAAACAGTGGAATGTTTTACTCAGTAGTAACTGGCATGGTAGATGCTTAACTTCTATTAGAAACATTTAATACCCTTTAGAGGTCTACACAGTCTCTAGGAGGCACCTACTACCATTAGCCCGGTTATAAATAGAGGAAGTTGAGAGGTTCAACAACCTCACACAGCAGTACACGGCAAAACCAGGAGTGAACCCAGGCAGTTTGGGGTCAGCAGCTATGTTGTTAATCATTATGCTACAAGGAATTAGATTGGGAAGACCTTTTGGGCTACGACTGACAATTTTAATTTGAACCTGGGTGCAATGCTGAGCTAATGAAGAATTTTAATGGGGAGAGTGGCACTCATCTGTTCTTTCATACAACAAATAATTATTGAGCGCCTGCCAGGCACTGTTCTTGGCTCTTGGAATAATTAGATTTGTAGTTTAGAAATGGATTGCAGAGACTAAATAGGGCACAGGATATCAGTTAGGAAGCTGGTCCTATATCAGAGGAAGGAAAGCGTTCTGAACTAAAGCAAATGGTGTACAAATTTGAAGGACATTGCAGAGCTGAAGCAACAGAACTTAGTGCCTGATTTGATGTGGAATTAGACAGAATGAGAAAATCCCAGGATAATTTAAGAACTCTTCTCTCAAGTCCCTCCTCAAATAACATTTACTGCCTACCCTAACTGTATTATAGCAACATGAATTAGCAACGTGAGCAATTAGAAAGATAGACATAACTTTAAATGAGATAATATGGAGAAATCAGTTTCCGGGGGAAAGATGACAAGTTCAGATTTGAGCACAAGTTGTAGATGCATGTGGTATGTCAAAACAGGACATATACAGTAGGAAATGGCTCTGAGGCTCTAGAGACCAAAATAGACTCTAACAAAACCTTAGTTCAGATTTACTCTTCAAACTATAGCAAAATAGTTAATCAATGACCCAATGTTTCTTGCTCCCCCAAAACTGTTATTCTATATTATATCATCTAAGGATGAGATTATTTTTTATAGTAAAGCTACCCACATTTGAAGTTTACAATTTGATGTTTGACATAAATGAAGCCAAATATATATATATATATATATATATATGCATGCATATATGCAAATATGTATATGTATAGACATGTATATATTTACATGCATGCATATATGCAAATATGTATATGTGTAGACGTGTATATATTTATCTATAGAAATATATGTATATATAGCTTCATATATAATGTTATGTGTATCATGTATGTGGTTTTATATGTGTTAAACATCAAGTTGTATACTTCAGTGTGGACAGCATGTATATTGTGAAAACCATCACCACAATCAAGATAACGAACACGTTTATCTCACCCAAAAATTTCTTCCTAGTACTTTGTAATCCCCTCCCTGGTCCCTCTTACCTACAGGCAACAACTGAACTGCTTCCCATCAGCACGGATCAGTTTTATACACGTGGAATCACACAGTGCACACTCTCTTTTGTCTGGGGCTTCTTTCAATTGACATAAATATTTTGAGATTCAGTCAGGTTTTTGCATGTATCAATAGTTTCTTACTTTTTTTTTTTGCTGAGTCTTCCACTGTACTGATATATCAAACTTTGTTTACCCTCTCATCTGTTGATGAACATTTGGTTCTTTTCAGTTGGGGAGTAGTCACAAAGAAAGCGACCCTGAATATTAGTGTAAAAGTATTTGCATGGGCATGCGCTTACCATTCCCTTGGGAAATTCTTATAAGCAGTATGTCTGAATTACATGGCGGGGCTGCATTGTAGCTTTGTTAAGAAAATGTCAAATTTTCCAGGGGTTGTACCATTTTGTATTCCCAGCAGCAATGCATCAGTTTTCCGCTTCCTCCACATCCTTTCCAACACTTCGTATGGCCAGTTGTTTCAATGATAGCTATTCTAATAGTGTAGTGATCTAATAGTGTAGTGATCGTTCACTGCACTATCAATTTGCTTTTGCCTAATGACTAATGACATTGAGTATATTCTCACATGCTTATATGCCATCATATATCACTTATATAGCAAATTTTTAAAATCTTTTGCCCATTTTTAATTGTACTGATTTTATTAGCGAGTTTTATGAACATATAGACTATATTCAATATATAATATATATGTTATATATTATATATTTGCAATAATATATATTCTATAATATAATATATATATATGATATTTAATACACATTCTAGAGGTTCTAGTCCATGTCCTCAGACAAAAATGAAAAAAAATATACAGAAGGCATTCAGATTGGGAAGGAAGAAATGAAACTGCCTTTATTTGAAGAAGACCTGATCATCTATGTAGAACATGTGATGGAACCTACTAAAAAAACTCATAGAGCTAATAAATGAATTTAGCAGCATTGCAGAATACAAGATTGATATAAAAATGAAGTGTATTTTATATACTAGCAACAATCAGAAATGGAAAGTAAAAAAAAATACCATGTAAACTGACATCAAAATATATGAAATGTTTATATATAAATCTGTCAAATCTGTGCAAGACATATATGCTAAAAGCTACAAATTATTGCTGGAAGAAATTAAATAAATCTCACAAAAAGAGAGAAATATGTTTGTTCATGAGTCAAAAGACTCATTAGTGTTACAATATAAATTCTCCCCAAACTGATGTACAGATTCTCCACAATACCAATTAAAATTTTTACAGTTGTGTTGTTTCTGCTTTGCTTTTTTCATAAAAATCAACAAACTGATTCTAAAATTCAAAATGCTCAGGGTCTGGACTGCTGAAACAAAAGTATCATTCCCTTGAGAAAGATGAACAAATTTAGAAAGTGAATGCTACATGATTCCTGATTCCACGAATAGTGGCGTGGTTATTATAAAGCAGCAGTGATCAAAAGAATCCAGTGTTGGTGTAAAAGTAGTGAAACAGATCGAAGGAACGAAATACAGAGCCCAAATATAGACCTGCACATTTATGGACAACTAATTCCTAACAAAAGTACAAAGCAATTAATTCAGTGTAGAAAGTATCTTTTCGACAAATGGTGTTGAATTAATTGGATATTCATATACAAAACAAAGCATGGACCTCCATGCATCCTGCACACCATAAACAACAATAACACAAAAATGAATCACACATCTAAATATAAAATCTGAAACTATACAATTTCTAGAAGAAATAGAATGTTCTACCTTGGATTAGGCAAAGTTCTTAGATATAGCACCATCCATAAAACAACAATTTGGTAGACCAGGATTCATCAAAATTAGAAACTTTGCTCCTCTTCCAAAAAAAAAATTAAGAGAATGAAAAGACATATCACAGATTGGGACACATATTTGCACAACATATACCTGAAACTATTTTTTCTTTGCTTGTTTTTTTTTTGGGGTCTTGTTTATATTTTTAAGAACAGTGTGCCTAACAATTAGAATAGTGCTCTGCACATAATAGGTCCTCAAAAAGTATTTCTTGGATGAAGGAATGACTGAATGAACTAACAAATCAGCATAGAAGTAGAAACTGATTAAATTTAACAGTTTCCAAAGCATCTGAGGATAAGCATATGGAATTGCCCTTCAAATTTTATTGTAAAATGGAGTCATTTTGGAATCTTGTTAAAATCCAGATTTTGATTCAGTAATTTCTGGGTTCCGGTTTGAAGTTCTGCATTTCTAACGAGCTCCAGGTGATGGTAAAGCTGCTGGTCCTGGGACCACTCACTGAGAGGCAATGGCATAGAGTTTGATTCAACTCAAGACACAAGTATATACAGGTTAAGATCTAAGTGTGGGAATTAACATTGCTTATGAAAGAATCGATACTTTCCTTATTAAGTTATGCGCGAGGTCATCTGCAGAGAAATAGTGGCTTGGAAAACTAGAAAATATTCAGAAGAGGGAAAGACGAAATAAGATGAGAGGTGTTTTCAAAGGGGAAAGCAAGTAAAATAATATCAATTAATCTTTTCAGACATATATTAATAGAAAAACATAAGAATGTAGATTTTATACTACGGAAGGTTAATGTACAAACACAGGTATCTTCAGGATTGTTGTTTGTTTGTTTGTTTGTTTTCTGTTGTTTATCTTCCCCTTCCCCCATCATTACTTAAACCAGATACATGAAAAAGGTCTGAAGTGTAAATCAATTCGGTAGGCCAGCTTGTTAACAGCTCCAGGAAGATTTTGATAAGGGAAGAAGGTTGGAATTTAATTGTTCAAATGAAATTTGGGATTTGCTTTAGATTTCATTAATGGGCTATACCTACCTTCCATTTCTACAGGGAATGAAGGGTTGAGAGTAACAAGCACAGATTTGATGTTCAGGAAGGAAAAAAAAAACCTGTCACCAAAGAATACATTTTATGCACCATTAAATTTTATATAACTTGCAGCATATTTTATTGAGAAGGCAAAACATTTTAGGGACAAGACCCTTCCAGTCACATAAGCAACTCATTACCTTGCTGACTAGCTCTGCCAGGCAGCTCTTCCTTTTACTGAAATCAAAGTCTGTCTCCATTCAATTATTCTAACTCATTCTTGTACCTGGATGGAACATAAATTCCAATTCCTCTTCCACGTTTCAGATTTTCAAATATTTGAAGGCAGAAATCGTGCTGCCAACTCCTCTAAAACTGAGTATCTTCGGTACCTGTAACTGTTTCTCAATGACAGGCGTTACAAGCACTTTATCATATTGTTCACGCTGCTCTTAGTTTATCTCCACTCTCTGTGTCCTATTGAAAAGCGTGCCAACAGCAGTAAATATTACTCTTATCCATTAGGGCAAAGGACTTCCTTAACCCCAGCACTATGTATGTATCGATATAGTCCAAGTTCACAATTAGTTTTTACACTAAGTAGGCATCAAGTAAGCATCAGTTTAATTCAGAACTACATGCTTCTCATTTGCTTCGGTGAAAACGGGATCCACATATTCTCACACATTCTGTCTTTTAATTAGACCACATATTATATTGGGGTAAAAGTGACAATATATCACCAATTGTTACATAAGCTTGGTAAGACACATACTCTCTTTTAATTGCAGTTTTTCCATTATACGAACAAAGTGTGCCTGCTTCCAATTGCCGGTTCATAAAAAATCATGAAAGCCCTTTGTAAAAAAAAAAATCACAAAAAATAACGATGTTCACTATTTACTTCAAAGTTTAACAGATGTTATAGTAATTAAACTCACAAGTTTTTAGATTAGACGAATCTGGATTTGAAATGTAGCTGTACTGTTTATTCCCTCTATTTGATCTTAAGCAAGTTTTTTAATCTTTCTGACCTTCAGTTATGTTGCCTCTAAATGTATTATCAATATCTAACTTGTATCTGTTTGAGAATAACTGAGATAATTAGTGTAAAGTGTTTAGCATAAGGCATGGCATAGAGTAAGCAGCTATGAAGAGTCCCATGATATTTACTCCCCATAAAAGACCCAAACATCAAGGACAATTTTAATTATTTTACTGTATATCTTGATTGACTGAGAAAAGGAAAAAAAATATATGTGGCACATTTTCGAAAGATTCCAATTTCAAAAAACTTTTTAAGAATTGACCCAAAGGGGCACCTGGGTGTCTCAGTCAGGTAAGCGTCTGACTTAGGCTCAGGTCATGATCTCACAGTTCCTGAGTTTGAGCCCCATGTGGGGCTCTGTGCTGACAGCTCAGAGCCTGGAGCCTGTTTCAGATTCTGTCTCTCTCTCTCTCTCTCTCTCTCTCTCTCTCTCTCTCAAAAATAAATAAGCATTAAAGAAAATTTTTAAAAAAGAATTGACTCAAAACTAAGGTTTGGTTAAAACTTAAGTAGTTGGTTACAGATACAAATCTCAAATAATGTTCCAAAATCTGATACTAAAAATAATAATATAGGGGGCGCCTGGGTGGCGCAGTCGGTTGAGCGTCCGACTTCAGCCAGGTCACGATCTCGCGGTCCGTGAGTTCGAGCCCCGCGTCAGGCTCTGGGCTGATGGCTCGGAGCCTGGAGCCTGTTTCCGATTCTGTGTCTCCCTCTCTCTCTGCCCCTCCCCGGTTCATGCTCTGTCTCTCTCTGTCCCAAAAATAAATAAATGTTGAAAAAAAAATTTAAAAATAATAATATATATTTTTATAGAATACTTACCTTGTTCTTGGCGTTGTGCTAGGTAATATATGTACGTATCTTCATGTAAACCTTCATCAGAGCTGCAGGAAGTTATTTTATTTATTTCATAGAGAAAGAATCTGAAACTTAGAGAGACTTCCGCTCAGGTCATGATCTCATGGTTCATGAGTTCAAGCCCTGCATCAGGCTCTGACAGTTCGGAGTCTGGAGCCTGCTTCAGATTCTGTGTCCCCCTCTCTCTTGCGCCCCCCCCCCCCAACACTCTGTCTCTCTCTCTCTCAAAAATAAGTAAACATTAAAATAAATAAATAAATAAATAAATAAATAAATAAATAAAATGAAGGCCATTAAAACATGGCTTGTTTAAAAAAAAAAAAAATGAGTGTGTGGCTCCTGGGAAGCTTAGGCAGTTAAGTGGCCAACTCTTTCACTGTACTGAAAACACTGATGTAATACGCTTGGAGGTGAGGGAATAAAGGCCTCAGGACTCACACACACACACACACACACACACACAAATTAAAAACCCACGTAGTGAGAGCTAGAGGTTATACTATATTCTGATATGGAAATAGGTATTGAAAAGAATTAAGCATAACTCCGGTGACATCTGATGGCAACAAAACTAATTTTTTTTGTTTTATTTTTTATTTTATTTATTTATTTTTGCACAGTTTATTTAGGTAAGTGATCTCTTCACACAATGTGGGGCTCAAACTCACAACCCCAAGATCAAGAGTTGTGTGCTCTTCTGACTAAGCCAGCCAGGTGCCCCCAGACTAACATTCTTTAATGTTTCATAAGTTTCCTTTTTTGTTTTTAAATTAAATACAATAAATGGATATCATGCCACAAAAGTGTCCTTTTATATTCAGTTAGGTCATTTCTAAGAGGGTATTTAGCCAAACTTAAGGCTGGTTAATTTTTCAAACATCATATATGTAAAGTCTTTTGTTTATTTGTTTTGTTTTTAATATTTTTTTTAAGTAAAGTGATTGTTTTCACTCTTTCTTTAGGAATTCAGCAGCCAAAAAGAAAACAAGAAAGGAAATGAAAAGACCTGGCCCCAAGTCTATCCTGGTGTTCACAAAAGATGTCAGTATTACTTGGCAACTAAAATGTACAATTCTAGACAAAAGAAAATGAAAATTACAATAGTAATCCACTTTCAGTGAAGTATCACTCACTGTAACCAGACTTTCTCTTCCATGCCATCCAAAATTCTTCTAAAAGATGAGATTTTCGTTACCGATCATTTTTGTTTTAACATCCAACAAAGTTTAATTTAAAAAGTGTAGAAACTTCTATGCACTGATGGTATCTTTCCAAGGCTGGAAATCATGTTCTCTTTGCTTTTTTTATGTATGAAAATTAATCACTTCAAGAGCATTAAAAACCTCATTTGGCAGAAAGCCAGACTCTATTCCAGGCTCCTACTTTGCCATAATACTAAAGAGATATATCTGAGTGTTTGAGCTTTACAAAATTAATTTTCTGATTCCGTTGAACTATTTCTGAATTTTCTGTTGTTGTTGGGTTTCATCATGTGTTTCTGAAGTTTTAAGTTCCTTAAGTTCTCATGATTACTTGACTTTTTAATCATGCATTTGTTTATGGGACATGCATACTGTCAATACCATATTCAATTATTCTCTACTGAAATATTTGCAGTGCAGGTAGAGTTTAAAGAAACAGTTTTGATCAAAGAATTTCCCTTGAGGCGATGACACATTTTCTCTTACCAGTTAATCAGCTTGAAGCTTTGCAATAAATTAGACACAATAATCTGAATTCATCGAATCAAGAATGACACTAATTTCTGTGAGAAAACCAGCTGTAGTTATAAGCAAGATTTTCTTTTGGGGCTTATGCCTTGTGTAAAGTGCACAGAGAAGAGAAACAGGCAAGAAAGATTGGCCTTAACTGGAGCAAAAATATGATAATCATAATTAGCACAATTCTCTCTTGAAAAACATCAGATCATATTAGGAGTAATTGATATTAAGTCTCTTACTAATCTTCTGCCAGTGAATTCTGTTGCCAGTGAGTCTTAAATCAAGTTAAAAAAATTTCTGAGAGCAAAAATTTAGATGTCGTTATCTCAGTAAATAAAAGAGTCTTGATTTATCAATGATTTCCTATATGTTGATGTATAATTTGTGATTTTTAAAAATGATGTAAATTTGATAACATATACATTAATATGCTATTTCTTTTCAATTTCTCTCAATATATTTATTTTTATTTTTTTTTAACGTTTATTTATTTTTGAGACAGAGCGAGACAGAGCATGAAGCGGGGAGGGGCAGAGAGAGAAGGAGACACAGAATCGGAAGCAGGCTCCAGGCTCTGAGCCATCAGCCCAGAGCCCGACGCAGGGCTCGAACTCACTGACCGCAAGATCGTGACCTGAGCTGAAGTCCGACGCTTAACTGACTGCGCCACCCAGGCGCCCCTCTCTCAATATATTTATAGAGACAGAAGGGGGGAAATTTCAAGGTCATATTCTTACTTAATTAAAAATTAAATTTAAGAGCTTACTTCCCCATTAGGAACCTTCAAAACTATATTTTTTCCTAGGCCCATTGATTCTTTGGAATACATTTTTATTTCACAAAACTTCAAAGGAAATGTTATGCATTGCTTGAAAGTATGCTTCAGAAAATCATAGCCTGGTGTTTTAATATATCATAGTGTTAACTAACAGCAATACCTAATAATAATCCTGGTTGGAGAAACCTTTTAATAGAAATAAAGTTATTTTTGTATTAAGCCAGAGCCTATTTTTTTTTTTAAGTGAGTAGTTGAGTGGTTAGAAATAGAGATGGAACTTCCAGAGGTAGTACTAGCTTTGGAGGATACTCTGCTTTTTTGACTCCTCTGCCTTAGCCTAGAATCCATACACTTCAAATATCTATATCCATATCATCTATATCTATATCTACATCTATATTTATATCTATATCTGTATCTATCTATATCATCTATGTATTTTAATATCTGTACTTTTGAAGCCAACTTGACTGTCAATGACTCCTAGGATAAACTGTTCCTCACTCTTGTCTAAGAAAAAAGAATGCTTTTGCCACCAATTTCAAACTCAAGTCCTGGGCTGTAGTCTGATCAACTTAGTGTAGGGTTTCCATGACATTCTTCCCCTATTTCTGTAGCCTAAGAGAGAGATTATTCCATTTGCTGAGGCCAAACTGTCATGCCTACCTCAAAGGCAAATCAGCTTTCAGTGAAGCAAAGGGAGAGCTTGGAGAGTTTTTGCCACAACCAGTCAAAACTAGCAAATGTCCACTACCCCAAAGGAAGTATAAAACACTTTCTTTTCTTTCAAGAAACTCTCTATTTTGGATGGTTTTAAATAGTGCGGAATAAAATGTTAAGACACCAATACAGATCAGTGTATGGTTAAGCATCAATATTAGTATTAAATTGCTGAGGGATGCATGAATTCATAACAATTCGTCAAGTAAATTAAATTAGATAGCCTTGATCTTGCCATTTTCTCATTAAGAAAGCTTTATAGATAAAGGTAACTTTGTTCTTATGGGACATTTAGATTGGTGAGGAAGAGAAGGAACAAAATTGAAAGTGACAATTTAGCAGTAATAAAGATTGCATTGGAGGGGAAAGTATGAATTAATTCAATTTGAGTAGTGAGTTGATAATTTGAGCAGAGTAGGAGTTAAGAAGCAAAAGAAATTGAGATTCAATTTCAATGTTATTATAGTCCAAGGAATGTTTGTTTGTTTGTTTGTTTACATAGAGGAGAGGACAACAGGAAGCTGAGAAATTAGAGAATTATACCTAATGATCTATAAAGACAGATTTTCTTTGTTTACACTGAGGTGCAGCTCAGGACTAATATGATCCTCTAAGAAATGAGAATTTAAATATTTGGAGATTTTCTATTCTAAATAATAGAACTTTAGGATACCCTAAATTCTTCTTTGTTCTGACTGTTCTCCTTGATACGTTCTCCTCTGCTAATGTGTACATTATTGCAGTATAATTAATAATTCTTGATTTCAGACCTCTAATTTAGAAACTGGTGATAACTGCTTTTGCAAAATAAGACAGTTTAACAGCAAGTTGAGTGAGGAAAATATTTTCTACTTCTGAGTCAAATACCAAATGCAATATAAAAACAAGATTGATAAACTTGACTACAAAAATTAAAGACAATATGTAAGCAAAGTGAACAGAAATGATAAGCTGAAAAAATATTTGCAACATAAAGAGCTGATAGCCTTAATTTACAGAAACTTTTAAAATTGATAAAATAATGACCAAAAATTGTATAGAAATGGACAAAACACATGAAAATTTATAAAAATAGATTTAAGAATGATCCTTAAATGTTACATGACGCTGACGTCACTCATAATAAGAGAAATGCAAGTTATACTATAGAGAAGTATCACTTCTTGTCTATCAGAATTTTTTTTTTAATTTTTTTTTTCAACGTTTATTTATTTTTGGGACAGAGAGAGACAGAGCATGAACAGGGGAGGGGCAGAGAGAGCGGGAGACACAGAATCAGAAACAGGCTCCAGGCTCTGAGCCATCAGCCCAGAGCCTGACGCGGGGCTCGAACTCACGGACCGCGAGATTGTGACCTGGCTGAAGTCGGACGCTTAACCGACTGCGCCACCCAGGCGCCCCCTGTCTATCAGAATTTTAAAAACTTTACAATCCACTATGTTTATTTGGTTGTGTGAAAACAGGCCGTCTATACATTGCTGGTAGAAATGCAAAATAATTCAACCTTTATGGAGGCAAATTTGGCAAGTGGCAATATCTTAACAAGCTTTGTGTTCATCTCCCCCACCCGCTTTCCAAAAGCTCACATTTGGGCATTTTGCTTTTATAAATAACACTACATTATTAAGGTAAAGGCTTTTTTCTGTAAAAGCAAAAACCCTCTTCAGATTATTTTCCACTAGCAAACATGTATTAACGTAGGTCTTTCATAAAAGTGAAATAGTGTAATGCAACCTTTCAGGAAGCAAAAGGATTCCTGTATGTCTCAGCTCTTTGAATCCCTGTTTGAACCCACTGGTAATATATTACTTGTGTCCTCATTAACAAATAAATTAAATAAAACAAATAAAATTAAATAAATTAGACGCATATTCATTTTATGTTTGAAAAGAAACATGCATTTGCCTTTTGGAAAAAACTGATTTTTTGGGGCGCCTGGGTGGCGCAGTCGGTTAAGCGTCCAACTTCAGCCAGGTCACGATCTCGCGGTCCGTGAGTTCGAGCCCCGCGTCGGGCTCTGGGCTGATGGCTCAGAGCCTGGAGCCTGTTTCCAATTCTGTGTCTCCCTCTCTCTCTGCCCCTCCCCCATTCATGCTCTGTCTCTCTCTGTCCCAAAAATAAATAAACGTTGGAAAAAACTGATTTTTTAACAATGTGCATAACAATATGTGTGTGTGTATATATATATATGTATATATATATATATAAAACGTATACAGTTTATATTAATATGCATACATTTATTTCCTTGTGCTGTCTGCTAATGGGTACATTCTTGCAGTTTAATGAGGAAATCTAATACTCAGAACTAGATCTCTAGCATTATTTCCAACTAAAAGGAACCAAGTCTTCTTAAAGTTTTGCTGTTTTCAGATTTGTGGCAGGCTAAGCACAAAATGTGCCTTGGATATCTTGTGATACCCCAGAAATAAAAGAAGGGCTCAAAAATGATGGGCACAAGTGACATAAACAAAGGAGCTCCCTCAAAGGAGCTCCTTTGGCTAAATCCAGGACACCAAATTAAACAGCAAATCATTAAGTAGAGAAATTCTTTACAAACCATTAGAAAAATTGGATTCCGTGAGTTTATATTGATAATAGATGATAGATAGATAGATAGATAGATGATAGATAGGTAATAGATGATTGATATATAGATGATAGACAAGATGGATGGATAGATAGAGATAGATAGATAGATAGAGAGAGAGATAGATAGATAGAGATAATACATACATATACAGACTTGGATAATAGATGGATAGATGATAGATAAGATAGATGATAGATAGATAGGTAGATAGATAGATAGATAGATAGATAATACATACACACATACACTTGAATAATGGATAGATAGAGAGAGAGAGAGAGAGAGAGATGATACAAGAAAAAGGGAGACATCTTGATATTAGATGCCAACAAGGAAGAAATGGGGTGCAAACATCACTTAAAATTTTTTTTTAAAGAATCATAGATGGACAATAAACTTAGGGTGAAATTTTGATGAGAAGAAGGATATTTGTCTCCTGATAGATTGCTTAGTAATTAGAAGAGAAAAAATAGTACCTATACATGGACAAATTGGACACCACCTTGACCAATTGACATCACCAGTAAAGGTCAGATGTATACAGTGTCTCTAGATGCAATACCCGCAAAGGACATAGATTTGTGTTATATGTTCTGGCCAGGAACATATAAACTGAGTTTAATCATGGCCAAACACCAGGCAAATGAAAATGAGGAAAGACGTCTCTGTTAAAACCAAATAGTATAACGTTTACAGTAGTGACTCTGGGTAAAGAGTATATGAGTATTCCTATTCCTCCAACTTTGAAGTTTGAAGTTATTATACAATAAATATGTTTTTGTTAAGTGTGTTAAAATGTTAAAGAATTCCCCCCTTTTTCCTTATACTTCTAAATTAAAACATATCTCCACTCCAATTTGCATGTACTCTGTACTTCTGGAATATTCCAATAGTGAGTTTAAGAAGTGTGACCTGGGGCGCCTGGGTGGCGCAGTCGCTTAAGCGTCCGACTTCAGCCAGGTCACGATCTCGCGGTCCGTGAGTTCGAGCCCCGCGTCGGGGTCTGGGCTGATGGCTCAGAGCCTGGAGCCTGTTTCCGATTCTGTGTCTCCCTCTCTCTCTGCCCCTCCCCCGTTCATGCTCTGTCTCTCTCTGTCCCAAAAATAAATAAACGTTGAAAAAAAAAATTAAAAAAAAAAAAAAGAAGTGTGACCTTTGTTGTATGGCTGAAATGACTATAAAAGTTCTCTTGGAAAGTGGCTGATATGGGGGACATATCTCTTAAGTTTTTAAATATACATTTCCACAAACTCATGTATTTTAATTACTTTAAAATAAGAGTTTACTTTAAAAATGAAAAATGTTGGAAGAAAGTTTTAAAGAAGTGATAAGATGCAATCTTCTAGAAAGTAAAGAAAGTAACGCAAAACAACTTTTATAATATGAGCATCTCCATTTTAGTAATAAGATTTTTTTCTACAAAACATTATCCATTTTAAAAATCCATGTAAGCACATTGTGCTAAATTACAAGAAGTTGATTGTATCATATTATGTAGAAATCCAGAAACGAAAATCAGTTTCACTAATAAGGTGTTATATGTAAACATAATGTCACAATTATGTATTTACAGATCACAATTCATGTTTATAAACTACATACATCTTTTAGATCACCAAAGTATTTTTCATTATGCAAAAATGAGCAAATTACAAATCTCAATAAGTTTTCTATGGATTGACATATAGGTATATTTATCAGTTCTTCCTTCCTTCCTTCCTTCCTTCCTTCCTTTCCTTCCCTCCCTACCTCTTTCTTTCTTTCTTTCTTTCTTTCTTTCTTTCTTTCTTTCTTTCTTTTCATAGATCCAATTTGTTCCAAGGCTGCATTTTTTTAAATAGCAGCCTCTAAAATAAGTGGTATACGTTGGAAAGGATTTTACTTTGGAAATAAAATGATTTAGTTACAGGGAAGTTTATGTTAACTCTAAGAGCTTATATTAAAAATATATTAAAAATTATATTAAAAATATCTCTGTACTAAGCAAAATGATTACAGTTAATAAGTGAAACAAGTATTAATAAGGGGAAAGATGAAATTAAAAAAATGGAGGGAGGACAAATAAATATCATTTGTTGTTTTCTAAAAGTACTGGAATGATGCTATTATTATTAAAACAGTGCTATTCTTACTTCGAAGGCACTTTCTTCATTTAGGGCATTGCATTATTTACCAGGAATGAGTCACAGGCGCTCATCTATTGCCTAGAATTACCCAGTCTCCAAAATGGCTGCTCATTCTAATTGGTGGACAAAAAACATCTCCCAGCCACAGAGGGGTTATCTGCACCAAAGTTCTTGGACATTCCAAAATGCTTATGCTTCAGGTTTATCCATCAGAGCCCAGTAACAAAATTCAAATATATTAAAAAGAAAAATAACCATCTGTAAAAGTACCATGTTTGTTCCTTGTCAACCCTAAACGTATTAGTTTGATTTTTTATTAATCAGGTTTCTTGGATTCTATAGAACTTTTTAAAAATGACATGAAATAACTATCATGGAGGGAAAAAAATAGAAAAAGCCATAGCACAGAAGAGTTGGAGAACTCTAAATGAGTCATATAGGCAAATTTTACCTGTATTACCATTTTGGCTGGAAATGGTAAATTGATCAAAATTTAGGACCTTAGTGGATTTTTAATTTGTTCTGATACTTGATGCTAAGTATGACTCATTGACCTTACAAATGGAGGAAGAGAATGACAAAGCCATAAAAGCAGAAGACTATGGGACCTGCTGCTCTGAAGATCTTGTGTCACACAGTTTCCTGAATCTTCAACCCCCAAAGGCTTTATTGACAAAAAGATAATGAATGAGCTAGTGAGCAGATGTCAAAGTGACTCCACAGATACCAATTTCTGTATTTCCTTATCATTTGTCTCCAGCGTTATTTAACTTTCATATGGAGATCAAATCATACTACTTCTGATATCTTTCTAATTTAGCTAACATGTTGGGTTAGATCTTGGATAAGCATTCACCTCTTGTCATCCATTAGCAGGATACTGCTATGAGAAGTGAGCAATCTATTCTATTAAACAGAAATGTACTTGATTAGCTTGAGATTCTCTTTCTTTGCATGTGAAAAAGGTTAATCAACTAAAGCATAGGTTTGTATTTTTTTTCTCCATGGTTGATGGATCATTATCTGGACATTTTGGTATAGAGTAGGATTCTCTTGACAGATTTTTCTAGTTAAGACATTGCCCACATGTCACTGTTATGTTCACAATTCTCTCTCTTTGTTTCTGTTTTAAGACATTGGGAATTTAACTAGGAAATGTTGTCTGACAAGGGAAATTTGTGCAAATTTTAGGTCATAGAGAGCTTTCCTGGGTATTCTGTTTGTCCTTATAGCTCTATGCTCTACATGTTTCCATGTCCTGTGAAGCTGACCTCTGTGGGCTACAGCAACTGGACCTTCCTGACTTCTGATTTCCAGTATGAAGCACCACAGGAAAGGGAAGTTCATACCCCTGCCTTCTTTACCACTAGGCTTTAGATGGGCAGTCCCTGGGCTTTTCTGTCAAAAACAACAGTTTTGTCTTTGTAGCTACAACTTTAACTCCAGGTGCACCACTCTCATTGTTCCTTCAGGTGTAGGATTGGTAATGGTGCCTATTATTGCTAATCCAGGAGTGGGTCAACCTGCCTTATTGGTTCCCTTTCATTCTGGCTATACTTTAATGAAAGGTCCATTAATTTGTTCTCCCATTATCTCACTTAAGCATCTATCTTTTCCCTGCCAGGCAATTCAAAACAGTAATCAATAGTAGGAGTACTAAATATTTCTGGTAATATCTGGCAACTTCATGTGTTTGATGACTGCTTGTAACTTGTTTCCTGGGGGAAATGAGGCACTGGTAATCTTTGCATGTGGGAGAATCATAAAAATTATTAGTAGGATGTCATTGGATGAGGGCAGGTGGTGAACAAGGCATTAGGAGATAATTGTAATGACCAAGACATTTAGTCACTATGGTGGCAATAGTGTGACAAAAGTTATACGGTCAGGAGCCTGCCTTTTTAACCATATTCCAGGCAAGTTTTACGTTACTAATACTACAGAATTTCATACATATTACATGAAAAGTTTCCATGGTGAAATAAGTTCAGAAAGGCTGCATCAAACTTAAACATATTTAATTACCAGAATATGATTAAAAATGCCAATTATAATTTTCAAAAACAAAGTTTTTAAAGATTCTTATGTAAATGTAGCATGATTTGAAGAATGTTTGTAGATTTGTAGTGAAACACACTGAACTTAACTTAAACTTGTCAAAAATTTATTGCATTGATTTATGAAGAAACCAGTGAGATGTTAAAGCTGATTCAAGTATTATTTGTTGAAATGAGTAATTTATAAGCAATAAAAAATAAACAAGAGAGTAAAATTGTTACATTGTATATAAAACTAGTTAATAACCAAGGCAATGACATCATAACCCTAACCTTTGAGGTTATTAGTTCTATCAGAGAGAAATCATTTGCATAACTATCAGACAAAAATCTACAAATTAATTTATAATTCCATACAGTGTGAGCTCTAACCAAGAGTAAATGGCTAAGTCAAACACAGATACATTATCCTAGAAAGCTGAATAAGCCATAGGTAGACCTGAGAAACAATGACGAAGGATGACATTGGAAGTATACACTGCCATCATTTTACATTGCTTCCAAGTTATAAGTATTTTTTCTTAACCATATTAACTGATAATCAGCATTTTTATTTTCATATTTAATCAAGTATAATTTACTTTATATTTCGTATTCTCTGTAACCAGTGAAATCTGGACAATATTATAAAATAAATTCAGGATTGTTCACTATAAAGTAACAGATATGTTCAGGGCAACAATAATGGCTTCCCAAACTTTGTGTCAGCTAATATGAGTATGTATAGCCTCCAATTCTCATAGTAAAAATGTACACACTTAGATTTTTTTTTTAAATCATCAAAATCCCTTTGAGTGGTTAGATAAAAAAAAATGTACATTTTTCTGAAATCTTCAATTCAGAGCCTCAAAACCTGAGATTCTTCATTCAAATGAGCCATTGAAAATTTGATTGCCTGTTATGTGTTGGAATCACCATTAGAAATTGCTTTTTTATTCCATTTTAGAATTCTACCTGCTCACCAGGAAGCAAAATGTCAGAAAATAATGAATCAACATTATACATATTGAAGTTGCAAGATGGAAAATAGGATTCAGATCAAAGGTCTCTGAGAGACAAAACTTACAAACAAATGAATTTTTGACATTGAAGGGTGCATTGCAGCCTATTTTTAAATTCCTATATATACAGCCACTGGAGCGTGCTGAATGGTTCTGTGTTTCTAAGTTTCCTTTATATTTTTTTCTCAAACATTTACTATGACAGATTTAGGTACTTGCACAAACAAAGCTGTTGATAAGCCCATGGATATTGTGCATTCTCTTGAATATGAAGATAAATAATAGTAAATAAATCATTACAAATTTAGATTAATACCAAGGATAACTTCTAAATCCTGGAAGTTTATGGTAATGTAGATGCATAATCAAATTTATATGATAGAGGTTGGTGAAATTTGAAAACTATGCTTCACAGCTTTAGTGACAGTCACTCACCACTTATAGAACACACAATTTAAAGACTGTCAAATTATTAGTTTGGCCTCCGACCCAAAATTTAACTAGTTGAGGTTTTAGAATAAATCTGTATTACCCAATTACTATCATCCAACATAGTATTTTTTTCTATGTTTGTCGGCTTTTGCAGATGAACTTCAAGAATCAGATTTTATGTATATAACGATCATTAGAACAAACTGTAGGGGAAATTTGTTTCATGGAAGAGAGTCTTTATGACCAATAAATGCATGGGCCTGGATTTGATTCTGATACTACAAAAACTTTAACACTTAGTGGTAAGTCAACAGAATATAGAAGACAGCTAAAACCTATCTGAGCCCCAGCACAAGCTGGGATAGTCCTTATAATTGGAGAAGGCAAACAATAAACAGACTGAGGTAACAGTGGTAAGATCAAGAAAACACAGAAATGGAAAGGCCCTGTTATCACTAACCTGTGCTGGGAATTCCCAAGATGATTTCCGTAGCCCGACCTGCCAAACTCTTGGGGTGATAGTGAAAGATGATATTTTGTGGAATTGACACAAGTTGGTCTCTTTTTTTAAAATTTTTTTTAATGTTTATTTATTTTTGAGACAGAGAGAGACAGAGCATGAATGGGGGAGGGTCAGAGAGAGAGGGAGACACAGAATCGGAAGGAGGCTCCAGGCTCTGAGCGTCAGCACAGAGCCCAACGCAGGGCTTGAACTCGTGAACCACCAGATCATGACCTGAGCCGAAGTCGGACACTTAACTGACTGAGCCACCCAGGTGCCCCAATACCGGTTGGTCTCTTATGGTAACTAAAAGGAAGTCAAATGGTCAAAAAATACCCCAAAACTTAAATAAAATGCAAACCATTTAGTCAATTAACTTTTGGTTCAAGTTCTTCCTTTAATATTTTTGAAACATACTGGATGCTAATAAAACAAGCAGTGTGGGCTAAAATTAAAATAAATATATTCTAATTAAAAAGGTCTTTCATCTACGATCTTCAAATGTTGTATTGTCTGGTCCTATCGTTCCCATTTTAAAGATGAAAAGATAGTCTATGGCTGTTTTTCTTTATACCTACGAAGACTGTGGTAGTTATCTCCTGCAGTATAATAAATTATTCCAGGGTTTAATGGCTCAAAACAACACTAATTTATTATCGCAGTTTCTGAGGGTCAGGAATTCTGGAGTAACTTAGATGGATGGGTCTTTTTGAGAGTGTCTCCTAAGATTGAAGTCAATTTTTCAACTGGGTTGCATTATGCGCTGAAGTCTTGGCTGAGGTTTGTGAACCTGCTTGCAAGAAAGTTCCCTCCCATAGCTGTTACCAGGAGTCGTCAGTTCCTTGCTGGCTTTTGGCTGGAAGCTTCAGTCTCTCACCATATGAGTCTCTCCACAGTTATGCCTGAGTGTCCTCAAGATATAGCAGCTGGTCTCCTTCAGAGCAAGTGATCTGAAAGAGAGAAAAAATATGAAAGAATGACAGAAGCTGAAGTGGTATTAATAACCTAATCTCAAAAGTGACAAATTGTCACTTCTGCCATTTTCTTTTGATCACACAGACCAACTCTGTGTGTAAAATATGGGAGGGGACTA
Source organism: Prionailurus bengalensis (assembly GCF_016509475.1). Lineage (NCBI taxonomy): Eukaryota > Metazoa > Chordata > Mammalia > Carnivora > Felidae > Prionailurus > Prionailurus bengalensis. The sequence goes on along the minus strand of NC_057344.1, from coordinate 169,539,336 downwards.
CTAAAGGTGTGAATTCCAGGAGACTCAGATAAGTGGGGACAATCTTAGTGGCCAACTAGCGGTTACAGTGACAGAATCTAGTAAATATTTTGCACTGAGAAAATACATGTCACAACTAACTAACCAATTATCCTAAACACAGTAAGGATTAAAAAAAAGAAGATATAATATGGCTCATGTGCTTGAAAAAGTAATCTATAAAGACATCTGATCACATGGCAAATTATCAACTTTACTGCTCTGCCTTCTTCTGAGCATAGAGGGTTAAATTGAATTAAACACACACACACACACACACACACACACAGAGTGAGTGTTTAGTTTGGAAATGTAGTTTTGTTTCACTAACACTGGACACTATTTCAAGGTGTTCACATTACATTTTATTTGACAGGAACTAATTTCATACTAGATACCAAATTTGAAAATGATTTTTCATGCAGATATAATATCATCATTGGCAAATAAAAAAAAAAGAAACATCTCAAAGAAAGCATATAAACAGATCTTGGGAAGATGGCGGCGTAGGAGGATGCTGGGCTCACCGCGCATCCTGCTGATCACTCAGATTCCACCCACACCTGCCTAAATAACCCAGAAAATCACCACAAGACTAGCAGAATGGATTCTCCAGAGCCAAGCACAGACGAGAGGCCCACGGAGGAAGATAGGAAGGGCGGCGAAGCGGTGCACGCTACACGGACTGGCGGGAGGGAGCCACGGTGGAGGGGCGGCCCGCCGGCCAAGCAGAGCCCCCCGAGTCTGGCTGGCAAAAGCGGAGGGGCTGGATGGAGTGTGATCTGACAGCAAGCAGGACTTGACATCTGGAAGGTTATAAGTTAACAGCTCTGCTCAGAGAACGGGAGGGCTGGAGGACAACAGGAGGGACAGTTGTTGAGCCCTGGAAGACAGAGCTCAGCTTGTCAGGGAATAAAGGTGCTGGCCAGCATCATCTCCCTTCCCCATCCCACAGCCAAAAATCCCAAAGGGAACCAGTTCCTGCCAGGGAACTGGCTTGCACCTTACAAATACCCAATGCTGTGCTTCTGTGGATCCATCACTCTGGCAGTGGGTCTGACTCCCTCCCAGTGCTGCAGGGCCCCTTCTGAAGCGGATCACCTGAAGGAAAAGTGAGCTGAGCCTGCCCCTCCTGCCCCTGTGCACCTTGCCGATCCACCCCCGCTAATATGCCAGATCCTCAGCACCACAAGCCTGGCAGTGTGCAAGTAGCCCAGACAGGCCACGCCACCCCACAGTGAATCCCGCCCCTAGGAGAGGGGAAGAGAAGGCACACACCAGTCTGACTGTGGCCCCAGTGGTGGGCTGGGGGCAGACATCAGGTCTGACTGCGCCCTGCCCACCAACACAAGATATTCAAGACAGCACAGGGGAAGTGCCCTGCAGTCCTGCACCACTCCAGGGATGATCCAAAATGACGAAACGGAAGAATTCCCTTCATAAAAACGTCCAGGAAATAACAACAGCTAAAGAACTGATCAAAAATGATTTAAACAATACAACAGAAAGTGAATTTAGAATAATAGTCATAAAGTTAATCCCTGGGCTTGAGAACAGTTTAAAGGACAGCAGAGAATCTCTTGCTACAGAGATCAAGGGACTAAGGAACAGCCAGGAGGAGGTAAAAAATGCTATAAATGAGCTGCAAAATAAAATGGAGATGACCACAGCTCGGATTCAAGAGGCAGAAGAGAGAATAGGTGTACTAGAAGATAAAATTATGGAAAAAGAAGAAGCTGAGAAAAAGAGAGATAAAAAAAAATCCAGGAGTATGAGGGGAAAATTAGAGAACTAAGTGATGCACTAAAGAGAAATAATATAAGCATACTTGGTATTCCAGAGGAGGAAGAGAGAGGGAAAGGTGATGAAGGTGTACTTGAAGAAATAACAGCTGAGAACTTCCTGGATCTGGGGAAGGAAAAAGGCATTGAAATCCAAGAGGCACAGAGAACTCCCTTCAGAGATAACTTGAATCGATCTTCTGCACGACATATCATAGTGAAACTGGCAAAATACAAAGATAAAGAGAAAATTCTGAAAGCAGCTAGAGATAAACGTGCTCTAACATATAAAGGGAGACCTATAAGACTCATGACCGATCTCTCTACCGAAACTTGGCAGGCCAGAAAGAATGGCAGGAGATCTTCAATGTGATGAATGGAAAAAATATGCAGCTGAGAATCCTTTATCCACCACATCTGTCATTTAGAATAGAAGGAGACATAAAGGTCTTCCCAAACAAACAAAAACTGAAGGAATTCGCCACCACTAAACCAGCCCTACAGGAGATCCTAAGTGGGATCCTGTGAGACAAAGTACCAGAAACATCGCACTATGAAACCTATGGACACCACGATGACTCTAAACCCATATCTTTCTGTAATAACACTGAATGTAAATGGACTAAATGAGCCAACCAAAAGACAGGGTATCAGAATGGATAAAAAACCAAGACCCATCTATTTGCTGTCTACAAGAGACTCATTTTAGACCTGAGGACACCTTCAGATTGAGAGTGAGGGGATGGAGAACTATTTATCATGCCACTGGAAGTTAAGAGAAAGCTGGAGTAGCCATATTTATATCAAACAAACTAGACTTTAAATTAAAGGCTGTAACAAGAGATGAAGAAGGGCATTATAGAATAATCACAGGGTCTTTCCATCAGTAAGAGCCAACAATTATAAATGTCTATGCGCCCAATACGGGAGCCCCCAAATATATAAAACAATTACAAACATAAGCAACCTTATTGATAAGAAGGTGGTAACTGCAGGGGACTTTAACACTCCACTTACAGAAATGGATAGATCATCTAGACACACAGTCAATAAAGAAACAAGGGTCCTGAATGATACATTGTATCAGATGGACTTGGCAGATATATTTAGAACTCTGATCCAAAAGCAACAGTATATACTTTCTTCTCGAGTGCACATGGAACATTCTTCAAGATAGATCACATACTGGATCACAAAACAGCTTTTCATAAGTATACAAGAATTGAAATTATTCCATGCATACTTTCAGACCACAATGCTATGAAGCTTGAAATCAACCACAGGAAAAAGTCTGGAAAACCTCCAAAAGCATGGAGGTTAAAGAACACCCTACTAAAGAATGAGTAGGTCAACCAGGCAATTAGAGAAGAAATTTAAAAAATATATGGAAACAAACGAAAATGAAAATCCAACAATCCAAACACTTTGGGATGCAGCGAAAGCAGTCCTGAGAGGAAAATACATTGCAATCCAGGCCTATCTCAAGAAACAAGCAAAATCCCAAATACAAAATCTAACAGCACACCTAAAGGAACTAGAAGCAGAACAGCAAAGACAGCTAAACCCAGCAGGAGAAGAGAAATAATAATATTCAGAACAGAAATAAATAATATAGAATCTAAAAAAAACTGTAGAGCAGATCAACGAAACCACGAGTTGGTGTTTTGAAAACATAAACAAAATTGATAAACCTCTAGCCATGCTTCTCAAAAAGAAAAGGGAGATGACCCAAATAGATAAAATCATGAATGAAAATGGAATGATTACAACCAATCCCTCAGAGATACAAACAATTATCAGGGAATACTATGAAAAATTATATGCCAACAAATTGGACAACCTGGAAGAAATGGACAAATTCCTGAACACCCACACTCTTCCAAAACTCAATCAGGAGGAAATAGAAAGCTTGAACAGACCCATAACCAGCAAAGAAATTGAATCAGTCATCAAAAATCTCCCAACAAATAAGAGTCCAGGACCAGATGGCTTCCCAGGGGAGTTCTACCAGACGTTTAAAGCAGAGATAATACTTATTCTTCTCAAGCTATTCCAAAAAATAGAAAGGGAAGGAAAACTTCTAGACTCATTCTATGAAGCCAGTATCAATTTGATTCCTAAACCAGACAGAGAGGCAGTAAAAAAAGAGAACTACAGGCCAATATCCCTGATGAATATGGATGCAAAAATTCTCAATCAGATACTAGCAAATCGAATACAACAGCATATAAAAAGAATTATTCACCATGATCAAATGGGATTCATTCTCAAATCAATTGATGTGATACATCACATTAATAAAAGAAAAGATAAGAACCATACGATCCTGTCAATCAATGCAGAAAAGACATTTGACAAAATTCAGCATCCTTTCATAATAAAAACCCTTGAGAAAGTCAGGATAGAAGGAACATACTTAAAGATCATAAAAGCCATTTATGAAAAGCCCACAGCTAACATCATCCTCAATGGGGAAAAACTGAGAGCTTTTTCTCTGAGATCAGGAACACAACAGGGGTGCCCACTCTCTCCGCTGTTGTTTAACATAGTGCTGGAAGTTCTAGCATCAGCAATCAGACAACAAAAGGAAATCAAAGGTATCAAAATTGGCAAAGATCAAGTTAAGCTTTCACTTTTTGCAGATGACGTGATATTATACATGGAAAATCTGATAGCCTCCACCAGAAGTCTGCTAGAACTGATAAATGAATTTAGCAAAGTCACAGGATACAAAATCCATGTACAGAAATCAGTTGCATTCTTATACACTAATAATGAAGCAACAGAAAGACAAATAAAGAAACTGATCCCATTCACAATTGCACCAAGAAGCATAAAATACCTAGGAATAAATCTAACCAAAGATGTAAAAGATCTGTATGCTGAAAATTATAGAAAGCTTATGAAGGAAATTGAAGAAGATATAAAGAAATGGGAAAACATTCCGTGCTCATGGATTGGAAGAATAAATATTGTTGAAATGTCAATACCACCCAAAGCTATCTACACATTCAATGCAATCCAAATCAAAATTGCACCAGCATTCTTCTAGAAACTAGAACAAGCAATCCTAAAATTCATTGGAACCACAAAAGGCCCCGAATAGCCAAAGTAATTTTGAAGAAGAAGACCAAAGCAGGAGGCATCACAATCCCAGACTTTAGCCTCTACTACAAAGCTGTAATCATCAAAACAGCATGGTATTGGCACAAAAACAGACACATAGACCAAAGGAATAGAATAGAAACCCCAGAACTAGACCCACAAACGTATGGCCAACTCATCTTTGACAAAGCAGGAAAGAACATCCAATGGAAAAAAGACAATCTCTTTAACAAATGGTGCTGGGAGAACTGGACAGCAACATGCAGAAGATTGATACTAGAACACTTTCTGACACCATTCAGAAAAACACACTCAAAATGGATAAAGGACCTGAATGTGAGACAGGAAACCATCAAAACCCTAGAGGAGAAAGCAGGAAAAGACCTCTCTGACCTCAGTCGTAGCAATTTCCCACTTGACACATCCCCAAAGGCAAGGGAATTAAAAGCAAAAATGAACTACTGGGACCTTATGAAGATAAAAAGCTTCTGCACAGCAAAGGAAACAACCAACAAAACTAAAAGGCAATGAACGGAATGGGAAAAGATATTTGCAAATGACACATCAGACAAAGGGCTAGTATCCAAAGTCTATAAAGAGCTCACCAAACTCCACACCCGAAAAACAAATAACCCAGTGAAGAAATGGGCATAAAACATGAATAGACACTTCTCTAAAGAAGACATCCGGATGGCCAACAGACACATGAAAAGATGCTCAACGTCACTCCTCATCAGGGAAATACAAATCAAAACCACATTCAGATATCACCTCACGCCAGTCAGAGTGGCCAAATTGAAGAAATCAGGAGACTATAGATGCTGGAGAGGATGTGGAGAAACGGGAACCCTCTTGCACTGTTGGTGGGAATGCAAATTGGTGCAGCCACTCTGGAAAACAGTGTGGAGGTTCCTCAAAATGTTAAAAATAGACCTACCCTATGACCCAGCAATAGCACTGCTAGGAATTTACCCAAGGGATACAGGAGTACTGATGCATAGGGGCACTTGTACCCCAATGTTTATAGCAGCACTCTCAACAATAGCCAAATTATGGAAAGAGCCTAAATGTCCATCAACTGATGAATGGATAAAGAAATTATGGTTTATTTACACAATGGAGTACTACGTGGCAATGAGAAAGTATGAAATACGGCGCTTTGTAGCAACATGGATGGAACTGGAGAGTCTGATGCTAAGTGAAATAAGCCATACAGAGAAAGAGAGATACCATATGGTTTCACTCTTAAGTGGATCCTGAGAAACTTAACAGAAACCCATGGGGGAGGGGAAGGGGAAAAAAAGGAAGTTAGAGCGGGAGAGAGCCAAAGCATAAGAGACTCTTAAAAACTGAGAACAAACTGAGGGCTGATGGGGGTGGGAGGGAGGGGAGGGTGGGTGATGGGCTTTGAGGAGGGCACCTTTTGGGATGAGCACTGGGTGTTGTATGGAAACCAATTTGACAATAAACTTCGTATATTGAAAAAAAAGGATATAAACAGAATCAATCTCTCTCTCTCTCTCTCTCTCTCTCTCTCTCTCTCTCTCTCTCTCACACACACACACACACACACACACCCCATATAAATAGCACTATCTTCCCTGTGGTATATAGAATCGGACACTGCCAACAGCTCAGAGCCTGGAGCCTGCTTAGGATTCTGTTTCTGCCCCACCTCTATTTACACTCTGTCTCTCTCTGTTTCTCAAAAATGAATAAATGTTTAAAATAATTTTTTTAAAAAGTAGTAGGTCCCAGGTTACCCACAACTTCTGTCCGACTTGGCTATAAATTGGAGGTTCACATGACCTTCTCCCTCTTGGAGTCAATTATTTGCTACTGAGGCTCACAGAACTTAGGGAAACACTTATATTTATCAGGTTATTAAAGAATATGATAAAGGACACATATGAAAACCAGATGAACAGATACATAAGGTAAGGTCTGAGAGGTTCTTTAGCTCAGAAACTTCTGTCCTCCATGGAACTGGCGTCTATTACCTTCCTAGTACACAGATGTGTTCACCAACCTGAAAGCTCTTCTGAACTCTGTACTTTGGAGACATTAATGGAGGCTTCATCACTTAGTCATTACCTATCATTAACTCCACTTTTAGCCCTTTTTTTCATGAGAATGAGGAGAGGGACTGAAAATTCCAAGCTTCTAATCATGGCTTGTTTTTTCAGATGACCAACCCCACCCAGGATCCATCCAGGAGCTCACCTGGAGCCACCACCTCATTGGAACCAAAGACACTGCCATCACCCAGAAAATTCCAAGGGCTTACTACCTTGTGTCAGGGTCAAAGACCTAATATTAGAACCAGGACACTTCTAGCATTTTTATCAGTCAGGAATTTACAAGGGTTTCAAGAGCTCTGTTCAGGGACAGGTATATATATATATATATAATATCTTCTACTATCTCACACTCATCAAAGTAGTAAATAAATACATGCAAATGAAATGAGATAGAAGTTTAAGATTATCAAGTTAGCAAAAATTTGAAAGACTGATAATAGTCACCGTTGAAAGAAATGTGGAGAAGATCCTCATGTTCCCATGTGATTTTCTTATGAGTTTAAATTCAAGATTTGGAAAGATGTGTGTTTCAGTGAAAGAATATAAGCCACCAGGCATACCTCCCTCCTTTCCATTATGATGTCTGAAGGACTGCTTATGCAAGTGGTCAATTTTACTTTCCCCTTTCTTGTTACCAAAAGGGAAGGAAAGGTCTCCCTGGGGGATCCTCTGCCCCTAGAAGGGACCAGAAATTCTCAAGAGGATCTTTCCATTGCACTTTGATTTCCATCCCTCTCAACTTCGCAAGGGCTTTCCTCCAGTTCTTACCTGGCCCTCTCTGTGCCGTCACTCTCTCCCTTTCTACTGACTCATTCTCGTGAATGTAAAAATGTACCATAGTGTTTGCTCATCTTAAAAATCTGTCCGTTTCTAGTCCAATTTCTTTGCTTCTCCTGATCATAGCCCCTGAACAACTCATTTTCTACACTTGCTGTTTCTACTGCTTTACATCTCACTCGCCAATTTTTATTAGTATAGTTGTCTGAAGTTTTTTAATCATAATAATTTTCATTATTATTTATAAACTCACGTAATTTTGCATGGGTGCATAAATATTATTACATTTGTTGTTTTTCCCCATAAATGCTATTTTACTTGGCTCCCTCTCTCATTTTCTCTTCACCAACACTAGCTAACCAAAAAAAAAAAAAAAAAGAAAAGAAAAGAAAAAAAAAGTACATATATACATGGGGTATTTGTTTCTGGGTGAGAGTATAAGTAACTATGTATACATGTAAGTACATATATATGCCAATATGCAGATAGCATATTTACATTGTGTATTTTTGCATTGCATACAGTTGTATGCATTGCATACAATGCATATTTACAATGTAGTGTAAATTTACAAAATATAAAAACATCTACTCAGTGTTACAAAAAATTAGTCGTATTAAATAATTTTTTTTACAGTTTTTTTGCTCAGCTTTATCTAGTGAGAAATCCTGCCACTTAGTATGATTTAATTAATTCTTCATTTTATGATTGCATAACATGACATAGAGTACATATAGTATAGATTATTCTGTGATCCCCTGCTCATTATAATATACTTCATCTCTCAGATACTGAAAAGGGCTACAAAAAAATTCTTTTTTCTGTGTGTATCTATCAATTGATTAATAGATATCATTGTTATGGGCTACATTTCCAGGAGTACAATACTTGTGATTGAAGATATGCGATTTTCTGTAGATATTTCCAGATTGCTCCCTGAAAAGTCTATAACACTTTACATTTCTACTAGTAACATGTGAGTCCTTTTCCACACATCACCTCCAAGAATAGTGATGTAGACCTTGTTGATTATTATTACTCTGTTGGATATAAAGATTATAAAGCTACATTTCCTGAGTATAAGGAACGATTTTCTCACTCATCTTTTCTTTAAAAAATTTATTTTTCTTAAGTTCTTTTTTCTACTAATTTGTCTGGACATGTGTCAACTTGATGCTTTTTAGATTACAGATTATTGATTCATTGTCTTCTATATTACATGTTTTCTAGCTTTCAGCTTTGTCTAATGATATTGTTAATGACCTTAGCATTTAATATTAAAAAAAATTTAGTATGGATGAATATATATATTTCCTTTCCTATATATCTTTCCATGTCTTTTTTTTAATACTTCCTCTTTTAAAAGAAAAACTATAATCTTAATTATGAGTTTTCAAATTTAGTTAATGTTTACCCCTTCTCCTGGTGAGGTATACCATCAAATTTTATGAAATAATCTATGTATTTTATTCCTGAATTGAACTGTCGAAAATGCCATATATTGTATTCTTCGAAATTCTAGAATCAATGTCTAGCTTCTTCATTCTATTGCTCTGGTTTGGTCTATTTCCAGGCCAAAAGCAAATGATTTTAATACAGTTGATTTAGTAGTATAATACATGTTGATATTTAGTTAATTAAGTGCCCCCCTCATAGTTCTTTTTTTATTTATTTCTTAGTCTCTGGTATTCTTTCTACCCTGTAAACTTTAAGATCCTTTTATCCATCCAGGTTCCAGCAATATGCCTTTTAGGAATATAATTGGAATGTTAGCACATTCCTTGTCAATTTAAGGAGAATTCACTTTTTTGTTAAATAAAGTCTTCTCATCCAGAATTTGGTATGTCTTTCTATTGCTCAGATTGCACATACATGATATGTAACATGGTATCTTATAATTCAAAATGTTAATATTCTTAAGTTGTAATATTTTTGCTACTTAATGGGCACTTTATTTCACACATGCACTACTTTTCACAGAGTAGAGAAATATTATTGATTTATGGATACTTGCATTGACTCTAGCCACTAACCAAAGTCTCATTAATTTTTTTTTTTTTAATTTTAGAGAGAGAGAAAGAGAGACCATGGGGGAGAAGGGCAGAGGAAAAGAATCTCAAGCAGGTTCCAGCTCCACACTCAGTGTGTAGCTACACACGGGGCTCGATCCCATGACCCTGTGATCATGACCTGAGCCAAAATCAAGAGTCAGACACTCAACCAACTGAGCCACTCAGGTGCCCCATTTTTTATTGTTTTGTTTTTCATCTCTATCACTTAAGGTCTTTAGCCATATAATCAGAAAAAAATATATTTTGTCTATTTTTTCCAGTGTTTATATCAGGCATTTATTATTTTGAATAATAAAATGCCTTATGGCACTTTCTAAAATCTCCATGTACATATTAAGTAATAATGAGAAATCCCTGCCAAGTTTCTGGCTTTATTTTACATGGCTTTTGAGTTTCAATATGTAGCGGCATTTGCCATTGATTTGGGGTAAATAGCAAGTATTATATTTACATAAGAAATGCTTTTTACACTTACATTTTTTGAATGGCCACAAATTGTACATTGCCTTTTTAGTATTTGATATCATTTTCTTTCATTTGTTCATATAAATGTTATATACTTGATATTAAATTATCCTTGTTTCCTGGATTAAACCTTGGTTTTGTCATAACATGCTCTTCTCATACCTTGTACAATTCCCTTTGCTGATACTGTAATTGTGGTCTTAGCATTCCTATTAAAAACAAGAGGTTTTTAGGGGCACCTGGGTGGCTCTGTCAGCTAAGTGTTCAACTCTTGATTTCAGCTCAGGTCATGATCTCACAGTTCTGTGGGATCGAGGCCCAGCTCCGGCTCTGAACTGGCAGCTTGGAGACTGCTTGGGATTCTCTCTCTCCCTCTCTCTCTCTGCCCCTCCCCCATTCACACATGTGTTCTCTTTCTCAAAATAAATAAGCAATAAAAAAAAGAGGTTTTTAGCTATCATACCTTGGGTTTTCTTGTCTTAAAAACTGTATACTTCAAATCATTTACTCATCACAAGAATTATAAATTTACATGTAGATTTCCTTTACTGAACTTTTTTTTTTTTTAATTTTTATTTTACAGAGAGAGGGCGTAAGTGGGGGAGAGGGACAGAGGGAGAAAGAGAGAATCTTAAGCCTGCTCCAGGAGCCCAACATGGGGCTTGATCCCACGACCCTGGGATCTTGACCTGAGTCAAAATCGAGAGTCAGACACTCACTCGACTGAGCCACCCAGGCACCCCTTTGAACTACATTTAGTCAAGCTTTGTTACTCATGTTTGCATCTGTCCAGGCTGCTATAACAACACACAACTGACTAACTTATAAACAATAGAAATTCATTGCTCACAGTTCTGAAGGCTGGGCAGTACAAGATAAAGGTGCCAGCAAGGTTGCCTTCTGGTGAGGGTTCAAAGCTGGTGACTTCTTGCTTGTTTTCACAGCCATGATCTCCCTGAAACCTATTTTAAGGACACTAATCCCATTCTTGAGGACTCCATCCTTATGACCTCATTGCCTCTCTAAAGCCCCACCTTCTAACGCCATCATTTGGGGGGATTAGGATTTTAACAAATAAATTTGGGGGTACACAAACATTCCCACGATAGTAGTTTGTATCTTTATATCTTTTAGGGCTTCATATTGTTTAAAATATTAAAATATTACAATTATATGGTCTTTGGCTGTAATGTTATTTTTTAAAATATTTATTTATTTATTTTTGAGAAAGAGAGGGAGAACACAAGTGGGGGAGGGGCAGAGAGAGATGGAGACAGAATGTGAAGCAGGCTCCAGGCTCTGAGCTGTCAGCACAGAGCCTGACACGGGGTTTGAACCCACAGATTGTGAGATCATGACCTGAGCTGAACTTGGACGCTGAACTCACTGAGTTACCCAGGTGTCTCTGGCCTTTGTGCTATTTTTAAAGGTAGATCTTTAGTAACTTTTCAATTGTATTTAATGATAAATGGTCTAATCGAGTATTATGATTTGAGGAGATTAATTTTGTTAGTTTTCAAGAGATCATTTCTTTTGGCATTCATTAATCCATTGATTTTTCTGACCATATATTTGCACTGAGAATTATCTCACAATTATTTTAATCACATCAATATCTGCTGTTTAGAATTCTTTCCCTATCCTAATCATATTTATTTATTTATTTATACATTTATGTATCTATTTTGAGAGAGAGAGAACACCTGTGCATGCATGAACAGGGGAGAAGCAGAGAGAGAGGGAGAGAGAGAATCCCAAGCAAGCTCCACCTGTCAGTGCAGAGCCTGATGCAGGACTCAATCCCACGAACCATGAGAGCATTCCTGAACCGAAATCAAGAGTCAGACATTTAACTGACTGTGCCACCCCGGTACCCCTCTTCTTAATCTTTTAAATTTTTCACAGCTCCATTGTAATATAATTAGTACACAGAAAACTACATATAATTAATATATACAACTTGGTGAGTTTGGACATAAGTATACATTCAGGTTACTCTCACCAAAATCCAGGTAGTGAGAATATCCCTCACCTACAAAAGTTGCTTTGAGTCTCTTTGTGAATTTTTGTTATTGCTATTATGGTAAGAATACTTAACATGAGATCTACTCTCAACATAATTTTGAGTATATGATACCTATTGATTACCACAAGTACTGTGGTATACATATGCATCTAGAATTTATTAATCTTGTATGGCTATACCTTTATAATTATTGGACAACTCCCCAATTTCCTTCCCCACCCCCCATGCCATAGGAGCCATTATTCTATTCTATTTCTATATCTTGGCTATTTTAGATCCTTCATCTAAGAGGAATCATGCAGTGTCTGTCCTTCTGTGGCTGATGTATTTTTTCACTTAGCATGATGTGTATTCCAGGTCCACCCTTGTTGCAAATAATTTCTTATTTTAAAAACACTGAATAATATTTCATTTTATGCATATCCCACATTTTCTTTATCCATTCATCCAATGATGGACATTTGGGTTGTTTCCATATCTTGTCTATTGTGAATAATGTTACATTGAACATGGTGGCACAGATTATCTCTTTCAGATCCTAATTTCAATTCTTTGATATCCCAGAAGTGGGATTGTTGGATCACAGGATGGCTAAGAGTCCCTGCACCATTTCTTTGTTCCTTGTTGTCCTTGGATAGTCCATGTTCCAATTCCTCAGTGTTCTGTGTGAGGCAAGGCAGAGCGGGCCTCTCAGGCAGTGCCCCAAACTGCTAAGAAAGCTGGACATGAACCTTGTTTTCTCTTGCCCCACTAGAGAAATCATAAGCCAGAAAGATCCTTCTCAGCAAGCCCTGTGGTGGGGGAGAGGCAATGATGACAACGTGAAACTGTTCCCTTTACCCTCTTTAAGGTGTTTTGTGCTCCACCCAGTGTCACAACCTCATCCCTTGGTTCCAGAACTTTCACAAAGGTATTGTCATCTGTGGAAAGTTGCCAAATCTTTGTTTCTCTGAGGGGATGAGGGCTCAGGAACTCCTATTCTGCCATCTTGCTTAATAGCATTCTTTTTCAATCTTTTTTTTTTTTTAATTCAGGCTTGTGACTCTTTTATTATTTTGTCATTTAAACTCCTATCATTTAGATTTCTTTATCTTTCCTACTATTTCCGTTTGGTCTGCATTTTATTAATTTCACTTTTTGTGCTCAGTTGAAGACTGTACAATAATTAATTGATCTCTTTGTCAAGGGGAAAAAGAATGTTAACGGAACAAAGTAGGACCACACATTTTGAAGTAGGCAGGAGAATGGTGAAGGTGAGGAACAAAGCTCTTCTGAATGGTGCAGACAGTGTGGTGGTGGTGCTAGGAGAAGAGGGCGGGTAAGGGGTGGAGGAGTCAGACCATGCAAAGACATAAGCTATTCCAAGAATATTTACTTCAGTCCAATGACAAGGGAGAAACCTATGAGAGTTTTAAGCAGAAGGTGACATGATCACTTTGTGTTTTCACACAATATGTGAAAACAAAGTTGTGTTTCAAAAATACCTTTATTGAAGTATAAACTATAATTTGAAGGTGTTAGAGGGTAGAAAGGGACTTGCTGGAATTATAGGACTTCCTGGAAACCAACCAAAATCTGATAGTGACTTTAACAGGCGTGAAAGCTGTGGGCATGGAGAGAAGCTAATGGTTTGGAGAGCTATATACAAAATAAAATCAGTAGCATATTAATTGCATATAGAGTTTAACAGAAAAGGAAATTCCAATAACACATTTTTCAGGGTTTGGCTTCTACAAAAATGTAATGGTGGCTCTATTCTTGGAAATGGAGAAGGAGCCCTGGAAGAAGACAAGGATAGACATGGAATATCATTCATTGGTTATGAACATGTTGAGTCTCCAGTCCCGTTATTATATTTGAGTAGGGAGGTAAGGAAAGTAGCTCAATGTAGGGATTTGGATCTCAAAGGAAAAAAAAATGGCTTAGAAAGTTATATTTTGATACGTCAGCACAGTGTCATCATTATTTATAATACTGAAAAATCAACATAGATTATATGACAATTAATGGGGAATTAGTTGGATAAATGATTATAGATTTATACAAAACTTAAGTTTAAAATAACAATGTACCTCTGCATTTATAATATAAAATACTTTGGAGACATACTATTATCATTTGAAATTGCAAGTTACAGAATAGCAATCTCCAATTTTTATGGCAATACCTTATTTATAAACATTAGCTTTTAAATTGCTATTGAGAATTGTATTCACTTGGAAGTCTGAGTTTCTTTGAGTGACACAGAATGATTATATTTCTTTGTATATTTAAGTTACCTGAAAGAATTGAAAAAGTTGGTTGCATTGGTTCAGAAGGTGAATCATTTTTTTTTGCAACTTAATTTTATAAAATATCCAGTTCAACTAATAGAAGGCAATATGTTCTATACTAAATGCATTAGTTTTAAGTTCTCAATTGATTAGGATTCAACTAACTTGAAGATACAGTAAAATGTTGTGATAGCATTATAATGTGATAGAGAATACCAAAATCAGAACAGACTTCAGAGTTTGTCATTCTATAGGGGGAAAAAACCCACAAAAGAAAACAAAACTGAACTTTTTTTTTAATTTTAGTTAGTTAGCATACAGTGTATTAATGGTTTCAGGAGTAGAATTCAGTGATTCACCACTTACACATAACACCAAGGGCTCTTCATAAATAAGTGCCCTCTTTAATATCCATCACCAATCTAGCCCATCTCCCACCCATTCCCTTCCATCAACCCTCAGTTTGTTCTCTGTTGTTAAGAGTCTCTTATGGTTTGTTTCCCTCTCTTCTCTCCTAACCCCCCCCCTTTCCCATATGTTCATCTCTTTTGTTTCTTAAATTCCACATATGAATGAAATAATATGGTATTTGTCTTCCTGTGATTGACTCATTTCATTCAACATAATACACTCTAGCTCCAACCACATTGTTGCAAATGGCAAGATTTCATTCTTTTTGATGGCTGAGAAATATCCCATTGTATATATATAGCACCTCTTCATTATCCATTCATCAAGCGATGGACATTTGGGCTCTCTCCATAGTTTGGCTATTGTTGATAATGCACAAAATTGAACCTTGAAAAAAAGCTTAATAACACTATTAAGTGAAAAAACTGGAACTTGAATACAAGTTTCTTAGCTTCTTGTCTGGCAGAGGTAGCAACATTGTGAAGCTAAAAAAAAAGTGAAGTTTCAGGTTCCTTGGCCTTCTCTGGCTCCATTCGAAGCCCTGGGAGATGTCAAGCAAAGTGTTCACGTAAAATATGTTTTTGTTTTTGTTTTTGTAAATTTTGCAGAAGTGATCTTAATTCAATCATTTAATAATGCTATTTCTTCCCATTCTGACCTTCCCTTCATCACATTCTCCAATAAGTGTCTTTGCAGAGGTCAAGTACATTTTTTGGCAATCAGCTAAATTGAGTTGGATATACATTTAGCTCAGTTTATGGAGAATATCTATATGGTTTTTGGTCCCTTCCATGAATTATTAATGCTGGCCTTTTGGAAGTAGCAATGGCTACAAAGAATGCTCTAATGACTGCTGTAGGAGGTCTTCAAGAGGATGTGATGGCAAGTTTATTCTTGAGCTAGACTCAAGCAATTGGAAGCTCCTTATTGCCCCCCGTCCTTGGAATATATGTTTTGTCCACCAAATCTACAATGGGAGCCATTTTCAATGACACAGCCCTGAGAAGCAATGTGTTGTTGAGACCCTCTGGACAATATATGTGCCTTAACGCAGTTAAAGCTTCTATATAAAACTTTTAAGATTCTGGTGAACAAAAGCAGATATCTATTGGTCTTGGGGCAACTGAAGGCAAGCTTTGTATACAAGTTCCCTTGTTTATTAAACCTGCCACCTACCAACCTGGAGTGGCCTTCCATGTATGGATGCCAGTTTCAGATTTCACCAGAGAAATTCCTGAGATTGAGAACCAACAATGACCTATTTTCATTAATCATTTTTATTTACAATTTCACATCCTTTTTCTTTCAAAAGATCCCCCAATGTATATGTTTCAAGATCTACAAAATCTGTCTAGTATGCTTTTCTTTTTGTCAAAAATGATTTCATTGAGGTTCTGCTCCACATATATGTATATAACAAATAAGACACTTAAATCTAACACATAAGATACTTAAACATTATTTATTGTATAACACTAGTTTTCCTTTATTGTGTTAGGTATCATGACTATGCATATTCAACAGGGTTCCTGCCTTTAAGATGTCCAAGTCTAAGAGAGTCATATTTTTAAACAAAATAGGACAGCATAACATGAGAAATGCTGCAATAATGATATGACCAAATGTCCTCAGGAGCAATATGGAAGGAAGCAGCAGATCTGCTCCAGGAAGTCGGAAACAATTCAGTGTCAATGTCATGTTCAAATTGGTGTAGAATAGAAACAGTAGCCTTCTACAACAGAAAACAGCATGATCCAAGGCATAAAAGAATTATACGCATGTGTTCCAATGCTCTGTTAGGTCAGAAGTTTATGGATTTTTCCAAGAATTAGCAAGTCTATGCTTACTTATGTTTATTCACTGGATCAGACACTGATTTATATAATTTGATGGAATCTATTGTAATCAACAGAACACTGAAGGGACTTGCAGCATTTTAAATAAGAAATAGCAAATATGCATACAATGCACGAGTAAAAATGAATTTGTTTTCCTGAACTATTCAGCTCAATAATTAAAGGCAATTTCAGTAACTGTCTTTGGAGAATGACCCTCTCTGGAAAAAAAGACTCTTGTTTCCTGCACCACAGAAATATAATTTCTAATGTTCAAGAAACTCATTTGAAATAACTGTGTAGATTCCATGCTTGGCTAGTCAAGAAATGTCATACTGAGAAAATATTATGTATTTCTTTTGTAACATAAACCAACATGATGCACTTTATAAAGGATACTATGATTTAATTTTAGGAAACCATCTTATCTCTTAATAATGAATTTTGTCACCTGCTTATGTCATATTTAGAGCCAGACTAATATTTTTTTTGAAATCATTACACAAGTTTTATTAAATTCCAGTTAGTTAACATACAGTGTAATAATAGTTTCAGGTGTAGAATTTAGTGACTCAGCACTTACATACAACACCTACTATGGAGGCAAATTAATATTAAAGATTTTTAAAAGTGTAATCAGTTGAAAACAATTTTAAATAATTTATCATTTTCAAAATTGCGTAAAACTGATGTTTTTATATCAATTACATAATTATAAACAAATATGTCATTCTACATTTCATTTAGAATAGATCTTTTATAGTTTTAAAAAATCTGCAATAAAAAGTTCTATGTCTGCCTGACACAGGTGAGATATTAGCAATAGTGGATATGAACATGGAAAGAGTTTCTTCCAAATCTTTAATTCCTGAGTATTGTCATATTGTCAGTGGTTTTACAAAAAATATATATATTCCTAATTACAATTTTTTTGTGTACATTTACTTTTACGGTCACTTTGTGCTTTATTTGTTGCCAAAGTCCATTTTATCTACATAAACTTGAGTTCTGTATCATTAGTGCTGTAGCTTTTCACAGTTCTGACTATTCTATCTCTGCAGAAATAGCTGCTTTGTAAATGAAATGCTTGATATAGTAACTTTACTTCTTTAAGTGACTCATGCATGAATTCATGAAAGATCATTTTAAAATTCAAGGCACCAGTGATTTTTGAAATCTATTTTGGAGATATAATACACCCACCATCCTATAAAATTTTAAGATGTAGAATCAAGTGATTCCACTCCAAGAACTTTCTTTTACACTTTCACATAAAGTGAACACTTTATTACTACCTTTATGGAACTCTATTAATATGGTAGATACAATACTATACATAGAAGTAGATATAGTCACCATTCTGTGTATTCTACATTGGACAATAAATCCAGACATATTTATTTTTCCAGATGAATTTAATCTATTCTTTATCATTTTTCATTATATTATTGAACTTTCATGCTACTCTAGAATTAGACTCAATTAAGAAAAACACATTTTCTCCATAACAGTTTTTAAGATAAAATTATAGACTTCAAGTCACTTTTTCCCATTATTATCACCAAAGATTGCTATCTTTTATTAAATTACTATTTTCTTTGGGTGCTGTTTTAGGGGGGCTTAAAATGACTCAAAATCTTGTTCTGCTCCTTTAAAATACAGAGTTCATTGGGGCACCTGGGTGGCTCAGTCGGTTAAGTGTCTGGCTTCAGCCCAGGTCATGTTGTCTCAGTTCGTGAGTTCGAGCCCCACGTCGGGGACCTGTGCTGACAGCTCAGAGCCTGGAGCCTGCTTCGGAGTCTGTGTGTCCCTCTCTCTCTGCCCCTCCCCCACTCATGCTTGCTCTCTCTCAAAAATAAACAAACATTAAAAAAAAATTTTAATATAGAGTTAATAGGATTGACAAGAACATGATGGCAATGGAAATGTGGTAACATTTGGTAATAATGAATTTTTTTTTTGTTTCCAAAAAGCTTTGGACTTATACAAACTAACTTTATTCTGACTGGAGAAAAGAGCATCCACTTAGGAGACGTCTATGCACAGAATTACGCAGGTGGTATTGGTGGTGCTGAAACACAAGTCCAATCTCACTCAACCCGTTTAAGGTGCCTCTTCCTTCATGACTATCAGTAGTAGGCAGCTCCACATGCAGGGAAAATATGTGCCAAGGAATCAAGGACAAGGGTCAAAAGCGAGAGACAGTGAGACAGCCAAACTGAGTGACAGGGAGACTCTTGAGAAGTCGTACCAGGAAATAAGGAGATAAACATAATCGGCGGCAGATTATGGAAGGGCCTAAATATCAGCCTTAGAGGACAATCTCTCAATTTGTGCATTCCTCCTTATCAGTCATGATCTTTCACACCATCAAGAACAACTATAAGCTACTAAATGGTACCTGAAAAGATTAATAAAACTTCCCAAAGGATCCAAGTTAGCTGGCACATCGCTAGGCTAAAGTAAATATTGCTAACTTTAGGGCTTAGTTTTCACTTCCTTTTGTCCTTTTGTTGAACATAATATATTCTTTGTGAGCAATAAAAGTCATATGAAGAAAATATGTCATGTTAGAAGTAAAAAAGAAAAACTGAGAAAAAAAGTAGTGATGGAAACATAAACCGAGGATTTCTTAACACAGGATACAATCTTTCCTAAAAAGTTGTGTTTCCATGGATGCCTGAGTGTGATGGTTAATACTATGTGTCAACTTGACTGGGCCATGGGTGTCCAGGTATTAGGTTTAACATTATTCTTGATCTGTGAGGGTGTTCCTAGATGATACTAACTTTTGAATCAGTAGACTGACTAAAGAAGATTGCCCTTCCCAGTGTGGGTGATCCTCATCCAATCCATTGAAAACCTGAACAGGAAAAAAAGGGAGAAAAACAATTCCCTTTCTCTGATTAGTTTTTGAACTGAGATCAGTCTTTCCCTGTGTTCAAACCACAACTGAAAAATCAGCCCTACTTGGATCTTAAACTTATCAACCTCCAGTCAGGAACTTAACTCTGACTGTTCTCCTGATTCTCAGGCCTTTGAACTCGGGCTAAAATTTACCATCAACTCTTCGGGTCTCCAGCTAGCAAACTGCAGATCCTTCTCAGCCTGCATAACCATGTGAGTCAATTGCTTATGATAAATTTGTGAAAGATATAGATAGATAGATGATAGATGTAAGTGATAGAGATGATATAGATTAGATTATCGATCTATCTCCAAGTGTTTCTGTTTCTTGTAAAAACACAGAATTACATGTCATTTGCCTGATTATCTAATGCCTATAAAAGAGTGATTAACATTATCTTTCTACTGAGCTTTCTCTAGTCTTTTATTGGCCTAAATACATGGATTGTTTTTAATAATGCAAAGAATTAAAAAGAGACCTTCAGTCCATATGGACTTTTTTTTCTTTTCCATCACCTATTCTATTAGTTTTTTGCTAATCTAATGAGTTGTTTACCTGAAGTAACTCTACCAGCCTTATTTTTGAGACCTGAAGACCTAGAAATAGGCATGGTTACCGTTATTATGTCAGACATGACTCAAGGTTTCTCTTGATTCCTCCCACTCATTTGCCCATAGTGAGGTAGAGAGTTCTGTCCCTGGTTCTTTCTCCTACATAGGCTGTCTGGGTCACACAAGGGGCTGTTATCGCTGTCCAGGCTGTGCCAACACCAGCACCTCTTCTTTGGCATTGGGGATAAATATGTGTTTATCCCGCTCATTGACTGATTTCATTTTGTTTGAAATCACCTTACCTTACTATACGGTTGGTAAGACATACAATATCAAGGGCTATTTGTGAGTTTAGATGGAAAAGAGCTAAGAAGCTACTTAGCCAGCTTTGTATTTAGTTTTCAAACTTGCTAGTTTTCAAAGAAAAAAAATAGAGAAGGGAAAGAAAGAGAGAGAGAGAGAGAGAGAGAGAGAGAGAATTTCATGTGATCTATCCTAGCTTCTTAAGACTTGGGGCCTAAACACTACTTGGTAATAAATCATTTATGTATTTGTTGATCTTTTCAGTATGCTCACCTCTCAGAAGCTTTACTTAATAGGGCCTCTAGTTCAGTTTAGACAAGTTTATTCATATTTTAGTTAAACATAAATTGTGCAATTATTATTCTATAGGTAAACAAATCATGGCATTTCAGAAACACCGCATGTAAGGAAGTTCACATCTCAGAAAGGAAGATAATTGACCTCAGATGGTTTAAATGAAAGCATTTAACAGACCTTATGTTGTTTATGATCACATTCTATTGGTCATGTAAGCTCACGTGTCAAAGCCTAAAATCAATAGTGTAGGAAATATACCCTACCCTCAGGGAAATGTGGCAAGGGCAGGAAGGAAAATGATTATAAATGAAGAATAGAAATAACTTCAAACAGTTTCTACTTAACTTTTCCTGTTTGTTATCATAAACAATGCAATGGATTGTAAATACGTCCTGGTTCTCACGGCCACGAGTTTATTTTAGGCAGATACACCTAGATTTGGAGCTGCTAGTTTATGAGGTATATACCTCCGTATCACAAAATAATGTTGATTTATTTTCAAAAATTGTTTTACCATTTACATCTCCCTCAGCAATTTGTCTGCCTTTAGTTTTTGGTCAAATTATGAGGGTAAAAATGATATCCATGTGTTGTTTTATTTGAATTTCCATGAATACATATCAGATGGATGATCTTTCAAGTATGTTTTCCCATTTAACAAATTGACTGAGAGTAAAAAATTCTAGAGAGTGAGGAAATGTTTTTTTTTAAGGGAAAGAATAAAAATTTTAAAAGGAATTTTAAATGGTCAAATGATGATACTGTTGTCATATTTTCATAAAATTTGTTGATAATCAAACCATGCTTAATGGTAAAGATGAAGTCTCTTTGAGTGATTTGGTTATATTATTTTAAAGAAAAACTGGCACAGAATTTGATGATCGTCTTGTAGAAGTTGACAAATAACATTCTTCATTAATTCATTCAAAAAATATTTATCGAGTTTCCACTATGTAATAGTCAGTTTCCAGCTGATAAAGAAACAGTAGGAAACAAAAATCCCAACGAAGTAACTTATCTTAAAACAAAGTAAGTAATAAAATATATAGCATGTAGATAGTGACAAATATTCTGGAAAAATAGTAAACCATAAAAGGGAAATAAAGATCTGGGGGTAGAGACAGGAGTACGGACTCACAAATGGGCTCTCAAGGGCAGATAAATGCCCTTGCCTTCCTGTTGTCTATTACCTTTTAGCCCTGACGTCTTTTTTTTTCTTTTAATTTTTTTAATGTTTGTTTATTTTGGAGAGAGAGAGAGAGAGAGAGAGAGAGAGAGCGAGCATTAGCAGGGAAGGCAGAGAGAGAGAGACAGCGGGAGTCACAGAATCGGAAGCAGTCTCCAGGCTCTGAGCTGTCTGCATAGAGGCGGGACTCGAATTCACGAATCCTGGGATCATGACCTGAGTGGAAGTCATCCCTTAACATACTGAGCGACCCGGCGCCCCTAGCATTGACATCTTATAGAAAGATGGCCATTATTTCATCTTCTGTCTCTGACCTTTTCCCTATTTATCCATCCTACAACTCCACTCTTATAGTCATCATTCAAACATATTTTCTCTTAGAGACATCCCTTTATTAAAGCCTGAAATTAAGTAAAATAGAGTAGAAAATATATATCAAGTGATTTTTATATAAGTTTTAAGAATATCTGAATACACAACATGCTACTGCTTAGATATTTAAGTGTACCAAGACTTCTCAATCATTTGACCCAGAGTTTTAAAAAACACATTCATTTATTTTCTTCAGTCATTTATTATGAGATTCTATGAGAATAGAATTCTTTGTCAGAACATAATTTGGTGCTGGAATTTGAGAGAATCGTGATCAGTTGCCTTGTCCTCTGTGTTGCCCCCAAGTTTTAATTTAAGGATAACAATCAAAGTGCAGGTGGTTTTCTGGGGATTAATGATCATTCAGGAGGCATCCATGTCCCTGGGACGAATATCTAATCATTAATCCTACCGAAATGTAATGTACGGAAGTCATTATCACCGCCATCAAATGGCAATTCTTTTTTCTTTCAAGTAAATGGTTACTTTATTTCAAGTTGATAAAAAGGTCCAAGATGGACATTGTGTAGGCAGAATAACTCTATTAATTTACTAAACAAGGAAATATCAAATAAGAACAAAATCCTGGACAGGTAGTGCTATAAATCTGACTCAACAGAAAGGAGTTTTTAATTCAGGGAAGTATATCGCTGAACAAGGGTAAGCTAAATGTTCTCCATTACCTGCCATTCTTACATGTTTGGATTACCACTTATTTTCCTAATCAGTGTATTGTTAATAAAAAAAATGTTTTAATTCTTCATGAAATTTTCATCAGATTCAATATGTCTTATTCATAATGTCTTCAAATTGCCAATGTAAGTTTTGGAAATGGTTTTAAACCAATTTCTCCAAAAAACGTCCTTTTTTCTAAATGACTAGCAAACTGCTAACTTGAAATTCGATATGAACTCATACTTTTATGTAGCATCACTAATTTTTTTCAAGTAAAAGTATAAAACCACATATTGCAAATTCATTCATTCAACATATATCTACTGAGCATCTACTAAGTACTAGGTACTCTTCTAAAAACAAAGAATAGTGCTGTGAAAAAGAGAGACAGATTCTTGTCCTTAGGAGTATATGCCATTAGGAGGAAAAATGGAATTGAATAATAAAATGGATGAGTAAAATGGATTAAAGAATAACAAGGACTGAGTAATCCTGAAGGATATAAAGGAGCAGGCTATGTAAAGACACAAATTAGAAGCTTGCAGAAAAAAGGAGCAACAAGTAAGACAGGTCTAAGATAATAAAAGATTTGGTATATTCAGTGATTATAAAGAAGGTTGGCTGGCTGGAACAGAATAATCAAGAAGAGAATGTTGGATTTGATTTGGGATGGACAGACTGGGAAAGAGCATTTAAATCTTTGCATACCACATTAAGGGGTTTGATAACTCTCTGTGTTATGGCAAGCCATTGGAGAATTTTTTGTAGGGCATGAGGGAAACTGACTGACTTAGCCAAAAAGATTTCTCCAGCTGTGACAAAGACTGTCTCCCTAACCAAACTCTACTCAGGATCCTCTGAGCTATTTCCTTACCTAGGTCTCAACCTTAGCCTATAAAAGCGACTGACTGTCCATCAACCTCCACCCACATGGTCCCCAGCAATGCAAAAGCAGCAAGATTTAAACAAACACTAGCGATTTCTGGGGCGCCTGGGTGGCGCAGTCGGTTAAGCGTCCGACTTCAGCCAGGTCACGATCTCGCGGTCCGTGAGTTCGAGCCCCGCGTCAGGCTCTGGGCTGATGGCTCAGAGCCTGGAGCCTGTTTCCAATTCTGTGTCTCCCTCTCTCTCTGCCCCTCCCCCGTTCATGCTCTGTCTCTCTCTGTCCCAAAAATAAATAAACGTTGAAAAAAAAAATAAAAAAAAAACAAAAACAAACAAACAAACAAACAAAACACTAGTGATTTCTAATAGCTGAAAGCTGCTTTCCTGCATGACTGCAGGCCCCTTAATTTCCTGCCTGGGAAACTCAAGGGCTGCCCAAAGAATTTACTGTTTGTTCCAGCTAACACCCGAAGATAGGACCTTTGTCTCCCAGGCTCTGTGGGGAGGTAAAAGCATAACTTCAGAAAGTAACTGTTAGCAAACTCAGATGGCCTAATCACATTAACCAATACCCCTTCTCACTTTTTGAAAGTTTTCATTTCCCTGATTCTTCTCAAGCTCCTCTTACTCCCTCACCCTCCCTTTAAAATGTCTGGTAATGTCTACACGACTGTAGTTGATTGGGTTCAGTTTATGCTGGATCCTCAACCCTATTATGATAGTTATTACTGAATAATCTATCCTTCCTGCTCTAACTAGTGTCTGGCTTTGTTTATCTTTGACACTACTTGAAGAATAAAATAACTATAGGGGAGTAAGAATTGAAATAATTGGGTCAAATCAAGAGGTTAATAAAGTGATCTAATAAAGATATTGTTCTGGTAGAGTTACAATAGTACAAGTGGGGGAAAATGGCTAGATCTTGGTGTATTTTGAGGTAAAATTGTAGTTACGATAGGTGGTGGATTTGATCAAGTATATTAATGTTTCTTTTTTTTTTTTACCTAATTATTATCATAGAATTTTTCAATGAATGGAAAATATTTTAAAGTTTTAACTAAATTATAATTTATATTATAATGAAATACAGAGTATAGTTTGATGAATTTTGATAAACAGACTCGTAAGTCACAGTCTTACCAATATATAGAACCTTTGAATGTTCCCTTGTGCCTACTTCTTTCCCAGGCCCCCAACCCAATAAACAACCATTGTTCTAATTTCTTCCACCATAGATTAGCTTTGTCTGCCCTAGAACTTCATATAAATTGAGTCATAAAGTAAGTATTGTTTGTACATGTTTCCTTTTACTCAGCATGTTTTTTGAGATTCCTATATATTATTACATATCTTAGTAGCATATTTTTATTATTGCTGGGTGTTTTGGACTGAATGCTTGTGTTCCCCCAAAACTCATATGTTGAAAGCCGAACCTCCCATGTGCTGGTTTTGAAGGTGTGGACATAAGGAGGTAATTAGGTGAGGCCATGAGGGTAGAGACACACTATGATGTGATTATTGCCCTTCTGGATGGGACAGGAGACAGCAGAGCCTCCTCTCGCTGCCATGTGAGGATACAGTGGGAAGGTAGCCGTCTGCAGGCCAGGAAGAGGGCCCTAACAAAGCCTGGATCGGCTGGCACCTTCATCTTGGTCTTTCCAGCCTTGAGAATTGTGGTAAGTAGCTCCCTGGCCTAAGGTATTTTGTTATAGCAACTGGAGCTAACCAAGAAGACACATTGTATGGACTTAATGCAAAGTGTTTATCCATTCCTCCCTTGATAGTTCCCTTGAGTAATTCCCAGCTTGGGGCTATTATGCATAAAGAGGTTATAAACATTTTGTATAAGTCTTTTTATGGATATGTTTTAATTTTTCTTTTGTGAATGTCTAGATATGGAATTGGTAGGTCATAAGGATGTATGTTTAGCTCTCTGAGAAACTACCAGAATGATGTCCCAAATGGTTGTGCAACTTGTAGTTTAGCAGCACGGTATGAGAGTTCCAGTTGCTCGATGTACATAAACAGAATGTTATCAGGCCTTTAATTTGCAGACATTTTTTGGTGGATGAAAAAGAGTATCACACTGTGGTTTTAATTTGCATCTTTCTAATGATTAGTCATGTGAAGCAGTATTGCATGTGCTTTTGAATTATTTCTATTTGTTTATTTGTATAGTGCCCACTTAATTACCTTTTTCATTCAGTCGACATTTTTATCATTGAGTTGTAGGAGGTATTTATATATTCAAAATAGAAGCCTCCTGTCGGATATATGTACTGCACCTGCCTTCTGTAAAAAACAAAAAGACAAAAAAAACCAAAAAAACAAAAAAACAAAAAAACAAAACTGTGCATACTCCAAGACCATGAAGAAATTACCTTCTTTCCTCCTGGAAGCTTATTTCTTTTAGCTTTTACACTAAAGTCTATATTCCATTGCAAATCAATTTTTGTGTTTGATATAAAATATGGTCATTTTATTTTTTAGGCAGCTATTAATTTTTCATTATCCTATGTTCAAAAGATTATTCTATTCTCATTAAATCACTTCGGCAACTTTTATTTTAAAAAATCAATGAATTATGTGATTGAGTGCCTGTTCTGCACTCTATTTTGTTGTTGTTGTTGTTGATGTATTTATTTACATTTAAGCCAATGGAACACTGTTTACTCTAAGATTGTGATGAGTGTTGCAAGCAGGTATCATAAGTTCTCCAAGTTTGTTCTCTGGTCAATACATTACTTCTGGCTTATACACAACTAAGGCTTTGTACTTCTTTCTCCTCCCTGCCCAACGTCCACCTCTAAAACATATACAAGCATAACTTCTTCACTCTTCCCAGCAGAAAGACCCACAAAGTAACCCTCTCTTGTAAAGGGGAGTTTGCATCAGGCCTGAAATCCTACTTGGGTAAGAGAAAACAATGTCTGGTCTCAGTCAGACTTCAGCAGGCATATCTGAGCAAATTGGCCACAATATTTGGATGTAAAAATTGATATCTATTTTCTGCTTTACTAGTGATTTTTTTTAAACTTTTTTTTTCAACATTTATTTATTTTTGGGACAGAGAGAGACAGAGCATGAACAGGGGAGGGGCAGAGAGAGAGGAGACACAGAATCGGAAACAGGCTCCAGGCTCTGAGCCATCAGCCCAGAGCCCCACGCGGGGCTCAAACTCAGGGACCGCGAGATCATGACCTGGCTGAAGTCGGACGCTTAACCGACTGCGCCACCCAGGCGCCCCTTTACTAGTGATTTTTTATTAATATGCTACAAAGGTTAAAACTCTATAAGGAAAGAAAGGTGAATTTTACCATGATTTCTCTCCTCCTCCTGAAACCATTGCAGAATGCAGTCGTTTTTAACTATAACATAATTTAAAGACCGTATTATAGCAAGATTACCCAAAAAAGCAATATAAAAAAATAATAACTTTTGTATGAATATTGTGTAATTTTTTTAATATTTTGTGGCTTCCTGCATAGTTCTATTGTAGCATTAATTGAAAATCTAAATCCAGCTCATTGGTTTTCAACAGAAACCATAAGGAACTCCTGCTGAGAATATTATAGAACTATTTATTTATTCATTTATTTGCAAATGTATAATATAGAGATGAAAATGGCTTTGCTGTTAGTAAAATGAGACATTTTTGACAAATATTTAAAGTGGGGAATAAAATAAAAAAGGTGGATTTGTCTCAGCTTTTCTCTCATTCCAAATGGACTATTCTTCAATAAACAGAACACTGAGGGACTCCCATAAAATGGTGGCATAGGAAGATTCTGAACTCACCTTCTCCAATGGACACACCAAATTTACAGCTAAATATGGATCATTTCTCTCTGAAAAAGATCTGAAAAATAGGTGAACTGCTCCTCTACAACAAAGGAGTAAAAAGACCACATGAAGAAAAGTAGGAGAGTCAGAGACATGGTCTCTCCAAAATCCCATCTCCAGTGCAGTGACACAGAACAAAGAGGGTCTCACCAGTTTGGTGGGTGCTTCTCCAGGGGAAGCAGGGAGCTGGTGTTCCACATCAAGCACCCTAAATCCTGGGATCCACACCAGAGAGATAAGGCCCCAAAGATTTGGCTTGATGTCCAAGGACCCAAAGTGCTACAGAAAACTGAGCTTCCCTTTTAAAAGACTTGTGTGCAGAATCATTCACTCTGAAACCAGGAAAAACAAAACAAAACAGCAGTTTGAGAAGCACCCAGACTACATGTGAGTGACATTCATTTGTTGATCTAAAAGTATGTGCAGGAGCAGCAGGGGACTACTGAAACTCCCTGGGGCTGAAGCTACTAACAGGCACCATTTCTGCACCCTCCATCTACCCTGCTAGTATATGTGGGTGAGTATGGACCTTCCACCACCTTCTATGACAAGTGGATCTTAGTGGATGTGGTACTATCCTGTATCCCTAAAGCCAGAGAGCACAGGTAGTTGTAGCACTGAGGCCAAGGCATTTTTCCCTTTCCCTAGCTCAAGTTGGGGATCATGAGTGGTGGGCCCTACCCCATTCCCAGGCTGCATCTGGCAAGGGCAGGCACTCATGACATATTCCTGCTCCCATCTTAAAGCCAGTATGTGAACACAGCCAAGGCACTCTCCCTGTACATCTCTGCAGCCCACAGGTAAGGGTCAGCAAGATATTTCCCTGCACCATTCTGAGGTCAGCCAGTGTGCCCCATCCCCTACTCCCTCCCGCTGCCTTGCTAAAATCTTGGGCTGTCACAAGCTTTCTTTTCTATTGTTATATTTCCATGGAGCTCAGGAACACCAACCCACTTGGCCACCAGAGCCAGGAAATTAAGGGATGTTTCCTGCGTGGAGTTTTGCAATGTGTTCAAATTGAAGTTGCAATCAACTTAGAATAGACGGTTACATACATAGGTGAACATACATACATATGTGAACCTCATGGTAACCACAGAGCAAAAGTTTGTAATATATACACAAAAGAAAAATAGAAAGGAATTTAAATGTAAAGAAAGCCATCAAACCCCAAGGGAAAAGGGAGGAACACAGAGGAACTATAAAAACATCCAGAAAACAATTCACAAAATGTCAATAAGTAGATACTTACCAATAATTACTTTCAACGGAAATGGACTTAATTTTGAAATCAAAAGACATAGATAAATGGACAAAAAAAAAGCCATCTATTGCTGTCTACAAGGAACTCACTTCAGGTAAGGACACACACAGACTGCAAGTGAAGAGATGGAAAAAAGATATTCCATGCTAATGGAAACCAAAAGAAGGCTGCAGTAGCTGTGTTTACACAGCCAGAATAGATGTTAAGACAAAGACCATAATTAAGAGACAAAAAGGTCATTATATAATGAGAAAGGGGTCAATCCAACAAAAGGCTATAACATTTGTAAATATTTCTGCACAAAAAAGTATTAGCAAACCAAACAATACATTAAAATAATCATACACCATGATCAAGTGGGATTTATTCTAGGGACACAAGGGTAGTTCAACATCTGCAAATCATCAATGTGATGCAGCACATTTACAAAATAAAAGATAAAAATTATATGATCAACTCAATAGATTCAGAAAAAGCATTTGACAAAATTCAAACTCCATTTATGATAAAAGCTCTCAACAAAGTAGGTGCAGAGGGGATGTACTTCAACATAATAAGGGCCACATATGACAAATCCATGGCTATCATCACATTTCAATGGGGAAAAACTGAAGCTTTTCCTTTAATATCAGAAATAAGATGGGAGAGCCTGGCTGGCTCAGTCAGTTGAGTATCGGACTCTTGATTTTGGCTCTGGTCATGATCTCATGGTTCATGAGTTTGAACCCTGTGTTGGGCTCTGTGCTGATGGCTTGGAGCCTGCTTAGGATTATATCTCCCTCTCTCTCTGCCCCTCCCCCACTTGGCGTGCATGCACGTGATCTTTCTCTCAAAAATATGTAAAAATACATTTTAAAAACTGAGCAGAGGATATAAACATACATTTTCCCAAAGAAGACACACAGATGGCCAACAGGCACATGCAAAGATGTTCATTATCATTAATCACCATATACATATATATGTGTGTGTATATATATATCCCATTATACATATATATGTATATATATTCCATTATACATATATATACATATATGTAGTAGAATATTACACAGCTATAAAATGAATAACATCTTGCCATTTATGACAACATGATGGTCTTTGAGGATATTTTGTTAAGTGAAATAAGTCAGACAGAGAAAGAAAAATATGTGGAATCTAGAAAACAAACAAACAACAAGGAAAGCAAAACCCAGACTCAGATACAGAGAAGAATTTGGTGGTTAGATGAAAGGGATCACGATGTACAAATTTCCAGACATAACATAAATAAGTCATGGGGATATAATGTAGAGCATGGGGGCATATAGTCAATAATATTATATTAATTTTGTATGTTAATAGAAAGTAACCAGACTTATAGTGGTGATAATTTTGCAGTATATACAATGTGAAATCACTATATTGTTCACCTAAAACTAATATGACATTTGATGTCAATTTGCCTCAATTAAAATAAAAACAGAGCCCTGAGACCTTAAAACAGTAATATTATCCACTTGGAATATAGCAGGCTAGAACCATCAGCAAAATGAAGATGTATTTCCAACCCATAATTTGGGCATCATGGCACTTCTTTGCACTACAAACTAGGGGGAATTAATACTCTGTAGAAATTGTGGCCAATGTGTACAAAAAAACTACCATTGAAAAGACGAAAGCCTATAAAGCAGACTGAAAGATAAATGTTTCCTGAGTTTCTAAAACGCTTAGATGGTTTTGGTGATTTTTGCATTATCTGAATCTGAATGTTCTATCATGAAACAATCAAAATAATATGATATTTTTGACAGGTTATAGTCAAGGTTGTCTAAGAATGATGAAGTGGAGTGGAGACAGAGATTCTGTTACATGTGGCCACAGGGGAAAGAAATGGCATAAGTAATAGAAATTTTCAAATTCCTGAGGCTTATTTTAAACACTATATTTCATGTTCATGTTCTTCTTCTTTTAAATACATGTTTTTTTATAAATGCTGCCAAGTCAAATTATTGGCTTTCACAAAGTTCCTCTGACCTAGCTCATCCTCTTGTGAAAGTGTTAATGAACAAGGAAATGGTGACAGAAAAAGCAGCAGAGGGAATAAAGAAGTCCATTGGGACAAAAGACCATGTTTTGTTTGCTCTCTTTGTTCTTAAAACATGAGTCATTGGGGTGCCTGAGTGGCTCAGTCTGTTAAGGGTCCGACTTCGGCTCAGGTCGTGATCTCACAGTTCGTGGGTTGAGCCCCATCCGGCTCTGTGCTGATAGCTCAGAACCTGGAGACTGCCTCTCTCTCTGTCCCTCTTCCACTCACACTCTGTCTCTCTCTGTCTCTCAAAAATAAAGATGTTATAAACAACAACAAAAACAAAAACACATGGGTTATTGACATCATCATAATGAAGAGACATAGATTGCACTGGTCCTATATGTTTTTCACCTGGCTTTCAATGATGCATAAAGTTTAGATTACCTTAGCATATAATAATAATAACCCTCACACAGCCCTCAAAATAAGACATGTGTTAAGTGATTTGCATGCATTATCTCAGTCAATCTTTAAATGGTAGAACTGTAATGTAGGAAGGATAGAGTATAATGTAATAATTAAAAACCTATCCTAGAGACTGACACATAGGTTAAAATCCCCTGTATTGACTAATTTTGAGTAATTACTTAAATTGTCTTCTTCTCGGTTTCCTCATCCACAAACCTGAAGAAAATGTATTTTCCATGCTTGGCGATGGTAGAATTAAGTGAATTTTTGCCTAAAGAATGCTGCAACATGCCTGATATATAGTAAGCCCTCAGTAAATTATGTACAAATACAATAAGTTGGATCCACTTAAAGGAGTTAATTTTAATTTTCAAGTTTGCCCAGGTAGTTAGTGGTAACATAGAAACAGACTTAAAACCCAGATATGATTTTAAGATGAATAAAAGTGAAAGTTCACCTAGAATTAATGCCTTATCCTATCATCCACCCTTCATCTAGTTAAGCATCTAAAATACTGGTGAGCACCTTGTATTCGTGGAAACATTTACAGAATAATGTTTGAAAAGAAATGAATGATTCTGCTGCACCAATTGATAAATGATATTTAAGCAAGGCAATCCCTAGAAGGGATTCTATGATATTTTCAATAATCCCATATCACCTTTTAATTCATAAATGATAATTGCTTTTGACTGTAGGAGACCGTCAAGTAACTCATTATTATCTTGTAAAGGGCAATTGATGTCTTCCTTGTGCATATTCTGACAATGCTCCAACCATGAAGAGAACATTTGGAGAAAACCCTTGCACTGATTGTCAGGGCCTGGGCTTCATTCACTCTGTCACTAAACAGACCTGCCTTAAGTAACTTTTCTTTCTCCTCCCAAGGTCTATTTCTTCATGTATCAAAGAAGGTTTTAACTAGGTTTTCACTAAAACGCGTTACAGGCTGCTTCAAATGCATCCCATTACTTTTAGGAGAGAAAGAAGGGGGCTTGATTGCCCAGCACAGAGCTGTTCAGGCAACATCATCCACATCACATCCCTGACCCGGAAGTCCCCATGTGTAACAGAGGACATACAAGATTTGACAAGTAAGCTGCCTAAGTCTTAGGTTTAAGGCATAGATAACACAAGGCAGTGCTTATATTCACAAAAGCCATCCATATTCTCACATTCATAAAAAGCTTCCATTTAATGTACCTACTGAATATTGTATTTACCACACAGAGACTATTATACTTTCTTTACATAAAAAGAATTTGAACCCTAAGAAATTTCAAGATGCCTTATAATAAGGGTGAGAGTAAGCACTCAAACTAAGTCTTTCAACATCAAATCCAGTACTTAGTTACTACATGATAGCTGGGTGTTTGTAAAGCTTCTGCTCTACAATGTTTACCATCCTTTTATACTCATTTTTTTTTCTTTTTTTAAAAAAAAGCAATACAAATTTGCATTCTGTGCATTTCTATTTTATAAAACAATATGACAAAATCAAGTGGGAAAGTACCTTTCATAAAGGTTTGAGGACAAGATTTGGATGGTAGCTCTACCAACTTGTTGGGTCACTTGGTCATAGCATTTATCTTCTCTGTGTTAATGACTTCATCTGTGAAATTTAGACCATAATGCACATTCATCCCATAGGCTGTGAGAACTAAACGTTCATGTTTGTGATATACTCAGCACCATTACTGGTATCCTTCCAGAAATGCTACTTGACATTATTATTGCTGTCGCTGCCACTCTTGTTATTTGAACATATCCAGACCAAACTGTCCTTTGTCGTCTTGTTTATGGAAATTTGCCTTGATCACATTATATTCCAAAGTACTATACTGTGTAATGAAATAGAATCCAAAATCTACAACCAAATAAATAAACAGAATTCACCCCCCCCCCCGGAAATGCCTTAATATATTCAAAGATTGGAAAACAGAGCAGTTATGTGTAATATTCATACATCTTGATGACAAACTCATTTTCCTCATCTGTAATGTAAAAATTATTCCCCAGATGTCTAAAATCTGACAAAAATAATTTTAAGGCCTTCAAATTCAAAGAACTACTATATAACACATGACTATAGCTATGTTATTGAGGCATAGTTAACATAGAAAAAGCCGTACATATTTAATGTATACAACTCAATGAGTTTGGGGATAACTACACATCTGTGAAACCATCACCACCATCAAGGCTGTAAACAAGCCCATCACCTCACAAAGTTTCTTTCCATTATTATTATTATTACCCTTGTTATTTTTGTGGTAAGAAGCAAAAGCTTTTAGCAAATTTTAAATAGGCAATAGAGTATTATTAGCTATGGCTAATGTCACATTATGCCAAGAACTATCTGCCTTGTATGGAGTGCATAGTGTGTGTGTGTGTGTGTGTGTGTGTGACATAAATTCAAGACTTCACTGATAGTGTGGAGATTGACAAATATGAAGGGATTTTGAGATTGGCCAGTGGGTAATTACATGACCTTATTCCAGGGGGAAAGTATACTTTTACAGAAATGTGTGGTAAAATGGTATAATGAATTAAAAATAATTCCAAAAATTACAAGAGCAATTCAAAGAGAGAATCAAAATATTCACAAAAGATGGAAAATTGACTGACTTGGAACCAAGGAAAATCAAGTCTTCTTTTAATATACCATTAATTATTTTCTAGCCTCCATTGGGTATTGATTATAATGAAGAATCACAGACTGTCCTTGCTGCTGTTCAAAGCTGGGCGACAGAAGCATGGCACCTGGAACTTGGAGAATGTCACACGAAACCCCAAAGCCTTTTTACTAACAAAGGAAAATGTGGCTGTAAGGAAATACAACTTTCTTAAATCTAATAGACCACAGAACGTAATACTATCTAAAAATGTTTAAATTGTGAAATGTGTTTGCAGTTCCTTTGTTCTGTGTGTCATCATCACACCTTCTGTATGAAAGTAAAAACTGGGAGCAAAGATACATCGTTAAATCAATTTATGTCACACACCCTCCCCCCCCCCCCCCACACACACACATGCACGCACACACACCATGCACTCCATACAAGGCAGATAGTTCTTGGCATAATGTGACATTAGAAAGGTGTCGTCTACTATAAATTTAAATAAGAATCCTACAGAAAATAATTAACAATTGTTCCTGTTGGAGACTTCCGAGATAGAAATTTGACTGAATGCTTTATTTCTCCCTAGGGATTCTTTTTAGTGCCCACCACAAAAACATCTATCATAAAGTGTTTATGTGACATTCCGAAAAAGGGTCTTCTTTATGTGATTCATTCATATATTTGAAAATCCATATGCTCTGTGTAATTAGGATAAGTGAAAGATATAAATCATTAATGATTCTCATAAAAAATAATTGCCAGCAGAAATCCAAGTTTCCTCATACTCAGAGATAATCTTACTAAATCTTCTCAATAATCATAAGGTTGGACAAGATAGTCTTCCAGTGGTTGTCTGATGTACACAGTGCCTTCCGATATGGTGTTCCCTAAACTATTCTGCCCTGACAAAAATGCAGATGATCATTACTGAGACATGATTTATTCAGAGGAGCTTAGTTGGCAATTTGAGTAGACTAGTTCAATGCTCCACAGAAACAACATAAAGTTTCACAAATTAAGAAGGTTCTTAATTAACATTTAAGAAAGCAGCTTATCGTCACTTACCTACATTATAGCATAAATCTGCAATGAATAATTACTTCCTAGCTCTAACAATGTTAGGTACCAATCCTCTGCCAACCTTTTCAAGACATTAATACATAACATTAATAAGAACATACCTATGGCCCTATTAATTCTCTTACATGGTAAAACAGACCAAATGTCAACTTCTAAATCCCAGAACACATTGGTAAGTGGTGACAAATGGTAGATAGAACTATCTCTTATTTCTTCATGACTCTATCTTTAGCAAAAAGACCACTATTTTAACAAAAGTATAAGCAATGCTCATGACTTAAGTGGCAGGCTATTTATTTCTAAAGGGTTGAAGTGAACTGTGAAACTATCATGGTCTATGATTGGGACTTGGTGGCTTCGGTATTGTTTGATGAGCGGCAACGTGGGAAGAACATGTTTTCAATGTTTTTTTGGAGGGCTTAATCAGGCAGAAGAACACAGGTGATTTCTTTAGGTGTCCAGGAGCATGCTGTGACTTCTTTTCTTCACCAAGTTTTAGTAAATGCATGCTTTCAGAAATTAGTTGACTGCTTTAGTAAAGTTTTTACAGCATAGTTTCCAACTATTTGATGTTAATTTTGGCTTTTAATTAGAAGAAAAGCCCAAGGAGGAAAAAAAGGGATAAAGGTCTAATTAAATTAGAATGCAGTTTTTCTTCCGATTTGTGATTCCTAAGGCTAGAACTCAAGTGTATATCTAAGTGTGTTGTCTTTATATTTGTGCTGAAGATCTCATTTTGAGGAAAGTCACTCATTGCTCATTTTGAGTTGGAATGGAAGTCACTTTGTAATAGCAGTTTATTGGAATGGCTTCTGGATATTAAACTTTTTTCAGTATCAACTGGAGATTTAGGTGTTTGACTGCAAAGAAATGCAAAGAGCTGAACCCGCTGCAAACCACCTGGGGAGTGGAACCTCATTAGGAAGAGATGTGTTTACAGAGGGAGGCATGATCAGGTTGGATCAAGTTCTGGTGCTTTTGAAAATAATACAGAGCCAAGTGAATGGTTTAGTAGAAGGTCAAACTTTTCTATGTTTAGCTATTCTGGTTTGTGTTAATTAATAAGAAATGTTCTGTAAATACACATTCCTAATTGCAACTAAATTAAATATTCATTTGTAACATTTGCTCTAAAAAAATTGATTTCTTAATGAGTATGAAATGAATAGGTCATACTTTTTAGTGCATGCAGAACTCCGTAAAAGGAACTAACTGAAAATAGCATTGGTAACTTTTGAACTTCATAAGGATATACAGAAGTGTTCTCAATGAATATGAGAGTTTCCTGATACTGTTAATATCCTCCTAAAATACACATTTATAAATATCAGCAACTCTTTTGTATACTCTATAAATATTAAGTATAGTAGATTGTTTCACAGTGTATGCTAGATTTGATCAAACGTTCTATGTAATTGAAATAGACGCATATCAGTCATGGTGCTATATCATTCACAACTTCTTTAAGGAAAAATTCCCTGTTCTCATTCTCACTCTATTAAATATTCCCACAGCCAGCCATCACAATGCTTGTAAAGAAAAGCATGAATAAGTTGATGCCAATTTGTTGCTCAAATGCTCAAATGGCTTCCATCTAAAAAAAGTAAGAATCAAAGTGCTTTCCATGGCCAAAAGGGCTAACTGCCTTTCAGATCTCATTTTCTATCACTTTCCTGCTACTCTCTGTGACAACACTGATGTCCTTGCCTGACCCTTAAGTTTTCCATTTGCGCTCACATCACAGGACACCTAGAACACCATTCCCCCAGAGAGTTATTTGGCTTCCTCATCTCACCCTTAATGTCTTTTTTCAAATGTCACTTTACCAGAGAATTCTTCTCTGATTACCTCTGGCAACCCTACTACTTTTATCACCTGTATCATACTTTATATTATTTCAAAGGACCTATTTCCTCCTGATATACTGAATATTCACAAAAATCTTTTGTTTTCTATATGTCTCTCCCCTATTAAATATGGCCTACATTAGATTTTGTCTGTTTTGACCACAGTTGAAATGGCCTGGAATGATGTCTGGTACATAGTAAACACTTAATAAATGTTACTGGACGAATAACTGAATGAATAGATACAAACCTAGCTTAAGACACAACAAATATTGGCCTTTTCCCCCCACCACTCCTCCCCTGTCTGACTACCATTGATTCAGGTAAGAGCTAGGTAGTTCAAAGGTGGCCAATATATAAGACAAAGTCCTATGATAAGGCATAACAAAAGAAACTCAAATAGTCAAATCACATGCTCTCTAATTTTTAAATCTGATCTAGAAAATATCGAGGTAAAGAGTACCAACATAATTTGTATTAGGGGATAAAGCTGAAGAGATGCTTTGAGAGAATTGAAGTTCAATGGGAACTGTGTAGAGTCATTGAGAGAGCCAATATTGTGAAGAAGTCTGATAAGAGACCTGAAGATAAACTGATATACATTAGAACACAACACAAATGAAAGACCTAAAAATATCTTTTTATTGGACAGCCTCTATTCTTGGTGTGTTTTCAGTTCTATGAACAATACA
The DNA here is from genome assembly GCF_016509475.1 of Prionailurus bengalensis. Classification (NCBI taxonomy): domain Eukaryota; kingdom Metazoa; phylum Chordata; class Mammalia; order Carnivora; family Felidae; genus Prionailurus; species Prionailurus bengalensis. The sequence continues at coordinate 169,501,486 of NC_057344.1, read as the reverse complement.
CTAAAGCAAATATTTTGTTATCTGTACACAATTCAGTCAAAGATCCATTTTATTCCAGTTAACTCCCCTCCTAAGTGGAAAACGAAGGAGAATGAGGAGGAGGAGGATGACAACGACGACAAGGAGGAGGAGAAGGAGGAGAAGGAGAGGAGGAGGAGGAGGAGGAGGAGGAGGAGGAGGAGGAGGGAGAAGAAAGAAGGGAAGGAGAAGGAGGAGGAAGAAACTGTAAAAACAGTTTTTACATAATTACTACTGCTAATAATTATTTTTTAGGTTTATTTATTTATTTTGAGAGAGAGAGGGAGAGAGAGAAAGAGAGAGAGCAAGCGAGCAGGGCAGTGGCAGAGAGAGGGAAAGAGAGAATCCTAAGCAGACTCTGTGCTGTCAGTGCAGAGCCTGACGCGGGGCCTGAATCCACGAACTGTGAGATCATGACCTTAGCTGAAATCAGAAGTCAGAATCTTAACTGACTAAGCCACCCAGGTGTCCTCTAATAATTAAAAATGCCAAAAAAAAAAATCCTTACACATGGGATAATCCACTATTTATCTAAATGTGTTCTTCAGAACTTCTGTAGACCCAGAACTTTGTGATGTGAGGGCCACAATATGGTTCAATTTCATTCAGTGTTGTAGGCTTTGATATTCTAACTGGACATAAATTCTTGTTAATTAACTCCCAAATAGTGGAATCTTATGTCATTTTTATCTTTGTGCCTCAGTCTATTATCTTCAAAAAAATGTGCTAATGCTGTCATCTCACAGCATATTTTATGATAATGTACAATCTTTCACACACAGTATATATGCATGTATATATGTACACACACAATATTCTCCAAAAAGTATAGTAATATTCTTTCATTCTCTCTCTCTCATTTGGGGAGGGGGGAATGCATGCTCTCTATCTATGAAGGACTAAAAAAGGCACATTAAAGTAAATTAAGAAATCTAGAAGTAACTTCAGAGGCAAATATTTATGGATTCGAAATCTTTGCTACTCTTCATTAGAGCTTAAGCCTGATCTTTTCTATAATCTCAGGTCTACCTATCAGTGTATTCAATTCTGTCCTTTAAGTTTGTATTTGAGTGTCTTAGCTTAGTCTGCTGTAACAAAATGTTATAGACTTATACAACTGACATCGATTATCATAGTTCTGGAGGCTGTGAAATCCAAGATCAAGGTGCCAGCAGATTTGGTTGTCAGCGAGGGCCCTCTTCCTGGCTTGCAGATGGCTGCCCTCTTGCTTTGTCCTTACATGGCATCGAGAAGAAACTGTAGTGTCTCTTCTCTCTCCTCTTCCTCTCCTCCTCCTCCTCCCCTCCTCTTCCTCCTCCTCCTTCTCCTTCTCTTCTTCTCCTTCTCCTTTTCTTTCTTTATTTCTTTCTTTCTTCTCTTTCTTCTTTTTTTGAGAGCACTATCCTCATCAGGAAGGCTCTACCCTCATGACCTAATCTAATCCTAATTATCTCACAAAGGCTCCACCTCTTAATACTATCAAATTGTGGGCTACTTCAACGTAAGAATTTGGGGGACACTAACATTCAGTCCATTCTCCCTCTGGGTCCCCAAAATTCATGTCCTTCTCACATGTAAATGTATTCATTCCATCTCACTTCAGCATCAGCTCTAAACTCTATAAAGTCCAAAGTTTCATCTAAATATCATCTAAATCAGACATGAGTGAGCCTTAAAACATGATTTATTCTGAGGGAAAATGCCTCTCCAGCTATGAACCTGTGAAATCAAATAAAATATATGCTATTTAATAGTGAGGCAGATAAAAGATAGACTCTCAACTCCAAAAGAGAGAAATAGACATGAAGAAAAGGGTGATGGGTTCTAAGCAAGTTCCAACTCCAGCAAGGCAAGATCCATTAGATCTTAAATCTGAAGAATAATCCTCTTTGGGCCAATGCTCCACCTTCCAAGGCAACTAGGATGACGGCATCACCCCTACAACTTGACGAGACAGCCTCACCCCTTTGTGAGGTGGTCCTACATATATGTGGCTTTTTGCAAAGCTCCACCTCCTGAAATTGAGAAGGAAGTGGCTTTGTCCTTGGGTCCATGGTAGAAATGGCAGTTCTCATTATTTCTGAATGGGCTTCCAGTTTCATTTTCAAGGATAGTGCATTCCCTCCCATTTTCTGTTTCCTTTGATCCTAGTTGGCAGAGATGATAAACTCCTTCTATACTCCTGGCTTCTGCTGAGATGGCTGATTTAAGCCCATGAGTCTTACCTACCATCTCTTTATCAAATTGTTGTTTAACCATACCTGTAGTGTTCTCTTCAAAACAAACTTTATATATATATATAAATATATATAAATATATATTTTATATATATATATATATATATTGAAATATGAGTAAGCTTAGAACTTTCTAAAGCTTCAACTTCTTATTCCTTTTTGCTTGGCCATTCCTTCTTTAATTTATCACTGTCTTCCAGTGTTTTGCTATAAGTAGTGAGGATCCAAGCTACACCTTCAACACTTTGCTTAAAAATCTCTTCTACTATATATTCAGGCTTACAGTTTACAAATTCTACCTTTCACAAAACAGTGGAGCATAAACACTTCAGCCAAGCTCTTTGTCATTTTATAACAAAGCACCTTTCCTTCTGTTCCCAATAATATGCTCCTCATTATCATCTGAAAACTCACCAGAATGGACTTCGGCATCCACATTTCTACCAACATTCTGCTCATGATTAATTTTTTATTCTCTAAAAAAAAAAAAAAGGCTATCTTTCCAGCTCTCCTCTTCTCTTTCTGAGCCCTCACCAGAATGACCTTTAACATCTTTATTCTTACTGGGAATCCTTTTACAACAATCTTGGGTGTCCCTATCACACACCTCAGAGCTCCTTAACCTCTACAGATCTCCCAGTTCCAAAGCCACTTCCACCTGCTTAGGTATTTGCTACAGCAGCTCCCCACGTCACAGTATAAAAATGTGTACTAGTGCTCAGGCTTCTGTAACAAAATACCATAGACTGGGTGGCTTAAACAATAAACATTTATTTTCTGTTGTTTTCTCCTTATTTTCTGTTCTGGTGCCTGAGAAGTCCAAGAGCAAGGTGTAAACCAATTTGGTTCCTAATGACAGCATTCTTCAGCCTTTCAGAAGAATGCCTTCTCACTGTGTTCTTACATAATGGTGGGAGAGAGAGTTCTGGTGTCTCTTTCTAAGATCAGGGACCCGTTCTTATGGCCTCACTGAAGTTTTATGACCTCCTCACAGGCCCTACCTCTACATACAGTTGTACGGGGGATTGAAGTTTCAACATATGAATGTATGACGGACACAAATATTTAGTTCATAACACCCCATGTGGCCCCATACCAACACAATAGTAGTAGAAATTTGTGACTGAGTTGCAGGCCTTCCTCGGTACTTAGATTTCTTTTAATGGTTCCCAGAACTGTCTCCTTACTGGAATTTAATCGGATTGCATAAAGTAGACACTTCCACATGCATACATTTTCCTTAAATGATGGAGTTTTTGGTTATTTCATATATTGTCTTTACCAGAAGTGATGGGCAAAAAGTCATGTTGCTAGAGTATCACTAGATTCAAAATACATGATATGAGAAATACAGAGACAAGAATTGTTTAGGTGTCTTCAATACATTTTCCCTAACTCTGTCACAGACAGGAAATAAAATGATGAAGGGTTAACCATAAGCAATAGAATCAAATTGAATTCTAATTCACTCTAAGAATAACAGGGTTGCCTTTGTCCACCCAGCCACAATTGTCATCCATTCAGGGCTCTAAGGGAAGTAAAGAAAATGTAAAACCTTATTCAAATGTACATTTGGGGAAATTTATGGTGTCTCAACATATTTAATGACAATATAAACATATTTTTAAATTTTAAATAATTTAAACAAGGTTTAACAATACAGAATTTTGTAAAATATTTCATGTGTAAGAATAAAAAAGGAGAGAAAACCAAAGGAAAGTCAGAAAGAGGACAGCAATATTGCAAAAATCGAAAAAATAAAAATGAAGAGAGAGAGAGATCTAGTCAAATGCCAAGTTTCACTTGCATTCCCTTTACTGAGAATGCCCTCCTTTCTTGGTTAAACCAGCTCATTCCTTTTCCCTCAAATTTCATTTGTAGGGCAATCTTCTGCAAGAGGACTTCTCTACCCATTGCAATATGATGTGTATTTCTCACATCTTTGCCATCACATTTTCCATAGTAGTTGCTAACATACAGACTTTGATAATATTATCCATCATGTTACTAAATTTAAGCCAATTTTAATATGATGTTTTTTAGAGTTCCTAGAGATAAAATAACCTCATCTGTACACAATATAGTTATGTCTCCTCTTGATTTATTCATTACTCCTGATTTTATTTTCTTACACCATTGACTAGACCAACATTTCCAAATTATACTCAATAATAATCATGAAGCAGAAATCATTTTTCTTGAACAAGAAGTTTAAAATTTTTGATTTAAAATATTTCATTAAAGAATCATTCTCTAAAACAATTAAATTCAATTTTAAAAGTTGAGATGAGGCATTTGAGTTACTAATGTTAGCATATATTTAATCAATACTATGACTTTAAATTTAGTAACTAACATATTTCATTACATCACCTATACTTGGATTCTTGAATCAATCTTTTTGGTTTGGTTTGTAGCAGTTAAATATTTCTGTTTAAATTTTTTGTTTGTTATGTACATACGTGAAATTGGTGTAGAGTTTTCTATTTTTAATTAATTGTCACCAAGTTTAGTATTAAGATAATAGTAGCTTCATATGATGAATTTGCTAATCCCACATTATTTTTGTGGTCTAGAGCAGATAATATGACTTGATAACCAAATTTCTCTTCAAATTTTGAAAGATTTCATCAGTCGACATGTAAAGACATTATGGCTTTTAATGTATCCTTTTTCTTACTTTCACATTTTTGTCTGGGTTATTGTCTACTACTTTTTATAAATCTATTATATCAATTTGGCTTTGAGGTTTTTTTAATAAACAGTCAATCACAATGAATGCCATTTGATTGTAGTATTTATCATCAACTTTATATTCTTTGACTTTGTATGGCTACTTTTCTCATTTTTTCCCAGAACAAGTTCTCAAGATTTACCAGTCCCTATATTTTATGATGTTTTATAAATCATATGAAGTTTGTAATAGTGATTTTTTTATGGACAATGTTCACAAATTTCTTTAGGACAAAAATTCATCCCTCTAAAATTAAATCATCCTGCACTTTCAGGTGTCACCTTACATTGAGAGACAGGTTAGCCTGGTAATTAGCCATATGGATTCTAGAACTAAATTTTCTAGGCATGAATCTTAGCTCTACCACTCACCAACTGTACAATGTTGAACAAATTATTATACTTTCTGTGCTTTGGTTATCTCACCTGCAAAATTGGAAGAATACTAGTATTTGCCTCATAGGATGGTGTTGAGGATTAGATGCATTGATTCACACACGGCATTTAGAGGACCATCTGGCACAGAATGAGTACTGGATAAATACAAGAAATTGTACTGATTTGGGTTCTACTTAATGACATAACAATGATACAAATAAATATGATGTGTCAGGGGGTTATTAATGCGACTCGCTTCTCCTCTCTGTTTCATTTGCAGGTAAGAAAAACATGCAGGGATCAGACCTGAAAGAAATGAACTCTTCTCTAGCTGTTTGTCTTAATATCTGGGTTTATGACCCATCATCATCTCTCTGAGCAGTGGGTAAGTGCAGTGACTCGTCAGCATTTCTCTGCATATGCATATAGAATCCCTAAAGACAAAATGAAACACCTGAAGCCAAAGTGTATATGTATAAATATCCACCCCAGTAAACAAAAATAGCATAACACCTTATAAACCATCACCGTGGGCTACAGGGAGACCAATATAAACAACCACTTGTTGAAAATAAAGCAGAGCTTTAAGCAAATATAATAGAGCCAGATGCCTTTAGAATCAGCCATAAAGTATGGAGTTTATTGCGTATAACTAGATGCTTATTCCTCCTGTACCCCTGCAGTAAGACCTTCTAAAACTAAGCAGATGTAATGTAGATGCTAAGTAGGATTCCATCTTTTTTTTTATGATCTGCAAAGGTAGTTACTTAGTGCTGTAAGTGCCTTCAGGTTTTGATGATGATATGTCCTCAGACTACATCAAGCCAGGGAAGTCTTTTTAGAAGCAGGGCCAGATGGTAACAAAAGGCTAATGCTTCTGGGATGCAATTTTGAGGCTTATCCAGGAAAATGGCCATAAATAACTTTCGGTATTCACCTTTTAATTTCGTAGACTTTCCATATTTTACTTGCAAGTGTTCCCTGTTTCATTTATTTTCCAAGTACCATCGGTATTTCAAAGATGTTTATAGCTTAATGGAACCTGTGACTTATTAAAAAGAGTGGGGGTGGGGGGATACACTGAATGACATGAACTCTATGGGTTAACAGGTATTTGAAATTTGCCTGAAAATACTCATCAGTGCCATGACTTTCCCTGAGAAGTCACTGAAAACGAACACAGAAATATGTAACCAGGAGAGATATTTTAAAAAGCGTATTCACAAAAATGCATAAAAAATGAATTAATAATGCATTTATATTGACATTTTATCAACAATGTAATTTTAAAAGTAATCAATAAAAAGAGGGCATTTAAGAAGTGTTTGTCTCTGACAATTGTTCACGGAGGGAGAATCTGCTGACCAAAGTTTCTGTGCAATTAATCTGCCAATCCTCAGTGGAACATGAAATTTGTGATGTACAGAAAGTGTCAGACTCAACTAATTATACTGTTTACCTTATGAATAAACTATTACTATTGATTTTTGCTACTCTACTATTTTTTCCAGAATTTTAAAAGCTATAGGCACTGCTTTATCTTTTATCTTCGGTAAAATACAAGCTCACTCTAAGGGAAATTTTACGAGTGGCTGTAATTTTCCCATAGTTGGCTTTATCTTAGATAAAAGAGTTCCCAGGACCTATCCAGTCTTCTCTCCAGCATTCCCTCCCTGCTCCTGATTCTTGTGTAAGCAGGAGTCTTAGTAAATAACTGAGCTCTTTGGTGACAGAGAGGTACTTTCAATATCCAGGTTAGTAGACCTAAAGGCTGTGATGAGTTTGTTAATTACTTCAAAAATAGCTGTTACAATGCAGAAAGTCAGAAAATGTCACGGGTTTTTACCCTTGATACTGAGCTGATAAAGAGAAACCAAAATTTCAAAGCATATGTCTGAAATACATTTTTTTAGTAGCAAATTTTATTACTATCAAAAGAGAAAAGCTTCCCACGCTTATCAATGAACTGGACAACTGCAAACTTTGTGTTATATCCAATACATCATGTTACCTTCTAAAGAAAAATAAGATGTAGTTGCAGTCTTCAAGGGGCTTTAGTCAATTGGAACAGAAAATAAATCAGGAAAAATTATTATAATTTAAAATCTAAACAGACACCAAATATCATTATTTACAACCCTTCTTGAAATTTCTAGATCACTCAGGCATAGGCAATTCTTTCATCCACAAAAGTGTATGTTTCTTTGATCCGGTGATCAAATCTACTTCAAAACTGCTTTCTTTTAACTTCTGACTTCCCCAAATTAAAAAATATATATAGTAGTAGTAGTTATAACTTTCACAAACAAAGGTCTTGCTATCCCCTAGTGATAAGTGTTCTGTGTATATTTTTAACTTACCCCTTGGGAAAAAAATATTTTAGAAACTTTATAAACGTGATGCAGAGTACTAAGGTTCTTGATCTGGGAACCAAATAAGCAGTGGAACCGGGCCCTTGGTATAATTCCAGAACACATGCTCTAAGCAGGACACCATACTGCCTCAAGTGAAACATTATACAGCTAATGATGATTACTTCTCAGCATAAACTTCCATTTCTCTAAATGTTCTGTTTTCTCAAACACAAAAGGACTGGAGACAGTCTTAAGGTGTCAATAGTCGTGGCTTTAATAAGAAGACGTGTTGTAATTTTTTCTTCATTTCCCCTTCAATGAATCAAATTCTCATATCACGTTTCCTTACATTCCATGTGTATATTCCCTCAGGTATAACCTGCATTATGTTTTTAAGAAACATTTTTTTTAAATCCTGATGGTTGACATTACAGACAATGTAAAGGTGCATGTGGAAAGAAACCTGCCCCATGTAATCAAGTCAATAAATAATACCACAATCCACATAATGGTTTTTAGCCTTCATCGCTAGTTGTTATTATCCATTGTCTTCATGATGTATTTTGGAAATTTGTATTAAAACAGAATTCAGTCTTAATGAAAAAAAGTGATGTGAAGTCTCATGTTTAAGCAGTTTTAGAAAAACTTGAAAATATTCCTTGGTACACATTGTCAAATTTTCCAAAGCTCTTTAAGAAAAAAGCTGCTTGTTCCTTATATGCACAAGAGGGACTACTTGAACACACAGTATGTGATAGGAACGATTACTTTAAAAAGTAATCAGGAAAATTAGGCAATTTGTAATTGCAATTAACACTTGCAGCTCTATAGTGCTGAAGGAACAATGTGGACACATCACACACATATGACGCAATTGACAAATAGTATATACTTCCAAAAGAGAATGACATCATAAAATAGCTTTACAAGCCTGATGATAAAGGGATTAGGAAAAAGTCACAAAGATTTTAAAGCATCATCTTCTCAGAAACCTCTTGCATTATGTAAAACTGAGCATCCTACTTATCAGAAGAAAATAATACATATCTAACAGCTGGAAGCGTTCTATAAGATTTGGCTCTTGTATTCATGAATTTCATTAACTATTCAAGTTACTAATCCTAGACAGACAGAGAAATTCAATCTCCACCTTACCGACCTATTTCTCCTCTATTCTTCGGATACTGGTCCATGTTAGACATATAGTCAGACACTGAAGTTGGAAACTATAGAATCATCCTGGATAGCTGACTTTCCATCTTTCCCTGGGTATGGTCAAGCAGTTTTCAACCTTCCTTCCTTCCCTGTCGCACTTCAGACGTACCTGTTGAACTAGAACTCCCATGGACAGCTCCAAATTTTTAAGGCCGTAAAATAGCAAAGAAAGATGGTTGCACATTATGTATAATGTACAAATTTTACTTGCTTCTTAACCAGTTTCTTTCCAACAATTTCCCCAAATGCAAACACACACACACACACACACACACACACGAGTTGAGAACTGTTCCTCTCAAGAGTTGTCATTTCTCCTTTCTTACCATTTATTCTATGTTCCCCATCCTCTTAATCCTCACTATTGCTTTACCTTGGGCATTCATTTCTCACCAGAACATAGCAATTCTTACTAGAATATCTCCTCTGCCTATAGGCTTCCCTCTCTCCAGTCTCTTCTGCCCTCTACCTCTCTTTTTAATATTCAAATCCAATCAGTCACCCCCTTGCTCATAAGCTTTATTGACTTCCCGGTGGTTTTTTTCACTAGACCTCCCATGATTCCACAGAACTGATTTAAGTGTTTAAAAATATAAAATAAATAAAATAATTTCACTAGAGAAATATCCCTTATGCTGCTTCATTTGTAGTCTGAAAAATGACATATTTTCTATTAATTCATATGTGAACTGTCATAGATATTGTCTATAATGTGTGTTATTCATGAGTCATTATTTTGTAGATATTATAAAAGTATCCTCAAGTAAATGATACGATGCTCTAAAGAGAGGAAAGTATTATAAATAAGTCATAAGTATTGAATGTTTATTAAAAGATTCAGCAATACAATGTGGAAAAACAAGGGTCAGAATCAAGGGTCAGCATGCTAACAGGTGTGAAGTATTTAAAGCTAATATTTTATGCGTTTACACATTTTAAACTATCGAAATGATTTCTATTGCTTTGGTAACGTTCCAATTGACTGAAACCTCTTTAATTTTTTTTTCAATTTTTAATGTTTATTTTTGAGAAAGAAGGAGAGAGAGACAGACCACAAGTGGGGAAGGGACAGAGAGAGGGAGACAGAATCCGAAGCAGGCTCCAGGCTCTGAGCTGTCAGCACAGAGCCCAATGTGGAGCTTGAATTCACAAACTGCGAGATCGTGATCTAAGCCAAGTTGGATGCTCTACTGACTGAGCCACTCAGGCTCCCTGAAACCTCTTTAAAGCCAAGAACCGTGTCCTATTCCTCTTTAGAAGGTAATATTGCATAATAAAAAGCATATAGTATTTGCAACCAGGTAATTTTGAATACAAAGCCAGCTATTTATTAGATGTAAGAGACTCTGCAAGTGACTTAATGACTTGAGCCCCTTTCTCCTTCTTAGATTGGGAATAGTAATAACTGAAAGATATATGTGAACGTTAAAATAAAATCAAGTATGTCAAGTTTCTAACGCAAGGACTACCCATGATAAATAATTAATAAATGGTATTGTTCTGTTTTGTTTTGTTTCAGCAAGTATTTGTTAAGTAATTATCTCAATTTTACTCTATAACATTTTATTGCTAATGAAAATATTTACAACATAGCACCTTCTCAAAGTACCTAAGAGAGGAAGAAAAGAGTCGATGCAATTTTGGAAAAGATAAAAGTGAAAAAAGAGTCAGGATAATTGAGTATATTTGCCTGTGTACAAAACTGGAAAAGTTCTAGGCAAAGCCTATCAAAATATTACTAACTAAACAGATTTTCTTCCACATCCTTTGGATCTTATGAGTAAATCTCATCTGAGTCTTTCCTCTTCAGTTCAACCCAAGAGTACAGATTTAAGCATGATTGCTGTCTTAGTTTGTAATATCTGTTTTATCTTAACCTCTTGCCTCTGAGAATTCTTGATAATATTTGCACAGAAAGTTCTTTAATCAAATTTGAGAATTGCTCTCAAAAGCTCACTTTCAAAGGCAATCATCACATTTTAAAAATAATGGTTCTTTCTTAAACAGTAGCACATGTGGAATCAAGTATTTTAAACCAGAATTGCATGATTCCACCACAGCATAACGAAAGACATTGATATCCAAATTACAGCGATATAAAATTTCAAAAAAAATTGAAAAATACTATTGATAAAATACTGTTGATAAAGCAGAATTTTTCAAACTCAGAAGAAAAGTTTGGAGGGAAAGAATGTGTCCAAAAATATTTTACTCAAATATATTGTCATTCAAATGTAGTCAATAAATGGGTTCAAACTGGAAAAATACAGAAAGTGTAGGAAAATACAGTGACAAAACAAACGGAGGCAAAAAGAAATAAATAAAAGCATAAGAAAACAAGTATTTAATTGTTGATTCTAAGCAAACAAAATATGTGTAGAGAAGCTCCTATAGTAGGACTCAGACAAATTTTTAAGTCAAAAAAGATAGAAACAATATGTATAACTCTCTGAGATAAAACCCACGAAGACATTCAAGATCTTTGAAAAAACTAGTAATAAAAGGCTCACACTCAACAATGAGAATTTATAATTCAAACATGGAGAAGTATTGGTTAGAAAAGGTGGTGCTGTGTATTTCTGAGAAAGTCTCAGAGGAAAGGCAAAGTCTCTTACGTGTAAGGAACAGTTGGCTTTGTATTTAAAATCAAATTTACCTGGTTGTGGGGCACCTGCGTGGATCAGTTAAGCATCCTATTCTTGATTTCAGATCAAGTCATGATCTCACAATTGGGAGGTCGAGCCCAGTGTAGAGCCCCATGTCAAACCTCAAGTCGGGCTCTGTACTGGGCATGGAGCCTGCTTAAGATTCTCTCAATCCCTCTCCTTCTGCCTCCCACCACCCTCCACTCCCACTTGCTTGCACTCTCTTGCTCTCTCTCTCTCTTTCTCTCAAAAAAAGAAACAAATATACACCTGGTTGCAAGTACTATGCACTTTTCATCATGCAATGTTACTTTCCAAAAAGAAATAGGAGATGGTTCCTGTCCTTAAAGAGGTTTCAGTCATTTGGAACATTAGCAAAGTGATAAATATAATTATAATAATTAAGAATTTATGAACACATATAACATTAGCAAAGATGATCCCATTAGAAATTAGCAAATATTATCCATTAGATAAGTCCTACACTGGGCTGAAAAGGTCCAGATCAATTAATCCTACTATCCACAGTCATTGACTGGAAGCAGCTTGGGGAGATCATGGCTTTGGTGTAGACATTAAAGGGTATCTATCCCAAAGGTACTGAAGATAGATGATGCCCACTAACTATATCACTTGCAGAGTATCTGAGAAGTGCACTCCCAAGGCCTCTATACTAATGAAAAGACAGAACTCAATTCTGAGCACAAACTTGGGGTGATGATTTCGAGGATAATTAGAAAATTCTCATGGGCTCTGAGAAGCATGTGTGATTTTCAAGAACCTTAGAAATATTAAAATACATTTTGTGTCAATCAGTGTTCTCTCACAGAAACATATATATTAGAATTATTACACAGTAGAATTATTTTTCTTCTCTTGCCCCACCCTGCTTCTTTGAACCCAAAAGTTCTCAGTTGTGGTCTTAAGATCTTTTCACTTACTGAATCAGGCTCACCCAAAGTCTGAGACAACCTCATTTGCTTAATATCAACTGATTATAGATGTTAAGTACATTTACAAAATACCTTTACAGCAACAGAGTAGAGTCTGATCTAATGATTGGAGACTAGCCAAGCTGACAAATGAAACTGACCATAATACTTTTTCTTAAAGGAGAGAAAATTCTGACCCAGAAAGATAATCACTAGGAAACAAACTTAATTGAGAAGGACAGAAATACTGGAGGTAAGAGTGGAAAAGTACACACTGATTGGGAGAAGAGACAGATCCCAGAAGAGTCTGTAAACACCAAATATAACATCTTAGGATGGGAGTACTATCTAGTGCTGGAGTATGAGGCTGCAGGTAAAAAAATATTACTAAACCAGAAGAGCCCTGAGAAACAAATAGTTGGCCACAGATGTGAGGGTAGGGAGGGACTTGAGCCATGAGCCCAGGAAAAGTTACTTCAGAAATCTCCTTTTCTGATAGCTCATAAAGGCTGTGTTATCTATCTATCTATCATCTATCTATCTATCTATCTATCATCTATTTATGAGAGAGAAATAGAGAGTGAGCATGAGCGGGGGAGGGGCAGAGAGAGTGGGATTGAGAATCCCAAGCAAGTTCCACACCCAGTGCAGAGCCCCAGTGTGGGACTCAATCTCAGAATGTCAGATCATGACCTGAGCTGAAATCAAGAGTCAGACGCTTAACCAACTGAGCCATCCAGGTGCTACAACGCACCTGTAATTTAAAAAGAGGCTCTTAAAGGCACAATACTTAAACCTTTACAAATATTTTTTAGACTATGAACATATTTGTATTGTGAGCAGCAATAAGAATAAGCCATGTTCACAAAGCAAATAAAAAATGTGAACTAGAATTTTAAAATATGATTAAAGAAAGGTTTTAAAAAGATGAAAGAAAAGCAAATCAAAAATTTTTAAATATCAAAACTAAAAATTAAACAAATATAAAAATAAGACACATGTGAAAGGAAAGCAGAATAAAAGAAATAAGGAAAATGTTATGATTAGCCAATAAGAGGACACAGAATGAAAAGTGACAGATCTCAGGGTAAATCACAAAATAAAAATTATTTCAAATATAAGGACTGAACTACAAATAATATGAAACATTTAAGAATAAAAAACTCTCTTAAACACTGCAAGTGTTTAACATTAGACTAGACACTGAAGAAGAAAAAAAAATCCGTGAATTTGATTTTGTGAAGTCAACTTGACCAATGAAGTCATAGTTTTTGAAACATTCCAGAATGAAGCACAGAGAGGAAAAAAAAAACCTGAAAACAAAATGAGTGGTGCCTCAGTAACCTCTGGGAAAGTACCAAGCAGCCCCAGAAAAACAGGTGAGAACACAAGTGGATAGAAAAAATATTGGAGATTAAAAAATATTCCTCAAATTAGTAACTATAAACCCAACGACATACACAGTTCAATGACACCGAAGTAAAAGTAATATAAAAGCAATCACATCCAGGTACATCATAAAATAAATAAATAAATAGAGAAAAAATTTAAACATACACTGCAGAAAAGGTACATTTTGTACCAAGAAACTAAGAATTATAGTAAAATCTCACCTGAAACAATGCAATCCAAAGACACTGGAACATCTTTAGAATAGTGCAAGGAAATAATAATGTCAACCTAGAAATTTTGGCTAGCAAAAGTATTCCAAAAATGGAGAACATAAAGAAAGTCTAGAACAACAACAAAAAATTGAGATAGTTCATTGAAAGCACACTTTTACTATAAGAAATGTTAAAGAAAAGTTCTTTAGGAAAAAGAAAAATGATACCACATGTAAATTTATATCTATACAAATGAATGAAGAGTGGTAAAATTGGTAAATATACGGGCAAACAAAATATTATTCAATATTTAAACTATTTAACATTAACTGATAATTTAAATCAAAAATAAAAACAATACATTGTGTGGTTCCTAGTATGACGAAATACAATGGATTAGCACAATAGGACAAAGAGCAGGAGGGGTGAAATGAAGGTGTACTTTTGTAAGATATTTACAATATTTGTGTGTATAAAATATTATTTGGAAATTTGATAAATAAATAAATATGTGTATTATTATCCTTATGTAACTACTAAAAATCAAACTAAGAGTTATTGCTATAATCCTATTATGAAGATAAAATGGAAACATGAAAATATTCAGTCCAAAAGTTGGCTTGGAAGGAAGATACAAAGAGCTAAGTACAGAATGGACACATAGAAAACAAATAGCGGGATAGTAGATTTAACATCAGAAATAATTCCATAAAATATACATAGTCTAAACCAGAGATTGGCATATTGTTTTCTACAGAGTAGATATTTTATGCTTTATGGGCCACCTACAGTCTCTTTCACATTTTCTTTTTTATTTACTTGTTTTTTTTTATGTGTTTTTTAAAACAATCCTTTAAAAATGTAAAATCCAGTCTTAGCTCAAGGATCATAGGAAAACAAGCCATGCATCACACTTGCCCTGCAGGACATAGTGTTTCCACTCTAGTTTAAAATCAATGAACTATACTTCTATGTTAAATAATTAGAAAAATAGAATCAAACTAAATGCAAAGTCAGCAGAGAGAATAAAATAAAAATAGATGCCAATAAAATAAAAATAGTAATTTCATGAAGAAAATAAAGCCAAATCTCAAAATATCAACATTATTGATAAAACTCCTATTTACCAGCTTATCCACGTCAGTAAAGTTACCTATCAGATACTTTCTTTCTTTATAGACTAAATAGAAATAATACTCCCAAGATAGTTATTTGCTTAAAATAATATTTATTAAAATGCTATAAGAGTACCTGAAAGTGAGTAATAGCTCAGTAAATTCTAATCTAGCATCCGTCCTTTGATAATGCTTCTACTGGAGATCATGGAAGATGGTGGCATAGAAGGACACTGGGCTCACTGCTTCCTGCTGATCACCTAGATTCCACCTACACCTGCCTAAATAACCCAGAAAACCGCCAGAAGACTAGCAGAACAGATTCTCTGGAGCCAAGCACAGACAAGAGGCCCACGGAAGAGGGTAGGAAGGGCAGAGAGACGGTGAGTGCTACATGGACTGGCGGGAGGGAGAGGGGGTGGAGAGGCAGCCCGCCGGCCAAGTAGAGACCCCGAGTCTGGCTGGCAAAAGCAGAGGGGCCGGACAGAGTGTGTTCGGACAGCAAGCGGGACTTAACATCTGGAAGGTTATAAGCTAACAGCTCTGCTCAGAGAGCAGGAGGGCTGGAGGACAACAGGAGAGAGAGTTGTTGAGACCTGGAAGACAGAGCTCAGCTTGGCAGGGAACAAAGGTGCTGGCCAGCATCATCTCCCTTCCCCATCCCACAGCCAAAAATCCCAAAGGGAACCAGTTCCTGCCAGGGAACTGGCTTGCCCTTGCAAACACCCAATGCTGTGCTTCTGTGGATCCATCCCTCTGGCAGTGGGTCTGACTCCCTTCCGGTGCTGCAGGGCCCCTCCCGAAGTGGATCACCGGAATGAAAAGAGAGCTGAGCCTGCCCCTCCCGCCCCTGTGCACCTTGCCTATCCACCCCGCTAATATGCCAGATCCCCAGCACCACAAGCCTGGCAGTGTGCAAGTAGCCCAGATGGGCTATGCCACCCCACAGTGAATCCTGCCCCTAGGAGAGGGGAAGAGAAGGCACACACCAGTCTGACTGTGGCCCCAGTGGTGGGCTGGGGGCAGACATCAGGTCTGACTGCGCCCCGCCCACCAATGCAAGATATTCAAGACAGCACAGGGGAAGTGCCCTGCAGTCCTGCACCACTCCAGGGACAATCCAAAATGACAAAACAGAAGAATTCCCTTCATAAAAACGTCCAGGAAATAGCAACAGCTAACGAACTGATCAAAAACGATTTAAACAATACAACAGAAAGTGAATTTAGAATAATAGTCATAAAATTAATCACTGGGCTTGAAAACAGTATAGAAGACAGAGGAGAATCTATTGCTACAGAGATCAAGGGACTAAGGGACAGCCAGGAGGAGCTAAAAAATGCTATAAATGAGCTGCAAAATAAAATGGAGATGACCACGGCTCGGACTGAAGAGGCAGAGGAGAGAATAGGTGTACTAGAAGATAAAATTATGGAAAAAGCGGAAGCTGAGAAAAAGAGAGATAAAAAAATCCAGGAGTATGAGGGGAAAATTAGAGAACTAAGTGATGCACTGAAAAGAAATAATCTACCCATAATTGGTATTCCAGAGGAGGAAGAAAGAGGGAAAGGTGCTGAAGGTGTACTTGAAGAAATAATAGTTGAGAACTTCCCTGATCTGGGAAAGGAAAAAGGCATTGAAATCCAAGAGGCACAGAGAACTCCCTTCAGACGTAACTTTAATCGATCTTCTGCATGAAATATCATAATGAAACTGGCAAAATACAAGGATAAAGAGAAAATTCTGAAAGCAGCTAGAGATAAACGTGCTCTAACATATAAAGGGAGACCTATAAGACTCATGACCAATCTCTCTACTGAAACTTGGCAGGCCAGAAAGGAATGGCAGGAGATCTTCAATGTGATGAACAGAAAAAAATATGCAGCTGAGAATCCTTTATCCAGCAAGTCTGTCATTTAGAATAGAAGGAGAGATAAAGAAAGGTCTTCCCAAACAAAAACTGAAGGAATTCACCACCACTAAATCAGCCCTACAGGAGATCCTAAGGGGGATCCTGTGAGACAAATTACCAGAGACATCGCTACAAGCATGAAACCTACCGACATCACAATGACTCTAAACCCATATCTTTCTATAATAACACTGAACGTAAATGTACTAAATGCGCCAACCAAAAGACATAGGGTATCAGAATGGATAAAAAAAAATAAGACCCATCTATTTGCTGTCTACAAGAGACTCATTTTAGACCTGAGGACACCTTCAGATTGAAAGGGAGGGGATGGAGAACTAGTTATCATGCCACTGGAAGTCAAAAGAAAGCTGGAATAGCCATACTTATATCAGACAAACTAGACTTTAACTTAAAGGCTGTAACAAGAGATGAAGAAGGTCATTATGTAATAATTACAGGGTCTTTACATCAGTAAGAGCCAACAATTATAAATGTCTATGCGCCGATACGGGAGCCCCCAAATATATACAACAACTACTCACAAACATAAGCAACCTTATTGATAAGAATGTGGTAATTGCAGGGGACTTTAACACTCCACTTACAGCAATGGATAGATCATCTAGACACATGGTCAGTAAAGAAACAAGGACCCTGAACAATACATTGGATCAGATGGACTTGGCAGATATATTTAGAACTCTGCATCCCAAAGCAACAGAATATACTTTCTTCTCGAGTGCACATGGAACATTCTCCAAGGTAGATCACATACTGGGTCACAAAACAGCCCTTCATAAGTATACAAGAATTGAAATTATTCCATGCATACTTTCACCACAATGCTATGAAGCTTGAAATCAACCACAGGAAAAAGTCTGGAAAACCTCCAAAAGCATGGAGGTTAAAGAACACTCTACTAAAGAATGAGTGGGTCAACCAGGCAATTAGAGAAGAAATTAAAAAATGTATGGAAACAAATGAAAATGAAAATACAACAATCCAAATGCTTTGGGATGCAGCGAAGGCAGTCCAGAGAGGAAAATACATTGCAATCCAGGCCTATCTCAAGAAACAAGCAAAATCCCAAATACAAAATCTAACAGCACACCTAAAGGAAATAGAAGCAGAACAGCAAAGACAGCCTAAACCCAGCAGGAGAAGAGAAATAATAAAGATCAGAGCAGAAATAAACAATATAGACTAAAAAAAACTGTAGAGCAGATCAATGAAAACAAGAGGTGGTGTTTTGAAAAAATAAAAAAATTGGTAAACCTCTAGCCATGCTTCTCAAAAAGAAAAGGGAGATGACCCAAATAGATAAAATCATGAATGAAAACGGAATTATTACAACCAATCCCTCAGAGATACAGGCAATTATCAGGGAATACTATGAAAAATTATCTGCCAACAAATTGGACAACCTGGAAGAAATGGACAAATTCCTAAACACCCACACACATCAAAAACTCAATCAGGAGGAAATAGAAAGCTTGAACAGACCCATAACCAGAGAAGAAATTGAATCAGTCATCAAAAATCTCCCAACAAATAAGAGTCCAGGACCAGATGGCTTCCAAGGGGAGTTCTACCAGACGTTTAAAGCAGAGATAATACTTATTCTTCTCAAGCTATTCCAAAAAATAGAAAGGGAATGAAAACTTCTAGACTCATTCTATGAAGCCAGTATCAATTTGATTCCTAAACCAGACAGAGACCCAGTAAAAAAGGAGAACTACAAGCCAATATCCCTGGTGAATATGTATGCAAAAATTCTCAATCAGATACTAGCAAATTGAATACAACAGCATATAAAAAGAATTATTCACCATGATCCAGTGGGATTCATTCCTGGGATGCAGGGCTGGTTTAACATTTGCAAATTAGGGGCGCCTGGGTGGCGCAGTCGGTTAAGCATCCGACTTCAGCCAAGTCACGATCTTGCGGTCCGTGAGTTCGAGCCCCGCGTCAGGCTCTGGGCTGATGGCTCAGAGCCTGGAGCCTGTTTCCGATTCTGTGTCTCCCTCTCTCTCTGCCCCTCCCCCGTTCATGCTCTGTCTCTCTGTGTCCCAAAAATAAACATTTGCAAATTAATCAATGTGATACATCACATTAATAAAAGAAAAGATAAGAACCATATGATCCTGTGAATCGATGCAGGAAAGGCATTCGACAAAATTCAGCAAATTTTCTTAATAAAAACCCTTGAGAAAGTCAGGATAGAAGGAACATACTTAAAGATCATAAAGTCATTTATGAAAAGCCCACAGCTAACATCATCCTCAATGGGGAAAAACTGAGAGCTTTCCCCTGAGATCAGGAACACGACAGGGATGTCCACTCTCACCGCTGTTGTTTAACATACTGTTGGAAGTTTTAGCATCAGCAATCAGACAACAAAAGGAAATCAAAGGTATCAAAATTAGGCAAAGATGAAGTTAAGCTTTCACTTTTTGCAGATGACATGATATTATACATGGAAAATCTGATAGACTGTACCAAAAGTCTGCTAGAACTGATACATGAATTTAGCAAAGTTGCAGGATGCAAAATCAATGTACAGAAATCAGTTGCATTCTTACACACTAATATTGCAGCAACAGAAAGACAAATAAAGAAACTGATCCCATTCACAATTGGACCAAGAAGCATAAAATACCTATGAATAAATCTAACCAAAGATGTAAAAGATCTGTATGCTGAAAACTATAGAAAGCTTATGAAGGAAATTGAAGAAGATATAAAGAAATGGGAAAACATTCCGTGCTCATGGATTGGAAGAATAAATATTGTCAAAATGTCAATACTACCCAAAGCTATCTACACATTCAATGCAATCCAAATCAAAATTGCACCAACATTCTTCTAGATGCTAGAATAAGCAATCCTAAAATTCATATGGAACCACAAAAGGCTCTGAATAGCCAAAGTAATTTTGAAGAAGAAGACCAAAGCAGGAGGCATCACAATCCCAGACTTTAGCCTCTACTACAAAGCTGTCATCATCAAGACAGCATGGTATTGGCACAAAAACAGACACATAGACCAATGGAATAGAATAGAAACCCCAGAACTAGACCCACAAACGTATGGCCAACTCATCTTTGACAAAGCAGGAAAGAACATCCAATGGAAAAAAGACAGCCTCTTTCACAAATGGTGCTGGGAGAACTGGACAGCAACATGCAGAAGGTTGAAACTAGACCACTTTCCCAAACCATTCACAAAAATAAACTCAAAATGGATAAAGGACCTGAATGTGAGACAGGAAACCATCAAAACCCTAGAGGAGAAAGCAGGAAAAGACCTCTCTGATCTCAGTCGTAGCAATTTCTTACTTGACACATCCCCAAAGGCAAGGGAATTAAAAGCAAAAATGAACTACTGGGACCTTATGAAGATAAAAAGCTTCTGCACAGTAAAGGAAACAACCAACAAAACTAAAAGGCAATGAACGGAATGGGAAAAGATATTTGCAAATGACACATCAGACAAAGGGCTAGTCTCCAAAATCTATAAAGAGCTCACCAATCTCCACACCCAAAAAACAAATAGCCCAGTGGAGAAATTGGCATAAAACATGAATAGACACTTCTCTAAAAAAGACATCCGGATGGCCAACAGGCACATGAAAAGATGCTCAAGGTCGCTCCTCATCAGGGAAATACAAATCAAAACTACACTCTGATATCACCTCACGCCAGTCAGAGTGGCCAAAATGAACAAATCAGGAGACTACAGATGCTCGAGAGGATGTGGAGAAACGGGAACCCTCTTGCGCTGTTGGTGGGAATGCAAATTGGTGCAGCCACTCTGGAAAACAGTGTGGAGGTTCCTCAAAAAGTTAAAAATAGACCTACCCTATGACCCAGCAATAGCACTGCTAGGAATTTACCCAAGGGATACAGGAGTACTGATGCATAGGGGCACTTGTACCCCAATGTTCATAGCAGCACTCTCAACAATAGCCAAATTATGGAAAGAGCCTAAATGTCCATCAACTGATGAATGGATAAAGAAATTATGGTTTATATACACAATGGAGTACTACGTGGCAATGAGAAAGAATGAAATATGGCCCTTTGTAGCAATGTGGATGGAACTGGAGAGTGTTATGCTAAGTGAAATAAGCCAAACAGAGAAAGACAGATACCATATGTTTTCACTCTTATGTGGATCCTGAGAAACTTAACAGAAACCCATGGGGGAGGGGAAGGAAAAAAAAGAGGTTAGAGTGGGAGAGAGCCAAAGCATAAGAGACTCTTAAAAACTGAGAACAAACTGAGGGTTGATGGGGGTTGGGAGGGAGAGGAGGGTGAGTGATGGGTATTGAGTAGGACACCTTGGGATGAGCACTGGGTGTTGTATGGAAACCAATTTGACAATAAATTTCATATATTGAAAAAAAAAGATAATTCTTCTACTAACAAATCTCTTCTTTGTAATCATGATGGACACCTCCGTCTATTGATTATGACATTCAATTATTAATACATTCTCTACATTACAGCTGGAGAAAATGAAAAAACAAAACAAAAACAAAAACAACCACAGTAAACTTGAAGCAGTTATGTGGTCTGACCAATACTAGAAGAGCCAAGTTATCATTCATACCAGTCAACTTTCCTGCCCATCGTGTATCTCAGCTTGCTCTTCAAATTCCTTCCCTGAAATAGACTATAAAAAAATTCAACACAGCTAACAATATTTTACCAACTTCCTATAAGTAGAAATATTTTCAAATAAAACAACAGCAAAGCATCCCACATATCCAAACAAGTAGAATTCTTAGACAATAGGAAAAGCATATGAACTTTTTCATCTCGTGGTTTTCCTCCTAAGCTGCATGAAAGCCAAAAGGATGTGTTAGAAATTTGAAAATTAAATAAGAAACAAACAAGTTTGTTAATCTCTCTCAAGTGGTATAAGGGATTTGCCGAAAACGACTGTGAGTTGCTCACCCGAATTCAAACTCCAGCTCTCCAAAGCCATGGACCAATTGTTTGCCCATTCTTCTTGAAAAAAGCTAAAAGCAGAAAAATAACTTAACTGTTTGCAACTAGAATATTGTTCAGAAGGTATTAAAAATACCATCACAGGTCTTGTTCTGAGCTGTGATTTCAGTTTTTATTATTTTTTTATTTTTTTAATGTTTATTTTTGAGAGAGAGTATGTGCGAGGCGGAGGAGGGGCAGAGAGAGGGATACAGAGGATCTGAAGCAAGCTCTGCCCTGACAGCAGACAGCCCGATGCCATGCAGGGCTCCAACTAAGGAAAGGTGCGATCATGACCTGAGCCATAGTCTGATGCTTAACCGACTGAGCCACCCAACTGTCCCTGTAATTTCATTTTTTAAAAACTCTCCAATGTATAAAATAAATTTTTACACTCAGAGGCGATCATAGATACAAAAGATTACACACACACACACACACGCACATATTAATTTTTACTTAAATTCTAGCTAGTTAACATATAGAGTTATATTATTTTCAGGTATACAATACAAGGATTCAACAGTCATGTACAACACCTGGTGCTCATCACAAGTGCACTCCTTAATCCCCATCACCTATTGAACCCATTTCCCGCAGCCCCCCACTCCTCTGGTAACTATCAGTTTGTTCTCTGTAGTTAAGAGTCTGTTTCTTGGTTTGCCTCTCTCTCTTTTTTAGCCATTACAAAAGATATTTTTAAGAGTCATATTTAATTAAGAGAGATTTAAAATGGAGCTCAAAGGATTGTTTTACCCACCCTGCATGCAAAATAATTTATAATTACAGTTTATAACTATGGTGACTGACATAAAATAAATTTTGAATTGCTCATTATAAAGTTGTGCTTATTTTTTGAGATATTTATCAGCAGAAGCATAAAATTTATTTGTCCATGCTAAGTATTACCTAGGTAAACCAGGGAATATTCCTTTTTATACCAGCAGCTCTTAGCATTTCCTATTGTTATAATAAAAAAAAAATCAGCCTGTATATAGTCTCAGACTTTGAGTCAAAAAATACACATTGATGTCTTTAAGATTTCTTGAATCTACATATTTTAATGAATATTAAAGATTAATAAATTTATTCCACCAAACAGTATTTATTATTCTAAATTATGGCTTCCTCTATTCTCTTTCTCATTCCCATTTTCCCTTTATTAAGAAATTTTAAATTTAAACTATTAAAGCTGCTAATCTGGATAATTTACATCTGAGCTATATATTGCAGCCTTAGGAATTTTAGCCCCAAATCTGCATTGATTCATTCTTGTATTTATACAACAAATGCTTATTGAGGGCCATTTATGTGCCCAGCTCTGTTTTAAGTAGGGTACAGCAATAAATAAAACAGACAAAATTGCAAAACATTACATATTATATGATTCTATTTGTATAAAATGTCCAGAAAAGGCAAATCTATGGACCCAGAAAACAGATTAATGTTTTCCTGGGACTGGAGGTGGCAGCCAGGGTTCACAGCAGAGACACAAGGGGTTGTATTTGGGTGAAAAACATATTCTAAATCTGATTGTGGTGATACATGCACAACTTTGCAAATTTACTAAGAACAATTGAATTTTACACATAAAGGGATATGCAAATGATACATCAATAAAGTGTTTAAGAAAATAAGTTAATAAAAAAAAAAACAGACAAATATCTGCCTTTCTAGTGAGGAGATGAGTGTGAAAAAGGACCAAGTATATAATATCAAATAAATTTCTTGAAAAAGAATAAAGCAGGGTCAACGTCTGGATGATGATGGGGAGTAGGGAGAGGTGGCTATTTTAGATGAGCTCATCAAAGATGTTTGAGCTCAGGAACCAGCTACACTAACATCTAGAGGTTCCAAGCAAAGAGAAGAGGAAGAATGAAGGGCAGAGCCAAAATCAGCTTAGTTGGGTTTGAGGCAGTGTGGCTGGGAAGGGGCAATAATGGGGAGAAGAACAGGAAGTGAAGTTAGATTTAAGGCCCAAAGGTCCTTTTGTAGACTAACCATTTTTGGATTTTAGAACATCTTTGGAGTGTCATTTTGGAATGTCTTTGGTCAGGCCATTGGAAACCTTCCTACAGCTCTTTATATAAATTCTGTAATGCATGGTCATAAACATTTTGAAAATATATATTCTAGAGAAATAGTAGTAATAAAAAAACTAATTTCCTTTCACATCTGACATCAACTTTAGGAAGGCATTGTTTTATTTTAATTTTCTTTAACATGATATCCAACATTCTTGACTAAATTCAAATTGATTTTATATTGACCATGTTGAATTGACCTGTTCCTTACAGGTAGTTTTTATGCTATGAACAGATTTATAGATTTGATTTGCAATAATGTATGGCGCTTTTTATCTTTTCATAATATGGTGGCTTTAGTTCTTTTGTATACTTTTCTTAATAAGGTACCCAAAATAGAATAAATTATGTTCACTGTAGTCTTACTGATAATTTAATTCAAAAATTTTTAGCATGTATTGATCCCAAAAGAGTATTTTGTTTTTAATGTAGAATTAAACGATTGTGTTCATTGTTGCTGCAATCCTAGTTTTTCCACTAAATCAATATACATATTTAAAATAGATCTCTTGACATTTCTTCCTCCAACTGAACATTTAACAACAGTCTATTTTGTTGTAACATTCTATTCCTACTTGAAGCATTTGATTAAGAACCCTAATTTGAGAATTCAATCATGCTCGTTTACTAAATTCTATAACTCTGAAACTACTATTCATGATTAAGGATTCAAATGTCTCCTAATTCACTTACTAATCTTATTGAGATTGTCTTCCAGATAACTAATTGAAATGTCCAATAAGGACTTACACTAATCTGTATAAGATTTTATCTCATCACACCGTAAAAAGAGCAGTGGATTTCTTTTCTTCAATTTTACACAGCATAATATCTATTCAAATAATCACCCAAAATCATTAGAAATCTTCCACTTTGCCTTGGGAATGTCTAAGTGGGAGCCACAAAGGAAATCTAAGAGAAATAGGCAGAGTGCATAATCGTTGGGCTCAGGTGTTGACCATTTGCTCTGCTTAAGAACTAATTCAGAATTGTCAGACAGGCCACAAAGATTTCATGTAATGTCTTAAAAGGAGATCACTTGCAGGAGAAGGAGACAGATCTGTGAGGAACACAGAGTTAAAGGGAAGTGCTTTTTCATACCATGGCCATGAGGAAGTAAAAGGTTATGGTATTTTGACATTGATGAGCCAGGCTGTGCATGATAGGAATGTTATTGTGGTGGCCAGTCACTAGGAACAGTCTAAAAATCAAATACTCCAGATGAAAGCAAGAGAATGGAAAACTGAAAGAGGGAGATACATCCATGAGGGAATAACAGAGAGAGAGAGAATGAGAAAAAAGAGAGAGATTTTACTATCTTTAATAACTGACACATGAAAATAAAAACTGAACATTACAAAAGGAAAATATAGATGATACTATTCGAGTATACAAAAAATGATATTTGTATGGTCATTATTATGCAGACCTTATATATTGATTTTTAACTTCCAGAATTAATATATAGTCAAAGTTTGAATACTTACATGTAAAACATTACCCATGATATTAGAAATATATAGATATACACAGAGCAAAGGAGTTGAGACCAGTAAAGAAAAAAGAAAAAGTGAAGGGATGTAAGAGCTCACTGCATATTCCCAAAATATGAGATCAAGAGATGGTATTTTGAGGTGATGGTGCCGTACACTTTAAAAACATGTATTATTCAGAGTGGGAGAAGTAACCAATAGAGGAATTAAAATAATGATATAATGAATCATTAGAAGGGGAAAGGAAAGGGTGTAGAAGTGTGCTTAATCATGATCTACCACAGTAAAAATCAGTAGATAAACTCTCAAGTTCCCAAATCCAGCAAGACCAATACCAGCATATTAGTTAGAGATATGCCGGCGGGGGAGGGGGGGGTGGAATATGAAAATAAGAAGATTTAAGAGGATAGAAACCATTTGTTCAGAGTAGTATGGTAAGGGAGGGGACTACAAATTTTCATTATAAACCTTCTGTGACCCTCTGATAAAATTGAAAACAGAGTTGTGTTTTTAAACTCCATCTGCACTAAACATTTATTTACAATGTAAGATGGACACTTATGATTCTTCTTGAAACACATATTCCTAAATTATTTGAAATATAAAAAAAATATCTTCTCAACTAATTTACAAAATGATGATTTCTCAGAAAGAGATAAAATGAAAAGTTTCTGGGAAGTATTGAGGAAAGCACTGAACTCCCTGTCTTGGGTCTATAATGTGGCAGAGAAGACAGTCACAATCAGAGGCCACAATTGGAGAACAGAAGGGTGAAATAGTCTAAATGCTCCAGTGAAGAAGAAAAAAGATCAATTACTCTAGGAGTAAAGATTAAAAGGTAATTTTAAAGGTTTGGATAATGTGTCTTTAAGAAATGAGACTATGAACATGGAAATTAACAGCACACACAAGTTGTACTCTATTATTATGTGAGAATGCTGTAAGCACCTCTCTGAAGAAGAGTCAAAAGTAAAAAACGTGAGGGACATCATCCCAAGAATGGGATCCAGTGGAAATCTTCAATGTCTTGGTTAGATAAAACTAACTTTTACATGAAGACATATGTGGGAATCTCTTGGATGACTGTTGCATTGGATGGTGAAAGGTTCTAGTCAGTATGTATTTACCACCTACGATTTTAAAAACAATTTCTGGATTATTTATAAACACATGATACTTAGAATTTCATATTCCTAATGATGTGTAGTTGTAAATTGAATCTAGTATGTTCTGGTATAATTCTACTATGCTATATTCTTCAAAGTAATGCTTTTATACAGGTAACATAGTGTTACTAGCTTTGACCTTAAATGAATCTGAATTCAGTGATATGGTGACTTTATGTCAGATAGTTAGTATTTTGTCTTTGAGAAGGGAATGTGATCATTTTTAGAGTATGTAATAGAAGACAGTAAATTATGGGAGTGTGCTGCAATACCGTGACCTTTTCAGTATTCAGTAGTTTGAATAGCTGGTCTTTCTATCCCACTTGATTAAAGCTCCACTAATCATCAAGAAAGTTAATGCAAGATAAAACATTTTTTTTAAATGGCACAGCATTAATCCTTTCATATGGCAGAAGTTGGAATGGGAACTGTTAGACATCTGTAACAAATTTCAATGTCTCTGCTGTAGTTGCAAATCTTTAGACAGCAGCCATTGACTTTGGATGATGAAATTGTGACCTGGTAAAACCTTGATCCAGCACTTTTTAGAGTTATGGTATATTACAAATGTGCCTGCCATACATAGAGAGTAGACATGACCTTGGAAAATGACATGGATGTCTCCCTCTCCCACAGAACATCACACATAAACTGCATTTCCTGAGAATCCTATTTTTAACAATATCCAATGACATCAATTTTATAACTTCAGTAACCACTGCAAATCATAAACCTCAATGAAAGAGAGTTCTTATTTACATTCAGTGAAGAAACATACAAGTGATGTAAATCTGTGCTGTACAGATAGGTAGTTTTTACTGGCTCTTCAACAGGCATTTATTAACTGAGGAACAGCTAATGAAGAACAAAAGTCTAATATTGAAAATACATTAAATTCTTACATATAGTCAGTTTTTTTAGGATTGTAGAAATTATTTTACTGACCAACTGTATCCAAAATATTCAGAGCTAAAATAGGTTAATTTGTATCTCAACGCATTGGAAAAACACAGTAAATTGTAAATAGATACTCCCTCTTTATTTCAGAGCATGCTAAGTATACTAAGTTTTATTTTAATCACCGAGTTTTATTTTAATATGTAAGATTCGGGATTTTGTTGCAGGATACAGTTATTATATTTATTGCTCATAGAAAACACAGAGCAGGGGCGCCTGGGTGGCGCAGTCGGTTAAGCGTCCGACTTCAGCCAGGTCACGATCTCGCAGTCCGGGAGTTCGAGCCCCGCGTCGGGCTCTGGGCTGATGGCTCAGAGCCTGGAGCCTGTTTCCGATTCTGTGTCTCCCTCTCTCTCTGCCCCTCCCCCGTTCATGCTCTGTCTCTCTCTGTCCCAAAAATAAATAAAAAACGTTGAAAAAAAAAATTAAAAAAAAAAAAAAGAAAACACAGAGCAAAAAAAGAAAAGAAAAAAGAAAAGAAAAGAAAAAGAAGACACAGGGTAGGCACTCAGTAAGTGTATGGACAGCAGTAAGTGGAAAAATGAAGGATAACACAGGGATATTTGCATGTTAAAATGTATTCATTCTTTTCATGATACTACCAAGTTATGGGCAATTGCTTTTAGCTAGCTTATAGATTTGGAAAGTAGGACTAGTGTTTACTGACACAAGAGGTTGTGTGGCTATATACCTATAAACAATTACTCATAAGAGAGTAGTTCATTAGTTAGTTGGTTAATGAACAGAATGTTAATTACTTGTGTTTTCACTAAATGACCGGGGTTTGAAATGAATTGAATGTAAACCAGACATCTCAAATGAAACAGTGTTGTTTTTCCTTAATTTAATGCAGACATAACTTCTTAGTCCTTTCTTAAAGTTGGTAGTCATAACATTCTTCTCATGTGTGTAAGATTTTACCCTTTCAAAGTAGCAATATTTTTTATCATTGTCTCTTAAAGAATTCCTTAGATTAAAAAAAAAGAGAGAGAGAGAGTATTTCCATTCTGTTAGCACTTCCTCAACTCAGAGTTGATATTAGAATATCTGGCTTTAGTAGATTTTTTTCCCCTGACCTCTGTTGATTCCTAAATCATAAATCTAAGCTTATCCAAGTGAAATAAGTCCCCATATTGTTGAAAACTAAGTTTATGTGTATGTGATATTTTTCTGTGTGTCTATTGCCAGATAACATAATATTTCATTTTATAAGAATATTTTGCATCTGATAGGTGAAAATCAGCATTAATTTAATGAATGAATGTTTTATGTATCCAGAATATAATACATTTCATTATCCATTGTTTTATTCAAACAACATTTATGACACGTTTAGTATGTGTCTAGTAATAGGTGCCAGGGACACTTTGTTGAAACAGAGGAGAAAAGTGACCTGTTAGTTTACATTCCTGTTGGTAAAAGCAGAATATAAACAGATACAAAATTAATAAATGAGATAATCTGAGCTGATGAAAAATTTATGAAGGCAACAAATGTGGATAATATACAAGAAAATAATTGGGGCTCGTACTCTATTTCTGTATTTCCATTTAACAAATTAAAAATAACTTTACTATTCTTGTTCTACAGATAAGGAAAATAACTAATAGGATAAATCAGTAAGAGTTCATTAAAACTGTTTACAATTGAATTTGCTGAAACCGGCAGTCCCCAATTGTTGTTTTTCCTAAATGTAATTTGACGGTCCTCTTTGAATATTGTTTTATATTAATAAAAAATAATTCACTTGGCACTATGCATATAAAAGGCAAGCTTAGTGTTTCTCTTTTACAAAAATAGGCTAATAATTTTATATAGATCCAACCAGCAGTGTTAGTTCAATCATCAAGGGTCTCCTAAATTTTATATGTCCTTCTCTTCTATTGATAAAGCAATAGTTGAAGCATGGATTAAAATATGAGCAACTTGGCCTCTTCTGGTATCCATAATATGAAACTAGCTAATTGTTACCCAAGATTATGAAGTCTGAAAAACATGAGTGAAAATATTAAATTCTAAATAAAAATTGCACAAATTTGGTAGTTAGCAGTATTCATCAATTTGAAAGGAGGAAATAGTTACATTTTAAGGGAAATTCAAAATCCTCCAACAGATTTTTTTAACGTTTCAGATAGGAAGGCCTACATAAAGTAAGGTGCTAGAGAATCCGGCTTCCCTTTCTCCATTGACAATCTAGCACTCTTATCAATCAAAATGGGCAAGGCCAAATTGGGCTTTATCGCTAAAGTACTTGTGTAGAATGCACATTAGAAATAATAATTTCTATCCCACTGATGCCAAATCACACTCATTATGCAATGAGCTCCCAAAGATCAACTATAAACCAGAGATGTGACTCTGTTTATATTATAAACGTGGAAATAACTGAATCCACATCTTAGGCTCATCTTCTTATTTCTTATTGAATTCAAGATTATTTTGAGTGTTTTCCTTAGATGCATATTCATGAAAGCTGACAAAATTTTAGAAGAGAATACTCCATAGCTACTGGCATTAGAAGGGAGGGAGACAGGAGGTGACAGAGAACAGACCTCTGTTCTTACCTTATTTCTTTATGTCTCTAATCAAGATTTTCTCTGACAATATAGAAATTTCCCTAGCTGGGAACTGAGCCTAAGTGGCTGTTGTTTTAAGTTATGATGACTGTCATTTAAAAGTTGAAAGATATTTCTGTTTACCTATTGGTAAAACTTAAATTTATCTTCGTGCTATTTCCCTTCGGACAGTGAAAGATAAATCACTCAGTAGAATCTTGTGAGTTAGGCAAGACCTTAATGGGGGAAAGCAACTGAAAGGAAGAATTTATGGATCAAGCATTTAAGTGCTATATTTAGCAATGTAAATTTACTGTTTATTGTTGTAGATTTATATTCCTGCATAGCCTTGTTTTAGACTCGTGTTTTTTCTAAGGAAGAATTTAGACTATCTTATAATGGCATATTCCTGCAGAGGTGAGCTACTATACAATTGTTCCTAGGAGATCTGAAATGTAGACCTTTAAAACAATAGGATATCCAGACCTGGTAAGTTCTCCACCTTCTAGCATAGGTGACTTGATGAAAACAATCTGGACTAGGGATGCAGAGCATGACCTGGTTCAGAATGATGACATAGTTGGCTCAGAGGACACTGTTGCTATTATTTGTCTTTCTTTCTTTCCCTTTCTTTCTTTCTTTCTTTCTTCCTTTCTTTCTTTCTTTTTCTCTTTTCATTCTCTTTTCTTCCTCTTTCTTTCTTTCTTTCTCCTTTCTTTCATGAGTTTTTTTCTTTCTCTTTTCTTTCTTTCATTAGTTCTTTCTTTTTCCTTTCTTTTTCTTTCTCTCTCTTTCTTCCATGCTATTATTTCTGACTAAATTTCTTAGATAATAAGAAAATGTACCACGTTGAATTATTGTTCTGATAACTTTTGCAAAACCATACATTTCGTGCTATACACAACTGTGCAATTTGTGTGTTGAGAAAAAGTGGCCTGTTTTGTGTACACAGTAGAACTCTGTGTATCTGGCCCTCTGAGGAGCACTGTCTTATACTGGCCTTAATGAGATGCCTTTTCCAAATTCAGACATGGGGTCTGGACATAAGCCCTGACTGCAAACTTGTGGATGGGAGTTGAGATTTCCCTAAAAGGATTAGATTTATCCATTGCAAATTACCTGGGAAATTATCCAGGGAATAAAGACTCTGGACACTGGGTTTCAACCAAAGTGAAAGGAACTTCATTTCTAAGTATTGGAGTAATTTTTCCTCTGGATTCTGAAACATAGCAATGCACAGATCCCTCCCAATGCCACAGAGTTGTGGTATAAGAACAAGCAAGGAGGTGGCACATTAAAGATCTCTAAAACTAGAAATCTTACAGAATTTACAAGCTGTACTTACTTCCCTCCAAAATTCTAAACTTTTAGGAAATTCTTGTTAATTCTGATGACTAAAACTGACTGTCCTGTGGAAAATTACAGAGATTATGTGTTCCTTGTCCAAGACATAGTTGAAAGAAAAGAGTAATATTTCCTTCTTCTAGCAATAGTGAGGATACCTTTACTTCTGAGAAGGGCAAGATTTGCAGAGAGATCAGGCACAGGGGTCTGGCATGACAAGAAAGTAAAAAAAAAACTGATCTTTTCACATGGAATATTTTTTTCTTAAATATTATGAACATATTTGGGTCAAGCAATTACTCTAGAAGTCACACATTTTAAGAGTAATATGGAGGGGCACCTGGATAGTTTAGTCGGGTAAGCGTCCAACTTCGGCTCAGGTCATGATCTCATGGTTTGTGAGTTCAACCCCTGCATCAGGCTCTCTGCTGTCAGCACAGAGCCTGCTTTGCATCCTCTGTCCCTCTCTCTCTGCCCCTCTCCCCCACTCAAACATGCTCTCTCCTTCTCTCTCTCAAATAAATAAACTTTAAAAAACCCAGAGTGGGGCGCCTGGGTGGCTCAGTTGGTTAAGTGCCAGACTTCAGCTCAGGTCATGATCTCATGGTTCATGAGCCCAAGCCCTGCATCAGGCTCTGTGCTGACAGCTCAGAGCCTGGAGGCTGCTTCAGATTCTGTCTCTCTCTCTCTCTCTCTCTGCTCCTCCCCTGCTCATGCTCTATCTCTAAAAAGTAAATTAACATTAAAAAAAAAGCAGAGTTAAAAGAATAGTATGGAAAACTGTTCATAATAGCTATGGATAATACTTTTACGAAAATTGATTGTTCACTAGCTGAAATTAGTTTTTACAATTTTTTTCTCTTCTATCAAGGCATTCAATTCCTCTTTCTGAATTATGGTTTATATTCAAATAATACAAGCCTTTTTTTTTTCTATTTTGAGATGTAGCTTGGAAAGGATCACCAAGAAAATATATAATAATCTCAAAAGAGATGTCAGAAGCTTTAGATACAAAGAAATAACTGAATTTAGAATTGATAAATACTCAAGCAGAATGCATTTGTAAAATGCATTTTATATAAACTTTATATGTATAAAATTCATCTGGAATGTAAAAAAAAACATTCATTGTGAATAATAGCTTGTGGTAACTATATGGGTTTTTCTTCTAGGTTTATTGATAATGAAATTTTTCTTCTAGTTTTATTGATAAGTTTCTATTCTCCTGGATACAAAAATTCAGATAGAATTCTCTCTGAGCTAATCACAATCAATCTGTCTTTCACAGTGAGTGGTTCAGAGAAGTGAACACACTCAAATAGGGACCTTCAGAGGCCTTGTGTGTATATATGGTCCTGGGGAAAAACGCTATCTGTCTTTCACTGGCATTCCTAACCTGAAATCCTGAAAAATAGGGTGAGCCTGGGATTTATCTGTTGTCATTAAATAAGCATATCTCTAGGCTGAGAAACCTAAGCCCAGCACAGTGAGGTCAGCAGAGAAGAGACGGATACAGACATAGAAATCATGTACAAGTCTATATGAGGTCTAGGATCAAGAAGAGACCAAAGTTAGTACTTCCCTTCCTCTTGTGTGGTAAGCAAATTCCCTTGTTTGAGTTGGATTTCTAAAACTAAGAATTCTCATTAAACAAAAGGAAGCTATGACAATACTCCTTGGCTGGTGGATTGATAAACCTAAGTCTAGACCTTATTCCTCTGGAGATTGTTTTGTCTTTAAATCAGGCATTTATTCATTCAGAACCTAGCTTATAATCTATTAAATAAATATGATAAAAGGATCTCATAATTTCCCTTCTTGTTCTAACAATCTCCATTTTAGTGGCATATTTTATGGGGCTTTTATTTTTACATAAATATATAACTCTAACTCTAAGAGAAGATAGTAAAGAAACCATTTGCTATCCTTATCACACTGTTTTCCAGGTAGAGAAATCAGTGAAGTAGGGTTGCCTTGTATGAATGTTAAAAAATTGTTTATGACTGTCGAGAATGTAATACACTTATACAATTCACTCATTCATTCAATAACTATTTTTTATTGAGATATAATTGACATCTACTATTGTGTAAGTTTAAGGTATAAACCCTGTTGATTTGATACACTAAAATGTTGCAATATGATTACCAACATAGCATAAGCTAACATCCCAATCCCATCATATAATTATCATTTTTTTGTTCTGAGAACATTTCAGACCTACTCTCTTAGCACCTTCCAAGTACGCAATGCTGTATGTTAGCTAAGATCACAATACAGTGCATTAGATCTCCCGAACTTGTTCATCTTCTAATTGCATGTTTGTACACTTTGGCTAACATCTCCATACTTTTTCCGCCACCATTCTACTCTGTATGGGTGTGACTCTTTTAGATTCCATATATAAGTGATATCATACATTATTTGTTTTTCTCTATCTGACTTCTCAAACTTAGCACAATGCCCTAAGATCCACCCAGGTTGTCCCAAATAGCACGATGTCCTTCTTTGCACATACATATATGTGGATGTGCATATATATTCATCTGTTGAAAGACACATACACACAAACACACACACATTCATCTGCTTAGCTTGTTTCCAAATCTTGGCTATTGTTAATAATGCTGCAATAAACATGGGAGTGCAGATATCTTTTCAACATCCTGTTTTCATTTCCATTGGATATATACCCCATAGTGAAATTGTTGAATTATTTGGAAGTTATATTTTTAAGCTTCTGAGTAACGTCCACTATTCTCTATAGTGACTAAACAAATTTACATTCCCATCAACAGTGCACAAAGGCTCTTTTTTCTCCACATTCTTTTTTTTTCTTACCTAATAAAATATTTCATTTTTATTAAGTTTTTAATTTTAATTCCAGTGTAATTAACATACAGTGTTGCCACCACTTGGTATTTCTTGTCTTTTTTATGATAGCATTTCTAACAGGTGTGAAGTAACATCTCTTTGTGGTTTTTGATTTGCATTTCCCTGATGATTAATTATGTTGAGCATCTTTACATGTACTTGTTGGCCATTTGGATATCTTCTTTAGAAAAAGCATCTATTGAGTTCCTCTGCCTATTTTTTAACTGAATTTTGCTGTTGTTGTTATTGCGTTGTAGAAGTTATTTATATATTTTGGATATTAACCCTTATCCCATATACAGTTTGCAAATATTTCTCCATTTCATAGGTTACCTTTTCATTTTGCTGATTGTTTACTATGCAGAAACTTTTCAGTTTCATCCCACTTGCTGATTGTTTTTCTTTATTGCTTGTGCTTTTAGAGTCAAATACAAGCTTGTTGCCAAGACCAGTGTGAAGGACCTTTGCCCTATGTTTTCTTCTAGGAGGTTTATGCTTTCAGGTCATGTGGTTGTTAAGTCTTTAATCCATTTGGAATTGTGTGTGTGTGTATGTATGTGTGTTTGGTCGGTGAGACAGGAGTGAGAAAGGAGTTCAATTTAAATTTTTCTGAATACGGTTATCCAGTTTTGCCAATACCATTTATTAAAGACACTATTCTGTCTGCATTGAGCACTCTTGACTCCCTTGTCAAATATTAATACCCCATATATGTAAGAACTTATTTCTGGGCTCTGTATTTTGTTCCATTGGTCTATGTGTCTATTCTTATGCCAGTGCCATACTGTTTTGATTCCTATAACATTATTTTTTAGTGTTTATTTATTTTTGAGGAAGAGAGACAGAGAGAGAGAGAGAGAGAGAGAGAGAGAGCAGAGGAAGGACAGAGAGGTTGGAGGACAGAGGGTCCGAAGCAGGCTCTGCACTCACAGCAGTGAGCCCAATGCAGGGCTTAAATTGATGAACTGAACCATGAAATCTGATTTGAGCTGAAGTAGGACATGCAACCAACTGAGCCACTCAGGTGTCAAGATTACTATACTTTAAAGTGCATTTTGAAATCAGGGGGCATGACACCTCTAGCTTTGTCCTTTCTCAAGTTTTCACTATTGGGGATTTTTTGTTTGTTTGTTTTGTTTTTGTTCCATATAAATTTAGAATTAGTTGTTGTAGTTCTATGAAAAATTCCATTGGAATTTTAAAACAGTTTTTAATGTTTATTTTTGAGAGAGAGAGACAGAGAGAGACAGAGAGAGCATAAGTGGGGCAGGGACAGAGACAGAGGGAGACACAGAATCTGAAGTAGACTCCAGGATCTGAGCTGTCAGCACAGAGCCTAACGTGGGGCTCAAACTCACAAACCACAAGATCATGACCTGAGCCGCTTAACTGACTGAGCCACCCAGGCGCCCCTCCATTGGAATTTTTATTGGAATTACATAGAATATATAAATGGCTTTGGGTAGTATTGATATTTTGACAGTATTAATTCTTCCAATCCTCTAACATGTGCTATCTTTCCATTTATTTGTGTCTTCTTCACTTTTTTTCATCAAAGCCTTGTGGTTTTCATCTCACAGATGTTCAATTCCTTAGTTACATTTATTACTAAATATCTTATTGATTTTTTTAGCTATTGTGGATTGTTTATTTGTTTTTCTCATATGTCATCGTTAATGTATGGAAATGCAACTGACTCCTATATGTTGAATTTATATCCTACAACTTTCTTGATTAGTTCTGACATTTTTTGGTTGATTCTTATGCCATCATGATGCTGACATTGTGCTGACCCTCCTCAATAACTATTTTTAAAATTAATTTGGGGCGCCTGGGTGGCTAAGTCAGTTAAGAAGCCGACTTCGGCTCAGCTCATGATCTCTCGGTCCGTGGGTTCGAGCCCCGCATCTGGCTCTGTGTTGACAGCTCAGAGCCCGGAGCCTGTTTCAGATTCTGTGTCTCCCTCTCTCTGATCCCGCCCCCCCCCATTCATGCTCTGTCTCTCTCTATCTCAAAAATAAATAAACGTTAAAAAAATTAAAAAAAATAAGATTAATTTAATTAATATTAATTATTTTAAAAATAATTACTATGAACCAGATCTATTCTGGTTATGGGAATGCATCAATGAATAATAAAGAGAAATCTTCCATGAAGCTTAATGTCTGGTGAGATTTTTTTTATAATTAACATTCCATTGCAATTAGCATTACATTAAGAAATAAATAAATTAGACAATTTCAAATTAATACCAAAGAAAAAGGAATGTTAACCAGGTTATAGACTGACAGGGATAGAATACAGAAGGAAGGCACCCATTTAGCTAGATTGTTCAGAAAAAATTCTGCTTCAGAAGGAACATTTGATTCGAGGCCTGCAAAATATAAGAAAGCAATCATGTGATGGTCATGGAAAGAATAGAAGAAAAACTCCAGGAATTTGACTGAAGAGATATGTTAGACTTGGACTGACTGCATCGTAATCATTACAGAAATTAATTACTTACCCAGATTCCTGGTTCTTTACTCTTGAATATGCTGATTGAATAAATCTGAAAAAGTGAGAATCATTTACACTTCATTTCCACCCTCCTAATTGTTTTTGTTGAATCTGCAAAGATAATACAGGGGAAACATTTGAAGCAGAGACTTCTTTTTTATACAACTGAGATAGATCAATTGGGCAATTAGGAGAAAAAATGATGTAAGGATGAAGAAGCAGTGCCACCTTCATATTAGCTTCATTAAATAGAAATAATTAGAATCAATCACAAGTGGAGCTGACTCCTTAAGTCATTTCCAAATAAATACCGTAGCCCTACAACTTTTCACATGTACCTGAGCACATAAAATATTTAGAAAATTCTATCTCAGCAAATTGAGAAAACACAGTCAATCTTAACTATCTTCCTTTACTTACAAAGATTTAGAGTGCTTTTGAGAGATAGGAAAAAAAGCTATAACTATCATTCTAGATCAAGCCAGGACCATTAAAATGCCTGTCACCCTTAAGATAAAAACAAAGATGAGCACAAACTGCTTATGTAGCTGAGAAACTATCGGTAAGCAAATTGACAGTACATTTAGATACTTGGTATTTCAAAAGCCAAAAATTTTCCTAGAAAAAAAAATATAAACACCTGTTTCTGTTAATGGAACCAAGCACAATTATCTTAAATCCTTTCTGCCTGAATTTGAACCTTAACTGATAAAACAAACAATATAAATTTTATCAATAGCCTGTTGAGAAAGTCTGTTAATTGGTTCATTTATTAGGATTGATATGAATAGCATTTCCATTTCATATTCCTTCCAATTTGCGCCTAAGTCCCATCGCATACACAGCTATAACTAAAAGCTACAACATGGACCGGGTACCTGATGGATCTAGTATACTTCAATAAACCGGCTAATAAACCAGCCAACAAATGCCAAGTCCAGAGGAAGCAAGGGTTGCGTGATGGAGGAAAAAGAGCAAGATACATACAACTGAAAGCCAACTTCTACTTCTGATGCTTTCAGTCACTAATTGTCAAGAAATCACCAGTGGAATATATATATTTTGTGTCTAGTGAGTTTTACGATATCAAGAGCACAGGGGCTATTCTGCTAAGGGGAGTCAACTGTTGCTATTGGCAAGAATGTGAAGTGCATGCACTTTGTATGAAGAGTGTGCCCTTGGAGCAATTCTAAAGCCAAAATCTATGAACCATTTGTCCGGGGTTCTCTAAGATCTCAAATTTCAAGCCTACTCTGGGGAAATGCTACACTTTAAGAAGGCCATGCTACAAATAAACTTCAGCCTAGAAAGGTAGTTAGTATGGAGAAAAATACGAAATTCTGAAATACATTGACCTGGGTCTAGAGTCCTGAATAAGATCAGTTTCAAGTGCACGTGACTTTCAAACCAAGATCCGTGACCAGGAGGGGGCTCCAAACCCGGCGGCGAATGGTCTGCAAAAGTGGTTCTGAAATTCTCCATAATGTTATCTTCGCATCTGTGTGTGTGAGTGAAGTCTGATGGAACAAGGGAGTGTGCATGCACGGGGGACTTACAGTCTTGGCTCACATATGCCCTGCCTCCCACCCCCACCACACCTCCTTGTCTCTCCTGGGTGGTTCTCTGCCACTTGCCCCCACCCAGCAATTGCTGTCATCCTTCACTCATGAGGGGGTAGTGAGGAGTGGCACCTGCCTCACATACAGAGTGGGTGGGACTCCATAGGAGTCCGCTGTACTCACCCCACCCATATCCTCATGCTGGAAGGAACGTTACATCAAATGGCAAATAAAAAATATGACAGCTGAAGAGACAGACTGTGGAAGAAAGGAAAAATCTCTTTTCCTGAGTTTTGAACAAGGGACCTTGAATTTTCATTTTCTGCTGGGCCCTCAAATTATGTAGCTGGCCCTGATCCCAGATCTACCACTTTAGTAGCTGTATGATCTTTGGCAAATCACTCAATCACTCTAAGTTCGTTTCTTCCTCTGTAAACTGTGGGTTATGTTTTCTGTTCCACAATGGTGCCAACTGAAAAAGCCATTCTCTTGATAGGAAACACAGGAGCAGGAGGAAACATAATGAGTTGCCTTCTAGTTGATTCATTCATGCTTCCTTCTGGTTGTAAATCGCTTTAAACATGCAGATCTATAGATCATACAAATCTATAGATCGTTCACTGGAACTACCAAATCTAGATGTTTCACTGCCAAGATATGCTTCTCGAAGATCAGGTTAGCACTTGAAAACGCTTGCTGTACAATTAATTTTATAAATTTTAGCCAGGTGTTATAATATTCTTTAGTCCCATCATTCAACTTTAAGAGATTAAATATGACAATATTGCCTGGGCTAGAAAATTGTTACTTTGAACATAAGAACGCCATTATTATATTTTCATAGGAAAATGTGTTTTGTGTTTTAAAACACCCAAACATACCACAATGAACTTTGCTAATCTAGCTTGTTGGTATGCTGGCGGTAGACTGATTTCATAGTAGAGGAGATTTCAGAAGTGGCTGTTGGGGATATACAAATTAAAATAGTACTTTCTTCACCCTCTAGCCCTCCTCTGCCCCACATTTCTACTTAGAAATTCACTGGCTAGAGGGAGAGCTAGATCTAAGATACCATGAAACCATGTACTATGCCTTCTCTCTTTCCCTTCAGCCTTTTGTCCCTATGTACATCTCTTCATGATCTCCATAAATTCACCAGTTAAAATTTATCTTTTTTAACCAGTTAAAATTTAAATGCCCTCAAGTCCATGTCGATTTCTAATTTAATGATGAAAAGGGGACTAAGCATTCATATGAAAATATTCTAGAACCATTGCAGTTTTCTGTCTTTCCTTGTTACCAAGAAATACAGTCTTTTCAATACTTAATACTCAAGAAATATTTAGCCCAGGATACAGAAAGATTATCTTCTTATGTAGGGTCCAAAGTAAGTACATATTGGAATCATGTTTCTAAAGACTCATTTCACCGTGAAGCCAGAGCTATTAGAAGCGCATCTTCCCTGCAAATAGAATTTAAAATTTATAAGCACACCAGATATGTTGGACTTTATGGCATGGCAGCAACAAATACATAATTTAGTATTTGGGCTGATTCTCATTGCCTTACACACATCAATTATCCTCATCCCAGCCTGTATATTAGATTGACAGCGGGTATTTAAATACAGGTCTGTACATACTTCTCCACTTTCTTATCACACAGAGTGGTACAGGTGTGTCGGGTACATTGGGAGAATTAGCAATGCATCTAACTGGGTGAGAATATTCTAAAGTAAATGTTTCCAAAGTTACTGAAGATTATATGATTTTAACAGGAAAAGAGAATTTTTGCAGTTCTCTCATGTTCTGAAATCACTTCAAGCTGAAATAATCGGATAATATATAGGAAAATGATGTTTTGCAATTTCAAAGGGAACTAATAAGTAATATGTGGTTGAAAGGAAGAGACTTGAAAGTTACTTACTTATAAGGAAAGAATCTAGGGGTCTGTGAGGCTTTTACTCCAAAAATATGATGTAAGAAGATGTGCATGTTTCACTGGTCTAAAAATAGACTCCATCTTCCAAATGGGGCTCCACGGTTAAATCTATGAGGTGCTGTTCTGGTATGCACAGTCTATTTATGAATGTTTCCTTAGTCACATATTTTTATATTCAAAACTCACTGTAAATATCAAGAATGAAATAAACCAGATCACTCAATATCCTTGTCATTAAAGCTCTAA
The DNA here is from genome assembly GCF_016509475.1 of Prionailurus bengalensis. NCBI lineage: Eukaryota > Metazoa > Chordata > Mammalia > Carnivora > Felidae > Prionailurus > Prionailurus bengalensis. Next base: position 169,460,628 of record NC_057344.1, on the reverse strand, counting down.
TTTTTTGGTTCTATAAACCACTTCTCCAAACATTGTAACATTAATAATGACACATGTCATCATAGATTTGTTGAATGTTCCCTCTTTTCTTTCTCCAGAGATTTTTAAATTGTTTTGCTTTGTTTGCTTAGTTTCTTTTTCTCTATTTAGTTTTTATTTTCACCTATTAAAAATCACTTAACACTTTCCTTAATTTAACCATATTTATATTAAACTTCTTAACATGAGTTCACAGAAATATATGTCCTTGATATATAAATGTGCATGTGAAATGACATAAAATCATATTTTGGATGTATGCATTTTTATATGTGTGCACACACCCAAGAACTCATATTCTATTTCAACTCTTATAAAATTAATGAAATTCCATGTAATGATAAAGCTTAAACCTTTTCCTATTGCTGCATTTTAACTAGATAGAAGGTAATGTGTAATGATTTATATCAATACAAAATTAACGTCCTGAGACTAAGATGACCTTCTAAAATTGTGTTATAAAGTTACTTATGTTTAGCGAATTCAAAATGTATTTTACACTTTAAATAACATATATTAAGTGAATCCTACTCTGAATTTGGTTAAAAAATACAATCACTAGCGCTAGCATGTTTTCATTGTTAAGTACAACCTATTAAATATCCATCAGTTCCATTGGTGCTGCATATCATACACCGAAAGTTGAACATGTGAATTCTGTTCCCTGTAACTTTACAAAACAAATTATGTATGTATGTATGTATGTATATATGGGTGTGTGTGTGTGTATCTTTTATTATTAACACATTTTAGAAGGATAAATCATACAAATCATTGTAGTGCAAATGCAAGAACTGGTCATGACAAAAAAACCGAGTTAAACATAAAATTACTACCCTGTAGTAACCTTCACACAAAAGCAATTTTGGTTATTATTGCCAATTTTGTTTTGTCGTTTTGCGACACAGGTTTACCTGGGGTAGCGGTGATATGGTGTAGCTGAGGAAAGAATTGCTGGTGGGAATTCTAAGTGTGCTTTTGGAGAAAAGAATGGTGATTGTTTGATACTCATGTAGCTCCTGTCATAGGAGAAAAATACAAAAGCTAGCATTTAGCAATTATTAAAAATAACAAATAATATTGTTCAGCACTTTGTCTTCCAAAGCATTGTTCTAAATGATATGTATCTATATCTATATCCATATCCATACCTTTCTACCCAGTCATTGAAACCTCATGGCTATTCTAGAAAAGTGTTCAAATCGTTGCCATCTAATAGTGGAGGATAGTGAGGCACAGAAAAGGCAAATAACTCGCCTGTTTCCATCCTGGTAAGTGAAATTTGACTCACGATTCTAGGTCAGAATGTGGATTGTCAACAATTATTATGTAGAGGACTATTAAACCTCTCAAACACACATACTCACACACACACACACACTCACAGCTTATTTATATAGTGTGAATTTCTTTCATGATTCTGCAACTCTCTTTCTATCTCTCTTTCCCTCCATCAGAGTCCTCTTCCTTTCTGTCTCTTTAGAGTATATCAATTTTGTTTCTCCACAGTTTCTCTGCACAGTGGGAAACATGGGCACAAATAGTTTGAGAACTTCACATCCCATGGTTTCTTCCACCAGGAGGTTGACTTCTTGGTTCCCAGGTTTACAGTCCCAGAGAAGACCAACGATTGCTCTCTGATAACTATCCACCTCAGCTCCAGGCAACTGTGGCCAAAGAGGAGCCTACGTGAGTATTTTATGGTTCCCCTTTGAGTGGCTAGAAAAGAAAAGGAAGCAGCCCCTAAGTTAAGAGGGAAGTGGGACAACAAGAGAAGGGAGCTAATGCTGACCAGACAGAAACTAAATAGATACAATAAAAATAATCCATTCAGTATAAAAACAGTAAATGGAAGGAAGATAGATGGACTTTTTTTTTTTTTGCTTATTTGTTTAAAAAGAACAGGACTGGATTTTTGTATTAATTCAGATGATAAATCACTACTATTATGGACCATTAGCAACAATTTAGACCTACCCTTTGATAATTCTAGTTGACAGATTGTCTGGATGGTCTAATTGTTAATAATGTTATTTTGCATTTATATTATATACTGGCATTATACAAGTAGTTCTAATATTTATGAAGATTCATGTTGCATAAAATAAATCAACGATGGGTCCAGGGGTGATAAGATCATGACTTCACTTTTTGTTGCAGAAATTCTTCTTCAGTTGAACAGTAGGTAAAGTTTGCCTTCCTGTGCACCTTTCTTCTACTCATGCATATGTATGTATGTGTCACATATATATATCCAGTAAGTTATGGATTTCCTAGTTATGGCTCTATCGTATTTTTGCCCAAGTTTTCATTTTCTTTCCATTTAATTGGTTAAGGATAACATAAAATGCCAAAGAGAAATTATAATTAAAATAAATTAATGAATGAAAGTTCTAAGCCTTTAGGCTCCTTCCATTTAATAGCCCATGTGATCTCTTACATGCATATTCTGGAAAATATGTCACTATATATATGTTGCTCAAATCCAAAGTATGTTTCTAATAAGGAATTTTAAAGAGAGAGACATTATTTTACTTACTTATTTTTTGTTTGATTGTCTTTTTGTTTGTTTAAAGCCTTCTAATACCTCTCAAATAACTTGAGACCTCACAGATTTCCAGCGATGGTGGGGAGGGGACAGGAAAGCTAGCACAGGAAGGTAGTTCTATTATTCAGCCTGATCTTGGAGATACTACAGAAGAAAACATTGCCAAGGGCACACAACCAAAAAAGAGTAGTGTTCTAAAACATGTATTTCTTTTGTCAAAAGGTCAAGATGTCAATAATTGTAAGAAATCTGTAAGAAAATGTGAACATGGCTGCGTCTTATAAGTAACAGATTATCATACAAAAAACTAATTTGACAGTATTATTTTGAAGACAGAAGAGGAAATTTTAATCTAACCCAAGGGAAGGAAAGATAAAATTAAACTAGATTTTTTAAAATGTACTAAAAAAGAAATGAAATAAAACAAAAGATCTTCCTGAATGTATTTCCAAATATGCAAGTGGATTAAATTATCAAAACGCGGAGTCTCGGCTTAGAGAAAACTTTTAAAACAGATCCAGGAATATGTGTTATAAAAGATATATAAAATGGTGAAGAAAAGATGAAAATAAAGGAAAAGAAAAAAAGATATGCCAGGCTATTATAAATCACAAGAAAGAGGAAACAAGACTTTCATGTAACATCAAATAAAATTTAAGGCAAAAGTATCATAAAGCATAAAAATATGTACTTACAAAAGATTATTAAGCTTAATAAAATGTAATGATCATAATTATGTGTACATAATAATAGAGCTTCAAAATTAAATAAAGCAACAACTTACAGAACCAAAGGAAGAAATGGATAAATCAAATTGGTGTTTAGAATTTTTTAATGTATTCCTCTCAGAAGCTGAAAGAAATATAGAAAAAATATTAAATGAAAAATATTAAACATATAGAAAAAATATTAAACAAAATTATACTAGGCTTTTAAATCCCAACTAATAAACTCACACACATACATACATATTTTTTCCATTTGTGAATGCATGTATATAAACTTTTATAGTTGATTAACAGAGAACACTAACTACAGATGTAACATGAGCAGAAATCAGTGATAATATAGTCCACAAAGATACCTTCATGAATTCTAAAGTTTCAGAACTCAGGCTTTGTATTCTAACGCTATATAATCAAACTTGAAATTAAAAAAAAAATCTGCATACTTTGTAAGCTAATCAATAAATAAACTTTATATTGAATAAGAAATCAAAAAGAAAATTACAAAACACTCAGGAATATATTAAAATAAAACTCAACTAAATGCATAGAATATAGCTAAAGTCATCCTTTAATATTGTAGCTTTAAACACATTTATCAGAAAAAAACATGAAATAACTGAAAACTAATAATTTCAATTTAAGAAGATAGTTATAGAGCAACAGAGAAAGCAGAAGAGTAAAAAGGAAGGAAATAGTAAATATGAATAAAAATTAATGACATATTTTTTAGAAGAGCGTGAAAAGGCAAATCTTTGGAAAAAAACCAATAACAGAAAATATTCTAGGATGGAACAAAAAATAAGAAGAGGAAAGATAACAAAAAGCAAAACGAGAACAAGAAAATAAGACAAATAATATAAGCAAAATAAGAAACAGCATCTAAATACCATGTATCAATGAATTTTAAAACATAGACCAGAGGCATAACTACTGGAACCACTATAAAATACCAAATTTGACAAAGTGGGAATCACGGGGCACCTGGGTGGCTCAGTCGGTTGAGCGCCTGACTTCAGCTCAGGTCATCATCTCGCACCTCGTGAGTTTGAGCCCCGCGTGGGGCTCTGTGCTGACAGCTCAGAGCCTGGAGCCTGTTTCAGATTCTGTGTCTCCCTCTCTCTCTGTCGCAACCCACTCGCATTCTGTCTCTGTCTCTCTCAAAAATAAATAAACATTAAAAAAAATTAAAAAAAAAAAATAAAAAGTGGGAATCTCAAACAAACCACTATTCTTAGATAAATTCAAATATTAGAAAAACAAAAAAGGGGAGGGAGCCTGGGTGGCTCAGTGGTTAAAGATCCGACTTCGGCTCAGATCATGATCTCACAGTTCATTGGTTCCAGCCCTGCCTTGGGCTCTACACTGACGGTTCAGAACCTAGAGCCTGCCTCAGATTCAGTGTCTCCCTCTCTCTGCCCCTCCCCCGCTCACACTCTGTTTCTCTCTCTCAAAAATAAACATTAAAAAAAGTAAAAATAAGTAAATAAAAGCAAAAAAGGGATGAAAGTAACTATGTATTTTTTAAGGTTGTATACATATTAAAGAAAATTTGTTATATAGTAAAGTGGGCTAGAGAAAACAGGAGTAAAGAAGACCAGGAAGAAAGGAAAAGTAATGCAATACGATAATACAGGGCACTGCAACACATAGAGAAATACAACAATAAAGATTCTTTTGAACAAACTGATGATAGCATCATCCTAATTATTGAGGAGGAAAATAAAATGAGGAAAAAAATAACATATACAGGAAAAGAGTATTTTTTTTAATATATGAAATTTATTGTCAAATTGGTTTCCATACAACACCCAGTGCTCATCCCAAAAGGTGCCCTCCTCAATGCCCATCACCCATCCTCCCCTCCCTCCCACCCCCCATCAACCCTCAGTTTGTTCTCAGTTTTTAACAGTCTCTTATGCTTTGGCTCTCTTCCACTCTAACCTCTTTTTTTTCCTTCCCCTCCCCCATGGGTTTCTGTTAAGTTTCTCAGGAAAAGAGTATTTTTATCTAACTTTATGTAACCAAGGGAGGAAGTTAACACCCACGATTGTTTACCAACCCTGTAAGAAATGTTCCAAGGATGGCAAATATAGACTTATTACCTACTTATACTGACAGCAGTTTTGGATGCAATATCAAGCATCATATTTAAATACCCAAGCAAATGCCAAAAGAGTAAGATTATTGGTTAATGTGGCATGGTGAATTTCATTTACATCTGACACACTCTAAAGATGTTTTCGTTTGATCAGTTTGGGTTATGCAACCATTATACAATAACATAAATAATTTATAGGTTCTCTCTATTTTGAGAAAGAGTCCCCCAAAAAGTCTGCATTTATTCAGATGCTTGCAGTATAAACAGGAATGACAACTGACTAAGAAATGGTTAGATGCCCCAAGTTTTCTGCACGTAGATTTTCAAGGTTAGATGAAATGTGATTTCTGACTTCCTCCTTTAGGACTGTTATCCTCACACATGGCTGGGCATCCGACTCCATGACTAAGGTCTGTACTTACGGATATTTATCTGTAAACATGTAAAGAGGCAGAAATCTAAATATTCTTCTCTTATTTTTTTTAATTCTTTTTGGGTACTGGAACAAACCTAATAGTCATTTCAATAACTGAATTTTTATTAAACTTAGTGAAAGACAGTCTGTATTTCTTTCAAAAGCAAGACACTATATCAGTGGAAACCACTGCTGAATATTGTTTTCATCTTAGCAAGCAGTCCACACTCGCACATTTGCCAGATCACAGAACAATATAAGTAATTACCCATCCTAAATGATGAGGTGGTTTGATGACTTTATAAATAAAGGCACTTTAGGCCATAAGTACTTTCAAATGATGGTTATAAGATTATTATTTCTAAATCATTCATACCTAGTTCTAAGCCTCTCGTTCAATGCATTCTCGAAAATGCCTTACTTACTGCTTTTGCTAAGAGTTATTTTGGAAAATTTTCATTGGTTTACTTTTTTGTACTTCCTATTTGAAAGAGGGAAATTGTTTTGGCATATTTCCGATCTTACAACGTGGTACATAAATCAAAAATAATACTAAGAACAATTCTGCTCTACAGTTGGTGGAAATATTTCTATAGAACCACATACAGTCAGAATGCTACATTCCTAGATTATAACCCTCTGTGTGTCTCTAATAACATGCTTAAAATGCAACAGACACATGCAACACACACACACACACACACACACACAGCCTGCCCAACCATATACTGCCCATTCCTGCCACTGTGCTGTCTTTTCTTTCCATTTCCCTTCTTTGCTTGTTATGATTTAATGATATTATTAATGAGCAAAGAAATGAGCAGAAGTCTGAAAGGATGAAATGAATTATTGTCCTTGACTTTTTTTTTGCCTGGACGCATACAAACTATATCTTCCTACTCCCTAGACTGAATTGTTTTTGTTTTTTTTTCACCTTTTATGTATCCATGTGTGGGATAATGCCTTCTCTCTCCACCAAAGATGCCTTAAGCCCTGAAACCTCTAAATATATTACTTTATATGACAAAAGGAACTTTGCAAATATAATTAAGTTAGAAATCTTCAGATGGGGATATTATTCTGGATTATTGGTTGAATCTAATGCAATCACAAGGGTCTTTATAAGAGCAGGACTGAGGTTAGAGACTACAGACTGAAGATGCTACTTTGCAGCTTTGAAAATGATGAGACCACAAACTAAGGAATATAGGTAACCTCTAAGAAGCTGAAAAAGGCAAGAAAACAGATTCTTCTCTGAAGCCTCCAGAGGAATGAAGTTTGCAACTTCTTGATTTTAGGGCTTCCGACCTCCAGAACTTTAGGATAATCAATTTGTGTTGTTTTAAGCCACTAAATTTGTGGTAATTTGTTACAGGACCAACAGGAAACTAATATAGTGTCCATGAATTCTGTTTTCAAGTTTGTTAATTTACTTTGAAAGAGAGAGCATGCACATGCGTGCATGAGCATGGGAAGGGGCAGAGAGGAAGGAGAGAGATAATCCCAAGTAACCTCCTCACTGGGTGCAGAGCCCCACGTGGGGCTCGATCTTACAAACCACCGGGAAATCATGACCTGAACCAAAATCAAGAGTCAGACGCTTAACTGACTCTGCCACCCAGGTGTGCTCATGAACTCCTTTTATGTCTTTCAGAAACATGTCTATTGCTTTCTTCACCATAAAACGTCCATGAGCATTGTACTCCTTTACCTGGGAAGGGAAGATTGCCTTACATATTTTCCTCAAAAAGAGATTTTACAATGTCAACCACATGTTTTTCCTGCCTACTTATTATCTCTTTTAAATTTTACTCTGTATTTGCAGATGTATGTAAATATGTCTGTGTTTTTAATGTAAGTTATGTAGAATGATTTTGGAAGGAGCAAGTGTATTAGAATTTAAATGCATGCATATTTGACTAGAAAATATGCATAGTTCCCTAACAAAGTCACGTAAAAAGAAACATAAATATGACTCCAAGAAGAACAGCAAACATAATTAATGCTGATTAATTAAATCCTGGGGACACTAAAAAGGAAACTGTACATCTAAAAATCAGAAAAAGGGGCACCTGGGTAGCTCAGTAGCTTGAGCATCTGACTCTTGATTTCAGCTCAGATCATGATCCGTGGGTCATGGAATCGAGTCCCGCATCAAGCTCTGTACAGACCATGGAGCCTGCTTAAGATTCTCCCTCTTTCCCTCTGCCTCTCTACCCTGCATGCTCTTTGTCTTTAAAATTAAAAAAAAAAAAGATAAAAAAAATCACAGAAAGTATTCATAAACACTGATCTACATCTTCTCCCCATTGTCCCAACTCATGACAACTATTAAAATTTGACCTGGGGCGCCTGGGTGGCTCAGTCGGTTGTGTGTCTGACTTCAGCTCAGGTCATGGTCTCACAGTTCGTGGGTTCGAACCCTGCGTCGGGCTCTATGCTGACAGCTCAGAACCTGGAGCCTACTTCAGAGTCTGTGTCTCCCTCTCTCTCTCAAAAATGAATAAACATTAAAAAACATTTTTTTTAATTTCACTCAACTTTTTCTAACCTCTAGTTTCTTCACTCCCTGTTGTTCTCTCTTGTCTTGCTGCTCTCTGCTCTCATCAAAGCTCCAGCCTCCCCCTAGCCCTAAAGAGCCTTCATCCATGGTCTCCTGACTGAATGTAGCCTCCCATGCTTCAGCTTTTAATGACTGGTAAGACTACCTCACTCCAGGTTAGCTGTAGGAGACCACATCTCCATGTTCCTTCCCCTCCCCTTTACTGACAGCATTTAGAAAGATACTATGAAACATTGATGGAGAATAATATTCTCAACTCATTATATCACTATGAAGATAAAACCTAGCTCATCACAGGTAAGAAATTTTACTCATGCATTTACTTTCATCTGTTTCCCAAGCTCCACTAAAAAAAAAAAAAAACAACAACAAAAAACAGTAAGTAAATTTTTAAAATCATAAACTCCCTAAGACCAAGAAATCAAAAACATGTAGCAACAGCAGTTTAGAATCTCAAAGCAAAGGAAACCGGCAGATATTACTAAGAAAGTTGAATTGTAAGCCAGTTTGGGAGAAATGAAAGAAAAAAGAAAAGCAACCTGATTTATAAACCAAAAACAAATGAAAGGCTCAGGATTCCAGAAGCCAGGTGCTTCTGGAAATAGGAATAAAGGCAGATCTTTTGACTGATATTTGCTTCATAGTTAAATTCACATGTACCTGAGGTTTACATAAGAGATGGAAAATAAGGGTGAGGAGAGAAGAAGCTGGAATCCCCCTGATCTCATTTGCCTAATGCAAAGCAGAGTAAGAGATCCCTGCCTTAGAGATAGAACAGTTAAGGACTGAGGATTAAAGTCTCACAGGAGTTAATGAAAACTTGTCTGTACTCTAAGGGCTGAGTCATCCCCAGAGACAATGCCACCTCTATCCCCAACTTTCCTCAGATCCTCAGCTCAGAAACTCACTAAGCTGGTAGCCAAGTTTCCTTATACCCTCTCAGTAGGAGACTGTAAATGTATTATTGACTGCAGAATGTGTCCACCCCAAAGTAACATATAAATAAGCAAACAACAACAACAACAAAACCCTGATGATACCGACATAGAGTTACCTAGCCAGGCAACACTAAACAGTGAAGCTGATAGCCAGTATACCTCATCCCCATACAGAAAGTTTATTATTAGTTTTTAGTTTTTATTCCCAGCCCTTACTTATGAGCAGACAACCAAGGATCACCATATTTAAAAGAAAATCCTCTGGGGCACCTGCATGGCTCAGTCAGTTAAGCATTTGACTTCAGCTCCGGTCATGATCTCACAGTTTGTGAATTCGAGCCCCACAGTGCAGAGCCTGTTAGGATTCTCTCTCTCTCTCTCTCTCTCTCTCTCTCTCTCTCTCTCTCTTTCTCTCTCTCCCTGCCCCATCTGTACTCTTTCTTTCTCACTCAAAATAAATAAACTTAAAAAAAAAAAAAGCAAATCGTCTATGCTTAAAAATAGAGAACTACAGGGGCACCTGGGTGGCTCAGTCAGTTAAGCATCCGACTTCAGCTCAAGGATCTCTCAGTTTATGACTTTGAGCCCGGCGTCAGGCTCTGTGCTGACAGCTCAGAGCCTGGAGCCTGCTTCAGATTCTGTGTATCCCTCTCTTTCTGCCCCTCCCACACTTGTGTCTGTCTTTCTCTCTTAAAAAATAAATAAATATTTAAAAAATTTTTAAAAATAGAGAACTACATAGAACAAAACATTTTTTAAAGTTATTCATGCAGATTAAAAACATCATGAAAAGTTTCCCATGCAAAAGAAATCTTAATAATTTTTGTAGATGCACACTTATAAGGAGGTAGTATTATGGACTGAATGTTTGTATCCCCCTCATCAAAATTATATGTCGACACCCTAACCCAATGCAATGATATTTGGAGGTTAGGCCTTCAGGATGTGATAAGAACATGAAGGTGAAGCCTTAATAAATAAGATTAATGTCCTTAAGAGAAGAAGTCAGAGAGGTAGCTAACTCTTCCTGCCATGGTGGAATACAATAAAAAGTCAGCAACCTTGCAACTTGAAAGGTGAATCTCACTAGAACCTGACCATGCAGGCACCCTGATCTCCAACATCCAGACCCCAGAGCCTCAAGAAATAAGTTTCCATGGTTGCTTAAGCCACTGAGTCTATGCTAATTTGCTACAGCAGCCTGAACTAAGACAGGTGGAAAATTGCTCCCTATTCCATCATGGCCATGCATAATGACAGCCTTTCAATGAGTACAGCGTGGAAAAGGGAAAAGAGTAACTTTACAGTGGCAAACCCTAACAGATCCTATCTCAGCAGCTGATCCAAGTTGAGGCAGGGTCCCCTGGCAAAGCCCTGGGAGTGTGAGCTCTAGGGGCAGATCAATCCCCTCAATGGGCCCCAAAGGTGGGACCTCCACCCCAGCTGGTCCTGCAGATGGGTCTGCAACCCAAAGGTCCTAAAGGGAAGAGAAATAGGTGAAAGAAGATTATTCCCCAGCTTTCAAATATAATGGAATTTGCTTTGTGATGTTTTACACTTACCTGGCACCTGTCACTCCTTCCTTTTTTTTTTTTTTTTATTTCTCCCTTTTGGAATGGGAATGTCTGTCCTATGGCTGTCCCACCATTGTATTTTGGAAGCATGTAACTTGTGTGGTTTCACATGTTCAGAGCTGGAGAGAAATCTTCTTTCAAGATGAATCATACTTCAAATCTCACCCATATCTGTTTTAGATGATATTTAGGTGAAACTTTGGAGTTTAACCTTTAGAGTGATGCTGGAAGGAGTTAAGTCTCTTGGGGTTGTTGGGACGGAATGAATGTATTTTGTATGCGAGAAGAGAATGAATTTTGAGGGGCCAGGATGGGCTATTACAAACTGAGCGTTGGCATTTGCACAGAATTTTTATGTTTAAACGTTCCTGATGAATAGGAGGTGAATAGGCCATGAAGATTCAGTCCTCCTGAATGAGATGACAGTCCAAATAAGACGCCCCAGAAAGTTCTCTCATTCTTTCCACCATGTGAGGATATCATAAGAAGGCAGCCATCTGCAAGCCAGGAAGAGGGTTCTCACCAGAACTATACCACACTGGCACCCTGATCTCAGATTTCCAACTCCCAGAACTATGAGAAAAATGTTTTTAAACCTGAAAATCATATCAGAGACAAAAAATTATTTAATGTATAGGTATAAAAATCTGTAGACTGCTAAGAAATAAGCAAAAAGCAAAATATAAATTTGGCAAAGAACATAAACAGTTCATAGAAAAGGAAATACAGGGGCACCTGGAGGGCTCCGTTGGTTAAGCATCTGACTTTGGCTCAGGTCATGATCTCGTGGTTCCTGGGTTCGAGACCCGCATCAGGCTCTGTGTTGATATCTCAGAGCCTAGAGCCTGCTTTGGTTTCTGTGTGTGTGTGTGTGTCTCTCTCTCTCTGCCCCTCTGCCCCCACCCTCTCTCCTCCTCAAAAATGAATAAATATTTTAAAAAAAGAAAATGAAATACAAATGTCTCTTAAACATTAAAAAAAATCTTCCTTCATCATGAGAAAAAATATATTTATTAAACATACACTGGAATATTTTTTCACCTGTTTAATTAACAAAGTCAAAAACTGATGATGGTGTGCAGCTTTAGAACTATTTTTCAGAATTACAAATTTGTATAACATTTGATCTTGAAATTGCGCTTTGGGGAACTTATGTTTGCTCATGCATTAAGTGTATATTTTCCCATACATTAAATGGCCTATAAACATGGTTATTCAATGTAGCATTACTGTCAGAATAAGAAATGGGAATTAATCAAATGCCTATCAAGAGAGAACTCATTAAATAAATGATTATACATAAAAAGGAATGAAGGAGATTTCTATGAACTGTACACAAAAAAAAAGGCATCCAAATATTAGGTGAGAAAGGCAGAGAAAAAGGTAATATTCCATTTTTTGTGTCAAAAGAGGAAAAAAACATTTTAAGTTAATTTGTAAAAAAATCTGTAAAGTTTATGGAAGTGCTGATTTTTATGGTTGAGAACTGGATACATAAGTGCGAAGTGGAAGAATAATGCTTTTCATGGTAAATCTTTTTATGATGTTGATTTACTAAAATGAAAAAATATATTAATTATTCAATATAATGGAAGGAAGAAATCATCAGGAAACAAATAAAAGCTCTTGAAAAAAATATATATAAACACTCAAGACACACATATACATATACTTACAAAAATTTGATAAAATTATAATGTTTTTAATCTCAAAAAATACAGCAAAATATAAGGCAAAGAAATACAGAAGTAACAAGGTAAAATGGAATAGAAGAAAATGTCAACAAATACTTCAAAATATTATCCTGAAAATTAAGTAAATGCATTTCATTGGAAAATTCTCCTAAAGTGCTTCAGACTATGCAAATATATAAATATATCCATCCCAAAGCATATTTTAATGAACCTTCAGAAATTGTGGAAAGGATATACTTTTGAGAATAAAAACAAAATAAAAAATAAAATAAATACATTACTGAGAGAATAAAAATAAAAACTGCATTGGGTGTATTAATAATGCCATCAGGAGTTAGAATTAATTAATAAAATGCTTTTAACTTTTGAGAGACCTAGAAGTCTATACCTAACCATGTTTTCAACCAAGTGTGAGGCTGGATTAAAGGTATTTTCAGATCATGGTTTAAAAACTTGTCTCTCTTGCACATTTTCTCAGGAATCTGGTGGAATAGGTGATTCAAGGAGAAGGGAAAAAAAAAAAAAAAAAAAAAGAACATAACCCAACCAAGTAAAAGACACCGGATCTAAGAAACAGGTGATCTCACTGAGAGATGGTTGAGAATTCTCTGGTTGATTGTGATGGGAAATAAGTAAGTTCCATGCAGCATTTCTGGAGTATGATGGGTCCAAACTGGTAGCTTAGGGGCATTTGAAAGAGAGGATAATAATGGTAGCATATCCAAAGCTTATGGCTATTGTTTGGTTTACGCAAGAATGAATGTAAACAACTGGAGAAAGGTTTATGGATGAATTAGTGATAAGTATTTTTTAAGTATAAGCAAACAAAACAAGAAAAATTTTAATACCAATGACAATACAAAGTTGTGGGGAAAAGTAATTATATTGTATTATACAAATAAACTCCCACTAGCTTCAGCATAGTAATATTTATGTAAACAGTAATACTTAGTTTGATCAAAATTATAAATTAACTATATTAAGAGAATATAGATATGAGAGTTGCACTGTTAGCAGTGAGCAGTGGTGTTTAAATCGAGCTGAAATCTTTCTTATCTTCCATGGTGGAAATTTAATAAATTGTATAACTGAAAAGTACCTAAGTGAAGGTTATAAGTCCCCTGTGAGTTGAAAATGATTGCTTTTAAAGAGTATTGGTGGGAAGAGGAAGGAGGTATTGCTATTTTGGTTAATAAACTTTATGGAATTATTTGGTAATTCTTTATTTGCACTTATATACAAATAAAAACTAACAAAACTAAAGGCACAATAATTAAGATATTATATAACGTTGGCTTTTTCATCATTTTTCACTTGTTCAAAGATAAGATTGAATTTTGATTTTCAAATATCAACAAACGTCTCTACTAACACTGATCATAGTCTAAGTGACAATGAAAATTGTCATTAAATGTAAATCAAGTTAAGAATGGATTGATGCGCTCACTGAACTTGGAATTTACTTTTTACTCAAATTTGTCTCAAAATGAAATAATCATAAATTACAAGAGAACTCACAGGGTCTAACTCTCCACTGGAGTTCCAATCAACTTTTCCTACCCCTATATTGTACAGAAGAATCCCCAAGAGCTCTTTTAGAATGGAGACAAATCTAATATTCCCAGTGATTCTTGTCCTAATCACTTCACTCACCCTGGGTTTACTTCTTATAACTCCTCATTTTACCAAGTTAGCTAAAAAATTTTAGGAGCTTAGTTTGGTAATATGCAGGGTCATGGATGTCTAAAATACTAATTATTTTATTTTATGTTGAAAAAAAAAGTGGAAGTAATGAACAACCAAATTATTTATTTATTGTTGCTCTGCTAAAGATTTTTTAATGTTTATTTATTTTTGAGAGACAGAGAGAGAGCACAAGCAAAAGGGGCAGTGAGAGAGGGAGACACAGAATTGGACACAGGCTCCAGGCTCAAAGCTTCGGCACAGAGCCTGATGTAGGGCTTGAACTCACAAACCACGAGATCATGACCTGAGTCGAAATCAGACACTTAACTGACTGAGCCACTCAGGCACCCCTTGGCATTAAAATAAATAAATGAAAGGGAATATGTTATGTTCTTACTTTGAAAACTTGTGAGCTTCCTTTCAACCGATTTTCTATGCTGCATTTTCTTCCAGAAAGTATATTGACATACTGTTGGATAATATTTTAATTAAGAAGTCTTTAAACTGAAAAGAAAAGATGCTAATTAGCAACAAGAACACACAGGAAAGAATAAATCCTACTGAAAGGTAAATAGTAAAGGTAGTGGATTAATTACTCATAAAGCCTACTGGCTTTATTAAAAGACAAATGTAGTAAAAATAACTTATGATTAGAATAATTTAAGTGATACACAAGATAAAAAGGTACAAAATGTGACATCAAAAACAAAAGGTGAAGGGGAATAATAATGTTGAGCTTTACAATGAGATTAAACTTAAGTTGTTATCAATTTAAAATACTGTTATAGAGGGGCGCCTGGGTGGCCAGTCGGTTAAGCGTCCGACTTCAGCCAGGTCACGATCTCGCGGTCCGTGAGTTCAAGCCCCACGTCAGGCTCTGGGCTGATGGCTCGGAGCCTGGAGCCTGTTTCCGATTCTGTGTCTCCCTCTCTCTCTGCCCCTCCCCCGTTCATGCTCTGTCTCTCTCTGTCCCAAAAATAAATAAAAAACGTTGAAAAAAATTAAAAAAAATACTGTTATAGAAATAAGTTGCTATATATGTAAGCCTTGGGGTAACCACAAAGCAAAAACCTATAGTAAGTACATTAAAAATAAAGAGAAAGGAATATAAGCATACCACTAAAGAAAGTGATCAAACAACAAAGGAAGAAAGCAAGAGAAGAGAGAAAGGAAGAGAGAAACTACAAAAACAGCCAGAAAACAATGAACAAAATGAGGATAAGTAGACACCTATCAATAATCACTTTAAATGTAAATGAAGTTAAATCTCTAACAAAAGACATAGAGTGCTGAATGGATAAGAAAACCTCATCTATATGTTTCCTACAAAAGATTTATTTTAGATGTATGAACACACACAGACTGAAAGTGAAGGAATGGAAAATATTTTTTCCATGCAAATGGAAACAAACCATTTGCAAAATAACCAAAAAAACACTGGAATGGTTAGACTTACATCAGATAAAATAGATTTTAAAACAAAGTCTGCAATGAGACACAAAAAATGGCTTTATATAATGAAGGAGTCAATCTAATAAGAAGACATGATATTATGGGCGCCTGGGTGACTCAGTTGGTTAAGCATCTGACTTGATTTCAGCTCAGGTCATGACCTCACAGTTGTGAGGCTGAGCCCCACATCAGCTTAGGGTTCTCTCTCTTTCAATGAGCCCCCCTCCTGCTTGCTCTCCCTCTCTCTCTCTCTAAATAAATAAATAAACGTAAAAAAAAAAGAAGAAGCCATGACATTAGTAAAATTTATGCGCCCAAAATAGGAGTGCCTAAATATATAAATCAAATATTAACAGACCTAAAGGAAAAAATAGACAGCAATATAATAATAGTAGGGGACTTAAACATTTCACTTATATCAATGGATAGATCACCCAGACAGAAAATCAGTAAAGAAACATCGACCCTAAATAACACATTAGAGCAGATAGACTTAACAGATACAGAACATTTCACCCCAAATCAACAGAATACACATTCTTCTCAAGCACATTTGGAATGTTTTCCAAATAGGTTATATGTTAGGCCATAAAACAATTCTTTTCTTATTTTTAATGTTTTTAATGTTTATTTATTTTTGAGAGAGACAGAGAGACAGAGAGCAAGCAGGTAAGGGGCAGAGAGAGAGGGAGACAGAATCTGAAGCAGGCTCCAGGCTCTGAGAGCCCAATGCAGGGCTTGAACTCATGATAGTGATATCATGACCTGAACTGAAGTTGGACGCTTAACTGACTGAGCCACCCAGAAGCCCCATAAAACAATTCTTAATAAATGTAATAGGACTGAAATCATATCAAGTATCTTTTCCAACCACAACGTATGGAACTAGAAATAAATTACGCAGAGAAAACTAGAAAATTCACAAATATGTGGAGATCAAACAACATGCTGCTGAACAACCAAATAAATCAAAGAAAAAATCAAAATAGAAATTAAAAAATGCCTTGAGACAAAAATGGAAATATAACATACCAAAAGTGATAAGACACAGCAAAACCAGTTCTAAGAGGAAGTCAACACCAATATATGCCTACCTGAAGGAATAAGAAAAGTCAAAGAACCTAACCTCACACCTCATGGAACCAGAAAAAGAAGAACTGACAAAGCCCAAAGTTAGTAGAAAGAAGACAATTACAAAGATTAGAACAGAAATAAATGAAATAAAGACTAAAAAGACAACAGGAAAGATCAATGAAACTAAGAGCTGGTTCTTAAAAACAAAACCAAAAACAAAAAAACAAAAACTTAGCTAGACTCAACAGGAAAAAAAGAGAGTGGGCTCAAATAAATAAAATCAGAAATGAAAGAAGAGATGTTACAATTGGTCCTACATAATTACAAGGAATTATTAAGAGACCACAATAAACAATTATATGTCACCAAGTGGGTGACCCAGGAAAAAATGAATAAATTCCTAGAAACAAGCATCTTACCAAGACTAAATCATGATGAAATAGAAAATCTGAACAGACCAACTACTAGTAACAAGATTGAATCAGTTATCAAAAAGCTCCCAACAGACAAAAGTACAGGACCAGATGGCTTCACTGGCGAATTCTACTAAATATTCAAAAAATAATTAAAACCAATCCTTCTCAAACTCTTTCAAAAAATGGAAACTCTTTCAATTCATTTTATGAAGCCAGAATTGCCCTGATACCACGTAAAGGGAAAGTATAGGCCAATATCCCTGATGAACAAAGATGAAAAATCCTCAACAAGGTTGTAGCAAACCAAATTCAACAATACATTAAAAGGATCATACACCATGATCAAGTGAGATATATTCTGTGGATGCAAGGATGGTTCAACATCCACAAATGAATCAATGTGGTACACCACATCACCAAAATAAAGGAGAAAAACCTTATGAGCATCTCAAAGGATTCAGAAATAGCATTTGACAAAAATCAACATCCATTAATGGGAAAACCTCTCAACCAAACAGATGATAAAACCTCTTAATAAAACATACCTCAACATAATGAATAGCCCTCCTCCTGCTTCATCTTTTTTTTGTACGCTTCTCTCAGATGGGACAGAGTTAAATTGTAAGTACACTTTTCTTTGTTTCTCTATAGTTTTCTCTATAGTTTGTTCAGAGTTTGAGTGTAGAGTGTTGAGTACAGAGTTCTCTGTAATTTGTATATTTCTCCATATTTTATTTCTCTGTAGTTTTCATTATGGTAGTTTAGTAAGTACAGTCTTCCTTAGTTCTTCCTGTAGATTTACTTATTATTTCTGTATTTCTATGGGCTTTGGAAATACTGCTGATATGCTCTACTCACCTTACTTGGTGCTCCGCTCCACATTTTGACCGTCACCAGCTGCATCCTTATTTGTATCCTAAAAACACCTAAACACCTGAAACAGAGACACAAAGTTTATTTTTCTCTAAAGAGTGTCCAATGTAAGGGTAAAGTAGGGCAGGCCACAAAGGCAATTCCAGGTTTGAGGATCCTGGCGAGAGGTGACTTAGATTTGACTCATTACTTTCACTTCGTGAAAAGCAATTCAAGGTGTCTACAGTTAAGAATAAAAAAAAAATAGAGTGCATACAGTCCCTCACTGCCCCTCATTGTTCCTCAGGGAGGCACACCAATAATTGGATGAGCTCAGTGTGTGACATGGAAGGAGGAATCAGACAGGTCAGAAAAGCCCAGACATTTTATGTTCCTTTAAACTAGAATGCTGGACCATGTCAGCATTCAAGGGCTCACAGAAGGGAATTCTTGACCTATCACAGTTACACATATTTACTCTAATTTGTCCTGAAGCATGAGTTCTATTTGTCATTGTAGTGCAACAGCCCTGGCCATGGCCTACTGTGTGACAGAGCGATTTGCATTTTACTGAAGGTTTTCTTCATGGAGGAGTATTACAATCTGCACAAACAATCTCACTCAGTGTCCCTTTCTTCAAGCCACTGAAGTCATTGATCTCGTAACTTCCCCCCCCCCCCCAACCCACAGGGTAATATTTCTCATTTGCTATGTAGAGTAGTTGAGACTGTGTCACCACACCCATCTTGCCACTCAGCAAAGAGCCCTTTGGAGTATACCTTCCTGAGAAAGGTATCTTGGATGGTAGATAACAGATATCGTTTTCTGTCATCCGGTTGTTCAAGCAAAACACTGAGAACCAATACTGTGGATTTATGGAGAAGTCTCCCCAGT
The DNA here is from genome assembly GCF_016509475.1 of Prionailurus bengalensis. Taxonomy (NCBI): domain Eukaryota; kingdom Metazoa; phylum Chordata; class Mammalia; order Carnivora; family Felidae; genus Prionailurus; species Prionailurus bengalensis. Next base: position 169,441,657 of record NC_057344.1, on the reverse strand, counting down.
CTCCTGCAGCCTTCAAGAGCACACTTGTAATGCTGTAAGAACCGTGTGTCTTAACAACCTCCAAACAATCCAATTAGTGTATTGAAGCATTTCTTGGGAAACTATTTAGAGATTGTAGAGGTTCAGCACCTTACAATTGGTGAGAAAGTTAAGGCATAATTAGAATTTTGCTTTTACATCTGTACTTAAAAGAATCATTACTCCTTTACTAATATTATGAACATTTTATGAACATAATTTATCTCCATTGCCCTTCTCTTGGTCTGTTTCTGTTGATATATGACACACTCTAAATTGCGAGAAATAAGTTATTACAGCGAGCAATTTCTAATTATTTCCTCTGATTAAAGTTCAGCTATGTCAGGGAACCTGATCCCACATGTTGCTGTTTGATGGAAGAAACTATACTCAATGATTAATCTCTGCCATTTAAAAAATATACGAATAGGACTTTATATTAATGTCTGTGAAATGCTTTAATATTTTTTTTATTTCTCATTTCCTTCTGATTTATTAGTGGCTCAATTACCATAGCCAACACATCCCAGAAGAAATAAAGTACTACTATGATGAATAGGAGCATCATATGCTCTATTTATTATAACGGTGAACACAGTTAAGCATCAGTCACAAAGTTTATAATCAGGTACAAATCTACATGTTGGGCTTTTCACTCATATGTCTAGTTAGGACCTTCTGCAAAGTGTTAATTCTCTGAGGCAACTGTTTCCCCACTATATCCTCCAATAAACAAGGATTTGATGAAGAGTTCAGTTTTGGGCCGCTTGGGTGGCTTAGTCGGTTAAGCATATGACTTCAGCTCAGGTCGTGATCTCACGGTTTGTGGGTTCAGGCCCCGCGTTGGGCTCTGTGCTGACAGTTCAGAGCCTGGAGCCTGCTTTGGATTCTGTGTCCCCCTCTCTCTCTGCCCTTCTCCTGCTCATTCCCTCTCTCTCTCTCTCTCTCTCTCTCAAAAATAAACATTAAAAATTAAAAAAAAAAGAATTCAACTTTAATCATACTGAAAATTTACAAATAATAATAATTTTAAAGATGAATAACCCACTATAATCTGACCAGAGCAGAGAGACAACCATGAAGGAGAAAAACTGATGAAAAAAGTTTCTCCTACCCCTAACTCCCATGTTGTCCAAGGATCAGCTGTATTTCTAACTGAAAATAGGAAACATGATCCTAGTTTAAGAAACTTATATGACTGTTAGTGAAAACTACTAAACTAGTACAAGCAATAAAGCAGCATATCATTTTGTTTTTTCTTTAAAAAAGCTGTCTTCTAAATTATTACAAAAAGATGGCTTGGGATTTGAAGTTAGTTGAACCGCATTTAAACTTTTGATCCTGCCTCTCTTTAGCTCTATAATCTTCAGGAGTTGCCGAGCACCTCAGAGACTATTTCTTTAGAGGTTGTTTGGCAAGAACATCAACAACCCTAACGTGGTAGTGTTAAGAACAAGTTAAATAGTATTTGTGATAGTCTTTGTAAACTCTAAAACACATAGAAGTGATAGAGATTTTTTTCAACTACAATAAAAGATGCTAATTTTCCATGTATTTAATAGCTCATTGACAAGAAGACACTTGATAGAATCATAAACTGTCAGAGGGAAACCAAATATCCAAAGGTCCTTGAACACTAATCTATATCATTATGAAGATGACTCATTCAATAGAAAACAAGTATTAAGAAGAAAACCACAAGTAAACAGCTTGTGTCATAAATAATGGAATTATAATAAATATTTAATGATGCTTAGTATTCCATCAATTTATGAGCAAGTCAAATTAATCCAATTCAAAAATACTAATTCAACATAAATGCACTTTGCTCAGTTCTGGGGTCTACAAACTTGAACAAAATATACCATCTTTGGGGCATCTGGGTGGCTCAGTCGGTTAAGCTTCGGACTTCAGCTCAGGTCACGATCTTGCGGTCTGTGAATTCGAGCCCCGCATCGGGCTCTGTGCTGACAGCTCAGAGACTGGCTGCTTCGGATTCTGTGTCTCCCTCTCTCTCTGCTCTTCCCCCACTCATGCTCTGTCTCTCTCTCTCTCTCTCTATCAAAAAAAAAAATTTTTTTTAATTAAAAAAATATATATATATATCATCTTTACTTTAGTATTTCACACTATCTTCATCTTGGTATTTGTGCAGATACCAAACTCTAAATATCAAAAGATCATAGACACAAAAGAAACTAAAAACAACATAGTAATCTGAAAACACTGATAGTAATTATAGATTTTTCCTGTTTCACTCTATAACTGCAATGAAGACAAAGATAAGCTTATGTTCAGCACAAAGAGTAAAGAAAAAATAAGTAATAAACAAGAATCATGTTAAATAAAATTATTATAACTAAAGCTATGTTTTTGTTTGGGAAATTTTTATTAAAATTATTCTGCTTTTAATTCCTGGTAACAGTATATAATCCAAATGGAACCTATAATCTCAGACTAAAAATAATTTCTTTCTTGAAGTTACAATAATTCTTTAATGTTAAATATTTAGTAAAGTGAGGACAACCAAAAGGAGAATCAGGTTCAGGGAGTATGCCTCTATGAGACAGGAGTAATAGTGGCTCAGAGTAAGCAAGTAAGGATTAATAATAATCTTTTTCAAAGGGAGATTAGATTTCATGCTGATATTGCTATACTCAGGAGAAGGCTGACTTAGAGAAGGGGGGAAAAAGGAAATTTTATTTCTTAATAAATAGTATTTGAGCATCTACTATTTGCCAGGCTGCAATCTAAGCACAAAGACACGGTGGCAAACAAAAAGAATGTGTACTTGTGGTACTTAACATTCTATTGAGGGAGAGGGACAAGTAGGCTAATTTAAAAAAATCATATATATATATATAGATATATCTATATATATCTATATATATCTATATATATATCTCCTAAAGATGAATTTCTAAGAGATAGGAAGATGAGGCACCTGGGTGGCTCAGTGAGTTAAGCATCCAATTTAGGCTCAGGTCATGATCTCACAGCTCCTGAGTTTGGGCCCTGTGTCGGGCTCTGTGCTGACAGCTCAGAGCCTGGAGCCTACTTTGGATTCTGTGTCTCCCCTTCTCTCTCTCTCTGCCCCTTCCCAGCTCATGCTCTGACATTCTCTGTCTTTCTGGCAAAAATAAACATTAAAATTAAAAAAAAATTTTTTTAAGAGATATGAAGACAGAACAGAGTAAGAAATAGAGCATGTAAGTTTTTTATGCTATTTAGGTTGGAGAATCAGTCGTGGTCTCTTAAATGAGGTGACACTGGAGAAGAGTAGCAAATTTAAAGTCTCCAAAGCAAGGTTTAGTACTCAAAACACAGTCAAGCATTTGGTGGGGCTGGAAGTGAGTAAGCCAGGAGAATTCAGAGGAGATCAAGTACTCAGATAGTCATAAATTCAGAACCAAGAGGATCTTTTATGCCTTGAGGAAGACTTTTGATTATTCTAAATGCTAGGGAAATCATTGAAGGGATTTAAATTTAATGTGCTCTAATAAACATTTTTAAACTGTATGGAGAATAGACTTGAGGGTGAGGTTGGTGGGGAGGGTAAGAGGGAGGGATGGAAGGAATGAGACCATTTGGGAGATGTAGTTGTCACTGTCGACACGATGGCAACTCGAACACAGTATATTCCGGATATATGTTGAAGTATTTTAGCAGGGCATGTTCATGCATTGGATTTGGACTGTGATAAGAGAAAAAAAAATAAACATGATCTTAGAATTTTTCCTGACTTACTAGTGAAAAGTAATATGAAGACTCAGGGGAAGGTACTGAGTTTGGAGATACAGATCAGGAGTCCTTTTGCAAACATGTAAAATTTATGTGCCATGGTGAGTAGGCGGTCAGATAGGGGAGTCTAGGACCAAGGGGATATCTGAGGTTGGTGGTATTCATTTGGCAATCATGGGATGGTATTTATGGTCATGGCCTTTCTGCATAAAATTACCCAAAGTATGAGTGTCGATGGAGAAGAGAAGAAGCACAAGGAATGAGTGATGGAAAATGCTGAAGAGCCGATGGGAGAGACTTAGAAGGAGCAGTGTGCAGGGCAGGAGGCAACTCAGATGCAGTAGGGAATACTTCCAGGAGCTTTGGGAAGTTGGCTCTCACTATCACATCAAGGCGTGGCTGTGGGCTATTAATGTCGGATTAATTATGCAGTCTGCCTTTGAGCTAAAAATGAGGTAAATACAGTCACATTAGGGATAAGGTACCAAATATTGACAAAGACATTGACAGCGCAGAGATTCAACTAAATCCACCCACCTATCTTAAATTTTGTGCAATTCTATGTATGACTTATGATATTCCGTGCCTTTGACCCCTGACCATCTGGGCCTCGGTGGTTCCATTCAAAACACAAGGATGGTTTTTCTCTGTTCTATGCAGGAAACTGGTTTTGAATCTAGAATTGTCTCTATTTTTCAGAAGCTAATCGGGGTAAGCTAATCCTGTTAGCATTTGTCTCTCTTGTAAACAAATTCTATATAACAATTACATTTTGCCTTCCTTCAGCAGACAGTTGCAATCATTGTCAGAGGAAATCAAGGCAAACAAAATGTGGCTGCCATGCGCAAGGCTGTGTGAAAGAATTCCCACAATAGCTATTTGCTAAAGGCAATGTTTTATAGTCTTAATTATAACACTGCTGGAAAATCATGGAATGTATATACAAATTCATTTACCTCATTTGTTTCTCACCCTTAGGTGCAATATTGTAAACAACCGCATTTGAAACCTAAAACAGAGATTTATTTCCCACCAGTGTTTACTTATTCCTAGTAAAATGGACTTCCTTCAAGCAACATGTCATCATGTATAATACTCTGGCAAGCCAGGGTTTTAATTTCATTAAATGGCACATTTTTTATGGCTTCAAATGCTTTTTTTTGCCACTATTTATTGTTGAAGAACTTGGTAATAATTGTAAAATATGAACTCCTGATTACTGGGAAGATATTTCAGTTAAGTAATTCACTAATTACCATCTCCATAAAAATTAACGCAAATGAACAGAAAACAAGTCTGCAGAAAAGCTATGGCAATGCTTTTCTTTATCACTAAGTGAAGTCTAGACGTCTCTGAGAAGTAGATGTGCCCCTATTTTGAGTGAAGCGGAAGAAAGTAAACAGCATATCTCATGATAGCTAAATGAAGTCTAACTAGAAAGTCCGACTGATAAAAATATTTTTTTTCCATCTCTCTTTGGAAATTTGAAACAATCTTAGTACCTGTAAGATTGCTTATCGTCCAGATTTCGAGTGAAGGTATGATAGCAGCAAGGATATGAATACGTTAGTGAAAGGTAAACTTTGGGAAGTGGGGGTTGAAGGTCACAGAGAGGATGAAGATTCTTTCCCCAACTAACTGCCTGAGAGACTTGCAGTTTGTTCTGTTCTTCATCCTTCTAGGTCTTGCATATTTAAAGAAGTCATGGTTCAGCCGAAGCCAAAGTCTTCTAGGAGAGGACATCTGACTGGCTGCCTCTCAAAGATGTGTCCATCTTTAAATTGAGCTGTCTACACTTTGTTGGATTCCATCATTCATGTTGAGGAGATGGATGAAATTGTCTGGTGAGGATTATTTTTAAATGTTTTATAGAACAGCATTCTAGTCCAGAAATAGAAAACACTAAAGCATTCTATATGTTCATTTGGAAAGAGATTTCTGATAGGGAAATAGATATCCACAGAATTATTGCAAGGGTCAGAAGAATGCAATATAGAATTGGGATTTCAGGAGTGACCCCCAAACTTGACAACTTGCTTTCCACGGGAGCTCCATTGGCTCCACCGAAACAACCACTAAAAGCATTGAGGTGCATCACAGACATCAGGAATCCAGAGTCAAGAAGCCACAAATGTCTCCCAGCTCACAATACTAATGTCTAGATTCTGGAACATGGCAACAGCTTCTTAATCACCAGGAAGCTGGAGAAGAGAAACTGGAATACTGACTGCTACAGAAAAATATCCTATCTCCGTGGACTTGGCTGCCCATGGGGTGTGGTCAAACACCCAAAGACGGCCTCATTCCCACTTGAGCTTTCTATGTCTCATATAGGCGAAAATATTTTTAGTGGAAATCAGTTAGCATCTGGACCCTAAGTACAAAGAAGTATTAAAAATGTAATTTTTAGTTTTGCGACATCTGCATGAGAAAAATATACTAGAAGACTGGTAGAATGGAGGAAGTGCAAAGCAATCTGCAGTACCTAACCACAAAGGCAGATTCAAGACAAGTCTTCTCATCTTCAAATAAAGGTAGTAGAAGAGAATGTTTTTAATTTTAGATTGCGTGAATTCGTGGAATGAAAATATTTGCCAAACCTTTTCAGATTCCCATTCTTTCTCATGTTTACCAGAAGTTCAGTCCATAGCAGAGTGATGGAATAAAGTAACATGACATGACATTTTGTGGTTTTTTTCCAATTCCCAAATCTTTGATAAATGTTATGCTGCACTGGTGACTTATTCTCACATAGTACTCCACAGACACAAAGGGAAACCATTCAGTCAGATGTATTCAAACTTCAATAGCGGTGACAGCAGAAACGATGGAAATTGATTTTTATTTTGAACTGGTTAATAAGTTTCTTTAGGGAACTTCAATAATGAATCTGACTTTCCTAGACAATAAGATATTGTCATAGTCATGAAGTTTTCCTTCATCTCAAGTGATCTATTAAACTCATTTTGAGTGGTTTCTTTTTGATCGATATGAAATAAATTTCCTTTGAAATAATATCATAAGTTGACATTTAAAGCAGCTTAAACAGAGTATCAAGTCCTCGAGTTTCTTTAATATCATCCCTAAACATGGCATTTTCATTCATTTCAAATGTCATCAATTTACCACCTGAGTTTAATTTTGAATATGGAGCTGACAAAGATAACATAATGGTAAAATATGGGCAAAGATCTCTTGGAGATAAACAAGAAAGGTAAATATACTATTGTTCCAAGAGTTTTATAAACTTGTAATCAGTGAGATGCAAAGAACAATTGTGTGTTTGCCATTCTTCTTTTCTCTCTCTACTAGAAAGACAGTATTTGGGTAACAGAACCTAATGCAACGTCTCCTACTTCTCTTTCAGGTTATATGTCAAATTTTGACAGAGTATGGATGGGTTTTTGTATAGAGTCAATAGAACTGGCCTTAGATAAACATGTGCAATATGTATTGGCGAGGATTTATGAGATCTAGTGGGAAGCAGAATCCTCATCCATTTCTGAGGATGGATGTTTGCAGGTCCAGGTTCTATTTTTGTCTTCCTGCAAACTGGAAAACTGACCCAAGTTAGGCCAATGTCATATGACCTCTTAGAATTCTGCATCTAATGATGCCAAGAAGCAGAGAGAGAGAGAGAAAATTCCATTGTGGTAGTGTCAGAGGCATCACAGTGTTCAGTGGCCTAGGACGGTGGCACCAGGGTCAGCGGTGTTATGCAGGGTCCAGACCTACTGAAGAAGAACAGCTCTTTGGTCTGGTCCCATGGCTGTGGCAGTGCTGGGCTCACCAGACTGAACCTGGGTCCTGATCGGGGATGTTTCTAACTGCCTAGACTACTATCGACTTTATAACCATTTTCCTAGTTTCATTCCCAAGCATTCAAGGGGGTTCTGTGAATCATCCATATCCTTAATAAATTGTGCTTTTTTTTATCAGAAAGAAATTTTTTTTGCCTGTAACTAAGAATCCCAACTAGTAAAGAAATAGATAAAAGAAGAGTGCACATAACTCTGATACATAAAGAGAAATGTAATTTGTGATCGTATTAGTTTCCAAGGGCTGTAGCAAATTACCACAGGTTTGGTGGCGTGAAACAGCACATATTTATTTTTTTCACAGTGCTAGAGGCCAGAAGGCTAAAATTAAAGGTGTAGACAGGAGTTGTACTCCCTTCAAAGGCTCTAGGGGAAAATATTTTCTTCTGTCTCCTAGTTTCTGGTGACTCCTGGTATTTCTTGGCTGGTGACAGCATAGTTCCTACCCCAGCCTCCATTTTTATATGGCTTCTGTATCTCTGTGTCATTTCCTGTCTCTTATAAGGACATTTGCATTGGATTTAGGGCTCACCATAATCGAGTATGATCTAATTTCTATCCATACTTGAATTATATCTTCAAAATCCCTATTTCCAAAATCAGGTTACATTTTGAGGTTTCTGGTGGATGGGAATTTCTAGGAGGCACCATTGAACAGACTATAGTGATAGCACTTAATTTGACCAAAAGACAGTGAAAATCCACTAGTGAGGAATCATAACCTGGAACACCTTGGTGAATGGTGACAAAACATTTAATCAAATGATCTCTTTGAAATGAAGGCAAGCATTGCTACTTTTAAAACATAAAGTCCATTAGATAGTAGAGGACTATGGGATGAGGCAGTTGCCTCTACAGCAATGAATACCATACGAAAAGAGAATCATAAAGTGTAACAGTCTCCAAAATACCTAAAATTTTGGCTCAAGGTACCAGTGGAAGCTTTGAGGTATGTTAAAAGGATTGGCAAACTTTCAATATCAAAGGACAAGGAGCACCTGGGTGGCTCGGTTAAGCGTCTGACTTCGGTTCAGGTCACGATCTCGTGGCTTGTGAGTTTGAGCCCCGCATTAGGCTCTGTGCTGACAGCTCACAGCCTGGAGACTGCTTCGGATTCTGTCTGTCTGTCTCTCTCTCTCTCTGCCCCTCCCTGCTCACACTCTGACTCTCAAAATTAAATAAAATATCAAAGGACAGAGATATTTCAAAATTTAAAAGCACACTATTTTATCCTACAGACTGACAAATTTTGACATCAAGTGAGTTTACAATGCTTTCAAGATTATTATGTGAGGACTATGGCATGGATAGGGAAGAAGAAACCAGGATTGGGATACCTACGTATGGGGGAATTCAGAAGAGCTGGCACACCCTGTACCCACAAACCCAATCAGCCAAAAAAGCCCTGTCTCTGACTTCTTCTGAGTGTAGTCCTGCATGCAGGGGACCCTGTCACTGTACAAGAGGGAGCCAGCTCTCTCCGTGCCCCATCTTTGCCCTCCCCATTATCTCTAGCCCCATAACCACCATCATGTCACAGCCTACTGGCAACCGATAAGGAGGCAGTCGAAACACCAGCCCAGGGAGGCTAAGAAGTGCATGCCAAATTTTTTAAAACTTTTTTTTCTCATTTATATTAGCACATACTTGGGTAACTAGAGGAGGAATTAATTTCCAGACACCAGAAAGAGGAGTGAAGATAATGTTAGGTGAGGCTGTAATTTAACATGAGTGCACTTACTGCAGATCTCAGGATCAATGTGTCAGCCTGAGCATTTGAAAGTGGTTCTAATGGCTTTTTCAACTGGGTTAACGGAAGTCTTTGCTAAAGAGTTGCCCTTTCTAAATAGAGTTGGGATGTCAGAGAAACGACTTGGTATGATGTAAAGAAGAAACCCAAATGCTCTGTGAAAGAGGAAAACTAGAATGTTTTTGTCAGTTAGGGCCCATCCACGTATCTCCTAACTGTTTATCAGAAGGTTTGCCCTATATTGAGGTCCTAAGAAATACGCTGTTGCTGGGAGCCCCAGTAACTTTTCTTCTTTTCTTTTCTTTTTTTTTAATTTTATTTTTTTTAATTTACATTCAAGTGAGTTAGCATATAGTACAACCATGATTTCAGGAGTAGATTCCTTGATGCCCCTTACCCCTTTAGCCCATCCCCCCTCCCATGATCCCTCCAGCAACCCTCTGTTTGTTCTCCGTATTTAAGAGTCTCTTCTGTTTTGTCCCCCTCCTTGTTTCGATATTATTTTTGCTTCCCTTCCCTTATGTTCATCTATTGTGGGTCTTAAAGTCCTCATATGAATGAAGTCTCATGATATCCCCAGTAACTTCAAAAGTCTTTAATTGTGTAATTTTGTTGGGCTAGGATGTTGGTTAGAGATGTTTCCATGCTGCAGTTGAAACAGATTCTCTGATTTCCATGGGTAGAAAGTTACCAAGTGGGTGAGAGAAAGGAGTAGTATAAATGCCAGAGGCAGATTTTCAGTGTTAACCACGTCAGGCAGTAGAAAATTATGATTATTAATATCATTTAACCCCCTCAGTGACCTTTATAGCAAGTTTCTTGACCACAGCATTAATATAGAATGTACAGAAAGACCATACTTGGTTAATACACCTGAAAATATTCAAATGAGATGGGCAGAAGTCTGGAGTGTCATTTCAGTAGAAAGCCATAACTTCTTATTGAATTTCCAGACCTAAATCCCATAACAGACCTGGTACCCTTGAATTAAGAGGATGTCAGGTACTCATGAGGAAAGATACCAGAATGAAATCATAAATAAATGCTAAGAGTGTATCTCCTGGCCTTTTCCAAAAGGTCCTGCCAAATTTACTATTAGGCACTGCCTCTGAATTGATACTAGTTCTTGGGAAAATAAGCAAAGATGTTGTTGGGGATCAAATAAAAAGTGTAATTTTGGCCCATGGCCACCTCATTGTATACCTGATGATAAAACCTGCGATTGTCTCCCCCCAGTTCCAGAGTGTATGGTTTCTGGAAATAAGGTAACCAGTTGACAGAATCCTTAGTAAGAGTTATTATAGAAGGAGGTGCCAAGCTGCTACAGTTCATCCTGTCTAAAACAATTGTAAATAAAAAGCAATACCGAATACTTTTCAATAATGAAAAGTCAGAGACGAGTACCAACATAAAAGGCAAAAAAATGCAAGAGTAATGGTTTATAACACAGCCCATTTAACTCTCAAATTTGGCCATTTTTAAAGATTGATGCGTCTTTAAGAATGACTGAATTACTGGGACACCTGGGTAGGTCAGTCAGTTAAGCTCCTGACTTTTGTTCAGGTCGTGATCTCCCAGTTGGCGAGTCTGAGCCCCACATGGAGCTCTCTGCTGTCAGCGCAGAGCCTGCTTTGAATTCTCAGCCCTTCCCTGCTTGCCCTGCTTGTTAATATCCAGGTATTCAAAAGGATCCAATCAGAAAGTTAGTGTTGTCATCCTCTGCCAATCCAGTGCTCATTTGCTGGGTTTATAAACCCAACACTTATGGAGAGAGTATCCACACCCTAAGTGCAGATTTTAATCCATTTGTTCTTAATTGCATCTGCTGCCTTGGTCTGAAAATTATATTTTCTAGGATTCTCTGATATTAGCTTCTAATTAAGGTCAGTCAATGGAATGCATTGATAGGATATTGGAGGGCATGAGGAAGGGAAAAACCAAAGTATTTGTCCCTCTCTTTTTCTTCACCTCTAGTGGAATCTGTACATAAAAGATAGATCTCCTCTGTAGTTTCAGCTCCTGCCAGGCAGGCCAGCTCTTACACCCCAACAGTCAATCCTCCTTTGCATCCCCCTGCCCCAAGGGGGCATGTGCTGACTATCCCCTGGTTGCTTCATTGAAATCCTGTCTGGTTTTCAGGCTCTTCCAGAGTTTTTGTAGTAAGTCCCTTATATGTACAATATGGAGTGTTTTATTCGAATCCATATGCCCTCTCTGTTTTGCTATATGGTTCCAGATTAATATACCTGGCTTCCAAGAGCCATAGTGAAAATAGGTGCTGACTTCAGTCACTAGTGTTTACATCTTAGTATCTTCTGTTTCCTCACTGGACCACTTTTGTGTTTGAAATATTGACTGCCCAATTTGTCTTTTTTTAAAGGTTATTTTCTGAAATTTGTTCTCCAACTCAGCACCACATTTATCTTGTGAAATTGTGTTGGTCCAGAGTCTGTCCATAAACCTTGCATATTCTAAACCTGATTTGTCAACACACCAAGAGGACATGTAGGCTTAAGAAAAGCTCATAAGAATGATCCACAAATACGGAAAGTTAGTTTACAGTGATGATGACTTCAGAAGTTACCCTTCTTGTGTCCTCAGGCAACACCTGTTCTGACTTAAAGAAAGATATTCATGGGAATTCAAACCAAAGAGCTCTTACTTTCTACTTGAATATATTTCCTTGTAACATAGAGGGTGCTCAGGAAAACCATTATTATAATCTCTTGACTTTAACCAGCTCTTTGAACATTGAAAGTCACACAATGGAGTGTACAAACTAGCATTTGACTCTGGCCAAATGTTGGTTTATACCATTACAAGGGCAGCCACGGTCAATGTCAATGACCTTTGCTTTATAATCTGAGAAGTAGCAACAATTCATATTTTTTCTTAAGATTATATCTTGGGAAGAGGTAGAGTTAATTTTGTCACTCCTGAAATAAAGTTATTTAGAACTTCCTCTGTTACATTATTTTAAGGATTGATTTACATTTTCTCCATCCCCAAATCCTACTAAATTACAAAAAAGAGTAAAACCCACAAAGTCAAAATGAAAAAAAATAAAGCACATGGGTAAATGATAAATAATGTGCCAGCGCTGCTAAAGCTGAAACTCAATTATGCAGTGCAGAAATCAAGAAACAAACTGATCTTTAGAAATGTGGAAAGACTAAGAAATTGGAAGAAACTTATAACTCTAAAAGTAGGAGTGGCAGTAAGGAAAAAAATAAGAGGAGTACTTGAAAACCTATATAAGTAGTTACTGGATTCCAGGCTTTCCTTTCTGTAGATATTAACCTAAAAGGACTGGACTTTGGGGGGAACATGGCACTAGAGAGACCAGAGGTACTATATATATATGTAAAAAAATATATATATATATATATACACACACACATACATACATACATATTTATTTATTTTTTTGAGAGAAACAGAGACAGTACAAGTGAGGGAGGGGCAGAGGGAGAGGGTGAGAGAGAATCCCAAGCAGGCTTCACATTATCAGTGCAGAGCCTGATGTGGGTCTTGAACTCACAAAACTGTGAGAACATGAACTGAGCCAAAACCAAGAGTTCAATGCTTAAATGACTGAGCCACCCAGGCATCCCCAGAAGACACCATATTGAAAATCAGCCACATATATACTCTTCTTCCTTTAGTTTCAAAAATGTTGGCAGCCAGATGTACATTTCCCGGGTGACAGACAAGGTGATTTTATTATCCCAACAGAACACACCCTTAGTTATGTAAATCTCCACCAGGTGGAGATCACCTTACTATGAATATTGTTAACAAGTCTCCTTTTCCCTAAAGCACGTACAAAGATTCTGAAGGCAATGTCTTAAACAGAAATATCTAATCAAAGATCAATAGACACTTCAAAAAATGCTTTGATGTGAAAGACAGAGACAATCAGCAGAAAGGAAGTCAGGGGAACCAGGAAGAACAGAGAGGATAAAAAGACTTCAAAACACTTTATTAAATATCCAAAGGGATAAAAGAGAAGATATTGTCACTCTGAAACAAGCACAGATATATATGGGGAGCTAACAGACAAACATGCAGAGAAGAAAAGTGATTTAAGAAATTAAAAATATAACAGTAAAATAGATACTTTTACAGATAAAAACGTGAATTTGAAGATACCTCTTAGAAAACAGATGAAAAGGCAAAGTAGGAAAAAAAGATTCAAAAGATTAGCAGGAGGTCTATATTAAAATAATAGCAACTTTTAAAATAGAAAGAAATAGAGGGGAAGAAACTATCAATTAAATAATACAGAAAAATAGTACAGACCCAAAGGAGCCAAGCTGCTAGATGTAAAGATATTTTTGCTGCCCAGCATAATGAAGATAGAAAGAAAGAAAAAAAGAAAGAAAGAAAGAAAGAAAGAAAGAAAGAAAGAAAGAAAGAAAGAAAAAGAAAAAGAACACAGTAAGGTTCAGAAATCAGATTGTCGGTTTTAGGCTTCGCAATGGCAACACTGAAAGTTAGAAACCCATGGACCATCACCAGCAGGTTTTGGAAAAAAAATAGTAATTCTTTCATAAAACTGTAAACAGCAAACTCTGAAGTTTGAGAATAAAGATATTTTCAGACAATCAATGTGTCAAAAGTCACTTCTTAATACTTCTCAGAAAGTAACTTGAAGATACGCTTTAGCAAAATGACGAATTAAACCAAAATTAAAAAAAAAAGAAAGAAAGAAAGGAAAATCTAGGACCGCCAACATTAGAATTAGAAGGATGCTACCAAGAGACACGTGAAGGAAACCGACAGGATGGCGGTAGCTACCAATTTAGTGTTTGCCCAGTGGACCTAGATAGTGGCCAGGTTGAAACAGATGGAGGTAAGACTCTCGGAGAGATATGCAAGAAAAAGATGAAATTAGTAATATACTTGATGTGTGGGGTTTTGTGGGGTTTTTTTTTTCCATGTACTAAGAGGAGATGTACTTGGGAGGCCAATTGTACTAGAAAGTTTAAAATAGATGAATAATTTTAAAAGGGAGAGTAAGAAATAATTTCACCAATAAAAATGGCAGAGGAAGGAAATGAAACTAGTGTCTTACGCAGAGTAAATGCTGAAGAAGAGTTTTGTGTGGTTGTTGCTGCTGCTGTTTTTGTTACGTTTATCAGATGTTGGTATTTTTATGTCATCATAACAACCGAGTAGTGATAGCAAACCAAAATCATAACATAATTGTAATGGAGGGTGGGTAATGCAAATGCCTGTGGTAAGGATAGAGCTAAATCAACATCGTCCTTAACAAGAAGGTAACATATAACACATCAGGATATAAATAAGAAACAGTAATACAAACTAATGTGGATGTAAATGCCAAAGGCGTCGGCTAAGGTGAGGTGAAGGGGGCAGGGATACAGACGGAGGATTTGCTAAAAGCCGGGCTTGAAGGGAGATGGTAAGAGACTACTGCCTTATGTAAAGGTCATTTGCCTCTGAGACCTACCTTCCAGATCTCCATGACAGGCAGCACATCTCCTAAATGGTATAATCTTTCCTTAGATATGTTAATACATTAATCATGTCACAGCAAACCTTCCAGGTGAGGAAGTCCCTCTGTCTCTAAGGGGGTACTTTTTTGCAAGCTTGTGCTCTAATCCTTATGTGAGGATGATCATATTTTCACTTTCGCATTTTATTTACTTAATATTAACTTCCTGAAGTATACTTCCTTCTGCTCCTTCAAAATAGAAAGAGTTGCCAACCCTGATTCAAAAGTTATATCCTTACTTATCACTATAACTTACTTCTTAACAGCCTGTTTTAAACACATTAATTCATGCTTAAAGATCTATGCTCTTTGGAGGCATGTGCAATTTATTCCACTTTAATGTTTCTCTTCTCAGCAATGTGAGTGCAGGGATTTTGCATCTGTGTATTTAGGACACTTTAACAATGCACAGGCTCTGTTCCAAGTAGAAGTTAATTAATTGACAATTTTTAAATATATTTTTATAGTTATCTGCTGAATGCCTTATACATTACATTTGCAAGCAAACAGTATTAAATAACTTGGGGATTTATTATCTAAAAAATATAATTTCCCTTATGCCATGAAGAGTTTAAAGAATTATTAGCTTAGGAGCTCTGTAAAAATGTAACTCTTTAAGAATTAAATTGATTTAAAAAATAATGTTGATAAAAATTTTGACCTCAGAGCTCAATTAATTTTTAACCTTATTCCAAGGGCAATAAATGCAATCATATGAAGATATGGTAAAATAGATTCTGTATTTCTTGCTAGCTCAGTCAGTTCTGAAGGCACCAACAGGAGAAAGCTTACACAAATCAATAATTTCACCCCGTGTGGAATTGGACACACCATATCTCTTTTCAGCACTAATACTCACACTGTACAATTCCTTGGCAAATACCGACCAAATCTATTAGCAGTGGGTCTATCTATGAACAGACTTTAAGATCAACACTAGCAAAACCTTCCTCACCCCCTGCCCAAATCTAAATATATGTATTTTCACTGAGATTTTAGGAGAGTTTTAAGGCTGCACCAAGGATATGTTCAGTGGACAGTACATATTTTTAACACTAGAAAGTAAATATGACATTCATATTTTTCATCAATAATTAAAATATGTATTAATGTTTTTATTGATTTAAAAAATCAGTAATATACAAAGGTTTTTTTTATTGGAAGTGTATTTAGACTGAGTGATTACCTAAACCTTCCAGGTAAATTGAGAGGGTCACAGTTTGTTTCTTCAGGTCAAACAGCTCTAAATTACCCTAGTATTTAGAAGTAAAGTATTCTTGTTGTTTTATGTATCAGTGATGAGGGAGCTTTGGGCAAGCTGAGGGCAAAATACAGGCTGGCACACACCCACACCCACACCCACACCCACACACACACACACACACACACGTGGAATATGGGTGATATTCCTCAGACACTCCTGGCGACCCAAGAACAAAGGGAAGGGGTTTAAGTGCTTGCCATGGTGATGTGGGAAACTAAGGCAAATGAAAAATTAAATTCCCTTACTGCCCACAGCCCATTGACAAGTCCTTGAAACCAGCAGAGTGACCTCCCTCTAGGAACTCAGCTGCCTCAATGATGACACTTTGCTGAGGGCAAAAGAGAATCTTAGCTTAACATTATCCCAGATTTGATCCTGTAAGTCTACTTTCTTTATCTCAACTGCCCCAAGATATATGCTGGCAATCATACTCCAGGCTTATTGCTCCCAGATATACATCTGAGGGGTCTCATGACTGAGGTTTTATTAAATAGTAATAAATGTCATTTCCCTAGCAACAGCTAGCCCTTCAAGATCCTGGAAACCTTGCTTCCAAAATACCTTAGAGACTTCCTCTATCCGTGAGCCCCTCCCAACCTGAGAGTATATAATGACTTACCTGTCATGGCTCCAATGCAGCGCTTCCTGCTCATGGATCCTGTCCTCATGCTTTAATAAAATCAGCTTTTTGCACCAAAGACGTCTTCAAAAATTCTGTTTTGGTTCAGCTCTGGACCCCACAAACACCCCCATTACCCCAAAACTTCATCTTAAGCATAGAAATTCCAGGTTTTCTATCAATGAGTCATTGGAAGAAACAGAAAGCTAAAAGAAGGTACCAAGGTTATTCAAAAAGAGGGAAACACTAGATATCATCTAATAAAATCCTGCCAAAATGGGAAGTCCTCTTGCAAGATGTTTTCTAGTCTGCCTGAATAATTACAGGAAGATGACAACCTCAAATTTGTATGTTTTTTATCTGATTGAATCTAGGTTTCTGCTTAGGTGATACTGTAGTATTGACCCCACGATATAAAGTTCTACCTTCTGCTTCTAAACAACCTGTCTAATTTTCCACACTATAAATATTCTCAATTTCTCATTTGTGTCATTATAAGCCATGGCCTCTTAATCCTTTGTCATATGGAGGTCTGATTTGGGTGGACCCAGCATCACTGTGTTTCTTTTAATATTCAGTTTCCAGAATGGAAGAGAGTATTCTAAAAGTGGGACTTTACTCATCCAAACCAGGATTTTCAGTTTTTAAAGCCCTTCTCTCCCAAGAAATGTTTGGGACACATATTTTAAATGTATTTCCCCAGAAATTATTAGTAGTATGATTATTAAGGAATATTCCAAAGAATTCTGATCTGAATTGTCTACAAACCATACTCGGAAAAACCCTTGGTATAGACTTATAAACAACACATTCATGACATTCCTTAACTACTATTGTTTCCTGTTACAGTAAACTCAATCTGAGCTTCTGTAAAGCCAGCTGTCCCAGTCCAGTACTTGTGCAACTGATATTTTTGTTGTAAATTACAATTTTTATGTTAAGATTCTTGTTAAATTAGGTCTACAAGTTAAGGTTGTTGGGGAAAAGTATTGAACCTTGATTCTATCATCTAAAACATTAGCTTCCCTTGCCAACATTGCATCACTTATAACTTTAACAAACGTCCCTTCAGCCAAGTCACTGATGAAAATTTATAAGGCTAAGTAGAGAATCTTATGACGTGCCACAAAATACCTCCCTCAAGGTGACAAACATTAAGCATTTATTGAATTTCTCTATCACTTAATGCACATTTCTCTGTCTTATCTATAAGTATTTCATACCCAAGGGAATTTACCAAGTATTTTCTTCGAACTCTGATAAATTGTGTCAAGAATATTTTTCTACTTTTACAGATCTAGCAGAGACAGTTATGTTGGGGAAAGCAGTGGACATTTATTGAACATTTAAGCCTTTAACATGCATCATCTCATTTATGACCACCTTCTGAGATGGTCTTTTTATCCTCAACAAATTAGGCACAAAGGCTTAGGGAGTTATATAGGTATGTGATATCACAAAACTAGAAGGCAAGGGGTCAACGTTCTTTTTCCATAAGTCACCACTTACCAGCCCTGTGGCATTAAGCAAGTCTCTTAAGATCTCTGCAATGCACACATTTCAAACTGCATACTCAGCCCTGGGTAATTGGTTATACCCTGAATTCTGTCTGCTAACTCACAGTATATGTAACAGAGAACGAGAATAAAAGTGCTTAACATGTAATAAAAATATATCTGTTCTTCACTTAAAAGTTTGAGATAGTTGTCTAAAGCTAGTACAGATGCTCTGTTCTTTGCAATTCTCAATATCCCAGGTTTCCTGTCTTATTTCTTCATCATTCATGGCCTCCAATCTCAAGGTCAACTCCTCGTTCATGAGTTGACTGCTCCAAGCTCCAATTATTACACTCACATTCCAGGCAGCAGAAAGGAAGGGTAAAGAAGAATGTACTACACAAATTTGCTTTAGGAAAGGATTCTGGCAGCTATAATATGACACTTCCACATATATCTTATTATCTAAAAGTTAGTCATAGGGAAAAAAATTTAAATAAAAAATAAAAGTTAGTCATATGGCCATATCTCACTGCAAAGAAATCTAGAAAGTTCTTTTTTTAAATTCTGTGTGCCCATGTGCCCAGTAAAAATTTAGGTATTCTGTTACCATGGAATAAAAAAAAAAATGGATCTGGGGAGACAACTGTGAATCTCCACTACAAATAAATATAAAATACATTATAAATATAAAACACACAAGTTCAGTTTCATATACTAGTTTCCAGTGAATCCCACTGATTCCTGAAACGTAAACTTATTGCATTGCTTTAAATATGTTTTAGAAATGTCCTAAAATCTAACACATTTATTTACTATTTTATTCATCCAGTCAACAGACGTTAATAAAGTGGTACAGACACCACACTAGACCTTGCTGTTTTGAAAATCAGTACACGACACCGTCCCTGTCCTTGAAGAGCTCAAAATATTATGAAGGAGATAGACTTTTGAACAAATATAACAAGTTGCATTAACAGAATTATATACAGAGGAACCTAGGAGAAGAATAAGATTAAATTAACTAAACCTTGGAGGTTTGAGAAAAACTTTATAAAGGTAATATTAAACTGAATTCTGAAGGAAAGTGAATTATTTATCAGAGAAAAGGGGAGTGGTTAAAGTACTCTCGGTAAGATAATAACATATGCGAAGGCATAAATTAGAACTAAAAAAAGAGTCATGCTTTTAGATTTAAACAGAGTGCGATTTGGTAAAAGCCATAAATGCCATTCTAAATCTATCTTATAGGAATCAAAGGCAGCTAAAGATTTTCAATAGAGAAGGGTATTATACAAGGCATGGAGATTCTTTTCTGGTGAGCGTTGGCAGCATGAATGGAATATTGGAATCAGTGAGACTAGAGGCCAGATGGTTATTGCCAATCAATAATTCAAATGACAGATGATGAGACTCTCAGTGTGGCAAAGGGAGAAGATGTCTCTCAAACAGGTCATCGATCCTTTTATTAGCTCCTCATTTATCACTGGCTTCAAAGTACTCTTTACTGTTTACTCTCTCCTATCTACTTTTTTGAGTGGGAGAGGGAAGGGCAAAGAGAGAGGAAGAGAGAGAATCCCAAGCAGCCTCCACGCCTTCAGTGCAGAGCCCAACACGGGTTGAGCTCGATCTCACAAACCCTGAGATCATGACCTGAGCCAAAATCAAAAGTGGGAAGCTCAACCAACTAAGCCACCCAGATGCCCCTTCTCCTTTCTAATTTTGAAATCATTCTTTTTTATGGGAGGAGACAGACTAAATAGATGTTATGTAGTTTTCCAATTTATCTATCATTTGTTACTCCATTGGCTCTAAAAAATAGCATTGCCCACCCCTTTGTTTTATTTTATTTTGTTTTATTTTATTTTTTCTTATAATGCAGTAGCATCAACAACTGAAACTTTTAAATTAATTTTATGCAAGACACTATGTTAAGAGCTATGCATAACGTATTTCATTTTATTCTCTCTCCACCTACCTATGAGGCAGATACTATTAAGAGAGATTAAATAACTTTTACAAGAGCACTCAGTTGGTAGGGAGCAGAGCTTAGATGCAAAATCAAGTCTATCTGTCAATAAGTAGGTAACAAATCTATCAACATGTACCTGTTTTGCTTATTTACTAAAGAATAATAGACGTAAACCCATTTATGAGCTTTTAGGATAAGCTTATCATTCCTTTGTGCCTTCCACATTGGGTGTGTGTGTGTTTCTATTGTTCTGTGTGTTCCTTCTTCCACTTCTCTTGTGTATCTAGATTTACTCAGAGGGACTTCCAATTGGCTTTTTAAAGAATGGAAGCTCCCATTCATTCAAACTAAGTTTGTTTCTTTTTGAAAGGAGATATTAGCATAACACATAAAGAGGGCAGTGTTTCTGTATATAGACATGAAGCCTACTTAACCAGAGCATTTTTTTTTAATGTTTATTTTTGAGAAAGAACAGAAAAGCATGAGCCGGGGGAGGGGCAAAGGGATAGGGGAACAGAGGATCCAAAGTGGGCTCTGAGCTGACAGCAGAGTGCCTGATGTGGGCTCTAACAAACTGTGAGATCCTGACGTGAGCCTAAGTCACTTAACCAACTGAGCCACCCAGGCGTCCCAATCAGAGCATTTGCAATGAAAACCACTCTCTAGGTTTTGTTAAAATCTGTGGAATCACGCCATCTATTCTATTTTTCTGCTTCCTCAACCTTCTCTGCACCAGCTTCCAACTTCATCCTTAAACACATGGTTTAGTGTTAACTAAAGTATTATTGATAGTCTCATTCGTAAGCATAATTTGTTAGTAGTAAATAAAACTGGGTGTTCTAGGACAGATTAATATAAAACATAATTTTTTTAATTCTGTCAAAACTCGAATTATACCACTGATAGGAATTCTTGTACATGAAAAGATTAAAAAAGAAATAGTTTGTTTGGCTAATACCAAGCCCATATTTTCAGAAAATACTCATTCCCCAATTTTTATGACAAAATCAGACAATTTACTTGACCTTCCTATATTCATTTTTCTCCCTAAATTTAGAACACTTCGGCAATAGTTGATAAAAACAAAAACATTTGGAATCAAAAAGACCTGATTTCAAATAAAAAGCCTACCACTTACCAATCATATGATCTTTTGCAAGTCACATAACTGCGCTGATCTCTAGTTTCCCAATCTGCAAAATGAGATAATACCATATATATATTAGAGTGAATAATAAATGACGTTTCACCTATGGAATGCCTAGCCTAATGCCTAAAACAGAGCTGGTTAATACTGTTAGCCTTCATACAGATTCAAGTGGACCCCAACTAGGATCTGCAAGGAAACTCTTGGAGATAATTTAATTGAACTTAAGCATGTAGCAGATGAGGTCACGGAACCCCACACAGGTGAAGTGATTTGCTCAAGGTTACCCAATGAACTGAGACAGAACAGACCCCAGATCCTATATCACCTTTTTTTTTTCAGCTTAGCCTTTACCCACTACTTTATACCGTTTCATCCAGAGGAAAACTATTTTCAAATTCCATGCAAATGCATTTGTGCGAAGTATTTTACATCAAGCAGAAAAGGAAAGAATTAAAACAAAATAGTGTGATGAAGGACCATTACTATAGAATTCAAATATACTACCACGTTGATAAAAAGAAAATTGGGCTTTTGAAATCTACTTAACTGTCCTAGACCATAAGAGCAGAGCTTTCAGCAGTGAAATGAGAGTAAGGAAAAAGTTAATGTAAAAGAAATTGAATTCAAGGAAATCTGCTTAACTCTATCTGATCCACGATAATAGAAAAATATAGATTTAAAACAGTAAAATGAGGACATTAGAAATGGCATTTTAAAGTTATAGATATAGGAGCCAAAGTGGATTTAAGTAGATAAAATATTAAAAGTCACCATGTATCATAAATTGTTCTGATGCTAATAATAACAGCAACCATATTTCCCCCAAATATTAAATGTTAAACACCGCGTTAATAATTATTTATCATCTGCGGCGCCTGGGTGGCTCCACTGGTGTCCAGCTTTGGCTCAGGTCATGATCTCACGGTTTATCGTTTTGAGCCTCCCACCCCCCCCCCCCCGCCCCTTCGCCTCAGGCTCTGTGCTGACCGCTCAGAGCCTGGAGCCTACTTCCAATTCTGTGTCTCCCTCTCTCTCTGCCCTTCCCTCCCTCATGCTTTGCCTCTCTCTGTCTCAAAAATAAATATAAACATTTAAAAATATTTAATAATTCATTTATCATCCTAAGGGTAAATATTTTTGCAATCTTTCAGTAGTTTCAAATATATACATATATTTATATATATTTGATATTTATATATATTTATATTATATATAAAAAAAGACACAGGACTAAGAATTTTAGAAGTGGCAAACTCAGATGCAAACATCTGACTCTGAAACTCATCATCTTCCTATTATACTTCTTGCTGCCAAATAGAAGAATACCCCCTCCCCAATTTCTAATCTGTGGCTCAGTAGGGAGGCATTATTACAATGTCGCTTTTGCTTTTCAACACTGATAATCTCTTTGTTGCCAGAGGTGGGCTTCTTACCTTCCATTCATTCAGACACAGCCACAGCCGCTATCCTAAGGAAGGAACAAAACAGCATGACTCAAACACAGTGGCATCACATTTTTATATTTGTCTTCAAAAGCCTCCATTTATATTAACAGACAGAAAATGTTGCACCAGACTGATCTACCCAACCCCTTCAGACTAAATATTTTCTGAGGACAGGGAGAGAGGAGCTATAAAGTCAGTCACAGATACACACATTTACACAGGTAAATGCACCTGAGGGCCATACACCCTGACCTTCAACCCAAATCAACATTTAATTGGGAATCCCTTTAAGACAGAAGATCATAGGAGAGGGGAAGGGGGAAAAAAAGTTAGAGAGGGAGGGAGACAAACCGTAAGAGACTCTTAAAGACAGAATAAACTGGGGGTTGAAGTGGGGTGGGAGGGAGGGGAAAGTGGGTGATGGGTATTGAGGAGGGCTACCTTTTGGGACAAGCACTGGGTGTTGTATGGAAACGAATTTGACAATAAATTTCATATTAAAAAAAATACAATAGATGTTTCAAAGAACCTATGCCTAGCTTCCAGTGTTAAGGTCAAGGAAATACCAAGCCACAAGGAAAAGTCTTGTCCACAAGATGTACTGCTGAAACTCCAGTTCGTAGCTAGTCTTGTGCTAATCCTAAATCTGACATCTATTTTTTGCGTAAGAGGAGAAATGTCCACGGGCCTGGAAGAAGGTCTGATGAAAGTTACAAGTCCCCTGAAGGCTCCAGTTGAGTGGCACAGAGCAGGTGAAACTTTCTTGTGCCTTCTAGGGATTCCAGATTTGACTTAGTTTAAACCTGAAATGATTTACAAAACCCCAAACTGACTTATAAAGTTTGACATTTACTAGATTACTTTTTCTGCCAGCATGCAGAATGTGATCTTGATGTAGAAATTACATTCACTTTCACAGAGACAAAGAAAGTTTCCTTTCTTAGGATACCTTTTTTTGCAACTTTGAAAATGCATACCAATACATAAATACATAACAAAATTAAAGGACTAATATTAAAAAAAAACCTAATAGAGGTCTTGACCACAGGGCTGTTTTAATTGGCTATTCTTTTCTATTTTTAAAGAACTGAGTTATCTGTATGCTGCAGCTCGTTTATATTGAAGAGAGCATAATAATTAAATTACATGGACATTAGGACTATAAGGAAGCTAAGCTATTTGTCCTGTGTGTGAAATAATGAACATCTTGTTCATAACCATTGCCATTATAATGTTATTATGCAACCATTAAATTGAAGTTCTTATTCCACTGCTAAAACAACTGATCGATACCCATTTCCATCCTCTGATGGTTGGAGCCCAAATGATATTATTGTAAATGAGCCACAGACAGGTAATGAGCCTTTTGCATTGAAATATTCAAAAAAATTCCCCAAAGCTTCTAATTTCCTTAAAGGATGGTACCAATTATCAACAAAGTTATCCATGTAGGTAAGAAAATGTGCTTCACATCCTCTGTCCCATGTAACATCATATTAATATTTGAGATGGAACATGGAGACAATAAATTGTCCTACAGAGCTACTCCCTGACCTCTGTCCAGAACCAACCCCACTGAGGTAGTCTCGTTTCAATTCTAAGTTGAGCAAGCGTGGGTTCTAATGAGCCAGGTGATATATGACCCTTGTAAGACTGATTTACTGATGGTTTCTGTTTTGGGGTGCTCTTGGAAATAGATTTCTTTCTATCAGTGGCATGTGATTTCCTGAAATCATATTCAAGGAGAGCTTAAGTTCTATGCTCGAGAAAAGGTGGGTAGAAGTTTAGGTATAATAGGAAGACAGAAACAGGCCTCTGGCGATTTAAAATAAAAAACAAAATAGGATACATTCCAGCACTTTTACTCCAAAGAGGGAAAAAATTATTGCATACCTTTGTTTAAAGCTTTATGTAATATATTTTTATTAAAGTAGATGACATATAGCATGTTATATATAAAATTATGTGTCTATATTACATGTGAAATTATACATATGTTTTCAGAAAAAAAAGATGCCTGGTATATTAATAGTTTATTAACAATATTCCATTTGTATTAAGTACCAACTGGGGGCCGTATACTTTAATAGAGCAGTGAAAAGATAGCTGTTGTAGCCACTGATGCTGTCTTTCCTGGCCCCCCTCATTTGAGGAGGTCCTGTTACGGGCTGAATTGTGTCCTCTAAAAATTCAAATGTTGAAGCCTAACCCCCAGTAACTCAGAATGTGACTGTATTTGGAGATAGAGACTTTAAAGGGGTAATTAAGCTAAAATGAGGTCTTTATGTCAGACCCTAATCCAATATTACTGATGTACCCAAAAGTAGGGTAGATTAGGACAAAGGCACATGCACAGGGGAGACCATGTGAAGAGACAGGGAGAAGATGGCTATCTACAAGCCAAGGAAAAGGCCTCATAATAAGCCAACTCTGCTGACACCTTCATCTCAGACTTCCAGCCTGATGAATTGTGAGAAAATAAATTCCTGTTGTTTAAGCACTTTTTAATGGCAGTCTTAACAATCTAATTTGGTCCCTGTGAACTGGGAGCCTTAAATTGCTGATCTGCCTTTCCAGCATGCTTTTCCATTGCAGTGTTCCAGTTTGCCAAGAATACAGGAAATAGTCCAGATAGTACTGCCTCATCAGCCTCAGTCCTTGAGGAAGTATGATGCAGAATATGGTCCCCATGACTTGCATGGTTTGAGAAAAATAAATGTGTTTTCCTCAAGCCACAGGGATTTGGAGGGTATGTATATACACCATCACCTATGACTGCTGCATGTCTGTGCTCAGAGGTTATCAAAGTTAGCAAATATTCTCAAAAATTATAAGGGTGCCTGGGTGGCTCAGTTGGTTAAGCATCTGACTTTGGATCAGGTCAGGATCTTATGGTTTGTGAGTCCCAGCCGAGCATCGGGCTCTGTGCTGATAGTTCAGAGCCTGGAGTCTGCTTCGGATTCTGTGTCTCCCTCTCTTTCTGCTCTTCCCCCACCCACACTCTGTCTCCCCCTCTCAAAAATAAACAAACATTTAAAAAATTACACAATTGTATCTACAATAGGGCTCTGAAAAAAAGTACAATTATATATTTGCATAGTGAAACTACTTTTGTATGAATTCTTCATTTGATCCACATCCCAACCATTTTAAACAATCATTTCAGAAATAGTAAATGTTATTTTTCTAGGCTGTTGAGAAATTAATTCTCAGAAAGATGACTGACATAGCCAGGTCACATCATTAAAGTATGATCAAACAAGGATAAGAATCCATATTTTCATATAGTTTTTCTTAATACTTTTTATTCTATCCTATGCCTCTTTAGGAAGTTGAGTTTACAATGGAAGAGCCATTCAAAGTAAACAAAACATGTCGTACTTTATCACCTTGGATGTATCCCTTTCCTCAAAACTACAAAATTAAACATTTTAATTTTTAATTATAAATTATAAATGGTGAAATACAGTAGTTAAAAACAGAAGTTATGAAGTTTCTATAGGGAAATTAAATATGCTTGATACTTTAATTTCTGTAAACATGCCTTATCTCAATATGCAGAAGGGTATCTATTTCTTTTTTTAATTTTTTTTATTTTGATAGAGAAAGAGAGAGAATATGCACGCAGAGCAGGGGAGGGTCAAAGAGAGAGGGAGAGAGAGAATCCCAAGTAGGCTCCACGCTGCCAGCACTAGACCTGACGAGGGCCTCAATCTCACAAACCGTGAGATCATGCCCCAAGCCAAATTCAAGAGTCAGACATTTAACTGACTGAGCCACCCAGGAGCCTGAATAGTATCTTTATTTCTATTTCATCTCTGATCTATCCTTAGACTCACATGGAGTCCAACTGCTTCACAAGCTAAGTTTTAATTAATTCAGTATGATAAAAATTTGTTAAGTCCCTAGATGTTTTCTGTTCTGTGCTAGACTGAGGGACCCAAAAAAGATGTTGAAAACTAGGCCTATGAAGAACAAACTTATCAAGTTAAATTGCAAAACTCTTTGCGCTTGTAGACATGAAGCAGATATATAATGACTGAGAATATGATTAATTATTTTCCATAACACAAGATGAATCAAAGGATACATATTTCCAAGGGCATTCATAACAGTGGGTAGAATTACATGTTCACACTTAGAGTAACCAGCTTAGTTAAATGTGTAGTTTAAAATCGAGCTACAATGAAGATTTTAATAATGAATTTCACCCTGTCTTAGAAATACCTAAATTAAAGATTAAAACTAACTATTGCTTTATCTAGGCCATACCCTGGGGTACCAGCCAGATTATTCTTTACAATTTAATGTCTTTGATTTTGTGCAGTCTATCTCCATATGCTTCTAGCAGTAGGGTTTCCTTTGCAAAAGGCAATGTCCTTTGCAAAAGGCAATCTTGGCACAATTGATCTCACTGTCAGGAAATCTTTGAAGATATTCTGTATAATTTCCTCATTCTCTTAAACATGTATCTATGACAATTTCCCAATTTAAAGCCACAAAGTAAATTGAATAAGGGTAATTTAAAAAGTCCATGATCTTTTGTTAATAGCTAGTGGAGTAAAACATTATTAACAGGTGCACCCACCATAAGCACCATTCCCTAAATCTGTCACCAGAGAATAAAGAGAGAGATTCACTCCCATAAATTATCTTCATTCCATTTAATTAAGACGTGCTTGTCTTCATGGAACAAGAAACTCACTAGCAGTATTTAGGATTGTCCTCAATCCAGAACTAATTGCATAATTTAAACTCTAGTTTTCAAACTATTTAGACCAGGGTTTGAAAATGACAGTCAATGAACTGCATTTGCCCCCAGATACATGTGGCTTTCCAGTGTTTCTTTTCTCATAGCTAACTGGCAGCATTGATAATTGAGAAGCTTTGCATGAAATTTGGCTTTCTGACCTCTATTGAAAAATATGGAAACTAAGGAAAAGAAGAAATAAAAGGAAAAGGTAGGGGAGGGTGAGGGAGAGGGGAAGGAATAAAAGTTAAGAGAAGAGAAAAAAAAAACAAAGGAATAGGGAGGAGAAGAGGGAAGAGGAGAGAAAGAGCAGACAGGGGACAGGTCGGCAGGGGAAAGAGAGAAGAATACCAGTATCTCTGGGCCAGCATTGTCTCTTGGTAACAACTGGGTCCTCTGAGTAGCAGGTGTTCTCTTTAAGACGGCATCTGCCCACTAAGCTTGCTATAATCTACTCTTTTATCTGTTCTGTAACATAGGGCATATTTTCCTTTTATTAGTTTTTTAACCTACTCTAGTCCCCATGGTCATTTAGTTTGTGCTCCTTAATTGGGACTTCAAACTCTTTAAAAGCAAACCCAGTGCTTAGCACAGAGTCAAATCCACAGTATAAGTTATTTGGGTTGAATTGAATTGTGTAGAATTGAAATCTAATCAAATAACTCACATTGATTTTCATACCAACTTCCATTTCTATAATACTTAGTGTCTTTTTATTCCTTCCTCCTTCATTTCCCACTTGCAACATCAAACAGCACCTCGATTTTGTACCTTTGCTCCTAAGCTCATCTCTCCCTAGTAATTATTGTGGTTGTCCTCTATGTAACGACTTCGTTTCCTTCGAAACCTCCTGTTGAAGCCAGTTGCTGTCAGTTGCTCAAGCCAGAATAGGATTCATCTTAAATGAGAAAGAAAAGAAATAATGTTATCATAAAGTAGCTTGGTCTATAAACCTGTTGTTCTCAGTATCTAGGGAACAAGCACTTACCCCTTAATTTTGCATTATCAGTATTTATTCAAGAATTTCTGCATCAACTCTTATTTATCACTCTACCAAGTAAGACTCTTTAATCTCATGCAAATTAATTGATTCCAAGCAATTTGGGGTCTTAAAACATAACTAGGCTCTTTTCTCATTACTAACTTTGTTTTGAACTTACATCCTTCACTTAAGTTTCTAGCCTGTGTTGTTTATAACCTGTGATAACTAGACTTCAAGTGAAAGTAAAATGTCATACAATTATTTCTCATAGCAAAATAATTTTAAAAGTCCAAATATTGTGCATTTTCACTTAATGATACATTGTTTAATAAGTTTGGATTTTGGAGGGTTTTTTGTTGTTTTTTTTTTTTTTTTTACCATTCTGTGTGTTACATGATCATATCAGAAATTGAAAGGTTTTTTTCCCATCACAGTATATTTACTTCATTATATTCTTGGTATTTTCATTTTTTCCTACTAGCATAATTCTTTTCACCTACCTCAATTCATAACTCATAACTCTAAAATCAAAAGACATTCAATTTTTTTAAGAGTGTGTTGATCCCTTCACTGCAAAGCTTTTATCTTATTTAGATAAACCTCAAGATTTATGTGCATTTTCCCTTAAAGCATCTTTCTATTTTTCATATATCTTTATTATTTTAACATGGTTACCTTGGCCAAGTTCTTCTTATGTGTCATTTAAAGGTAAGTATAAAAGAGAATTAAATCATTAGGAGCTCTTAGAAACTTTAGACCCAATATTATTTTCATGTCTCTCATGTATTTTCTCTCTAGTATTTCTTTTTGCTTAATATCATTGTAAAAGCCTTATTTATTCTGTATAATGTCCATGTCTAAAATATCTCATTTTAGTTTTATTTTTTTGTAAACCATTTGGATTTTTTTTTTCCTTGAAAGCTTTAACTCATCAAATATGATGTGGTCTCTACTCTTGGTTTTCTTTGTAAACACTGACTTGGTTGGTTTGGAAGCCCACTTTAGGACTTTAATTTTTTTTCCTTTTTTCTTTTACCTCGCCTTTCCAGAAAACACATATTCCTGTTTACCTCATTTAGATGTAGTGTAAGAGTACTGGACCTTACCATTGATTTCTTAGTCTATTTACAAACTAGAGTTCTGCTTTCTGGTTGAGTGACTAAATGCACTGTGTAATTACAGTTGACCCAATGTTTTATAATCAGGTTGTAGTAAATTCTTAATGAAACTAAACTCAACCACCAACACCCCCCCCCACCCCCACCCCCACACTCACACACCCATTAGATAAACACTAGTAACATTTATGCTACACACTCCTGGGAAACTGTGAAGGGACATAGAATGACTCAGGATCACCCTAATATATAAAGTGAGATAACACAGAAGGAGAGAAATTAATCAACTTACTACACATTCTTAGTAAACCATTTTATTGCAACTTTTATTTACAATAGACACATTGTCGATGATCATTCTGCAAACTACAATTGGAACAATTCTGACAAACACAATTATATTTACAGGGAGACTAGGGCGAGTTCATTAAAATCAGGGTCCATCTTACATTCCAGAACAGAAAGGCCCCTCGCCACAGAGCAAGATAAGAAGAGAGAATAAATGTCTCTGGCAGACCAACAGGACCAGCTGGCTGAGCTCTGCCTTTCCTGCTGACCAGAACGCGCACTTCTCTTTCCATGCTATTTTAATTTTTTAAAGGACAATGGGAAACAAATGTCACTTTTTTTTCCCCTCTAAAAATGCTACCTTCAGGGGCTTTCCATTTACCAGCTTGGCAAGATGCGCCCATACTTACTTCAACAGAACATGTGCAAAACCACATACAATACTGTATTTGCAGACTCAGGGTTAACCCTGCTCACCTGGATGCCAGGAAGTACCAATACTCTGTAAACTCTCCAACGAGTTAGTTGCTTAAGTTCTTTTTTTAAACTAGCCACCATCGGGGTGCTTGGGTAGATCAGTCAGTTAAGCCACCCACTCGATTTAGGCTCAGGTCTTGATCTCATGGTTCGTGGAGTCAAGCCCCCCACCCCCGTGGGGCTCTGTGCTGACAGCGGGGGGGGGGGGGGGCTGCTTGGGATTCCCTCTCCCTCTTTCTCTGCCTCTCCCTCTCAAAATAAACAAATAATCTTAAAAAAGAAAACCCATTATCATATTTTTTAATGTTTAATTTTGAGAGAGAGAGAGAGAGACAGAGGGTGAGCGTGCAAAGGGCAGAGAGAGAGGGAGACAGAATCCTGAAGCAGGCTCCGGGCTCTGAGCTGTCAGCGACGAGACAGGTGCGGGGCTTGAACCCGCGAACCCTGAGATCATGCCCTGAGCCAACATCCAATGCTTAACCGACTGAGCCACCCAGGCGCCCCTATCCACTATCACAAAACAGGGCCAGTTATGAAACAAATATTTAAAATTTTCAGATACCTCATCATATTTTAAAGGTTTTTTTTTTTTTTCAAAAATAAGTTTGGAGAATAATATATAAATATACTTGTGCCCATTTCATGGAATGGTAAATACTTTCTTTTTTGTTTGTTTTATATCTTTAAATAAATGAAATAAAATATTACTGATGAAGTTGAAGTCCATTCACGCTTTATGCTTGGTCCCATTTATCTCTGTCCCTAGAAACAAGCACTATTATAAATTGGTGGATATTCTTTAGTCCATATTTTAATAAGGAGGAGGAGCAGAAGAAGGATTAAAAAGTAATGACATTTTTTATATTTGTTGAGCATTCACTATAAAGTAAGGAATCTTCTAAGTGTTTTTCACATCTTAAGTCCTTTAATCATCAAAACAACTTATTTTATATATAAGGAAACTGGGGCACCTGGGTGGCTCAGTCAGTTAAGCGGCTGACTTTAGCTCAGGTCATAATCTCATGGTCCCTGAGTTCGAGCCTGGAGCCTGCTTCAGATTCTGTCTTCCTCTCTCTCTGCCCCTCCCCAGTCGCACTCTGTCTCTCTCTCTCAAAAATAAAACAAAACATTAAAAAAATACGTATAAGGAAACTAAGGCACATAGAGTTTAAATAAACTACAGAAGTTCACACAAGTTACAAATTCTAGAACCAGAATATAAATCCTGTTCTTCTATGCCATATGCAGGTACATGTATCTTTTAATTATGCTTTTAGTATTATTTTCCATGTTTTAATACTTGTTTGGGTCACTAAAAATTTTTTTTAGGTACGTCCCTTTTTTGTTTTGTTTTGTTTTGTTTTGTCAAATTAGACATATCTTTATAAATATTTACCAGAAATAATTTTATGTATAGCTAATAACAGAATTTCTGGACCTAGTGATTATGTATTTCTATCTTCAGTAGAGATTATTATTAAATTGTTCTCCAATGTGGTTATATTTACGATTCCACCAGTAGATTTCAAAATTTTCTCTTTTTTTAAGTTTATTTATTTATTTTGAAAGAGAGAGAGAACAGGAGGGCAGAGACAGGGAGAGGAAAAGAATCCCAAGCAGACTCCATGCTGTCAGGGCAGAGCTCCATTGGGGGCTCAAACTCGCAAGATCCTTACCTGAGCCAAAACCAAGAGTCAGACACTTAATTGTCACCCAGGCACCCATCAAAATTTTCTATTTATCCCAGATTCTTCCAGTACTTCGTATTGTCAGATATTTCCCCCATTTAGACATGTATGAATGGTACTTAAAAAAAAAATTCACGTCCCTTGTTAGGAGAAAAATTGACTTTTTTTTTTCTTAAATGTTCTAGCTCAGTGTATTTCCCAATTATCTTTTGAATTATTCATATTTCTTCATTGACATATAAAAATTGTAATAAGTTATTAATACAAACAACTTAATAAAGTTGTTCCAAATAAATTCTCCCAGTTTGTCACAGGTCTTTTAAACTGCATATCTTTTTATGTTTCACATTTATTTTCTATTTTACTGCTTAATAGGATGTAATCCATTACTCTTACTGTTATAATTTATGCTTTTTAGAAACTTCCCTTCCTACAACTGAGAGCTAATTTTCTATAGTTTCTTTTAATAATTTTAGAGTCTTGTGAATTTTTTGTGTGTGGTATAAGATAATTATATCTAATTTTATCAGTTTTCATATGAAGAATCAATGTTTCTGGTTTAAGTCTCTCTGACTTAAAAATGCCAGCTCACTGTAGGTGGCTCACAGGAAGAAATGGGAAAGCCATTTTGTTATTAATCCCAATTAGTTGTTACAATTACAAGTGGCTTGTTAGAATAGAGAATTAGTGGGGCACCTGGATGGCTCAGTAGGTTAAGTGCCCACTCTTAGTTTCAGCTTAGGTCACGATCCCACAGTTCTTGAGTTTGAGTCCCACATCAGGCTCTGCACTGACAGCATGGAGACTGCTTGGGGTTCTCTCTGTCTCTCTCTCTCTCTCTCTCTCTCTGTTCTTCTCCCACTCATGCTCACTCTTGAAAAAAATAAATAAACTTAAAAAAAAGAAGAGCTTTTTAGTTTAGAAGTACACATAGAAGAAAATAAAGTTCAAAGTCTGGGAATTTGTAAGTGTGGAAAAGCAGATATGGAAGATTACATTTTCCAAAGATGTGACCAATGATATCTGCCATGTCGTATGCTCTTCTGCAATGTGACTTCACCATTCCCCATGTCAAGAATAACAAGTTTTCCTAATGTTTTAGAATGGCACCAACATTCACTTGGACCTTTGAGTTAGAATTCTGGGAAGATTTGTTGATTCCTTGTCTCTTGCTCTACAAGTCCAGTTGGCTCCCAAACCCAATGAATACTACCAGGTTAATATTTCTTTAAAATGGCCTTCTATCCATCTTTGTCACGTTCAAAATAGTGGTAGTGTCATACCGGTAACAGTAGCAATGATTACTGTCTGTCTACGTTTGTGTGTAATCACTTTATGTAGATTGTCACATTTAATCCACATGTGAATCTTGTAAAATTAGGTTCCAAAGTATCTTCATATTATAGAATGTCATTTATTTAGTACATGGTACAGCCAGGATTTTAACTCCAAGCATCCAACACCAGAACCTATATTTCAAGACTTCAGGTCTACATCAATTCCCATCTCAGTTTTTGCAGTAGCTCTTTAACTTCCTTCTTCCTCCTCCATTGATGCCCTCCAAGCCTTTATAACATACGGCAGTCAAATCTAAGTCATGTCACCCTACTTCTAAAATCCTGCAATGCCTTCACATTTCTTAAAATATTGAATTATTCACTTTTCCAGGGTCAGTGAGGTCTGCCATGTTTTGGCTCACTTCTCAATTCCACCTCATTTTTGCCATATTTTCCTTCATAGTCTCTGCTCACGTGACAATGAACTACTTTAGGTGTCTGTCTTTGACAGGACTGTCTCCCTTAATCCTATAGCCTGGTGTATTAGTTGAAGTAGACTAAACGACGAGAGCAAATGGATCCAAAAGTATAACGTAATGACTCAAACATTATAAACACTTTTCTTTTTCACACAATAGTCTAGGACGGGCATTTCAGTACAGGGAAATCAGGGGATAGAGCTCTTCTCTGCACCATCATTCAAAGTCCATGGCTGATGGTTGCTCTGCCATAGACACATTGTTTCTAAGGTGTTTGTCATTGTCATCATTTCAGTCCATGGGAGGTAGGAAGTTGTGGAAGAGGGTACTTCCAAATTTTATGGGCCATTCCTGGAAGGAGCCAGGCATGATTTCTGCTTATCCTCCTTTGTTAGGAACTTAATCATATGATGTTATCTGTCTCCAAAGGGCTGAGGTTTATAGTTCCTGCCTGGACAACTATCCCTGAGATACAACAGCATTGCCATGGAAGGAAAAATCTAGATTATGATGGACAGATTTGCCACATACTGTTAACTCTTATTCGTCCTTAAAACTCAGATTATATGACATCTGCACAGAAAGATTTTTCTTGACCCTATAAATCATGGTGAAGCAGCCCTATTACGAGCTCTCATAGCCAATTGTCTGTTGACATTTTATCTTTCTAATTACAGTGAGTTTCTTAATGAGAAACACCCATTTACCAATCATAATATTCTCAACACCTAGCACTTTGCCTAGCACATAATATAGTAGCTCTCCCGGAAATTAATTGAATTGAACTAAATTGAAGTGAAATAATATGCAATATGCCAAGACTGGAAAAAAAACCCCTGAAAACTGTGAGAAATTGGTGTTAAGGAAGCCAGGTAAAGGAATGACTGTGTCAAATACTTCAGAGAAACTAATTATGTCTGAAAAAATATTACTAGTTTTCAGCTAATGAACAGAGGTACACATGTAGAGATAATGAAGAAAAGGTGAGATAAAGGGTGAAACTATGTGACAAAAAAATCTAAAGAGGATTTTGTTTGTTTTTAAGATGAGAAGTCCTAGCTTTCCCAAAAGGTATCAGAGGCTATGGAAAATAAACAGCTTGCTCTCTAATTGTTCCCGAGTGTCTAGACTTGGATTCAATTATTTTATACTAAGCATAAATAACATATGCCCTCTGGCATTCAAGGTTAATGATGTCCAATTTTTGGCTTTCTCAATTGTCAAAGAAGTCTACTTTCTAAAAGAGCTGAGTAGGTATGTAATTAAACAAGTGTATTTTATTACTGGAATCAGAGTATTTTGAGTAACTTGACTTTTCAAATGTGTTCCAATTCTCAAAAGGTTATTTTTCCCCCAAAGTCATATCCCTTCTTGTATTCCTAAACTAATTGTGATTACATTTCAAGAAGGAAATTTAATTTTTATATCCCTTTGTTAGTGTCAGTGCACTATAAATCATAAATAATATTTACTATAGCTCTAATGTCACTTTCCTTGCCATGTGTTCAAAATAAGTACACTATACTTTTTTTAAGGCTTTTGTATATCAAAAATGAAAATCCTCCACAAAACTTTTCATACACCTTCTTCTTTTCCTCTCCCTCTGGACTACTCTAGGTGTAGAAGGTAAATCTTGCCGAGTAAGGTAAAGTTATCAGAATATTTTGAGAAAGTGGAAGAATGCCCAACTCTGGAGCATCACCCTACATACTACTCTCTAGGCATCATTGTATTAGAGTACAGAAACTTCCAGAAGAGTAAAGGGATTCAGTGAAAATCAGACATTTTGGAGCAAAAGGGACTCTGGAAGAGTCCAATACTGCAGATTTCTTTTCTTTCTTTCTCCAGTGTCCTTTGAGCCTGGTCATACATTTCCCTGAGTGCCTGGGTTAGGACGTATACTTTGTGTTTCCGCAGAACCATGCATTAATCATGAAATATCACAAAACACACCTAGTTAGAATTCTCCAAAGAAACCACTTGGAAAATGCAATTGGCTCAGCTTATGTCGTGTCCACCCCATGACAATCACTTATGGTCAGGAGGATGGAGCCATACCTCATAAATATGGCTGCCTGGGGAGGAGAAGAATTCTTAGAATAGGATTATCATGGACTAGAGAGATATTAGTAGAGGGACAAAGTTCTAGTCAGGATTGAAGAACACGTGTTAGGGCTGCACATCTGAGTCTGCAGCTAAGAGAGTGAATTACTCACCTTGTCAGATTTGTTTTCTTTAAAATATGGGATCTCAGAGATATATGAATTGAAGGTGGTAAAAGAACAAGGCTTGAGATGTACTTTCTGTTTACTTAAAAAAGTGCCTCTCTCTCATTTTTTTTTAAACTTACTGGGAATGAATAGGTGTCACTTCAGCAAAGCCTAGTTTCTAATTAGCTGTCTAGTTTTCAGAGGGATGAGTAAAAAAAATCATAGGTAATAATTAGCAAGAGGTAACATTAAGTATGATTTTTATTAATTATGAAAAAAAGACTTTTTTCCATCATTTGTTTAAAAAGATGTTTTGGATTACTTTTTCTGAAAGCTAATGATCTCCCTTCAAATAACAAATCTGCAAAGCAATTGGACTAAGGAATATCAATACAATTTTTTTTATATACTAGGACCAGTGTTCTCAAAAAGACAAATAATTTGTTTATAATTATATTTCAAAGTTTTAATATAATCTTTCTTCAAAGTAAATGGCCTCTAACCAATTTAAGTAGTTCCCATTTTTAACAGCTTTATTGAGATATAAATGAGTTATAAATCACAGACCATGAAATCCATCCTTATAAGTGCACAATTTGATGGGTTTTAGTATTTTCACAAAGTTGTGCAACCATCAGCACTCTCTGTTTTTAGAATATTTTTATCGTCCTCAAAAGAAACTCAGTGACCATTAGTAGTGACTACCTTCCCATCATCTTCACATCCCAGAACCAGTTCTAGACAGCCACTAACATATTTTATGTCTCTATAGATGTTCTCGTTCTGGACACTTCACATAAATAGAATTATACAAAATGTGGTCTTTTGTGACTGGCTTCTTTCACTTAGCATAACGTTTTCAAGGTTCACTTCAGTTGTAACATGTACTAATACCCTACTCCCTTTTGTTGCTGAATAATTTCCCATTGAATGGATATATCACATTCTGTTTATGCATTCATTAGTAGATGAAGGTTTGGGTCTCTCTATGTTTGGGTTATTATAAATAATATCAATATGAAAATTTTTGCACAAGCTTTTGTGCGCACATAAATTTTCAATTCTCTTGGATATTTACCTAGGAGTAGAATCACAGGGTCATATGATAATCCTGTTATAACTTGGTGAAGACCTGCCTTACTCCTTTCTTAAGCAGTGCGCTATTCTGCATTCCTACCAGAGATATATGAGGATTCCAAGTTCTCCATATCCTCATCAATACTGTTATTGCACATATTTTTTAATTATAATTCTAGTGAGCATGAAGTGGATCTTATTGTGGCTTTGATTTGCATTCCCGGATGGCAACTCTTTGTGCACTTGTTTGCCCTCGGCACCTTCTTTGGAGAAATGCCTACTCAGAT
Organism: Prionailurus bengalensis; assembly: GCF_016509475.1. Lineage (NCBI taxonomy): Eukaryota > Metazoa > Chordata > Mammalia > Carnivora > Felidae > Prionailurus > Prionailurus bengalensis. The sequence goes on along the minus strand of NC_057344.1, from coordinate 169,404,230 downwards.
CTTTCGTCTGCTTATTAATTGGATTTTTGCCTTTTTATTGGTAAGCTGTATGAATTCTTAATATATTCTTGATACAAGTTCTTTATCAGAGATTTGTTTTGAAAACATTTCCTCCTATTTTGCAGGTGGTATTTCTTGATGACGTCCTTTGAAGCACAAAAGTTTTTAATTTCAATGAAATTAATTGATTTTTTTCTTTAGTTACTTGTACCTTCAATGTTATATCTAAGAAACCATTGCCCAAACAACAGGCATACAAAGATTTATACCTATTTATTCGCAGAGTTTTATAATTTTAGCTTTTACATTTAGGTTTATGATCAAGTTCGAATTAATTTTTGCCTATGGTGTGAGGTAAGGGTCCAACTTCATTCTTTTGCATGTGAGTATCCAGTTGTCCCAAGACCGTTCATTGAAAGAATATTTATCTTAGTTGAAATATTTGTGGGAGTAGAATTTTAAAAGTTATTGATATAGTTGATAATTAGAAAAATTATTGCTACAATTGATAGGAAATGAAAAAAATGTCTGATTAAAGGTCTAGTCTCTGGATGGCTAGGTTACTACTTTCCAAGAAAAGGAGTCTGTCTCATTATTTTCCCTCATAAATTGTGTATGCATTTTATCAAAAATGCTATTTGCTTCCCAGAAGGTGGCTATCTGTTGTCTCACCAAAATAGCTTATTTTCTTCAATTTCTGCATAGGGGCACTTGTACCCCAATGTTTATAGCAGCACTCTCAACAATAGCCAAATTATGGAAAGAGCCTAAATGTCCATCAACTGATGAATGGATAAAGAAATTGTGGTTTATATACACAATGCAGTACTACATGGCAATGAGAAAGAATGAAATATTGCCTTTTGTAGCAACGTGGATGGAACGGGAGAGTGTTATGCTAAGTGAAATAAGCCATACAGAGAAAGACAGATACCATATGGTTTCACTCTTATGTGGATCCTGAGAAACTTAACAGGATCCCATGGGGGAGGGGAAGGAAACAAAAAAAAAAGAGGTTAGAGTGGGAGAGAGCCAAAGCATAAGAGACTGTTAAAAACTGAGAACAAACTGAGGGTTGATGGGGGGTGGGAGGGAGGGGAGGGTGGGTGATGGGTATTGAGGAGGACACCTGTTGGGATGAGCACTGGGTGTTGTATGGAAATCAATTTGACAATAAATTTCATATATTTTTTAAAAAAATAGCTTATGTTCCATACCAGTTTGTAAATGTTTTAAAAAACAAAGCCCTGGCAAAAAAGGAGATACCAGATTTCCAAGAAATCTACCATTTGTCTAAGAAAAACTCTGATAAAATGTTCTTTTTGCCACAAGAAGAAATAGAACTTAATATATGAATGTAATGTTCAAATTTAAGCCAGTTTCAAATGATAAAGGAAATCTTATTGTAGCAAACAAGGTGTGAATCCTTTTGCAACAACAAATGTTTGCAGCCATTCAAATGATCACTGGTAAAACTACTAAAGGCCATCTTCTACTTTTTTGAAAGTCCATACATGTTAGAATCCTGGGTGGCTTAGAGGAATAGATATTATGTATTTGAAGAATCTGAGAGATTCATTGCTTTGTTTCTTGTTATTTGTTTATTATTGTCACTATTCTTGTGGATTTTTGTTTGAGTCAATCATTGTCATGGTTCCATCCAGACTCCAGAAACCTATGTTCACAAAGATTTATAAGCCAAAATACTCTAAGGTTTAAACAATTATCTTATGCTTTCCGAATCATAAAAGACTGATTTCTAACATATTATGGGAATAATAGGAATATTATAAATCCATTTACTAGGTGGGGTGCCTGGGTGTCTTAGTCAGTTGAATATCCAACTCTTAATTTTAGCTCAGGTCATGATCCCAGAATCGTGGGATAGAACCCCTTGTAAGGCTCTGCACAGAGCATGGTGCCGGCTTGAAATTCTCTCTCTCTCCCTCTGCCCCTTAATAAATAAATAAATAAATATCCATTACTAGGTTAAAAAAAAGGGTGGGGGGAAACAGAGAAACCATTATGCAAATGAGCTCCTTGCAAAAGGCTTTCAGAACCATAAAGATTCTTCTAGAGAAGATAATACTTCATATGGAGAAAAGGGCAAATCAAAATGGATGTGGCTTTTTTGATTTCAAGTTTAATGCTCAGTTAATGTTTGTTTTCTGAATTGACATTAATTAATTATCCTTTGTCACCTCATTGATATAAGCCTATTTCTGGTCATCGTTCTCCATATTTTTTAGGCAAATAGTTTCTCTTAATACAAGAATCTAAGTTTCAGAAGTGTGGAATGTTAAAGTTTTGTTTGCTGCTATGTTCCATGATCTTGAACAGTGTCTGGCACATAGAAGACACTCTAATAGGAATTTTTTACTGAACGTTGAATGTCTATTCTATTTAAACATAATGAAAACAGTCTCTCTGCTACACTTTGGGAAATGGCAGAGAGAGAAAGGAAGTTTCCAGCAAGTTTATACATATTTTGGGTATGGGAAATCTGTGTGATATGTCTTTGTATATTCACAAGCTAAAGCCTTCCAGGAACAAACACAAACCATTAAACATAAAAGATAATCAATAAATGTTGATGGAATCACTTGGGGTATTCCACTCCCAACGATGAAATATTAGAGCCTATTGAATGCTTTCAGTTGTATACACTCCAAAAATCCAATTCAGTGGATAATTCCTTCATACCATTTCTTTCCCAAAGGTCTCTGAAAGGAAATAAAATCACCCAGGCAACAATAGTTTTAGAAAAAGTTTTGCTCATTATTTTATAGTCTGGAAAACCAACTAACCTTCTCCAGAGAAGCAGTCTACTGAAAGAGTCCCATTGAATTTAAGGAAGAGAAATTAGTTTATTATTATTCTCCATTATGAAATGAAGCTTGACTTCTCTTGTTACATCAATCCCAGAACAGTTCTTACAAAACAAAATCACTTCAAATTTTTATTGTCTGAATGAATGGTAATTTTGTAGATTAGACCTCACCATAATAGAACAGAATAGGGGAATTGATTCATGCATTCTTCATTACTAGAGATAACACAAATTTCACTTTTATTTGTCTTGAGGATATTTATTATTTTTATTTAAAAATAGATCTGCCTAAATTTTGGGGAAATTCAATATAGGTGAAAGAATTCTGATAGGTTCTCTGACTTCTTGGGTGAATTTGGAAGTTTAGTGTCCTCTGTTGCAAAAGTAAAAAAACAAACAGCAATACAAACCTGCTTCCAACAACCTTATAAGTTTGTTTTAAAAATCAGAGGGGCCCCTGGGTGGCTCACTCATTTAAGCATCCCACTTGGCTTAGGTCTTGATCTCTTGGTTTGCGAGTTGCAGCCCCACATGGGGCTCTCTGCTATTATCATGAAGCCTGCTTTGGATCCTCTGTCTCCCTCTTTATCTGCCCCACCCCCACTTGCTTGCTTTCTTTTTCTCTCTCAAAAATAAACATTTAAAACAAATAAAGTGAGAGAATGACTACCCAAACAGAGGGACCTTTTATGCTTAAGCTTAGCAACTCGCACATAAGAAAGTTCCATATAAAAAGTCCTCAGCAGGATGCTGTGGAGACATGAATCTGAGCCTAGAACTCGTCTAATTTTTCTCTTCCACTCCCTTATTCAACACTTTCTTGCAATCAACTTGCTGAAATTCTTTTTAACTCTGAGAATGGGCAAGTCTATTTTTGAAAGATGTTTCTTTTAAATCCTGTCTAGAGTGAGTAGTATCAGTTCCAAAAGGCATGGCTTATTCTTGGAATCCAAGAGAAAATGGAAGATGGAAATATCTATATAGCAAATAATTATTCTTGACTGCTATTCTCATTGCAAATGAAAAGATTTACCTGAATTATTTGAATTCTGGAAGGCATGATAAAGGCTGTAACTTTTGAATATCCCCAAAGTAATTGAGAATTTTTATTAACCTCAAATCACTAATTTTTATGACGTTTTCTTTATTTTTAAAGTAAATTTTTTTAATGTTTATTCATTTTTGAGAGGCTGAGTGCTAGTGGGGGAGGGGCAGAGAAAAAAGGAGACTAAGAATCCTAAGCATGCTCCAGGCTCTGAGGTATCAACACAACTCAGGGCTCAGGAGCCCAACTCAGGGCTCAAACCCACCAAATGTGAGATCATGACCTGAGCCAAAGTCAGATGCTTAATCAACTGAGCTGAGCCACCCAGGTGCCCCTATGTTTTCCTTATTCATTACTGTGTGTGATCTTAGACAAGTTATTTAAATCTTCTAGATCTCAGGAACCCAAATAACTTTACTAAGTGACCTTCCCTGCCCTCTCTGCTGTGCTTTGAAATTCTAAGCCAGTTCTGCAAATAGCCAGCTTCCTCTGGCTTTCTTCCACTGGACTAGCAAAGATGCAGAAGTAACTTTACCTTAGCCAAGCTGAGGCCTGAAGGGAAAAGTCATCCTCACTGTGAAAAGAGAAAGCTGTTGTTTGAGTTTCCCAGGAAAGCAATATCAAACTAAACGGAAGGAAACACACTTGAGTGAGGGTTGGCGAGGGATATAAGGTGGGGGAGACGTGAGGGCTAAGGGACAGTGCAGACATGAAAGAGGCTGAGCTGGATAACTCTGGATTTTAATTTTTCTTGTTTTAACAAGACAAGTAACCAATTTCCCAGTGATTCTCCTGGCTAAATTATCTTTTTTATGTTGGCTTCTTCCCGAGGTTGGCTTCCTTCATTTGCAAAATGTTTTCCAACAGTTATTACAGACTCCAGTTACAGATTTTCTCATTCACACTTATGTTGCAATGGTGCGACTTTCCACAACTATCAAATGAGTTCTGAGTTTCCCTTTGATTGCACTAACAGAAACCAATAAATGTGATCAGAGCAAATATTTCATGGTTGTTGGCTTACACTTGGGCTTTTGCTCATCCTTGAACCCATGATGTAACAACAGGGATTCTATGCCAATTCATATGTACCCATGCATATTACATGGAAAAGAGAAATGCTCTAAGAGATGTGGATTTCCCAATGACTTCTTTGCTAAAAAGAAGGAAGGAAGAAGAAATGGTTGCTGAGGAGGTGACTGACTAATCCAGGACCAATCAAAAAGTCATTTTCAGTTCAGTTGGCAAACACCGTATTTTTTTATTGCAAAATGAGCAAACATTTTGAGACAATATACCTACCATGTATTGATTTTGTCATGCATTCTATTACCAGCCATGCTCAAAACATCTTGTAAGTCTTGAAATATATGTTATGAAAATGAAGTTTTAATTTCCTTATCTTACAATTCATATATAGGAAACATTGCACCTAGAATTGATTTATAGGTTTCCTCTTCTACCCAAAAGAAGAGCATTCCTTTGTACCCCCTTGTAAGGCAAAATGGCATAAATTAAGAAAAAAACTACCATTAATTTATATGGAAATTTTTAATGTTCTCAGATCCTCACCCCCCAAAAAATAAACTTCTCTTAGGCTTCTCTGATATCTTAGGACAAATCTTGCTGATGGATAAACAAAATAAATCAAGATAAATCACAGATGCCCATGACCTAGTTCAAAGATATTGTGGCTTAATGTTGATAGGCTTTCTGTAGTTGCTAGGGAAGGAGCTTGGTGGGTCCCCTCTCACGGCTCAGGATGCCTACGGGCTCTGTAACAGCTCACTGCAACACAAATGCTGTTTTTTCTTTCCACCTTTTTTCATAAAAGCAAAAATCTTCTCTGGATTTCTGTTAAGAAAGCAGGTATTAATATAGGTCTTTCACAAAGGCAAAGTGGCACAGGGGCGCCTGGGTGGCTCAGTCAGTGAAGTATCCAACTTTGGCTCAGGTCATGATCTTGAGGTTTGTGAGTTCAAGCCCTTCGTTGTACTCTGTGCTGATAGCTCAGAACATAGAGCCTGGAGCCTGCTTCAGATTCCCTCTCTCTCTGCCCCTTCCCAGCTTGCTCTTGCATTCTCTCTCTCTCTCTCTCTCTCTCTCTCTCTCTCTTTCTCTCTAAAAAATAAATAAGCATTAAAAATGTTTTTAAAAATAAAAAAAAATTAAAAGAGCAAAGTGGCACAACACAATCTTTTGCAAAGCAGAGGATGCTTGTTCTATGTATCTTATGAGGCAGAGATCAAGTATTCTTTTTCCTCATGTGGATCCCAATTGATTCAGTATCATTTTAAAATAAAGCAATCCTTTCCCTGCTGTTTTGAAATGCTAGTTTTGTTTTAAACCAATTGTCCACATAGGTATGGAATTGTTTCTGGGCTCTTTATTTTGTTTTATTGGTCTGTTTGTCTATTCTTACATGGATTCTAAACTTGACTAATTACGGTAGGTTTATAGTGCATCTTGCTTTCTAGAATAGCAAGTCCTCCAACCTGATCTTTAAGGGTGTCTGGGCAGTTTTTGGCCCTTTGCATTCTCCTGAACACTTTAGAATTCTTTTTGTTGTTATTCTTCTCAAGTAAGTCCTAAAAAATACTAAAAATTTTGTTGGGATTGAATTGAATCTACCTATTTGAGAATTGACATTTACTAATATCATAAATGGATATTTAATTGTGTTATCTTTCTGTCTGTATTAAAATAATTTTATATTTTTTCTTTTTATCTTCAAATGGGTAATTTATTTTATAATATTAAACCAGTTTTATATTTCAATAGTATACAATTTTTAACAAAATAAATTATACTTTTTATACATTTCCACATTTATGATTTTTGCCACAATGTCATAAGGTGGATTTGGTCATGATTTTCCTTTCTTTGCAATATATTATATAGCATTTGGTATCAAGTTTATGCTGGCTTCATAAAGTGAGTTGGGAAGATTTTCAGTGTTTTTTATTCTCTGAAAGAATTTGTGTAAGATTGATATTATATCTTGGGTGACTGAATGGGCTGTAGAAGCTATATAAAACTGAAGCTTTCATTCTGGGAAATTTTTAATGCAATTTTACCTCCTTTAATAGTTTAAAAAACTTCTTTTCTTTTTTTCTTCTGTAAGTTGTAAAGTTTGGTAAATTTATTATATATTTATTATAAAGTATACTATTTTTTAATAGTCACAAAATTGCAGTGAAGATGCTTTTCATTTCTATTTGTCTATTTTTGCTTTTGTTGCCTGTGTCATATTAAAGAAATCACTGCCAAAGGCCAAGCATCAAGAAGCTTTTCCCTTTGTTTATTTTGTTTGTTTGTTTGTTTGTTGTGGTTTTTTTTTATTTTTTTAGATTTTGAGGAAAAAAGAAAAGAGAAAAACACAAATAAATAAAATGTAATAGTTCCCAGAATGTAAAAGTCCCAGAATGGTCAATAGGGGAGAGAAACAGTAAATTGCCAAAGATAGAGGCAGATGTTGAAGAGATATTAAACAGGTTGGCACATTGGATTGACTTCATTTTCGTAATACGGTTAAAAAGGAGAATGAGGAAATGTGATTCAGACTACAGGTTGGAGGAGAGCAAAAAGTTTGAAAATTGTGTGGGCCATGAATCCAAAAGTGTGCAAAGATGCATGAAAAGGTTGTATAGCCTCAGTAGAACGAATAGAGATGTAGAACACAATTGCTTGTGGACCCAGCCATCTGAGCTGTATGACTCAGACCATTATTGGTTGGTGGAATAAATCCTCAGATAAGAAATTGCTGGGTAAAAGTGTATGTTCATTTTTAAGATCTTATATATGTTACCAAAATTGTACATCAACAATCTGTAAATGTCTCAGTCAACATGAGTTGTTATTACAACAACAACAACAACAACAAAAGGATAGACTGGGTGGTTTAAATAACAAACATTTATTTCTCATAGTTCTGAAGGCTAGAAAATCCAAGATCAAAGAATGAACGTTTATAGTGTCTAGGGAAAGCCTGCTGAATCCTTTCAGGAAACAAAAATGTTTAGAGAAATTATTGCTGATTTTATACTAGAAAATTAGTAATAAAGTTATTACTGAGATAATTTTTCAAAATATTGTGTTATGATATATATTTTTCACATTTTATTATGAAAATTTACAATATTAAAATGAGAAAAAAATGTTATTTATTCCTTAAAAGACAATATAATAACTCAAAGGTTTGTCTTGGAAAGAAAAAAAAATGAGAAAAGTTCTGGTAAGTAAGTTTCTAAGATATGATTACAGCTATCATTTGGTGATGATCCATGTGTGTAGCTGAGCAGACAGCAGATCCATGGGGATTAGTGAAACCAAAGTATGCATGTGGGAGACAAGGTAAGAATTAGAGGAAACAGAGGGTGGGGATACGGCTTAAAGTCATGGCAAAGTTGGAAAAGAGGATATGTGGAAGGAAGAAATTAGAATGGCAGGAGAGCATGATTTTACTGGTATAAACATAGTATTCATAGCATGAGATCTTTGACATAAAGTACTTTACAGAGGTATTTGTGCATGAAACATCACCTTGGATGCTTACAAAAAAAAAAAAAAAAAAAGAGAGAGAGAGAGAAAGAGAGAGATGTCCGGCTGGCCCAGTTGATTAAGCAACCAACTCTTGATTTTGACTTAGGTCATGATATCACAGTTTGTGAATTTGAACCCTGCATTGGGGTCTGTGCTGACAGCATGAAGTCTTCTTGGGACTCTCTTTTTTCCCTCTCTCTCTCTGCCTCTTAAAATAAATAAATAAACAACAACAAAAAAGACATATCTGGGTCTCAACCTATATCCTCTGAATTATTTTTACCAAGTTCTCCTATGCAATCTTAATATATACTATAGTTTTAGAATAATTTATTTAAGATTTGGGCAGCAGAAATAGAGGAGAGATAGAGATTATCGAGTTCAGGAAGTTGAAGGTGTGACATTTTTGAGAAGATGATGAATCAATTATTTTATTTATGTCCTTCATTGAGGAAGGACAAATTATGGCATGAACTAGAGAGGGGGTGGTGGTGGGAGAACTGAGGGAAGGATGGAGGGACTATTTTGTGACATTACAGCGTGGTAGGGAGTAATAAAGAGAGTGCTGATTCCTTTTCCTGGTTATAGGAGAAGTTGCACATCGATTAGAAGGGGGTCTGAGGGAAACATATTTCATAGCTTAGTTCACATAATTGAAGAGATTGATTCATGTTTGACAAAAATTCGGAAGGAATACAGTGACTTGTCACACAAAAGCAAGGATACAAAAACCACTGTGAAGGAGCATAGGCGATGTGTTTCCTCAAATAATTTGGACACTCAATAAAAAATTGATTTTTTTTTCTTTTTAACATTTTCTTTTTAATCATGGATTAACTACTCCCATAAATTATACCAGGAAAATTAAGAATTACACTTAATTGGCTCTCTTTCTGCATAAAATCAATGCACTTATTTTAACATCACTTTAAATAAATTCCACTGAAATGCATAAAAATAAACTGCTAACAGGGTATATGGATTATTTTCTATTTTTATTGCAATCTATTGAGTAACTTGGGAAAAGTTGCTTCTTAATTGCTCAAGGTAATTGTGTCTGTCTTGATTACAATTCCAAAATAATTAATTACAGAGAAAATTAAGTGCTATTGATTGCACCTCTGAATTTCCTAATTAATTTCACGTTTTAAACCTGTAAGTATTAGTTATGTTTTGGATTTTCTTTCATATTTCTTTCCCCTTTTACTTATGGACCAGTCCAGTTGTAGCCAAACTAGCCCTGGAAAAGGGCCTAGGGTTAAAATGAAAAATAAAACTGAGTGGGATTGAAGACCACATACAACCAAAAATACCTGAGAGAAAGAGAGGATGGCAGAAAGAAGGAAATTCAGAAGACCTTACAAGAGAAATATAAAGAGAAGCTTTTAAGGTTACCAGATCCTTTAGGCACGTCTCAGTCAGGTAAACAATTAATGCGAGACAAAATACATAGTTCAGCATCTATCCGGACTTAAAAAAAACAAAAAAGCATTTTTGTTTGTTTGTTTGGATTAAATACTCTAACACTTGAAAACAAATTAAAATGTGCTTCCTTCCTAAACATATTAACTTGAGACAATTTCTAATTAATCCCTGAAGTGAATAACCAAGAAAACTTGCAGGTATTTGGAGGACTATTGTCTTTAATTGAACTTATATATTACAGTAGTCATACTGGCAAATATGGTCAAGGAAGAGGCACAGTACCTAACATCAAAAGCAGCATTTAAAATATGATAATTTGGGTTTGTGGAGCTAAGATGGTGGCCTAGTAGGAGGGCTTTAGGCTTGCCTTGTCCCTTGAATACAGCTAGATAACTGTATTCAAATTATTGATTGACCTGCCAACTGATAGAATTATTCGGAGAGTGACCTGAGGACTGATAGAACAAACTGTACAACTGGAGAGCAGATGAGGTCAAACTGAGGAAGGTGGGAGGTGTGAATATATGGTGTTGGGGAGAAACAGAGCGTGGGAACTATGGAGGGGAGGGAGCCTTGGTCACAGAAAAGGGCAAGAGAGAGTGGAGTGTACAGGGATACACACAAGGAGTATCCCCCAAGGTCATTGACTGAGAAAATGAGAGGGGCTTATTTTTGTGAGTTTTTGCAGACACTGACACTCAAGGACTAGAATTTTGAGGTTTGTGGGCTTGGCTGGGATGGACACCTGAGGGTGCTGCCCTACTCCTAGAGAGAAGGCAGGCAAGCATCCCCAGGGAAGATTACGCAATCTGAGGATCACCTAAGGTACACGAGGAGAGACTGTTTCTTCTTCTTGGAGTGCATCTGTGAAAGGTGGCATTGCCTCTCTAGGGACAGAGGAGTTGGTGGGTGCCATTTCCCCCTCCTGCCCCTCAGCATAGAAAAGAAACATCTGCTGAGGACGGCTAACCAGGACACTGGCTGTTTAGCCTGCTTTGCTCAAAATCCCACACCCCTGCATTCTGGTGCTACTGCCTTTCTGGGTCAAACCTGCACCATCCCGATTCAGCAAGACCCTCTCCCAGAAGATCAGTGAAGGTCCCCACCATACTAGGTCCCTAGAGTTTGGAGTTTTGAAGGTTAGCAGGCTTGGCTGGTACAGAGTCCAAAGTACACTGCACTACTCCAGGCAGAGAAGCAACCCAGACAGACAGTGTGAAAACAGCGATCTAAAAAATGCCTAGGATGCAAGAGGGGAAATTATATACTCTACTGGGAGGGCTTCCCTGAGAGCAGCAAGCATGGACTCTCTCTGGGAACAAAGGACCTGGCTGGCACCATTTCCCTCCCTGGCTTTTCAGAATAAACCAACTTCAGTAAATAGCATAGCACCAACACCGGCTGCCTAGCCTGATTATACCAAGTGCTGCCCCACTGTGTTGTGCTGGTGCTGCTTTTCTCAGACAAGGGTGCCTAAGGACCAAAGCAGCAGGCGTCTCCCCTAGAAGACCAACATGCACCATATCTACTAACCATAGAGTTCAGGAAAGCTTCTGTTCTAGTGGCAATAGCATCAGGTTGCATTTAACAAGTAGACCAGAGCACATCTAGTTACAACTCATCACACTCTGGCCAAGGTCAAAACACTTGCAATTGAAGGCAAGGAGAACCTCTGAAGATGACTGGTCTGAGGGACAGAGAAGCCAAAACACAGCAGCAGGGTGTGCACAGCACACACCAGAGACACTTCCTGAAGTGCCAGGCCCTGGACATTATATGACCCCTTCTTCAGAAAGTCATCATTCACAGGAGCAGAAAACATGACAGGATATTCTAACACAGAGAAGAAGACAGAGACCTAGACAAAATGCCAAGATGGAGGAATACATCCCAAAAGAAAGAACAAGAGAAAGTCCCAGTCATAGATCTAATCAAAACAGATATATGTAATATGCCTAATGCAGAATTTAAGGCAACAATCATAAAGATACTCACTTGCTTGAGAAAAGCATGGAAGACATCAGAGATGTCTTACTACAGAGATAAAAGAGCTAAAAACAATCAGGCAGAAATGAAAAATACAATAATAGATTTGAAACTGATGGGATGTTATGATAACAAAGATGGAAGAAGCAGAGGAACGAATAGTGATGCAGAAGATAGAATTGTGGAAAAAAAGAAGCTGAAAAAAAAGAGAAAGAATAATGGATCACAAGAATAGACTTACGTAACTCAGTGACTATATAAAATGTAATAATATTTTATCAGAGGAGTCCCAGAAGAAGAGGAGCAAAACAGGAGCAGAAGGTTTATTTGAGGAAATAAAAGCTGTAAACTTCCCTAATCTGAAGAAGGAAACAGACATTCAAATCGAAGAGGCACAGAGAACTCCCACCAAAATCAGAAAAAGCAGGCTAACACCAAGACGTATTGTAGTTAAATTTGCAAAATACAATGTTAAAGAAAGATCTTAAAAGCAGCAAGACAAAGGAAGCCCCTAACTTACAAGGGAAGACAAATAGGGTTAGCAGCAGATCTCTCCACAGAAACTTGGCATACCAGAAGGGAGTGGCATGATATATTTGGTGTGCTGAATAAGAAATATGCAGCCAAGACTACCCTGTCCAGCAAGGCTGTCATTCAGAATAGGAGAGATAAAGTTTCCCAGACAAATAAAAACTAAAGGAGTTTATGATCACTAAAAGAGTCCTGCAAGAAATATTAAAAGGGACTCTTACAGTGGAAGGAAAAGATCAAAAGTGACAAAAACTAGAAAGGAACAGAGAAAAATCTGCAGAAACAATGACAAAACAAGTGATAAAATGGAAATAAATACATATCTATCAATAATTACTCTGAACGTAAATGGACTAAATGCTCCAATCAAAAGACATAGGGTGTCAGAATGGATTTAAAAAAAAGACCCATATATATGCTGCTTACAAGAGACTCATTCTAGACCTAAAGACATCTTCAGATTGAGAGTGAGGAAATAGAGAAACTATTATGCAAACAGATGTCAAAAGAAAGCTGGAATAGCAATATCTTGATCAAACAGACTAGATTTTATACCAAAGACTGTAACAAGAGAAGAAGGGCACTATGTCATCATAAATATCACTATCTGACAAGATCTAACATTTGTAAATAGTTACGCCCCCAACTTGGAACACAAAAATATATAAAAAAATTAATAACAAACATAAAATAACTCATTGATAATAATAATATAATAACAGGGGACAATAACACCCCCTTATGTCAATGGAAAGATCATCTAAGCAGAAAATCAACAAAGAAACAAAAGCTTTGAATGACACACTGGACCAGATGGACTCAACAGATACATTCAGAACATTTCATCCTAAAGCAGCAGAATACTCATTCTTTTCCAGTGTACATGGGACATTTGCTAGGATAGATCACATACTAGGTCACAAATAAAGCCTCCACAAATAAAAAAAGGTTGAGATCATACCAATCATCTTTTCTGACCACAAAGCTATGAAACTTGAAGTCAACCACGAGAAAAAATTTGGAAAGACCACAAATACATGGAGGTTAAAGAACATGCTACTAAAGAATGAATGGCTCAACCAGGAAATTAAAGAAGAAATCAAGAAATACACAAAAACAAATGAAAATGAAAACACAATAGTCCAAAATTTTGGGATGTATCAAAAGCAGTCATGAGGAAGGTATACACCAATACAGGTGTATCTCAAGAAAAGTCTCAAATACCCAACCTTAAGCCTAAAGGAGCTAGAAAAAGAACAACAAATGAAGCCTTAAGCCAGCAGACGAAGGGAAATAATAAAGATTAGGGCAGAAATAAGTGACATAAAAACTAAAAAAAAAATACAGGAGATCAGTGAAATCATTAGTTGGTTCTTTGAAAAAATAAAATTGATAAACCCCTAGACAGAGTTATCAAAAAGGAAAGAGACAGGACCCAAATAAAATCACAAATGAAAGTGGAGAAATAATAACCAAAACCACAGAAATACAACAATTATAAGAGAATATTATGAAAAAGTATATGCCACTGAATCAGACAATCTGGAAGAAATGGATATAAACTATCAAAGCTGAAACAGGAAGAAATAGAACATTTGAACAGATAATCAGCTAAAAAATTGAATCCGTAATCAAATATCTCCCAAGAAACAATAGTCCACGGCAGGTGGCTTCCCCAGGTAATTCCACCAGACATTTAAATTTTTTTAATGTTCATTTATTTTTGAGAGAGAGAAAGCGCAAGCAGGGGAGGGACAGAGAGCAAAAGAGACACAGAATCTGAAGCAGGCTACAGGCTCTGAGCTGTCACCATAGAGCCCAATGTGGGGCTTAAACTGTGAGATCACAACCTGAGCTGAAGTCAGAGGCTTAACCGACTGAGCCATCCAGGTTCCCCTCTACCAGACATTTAAAGAAGAGTTAATACCTATTCTTCTGAAACTATTCAAAAAAAAAAAAAAGAAGAAGAAAGAAAGAAAGAAAGAAAGAAAGAAAGAAAAAAGAAATGGAAGGAAAACTTACCAAATCATTCTATGAGGCCAGCATTATCATGATTCCAAAACCAGAAAAACTCCACTAAAAATTAGAACTACAGACCAATATCCCTGATGAGCATGTATGCAAAAGATTTCAACAAAATACTAGCAAATTGATTCCAACAGTATATTAAAAAAATCACTCATCATGATCAATGGGCTGAGAGAGTGGTTCAATATTCACAAATCAATCACCATGATACACCACACTAATAAAAGAATGGATAAGAATCTTATGAGCCTCTCAATAGATGCAGAAAAAATATTTGGCGAAGTACAACATCCATTCATGATAAAAACCCTCAACATGAGGGAGGGGAAGGGAAAAAAAAAAAGAGGTTAGAGTGGGAGAGAGCCAAAGCATAAGAGACTGTTAAAAACTGAGAACAAACTGAGGGTTGATGGGGGGTGGGAGGGAGGAGAGGGTGGGTGATGGGTATTGAGGAGGGCACCTTTTGGGATGAGCACTGGGTGTTGTATGGAAACCAGTGTGACAATAAATTTCATATATAAAAAAATTAAAAATAAATGAATAAATAAATAAATAAATAAATAAAACCTTGGAAAATTAAAAAAAAAAACCTGGAAAATTAAAAAAAAAACCCTCAACAAAGTAGAGCGAACATAGTAAATATGGTAAAGGCCATATATGAAAAACCCACAGGCTAATATCCTCAAAGGGAAAAACTGCATGCTTTTCCTGTATGGTCAGGAACAATACAGGGATGTCCACTCTCACCACTGTCATCTAACATAGTACTGGAAGTCCTAGCCTCAACAATCAGACAACAAAAAGAAATAAAATGCATCTAAATGGACAAGAAAGCTGTCAAATTTTCACTATTTGCAGATGACATGATACTCTATACAGGAAACCCAAAACACTCCCAAAAATTTCTAGAACTGATACATGAATTCAGTAAAGTTGCAGGATGTGAAATCAACATACAGAAATTTGTTTCATTTCTATAGACCAATAATAAATCATCAGAAAGAGAAATCAAGAAATCAATCCCATTTACAATCTCACCAAAACCATAAGATACCCAGGAATAAATCTGACCAAAGAGGAAAAAATGTGTACCTTGAAAACTATAAAACACTGATGAAAGAAACTGAAGATGACAGAAAGTAATGGAAAAACATTCCATGCTCATGGGTTGAAGGAAGAAATATTGTTAAAATCTATACTACCCAAAGTAATCGATATATTTAATTCAATCCCTATAAAATAACATTTTTCACAGAGCTAGAACAAACTATCCTAAATTTTGTATGGAACCATAAAAGACCCCAAATAACCAAAGCAGTCTTGAAAAAGAAAAGCAGAGCTTGGAGGTATCACAATTCCTGACTTAAGTTATATTACAAAGCTGGAGTGATCAAGACAGCAAGTTACCAGCACAAAAACAGACACATAGATCAATGGAGCAGAAAACAGAAAGCCCAGGGGAGCCTGGGTGACTCAGTCAGTTGAGTGTCTGACTCTTGATTTCAGCTTAGGTCATGATCCCAGGGTTGTGGGATGGAGCCCCGCATCAGGCTGCTGCTGAACTTGGAGCCTGCCTGGGATCTGGGATTCTCTCTCTCTCTCTCTCTGTCTACCTCTTTTCCATGCTCACATGAACTTTCTTTCTCTCTCTCTCTCTTAAAAAAAGAACAATAGAAAACCCAGAAATAAGTCCACAACTATTTAGTCAACTAATCTTCAACAAAACAGGAAAGAATATCCAATGGGAAAAAAGTCTCTTCAACTAATGGTGCTGGGAAAACAGAATGGCAATATGCAAAAGAATGAAACTGGATCACTTTCTTATGCCATACACAAAAATAAATTCACAATGGATGAAAGACCTAAAAGTGAAACCTGAAACTATAAATAACCCTAGAGGAGAATACAGGAAGTAACCTCTTTGCATCAGCCATAGCGATCTCTTCAGCAAATGGTGTTGGGAAAAGTGAATGGGCAACTTGTAGAAAAATGAACATGGACCACTTTCTTACACCATACACAAAAATAAATTCAAAATGGATGAAAGACCTAAACATAAGACAGGAATCCATCAAAATCCTAGAGAAGAAAACAGGAAACAACCTTTTTGACCTCAGTCACAGCAACTTCTTACTTGACATGTCTCCAGAGGCAAGGAAAACAAAAGCAAAAATGAACTACTGGGACTTCATCAAAATAAAAAGCTTCTACACAGCAAAGGAAACAATAAGCAAAACTAAAAGGCAACCTACAGAATGGGAGAAGATATTTGCAAATGACATACCTAAGAAAGGGTTAGTATCCAAAATATATGAAGAACTTACCAAATTCAACACCCTAAAAATTAATAATCCAATTAAAACTTGGGCAGAAGACAGGAATAGATATTTTTTCCAAAGAAGACATACAGATGACTAACAGACACTTGAAAAGATGCTCAACATCATTGTTCAGCAGGGAAACACAAATCAAAACTACAATGAGATATCACCTTACATCTGGCAGAATGGCAAAAATTAACAACACAGGAAACAACAGATCCTGGCAAGAATGTGGAGAAAGTAGAACCTTCTTACACTGTTGGTGGGCATCAAAACTGGTGCAGCCATGGTGGAAAACAGTATGGAGATTCCTCAATAATTTTTAAATCAATCCACTCTATGATTCAACAATTTCACTACTCAGTATTTCTCCAAAGGATATACAAAAATGCTGATTCAAAGGGATACATGCACCCTGATGTTTATAGCAGCACTATCAACAATACTCAAATTGTGGAAAGAGCCCGAATGTTCATCAAGTGATAAATGGGTAAAGAAGATGTGATTGATTCACACACACACGTATATACATATCCATACACACACACACACACACACACACACATATATATCCCTACAATGCAATATTACTCACCATAAAAAAGAATGAAATTTTGCCATTTGCCAACACATGGATGGGGCTAGAGAGTATTATGCTAGGGAAATAAATCAGAGAAAGAAAAATACCATATGATTTCACTCATTTGTAGAATTTAAGAAACAAAACAAACATATTAAAAAAGAGAGAGAAGGGCAAACCAGGAAACAGACTTTTAACTACCTATGTAGAGAACAAACTGAGGGTTGTTGGAGGGGAGGGGAGGGGGGCTGAGGGATGGGCTAAATGTGTGATGGGCATTAAGGAGGGCCCTAGCAGTGATAAGCACTGGATGTTGTAGGTAAGTGATGAATCACTAAATTCTACACCTGAAATCAATATTACACTTTATGTTAACCACCTGAAAATTAAACAAAAACTTGGAGAAAAAAATATGATAATTTTGCAGGTAAATGGCGTTATTCTTTTATTGCGATTTTTATTTAGCTGTGGCGTTTTTTACCTATGCTTTAAAATTCTTTGACATTCCTCTTCTTACAAAATGGAGTCAG
The DNA here is from genome assembly GCF_016509475.1 of Prionailurus bengalensis. NCBI lineage: Eukaryota > Metazoa > Chordata > Mammalia > Carnivora > Felidae > Prionailurus > Prionailurus bengalensis. The sequence continues at coordinate 169,386,412 of NC_057344.1, read as the reverse complement.
GTTCCCCGCATCTTAAGTGTGGCCAGAGTAAGTGACTTATAAAGAATTAAATATAGCCAATATTTTTTAAAATTCCATTAATTTAATTCCAAAATCATTCTATTTTTTTCTTTTCTTGTTAAATTTTACTCTCCATATAATTGTATTTATTCTCTTCAATGGACTTTTAAAATTTATTAGTTCATCCAGAAGACTTTTTTCCTGGCTACTGTTGTGTGCGTATCATTGATTAAATTATTATTCAGTAATTTTTTTGTTGTTTCTTCCAGATATTGATTCTGAACTTGCTCATAGCCATGTGGCTTGCTTTATTAGCCAGTAGATGTTATCTATGTAACACAGGTAGAGATTTGAAAATTGCGCGATGGTTGGATTTAATCTTGTTTCTCTGCTATTGCCAAGAGAAGAATATGCTCTCCTTGGACCCGCAAGGTCAAGGAGGGTGAAATGGGCATAAATCATATTGTCCCATCACAATCATCCTGGATGGAACATGATCAGTCAACCCTTACATGATGCACAAATAACCTAAATGAGAATGCCATTGAGATTTTGTGGCTATTATGTAGCAAAAGCTAACCAAAATCCTTCTTCAGAGTGCCTCACTCAACAACCAGTGTTTTCTGGTTTAGGGTGGATAATAGCAGAGGAAATTTAAATGAGATAACTTTCACTGACATTCTAAAAGAATGAATAAATGTTGCATTTCTGAATACATGAATGAATAAACAAATGTTTACAATCAGGATTTTGTATATATGGAAGTGTTATGGAAATAAAAACATCTTTTAATAGAATTCACTATAAGGGACACATCTTAGCATTTTATATATTTGATCATCAAACCTTTAAAAAATTTTTTTAAGTTTATTTATTTATTTTGAGAGAGAGAGAGAGAGAGAGAGAGCAGGAGCAGAGGAGGGTCAGAGAAAGAGAGACAGAGAGAATCCCAATAAGGTTCCACACTGGCAGCACAGAGCCCGATATGGGTCTCAAACCCATGAACTGTGAGATCATGACCTGAGCCAAAACCAAGAGTTAGACACTTAACCAACTGAGTCACCCCGATGCCCCAATTATCAAACCTTCTTGACATACTTGCCTCACTTTCCAACCAGGCCATTCTTTTTCTCGTTTTTCCTCTTAACTTATTTATTGTCCATTCTTCCCCAGTATCCTATGCTCACTGCAAATCTTCAATATGATTTGAAGTTTTGTTGTATCCCAAAACTCATCCTTTGAATGCCTTCATCTTTTACCTTCAACTTTTTAGATAACCTTATCAGTTTCAAGGCTTTAAATATTACGTACATGTTGATTTCTCCTTTAATCCATTCTGTTGTTTGAACTTCAGGCTCATATGTGTATCTTCCTACTTTACATTTTCCTCATCATCATGAGCTCTTGAATATCCCCCTGAATATTTCCCATCCCCAGTATTATCCAGAATGATGGCAACTCCATCATTTTACTTTCTCAGATAAAAAGCAATAGTTATTTTTGACTCCTGTCTTTCCCATACACTATTAAACAATGTTAAGTCCTTCAAAAGATATTCAGAATGTGACAATTTGTCGTCACTTTTTTTGCTACCACGCAAGTCCTAGCTTCATTCATTCCTCATCAGGTCTCTACGGACACTCTTCTCCTTTTAAGTCTACCTTCAAATATGTAGAAAGAGTGATTGATCCCATTAACATATAAATGCAATTGTGATTCTCATCTGTTATAACTCTCTAGTGGGATCTTATATTACAGAGTGAAATTCATAATATTTGCAATGAACCATGAGGCTCTCAAAAGATTCTTTACTTTTTTGTATCTCTTTCCACATGCTCTACTACTATTGTATATACAATTCTTCCTCAGACCCACACTTGACACTTTACTAAACTACATACACTCCATTATACTCTTGTGACTCCTTCTTGAAACATTCTTCCCTCAGATTTCTGTATGGCTCGTGTCTTCACCTTCTTCAAGTTACCTTCTCAATGAAGCCTTTCCTACTCTGGATTTAAAATGACAACCACCCCACCCCCAGGAGGAAAAACCCCTCCTGTTTTTCTCTATGTAGAACTCATCATTACCTGATATACTGTGCAGTTGGCCTCTAAAATCAACAGTGTTGGCTTTCAATTTAATTTTAAAACTTTTAGATTTCATATGTACTACATATAGATGAATTTTAATTTAGATGAGATTAAATATGCATTCCAAATTTATCTTTTCCAAGATGTATAAACATTAAAAAATTTATAAGATTAGCCTACTGAATTAGTTGCTTAGGACTCCCATAGCAACATAACATATACTGTGTGACTTAAACAACAGAAATTTATTTTCTTATAGTTCTGTAGGCCAGGAGTCCAAGATTAAGGGGTCAGCAGAATTTCTTTCTTCTGGAGACTGTGGTAGAAGGGTCTCTTCCAGGCTGTTCTCTTTGGCTTTTAGATGCCATCTTCTCCCTGTATCTTTACATTATCTTCTTTCTGTCCATGCCTGTATCCAAATTGCCTCATCTTATAAAGAGAATAGTCATATTGAGTTAGGACATTTTAACTTAATGACCTCTGTTAAGATCTTATCTCCAAATGTGGCCACATTGTGAGGTGCTGGGAATTAGGACTTCAACATACAAATTTGAGGTAGAAGGAAAGAACGACACAATTCAGCCCATAACAGTCACTAATTCGTATTCAATATTATAAATCTAAAATACAATTGATTCTGAATTAAACTACAGATATTGTGAATGAGTGTCTACCAATGGCTGGGAGAGGAGAAAACATGGAAGGATACATTGATAAATAAAATGCACTAGGTTTAAACATTCACTCACCATTCAGGTCCTGGGACATTTTCACATTCACTACTAGCTTACTCCATCATATGGAATACTGTTAAAACAAAATCTATTAGAGGGGCACTTGGGTGGCTCATTTGCTTAAATGTTCAACTCTGGGTTTCAGCTCAGGTCATGATCCCATGGTTCGTGTGTTCGAACTGTGTCAGGCTCCGTACTGACAGTGCAAAGCCTACTTGGGATTCTCTCTCACTTCCTCTCTCTCTGCCCCTCCTCAGCTCATGTCACTCTAAATAAATAAATAAATAAATACTTTAAAAATCTATTAGATAGTTCTCTAAAGAGTGTCTAACTGGTGACTTAGACCTAGAGCAAACTTAGATTGCTATGCACTGAAGGTTAGAGCCATCCAAATTGTACCTAGTTGTATTTACACTCTTACCTTTGCTGTTTTGTAAAACAAATTGGCTGAAAAATGCTGAATTGAAAATTTTATCCTGATTATTCATCTCTTGGGCCTTGGACTTTTTAATTTTCCCAGGCCATTGAAAGCTGAATAAATGCCTGAGAGCACATACAAAAATTGCTGTTGTATTTTTTTATCAACTGATTTTTTTAAAGGGCACTTAGGAGGCTTCAAGCAGATTATTGTTGGGTTTTGTGTTGTTTCCAATCCTCTATTCTCAACTACATACTTTTCTTGGAAATGAGTTTAAATCAAATGATTTATTTTTATAAAAATTCAAGGTGAGAAACTGGGGATTTTAAAATATTGTATGCTTGCCAACAATTCGTTCATTGGGCACATCTAGAAATTAGACAACTATATTATAAGTAACCAATCATTTCCAAGCCTGCCTGCTGGGGCATCTTTATTACAGAATTCAGGTCATGACAAGTTTTTAATATCAAGAAGATGGTGAATGATCCTGGAGCAAATTTGCCCCTCTTTTGTCTCCAACCTATCTCTACATACTTGGGACACTAGTTCAAAGAGTTCAGGTACAGAATTTTTGGGATCCCTTCCTTCTGACTTCTGAAAAATAAGATAAGAATGACTGACTCCTTCAATATCCCAGAACAGAAATATTTTAGAACTTAAAAGAGAAATGAACAGATGATCATTGAAAACCCACTCAGGAACCAACACAAGGCACTCAAAAAAAAAAATTAGCAATATTGCCTGCTGCCTTAGAGCTGGGTAGCTATAGACAATTAACAATGGGTTCAACATGGACAATAGCCAATCAGGCCTGGGCACCCAGCAAGCAGTCACAATTGACTCTAGTCATAAACAAACAGGACAACCTTCCCAGGGCACACCAGGACTTAGGATTCTGGCACATGTGGCTTAAGGGATTCATCCTGTTGTGTGACTTTGAGAAAGACATTACACTCTGAACTACTGTCTTGTTTTCTGTGTCCTATATCCCCAAAATAATATTGCCTACTTCGTGGGATTGCTATAGGTGTAAAATATAAATGGATAATTAAACAAGATGGTATCTGTTAAGGTCTCAACACATACACATGTATAGACTACACATATGGGTCTGCAAATATGTACATTAGAAGTTTCTTAAATGAGTTCTCATTTATATTGAAGTTTATTATTTCATAAAGAATAATTGGGGTGGCCAATATTATAAGAGAAAAGACAGTTTTAGATGATACAAAGATCAATATCTTGTTTTCTCCTCTGAATAATTTTTCCAGACTTGAAAAAATTTCCCAGTACTAAATTGTTTAAGAAGAGCCAGGTAGGGTGCCTGGGTGGTTCAGTAGGTCAAGTGTGCCACTCTTGATCTCAATTCAGCTTATGATACCAGGGTCGTGGGATCAAGCCTTGCATGAGGCTCTGTGCGGACAGGGCGTCAATGGCTTGGGATTCTCTCTCTCCCACTTCCTCTGCACCTTCCCCATTCATTCTCTCTCTCTCTCTCTCTCCCTCTTTCTCTCTCTTTCTCTCTCTCTTTCCCCCCACCCCCAAAAGAGTCAGGCACTATGAAGTATCACAAGAAGTAAAAATAAAAACCAGAATTCTATTATTATGACCTCGTATTGATTGCACTATGGACTAAATATTTTGAAAAGCTTTATCTAATAATGATGATGATAAAAAATAACATTATTAATATTAATAGCAAGCATGTATATAATTATTATGATGTTCTGGACATTTTTGAGTGATTTCTGTAACATATAGTCTTAACTATGGATAGTTATGATTCTTGTTCCCATTTCATAGACAAGAAAACTGAGGAATAAAGGGCAAGGCTTTGTAACCAGGATCATATCCCCAGTAAGTGCAAAAACTGCGTCTTGAATCCAAATAGTCTGATTCCACAGTTTGTATGCTTGACAACGTCACCACTTTTCCCTTATGCACATCCACATGCCAGAAACTCTGACAAGTTCTTTCATTTATCTTTTTTTTTAAATTTTTTTTCAACGTTTATTTATTTATTTATTTATTTATTTATTTATTTATTTTTGGGACAGAGAGAGACAGAGCATGAACGGGGGAGGGGCAGAGAGAGAGGGAGACACAGAATGGGAAACAGGCTCCAGGCTCTGAGCCATCAGCCCAGAGCCTGACGCGGGGCTCGAACTCACCGACCGCGAGATCGTGACCTGGCTCAAGTCGGACGCTTAACCGACTGCGCCACCCAGGCGCCCCTCATTTATCTTATAACGTTAATGCTCAGATAGGATTCCTACCCCAATTTTGGATGATAAGCCTCACAGATGTTAAATGATTTAAAAGTCAAACTCCTAGGAAATGGCAGATATAGTATTTTCACCTAGGACTCTAAATCCTGTGTTTCTAATGCAATACTTCTCAATATCACACTGAACATTTTATAAAATGTTTTACCTGTCACTGTTTAATTAAGTTTAAATTAATGAAAGTATGCCATTTGCTTTACTCAAGTTAATTCATCTGGCTGAGGCCATAAATGGAACCTGAAAGCAGGTTCACGAGGTGTAACACCCGAAGCAACACGCAGACAACAGAATGAACCGGGATTGCAGCTGTAGGTTATGATTTATAGTCACGGAAATAGTCACACTATTTGAGAGTTGCCAGTTTTCATTTGGGTGGCATCTGGATATTCCTGTAAAATATCTCAAAGGATGGCTAATAAAACATATTGATAATTGAGAACAAAGGTACAAAGGTACAAAGAATGGTAGGGGGAACACAGTACTGAGACCACAGCTTTCCACTTTTAAGGTAAAATGTGTTTCCCCATAATGAGTAATGAACATGTGGATGTCACTATAAAAGGCTGTGACTGATTTCCTGGGTGACTAGTAGCAATTGGTCTCTTCCTTTTGAATCACACCTCATATGTCACAACTCAAAGAGCCTTAAAGCCAGCTAATGCCTGCACCCAGGAAGAACAAGTAATGAATTCATGAGCTGCCTTTCTTTACTTCATTTAAGAAAGCTAATTGTTTAGGGAATAGACTCTCCTTGGCTCATTGGTTTAATAATACAGGCAACTCTTTCGGAATTTCACAAATCTTGCGTTTCACAGTAGGAAGCCAAACTCAGCCTAAATGAACAATTCTCCCTTAATTCACACTTGTGATAAAGGCAGAGAGCCTTACTCCTTATTAAAATGTAAACAGATAATGAATGAATTTACTAACTATTCCTTCCTGCTGGGGCATTTAGCCTCTGGGTAGCCTTCAGTTCTAAACTATACATAAAGTAAATCCTCATTAATTTGAAGCAAAAGATCACATATGAAAACATTTTCTTCACCAAAACGGATATTTTAGTTCAGCAGACCCCCACCACAAGAATGTCTCCAGATCACTTGTGAGAAGTGTCACTGGTGTTTTATTATTTTACTATTTCTTCCATTAATTAACATGAATTCAATGTAGCTCTACAATAACACGCTCACAGATTTGCTTTATGCTAATTCACAGAGGAGAAAAAATATTGAAAATATAACTACTGTATCCAGAATTGTGTATAATCCTACGTATATTTAGGAAAATATGTCTCATTTATGAATGTCATGAGTTTTGTGTTTCTAGAAACAAAACAGGTTGAGAACCACTGATTTAGTTGTTTAATATTTTATGTCTGATTTAAAGACAGTATCGATCTCATTGAGTCAAAAGTACCTACAAGCAGAACAAACTAACAGATAGGTATCCAATCCAGATTTACATTGTAAGGTACTTACTATTATCACACACGGATAACTGATGTACTCAGTATGACAAAGTAAAAGCATAATGATAAAATGCTTTAACTGTTAACAATAATTCCTAGAGTTTTTTTGTATAGCAGATACTAATTTGATGCCTTACATGTATGATCATATTTAGTCTTCCCAACAGTCCATGGAACTGATGTTATTATCCCCAGTTTTAGAGAAGAAATATGAGGCTTATAGAGGTTAAATAACTTATCCTAGTAGCCAAAAAATGGTGAACACAAGGTTTAAACCTACAGTTTACTCAAAACCGTGCACATATGCCATTGAAATATTTCAAGAGCAACCACAGATCAAATTTATGTCTTATTTTCAGTCAAAGTCAAAGATGAGGGAAGCTAAGGTAGGGAAACTGGAAAGGGTTGAGAAGGATGCTACGGCCCTTACAAAACTAATATGGCTCCCAGTGATCTTCTACCCTTGCATAACCCACTTCTTTTGGGGAGGTGGGATCTGTGAATATGATGGGGTATCTCTATTCACGTGGTTAAGGTGAAGAGAGTTTTTAAATGTAATTAAGGACTCTTATCAGTGCTTTAAATTAATCCAATGGAGATTTTTCTGAGTTTTGAAGGTGAGCCCTTCGGTAAAAAAATAGATACCTTCCTTCAACACAGAGGTGCTCTCCTGCAGGCCTTGAAGAAACAAGCTGCCAGGTTGTGGGAGGGATTATGGAAGAGGCACAGGGCAGGGACCCAAAGTTGCCTCTAACAGCTCAGAGTGGCCCCAGGCCTACAGCCTTATGTAAACAATACACACTGGGGCGCCTGGGTGGCGCAGTCGGTTAAGCGTCCGACTTCAGCCAGGTCACGATCTCGCAGTCCGTGAGTTCGAGCCCCGCGTCGGGCTCTGGGCTGATGGCTCAGAGCCTGGAGCCTGTTTCCGATTCTGTGTCTCCCTCTCTCTCTGCCCCTCCCCCGTTCATGCTCTGTCTCTCTCTGTCCCAAAAATAAATAAAACGTTGAAACAATACACACTGTTGTGTTCCTAATCATTACGGAGGATTTCCTAGAGGAAGAATTCAGAAATCGACACCGCATTGTGCTCTGAAATATGGCAGATAGAAGGCAATCTGGAAATGGACATTTGGAGAATGCTACTGAATAAGTGATACCCGATGTAATGCCTGAGCACTGTAATTTCCAAACAGCATTAACAAAAGAAAGAAACAGTAAGTTTATGTATGCAGTAAGAAAATAGTGACTGAGATATATAAGAATGTAACATCCCTCCTAGAAAGCCTGAGTAGAATACAGAGTGAGTGAATATGTGAGGAGGCTAGTTTGAAATCCAAGTCTAGGTATGTTTAATATTGTGTTAGCATTCCTTTATTCGACATGACAAGGGTACAGAGATCTTGACGAAGCTTTCATATGAAAAACAACAGCAACAACAACTCATTCTGACCAAAAATTTACATCTTAAAATGTTATTTCACCTCTGGGTTGAAATGCAAAATACCCCCTCTTGCTTTTCTCGTGTTTGGCTCTGAGGTTTTATAATCTTTCTTTTTTTCTGATTTCTGGAGCCTCAATCCAGGTGCCCCGAGCAGGATCAAAACTTGAGATCAAGTAGAGGGTGCCTGGTTGGCTCAGTCGGTTTAACGTCCCTTGGTTTCGACTCAGGTCATGAGCTTATGGTTCATGAATTCAAGCCCTGCATCGGGCTCCTTGCTGGCAGCGTGGAGCCTTGCTTGGGATTCTCTCTCCCTCTCTCTGTCTCTCCCCTGCTCGTGCTGTCTCTGTCTCCCTCCAAATAAATAAATAAACTTAAAAAAAAAAAAAAAACACCTCCAGATTGAATAGAAATTGTGACATCTGCATTGGCATTAAATTGTACAGGGAAATAGGATATCGCACCCAAACCGGGATCATGGAAAATGCACAGCGAGCTGAGTCATTAAATGAAGACTATGTGATTATGCTATATCCATAAAATGAAATACTATGTAGCTATTACAGATTTTATCTTCAAAATATTTAATGACTTCAGGAAACATTAGCAATGGTTAAAGTGAAAACAAGTGGGATCTTAATCTGAGGGCTATTTTGTTAAAAAAAAAAAAATCAGACAGGGGCGCCTGGGTGGCGCAGTTGGTTGAGCGTCCGACTTCAGCCAGGTCACGATCTCGTGGTCTGTGAGTTCGAGCGCCGCGTCAGGCTCTGGGCTGATGGCTCAGAGCCTGGAGCCTGTTTCCGATTCTGTGTCTCCCTGTCTCTCTGCTCTTCCCCCGTTCATGCTCTGTCTCTCTCTGTCCCCCCCAAAAAAACAAATAAACGTTGAAAAAAAATTTAAAAAAAATCAGACAGAAGACATGAAAAAATAGACCAGTGTGTTAGCAGCTCTTCGCTCTAGACAGTGGGACTATGTGTAATCTTTGTTTTAAACAGGCTATTTCTTTTGCATTTATGTACTTTTATATATTTATATTGTTCATTAGCATGCAAATTCAAATGAATTTTATTATTTTTAGAATCAGAAAAAAAACCAAGCTAGGGAAATTAAGCTTTATAGCAAAGCATTAGAATTTGAAATGATCTAGGTGGTCTATAAAAAGTGAACAAAATGCAATCATTGAATCCCTTCCAGCTTCCAGATGCCCTGATTCTAAGTTCACATAGGGACATGTACAAAGAGAGGAACATTCTTTGGCATTTAGCCAATGCCTATAGTTCACAATGTATCATAAATAAAACATTACTCACTTCCTTAACTATAAAAAGTGGTAGTCACATCAGATGATGAGCTTTATGATATCTTCCAGCTGTAAACTCTATCGTTCCATATTCTGTGACTCACTGGTATGGAGTTCTTATAGATTTTCAGACTTGGGTGGTATTGAGAAACTTCATTTTGTTAAAAAAAAAAACATGCAACCTTAGAATCTATTATATTATGAAGGAGCTGGATACCAGTGGAGAGAAAGCCCATCATGGCATTGCCAAGGTCATAGGCACACGCTGGGACCAGATTGGCTGTGGTTAAATCATGTCGCCGACCTATGTTAAGTGTGTGACTTGAGGCAAGTTACTTAACCTCTCTGTGCTTAAATTTTCTCATCTAGGGATCAGTGCTGAACTCATAGGGTTGGAATGATAACTAAATTAATTAATAGATATAAAGGACTTAGAACAGTGTCTGGCCCAGGTTCAATAAATATTAGTTATTATTATTTTCTTCACCTGCTTAAGTTAGAGAAAAGAAATGAAAAACAGCCCACGGGGATTAGAGCAATTCACTCCACATCAGAAAAGGGTAAGCAGGGACATCTAAAATTTCTCAAAGCAATCTTATTAACTTGCACAATTGCTTCTCCTCTAAAATCTGATATTTTACCTTTAAAATGGAGGAGGAATCATGTGGGCATATTGCTAAAGATGGTAAAATAACTCTGAGATTCTAGCTCAGAGGAGAAAAGATTCTGCACATTACCTGGTTTGCCAATTTATTTTTTTTTTAATTTTTTTTCAACGTTTATTTATTTTTTTGGGGACAGAGAGAGACAGAGCATGAACGGGGGAGGAGCAGAGAGACAGGGAGACACAGAATCGGAAACAGGCTCCAGGCTCCGAGCCATCAGCCCAGAGCCTGACGCGGGGCTCGAACTCACGGACCGCGAGATCGTGACCTGGCTGAAGTCGGACGCTTAACCGACTGCACCACCCAGGCGCCCCTGCCAATTTATTTTTTACCTTTCCTTCAAGGCCACACTCAAATGCCATTTTCTCTGTTAAGTTTTTCTGTTTATCAAAAGTAGAGGATCTCTCGAGTCATCCTTTGTGTTAGCGTGCACATGACAGTTTTGCAGACTTTTACTTCATATGAAAATGTAAATGTTTATTCTCCAGTAAAGTGTATTAATGATTTATTCAATAAACGTTTGTATAGTGCTGCCTGTGTTCCAAGCTCTGCTCTAAGCACTTCGCAAATATGATTTCAGGTAAGCTTGTGGGAGATTGCAAAATACAGCAAAGACTCCTCCCACCTGGGTTTACACACCTTTTTGTAACGGGACCTTGCCACACCTCTCAAATCTCCTCTAAAACGTACAGCCCTCGTGTCTTGTTTTGACAGTAAAATGAGCAAAAGTGACATTTGGTGAGTTGAGAGTTTAGGCTGAAAGAAGTCTTTCAGCTTCTCTTGTTTTCTTGCTGCCCTGAGATGGCCAGGTAGACAGACCCACACCAGCCTCCCGGAGTGTCAGCGACTGTGCAGAGAAACGGGACAGTCAATGACTACACCCACTTTCCACATAGCTAAGTGAAGTTCTTGCATCAAATATCCTCAGTGAAATCACCAGATGCCTGTAGCTGCATGAATGACTCCAGCAAATGTGGCAGGGGAATCACCCCGCTGGTTCCAGCCACTAAGTATAATTTGTTTTGTAGCAAAGGCTAACTGATCTACCCCTCATAATATTAATGTGAACTAGATATAATACTATCTCAATTTTACATACGAGGAAGGTGAAGCAGATGAAATGAATCGCTCAAGATTACATGGTCAATGCATGGCAAACCCAAGTTTTAAACCCACAATCTGTGGTCTTAATCATCACATTAATCTGACTTCTTTAAATTCATATTCCATTTTGGGGCACCTGGGTGGCTCGGTTGGTTAGGCGTCTGACTTTGGCTCAGGTCATGATCTCCTGGTTCGTAGGTTTGAGCCCCACATCGGGATCTCTGCTGTTAGTGCAGAGCCCGCTTTGGATTCTCTGTCCCACTCTCTGTCTCATTTAAAAATAAATAAATTCATATTGCATTTTAGTCTCTTCAATTGTACAAATATTTATGAAACTTTCTTGTCCTCATTTTTTAAAAAGGATTTCTTTCTTTCTTTCTCTCTTTCTCTCTTTCTTTCTTTCTTCCTTTCATATTTATTTATTATTTTTGAGAGACAGAAAGAGAAGAGTGTGAACAGGGGGAGGGGCAGAGTGAGAGGGAGACACAGAATCCGAAGCAGGCTCCAGGCTCTGAGGTGTCAGCACAGAGCCCCACACAGGGTTCAAACCCATGAACTCTGAGATCATGACCAGAGCCCGATGCAGAGCTCAAACGCACGAACCACGAGATCATGACCTGAGCCAAACTCAGACCTTAACCAATTGATCCAGCCAGGGGCCCCCTTTCTTGTCCTCATTAAAAACCACAGGTTCTAGTGACATTCTTATACACGTTATCTTGTTTGAATCTCCCAACTATCTTCTGAAGCAGGCAGGCGAAATGCCAACCTTTTCAGGCCACAGATTTGAGACAAAGACTCCTACAGGTTAAGTATAATGCCCAAAGTTATGCAAGAAGTGAGAGGGTAGAATCTAAAATATATTCTCTCTTCGGCACCTGGGTGGGATTCTGCGTCTCCCTCACTCTCTGCCCCTCTCCCACTTGGACTCTGTCTCTCTCTCTCTCTCAAAAATAAATAAATATTAAAAAGAATTTTTTAAAAATACATATTCTCTTTTTTACGCATATTGCCTAAGGTGTCAAGTGTCACATTTTACCTCCAGGTACACACATTAGAGTATCTTGCATGTAGCAAGTTTTCAATAGATGTTTATCGTAGATAAATGCAATGAGGCATATCATTTAACCTTTGCTTAATTTATCTCTCCTTGCCTTTTGCAAATGAGGCCATTCATATTTCTTATTTATATTTCTTCATTGCAGATTTCACATGCCACAAAATATGACAAAGAACAGTCCTCATAGCCATCAGGAGTGATAACAGTAAAGCAGTGATACCCAGAGAGAAATGAATCTCTCTTCTTGCTGTCTTCTACATGTTTCAATTCGGTACCCAGGGATTTCAGGTGACAATCACCTAAAAATGTGACAGCTTGTGAAAGGAGCAGATAGGCTCGTAAAAGGCATATAGACAGAATGATAGGTCATACACTCAGGGACAACAGGTTTTTGGCATAAATATATGGCAGAAAAAGGAGGGTAGCTAGTGTGCAATCACTCTGTAAAATCAGATTTGACCTCTACAGAGCGAAGTTATGAGTTTTTTATTACAGTCCGATATATATAGTCTATATATATAGAGAGAGAGAGAGAGAGAGACAGAGAGAGACATATATAGAGAGAAATATATACCTAAAGATATATATGTGTGTGTGTGTGTGTGTGTGTGTGTGTATATATATATATATATATATATATATATCTTTACTGCTTGAATAACACATATGGTAGCTATGTGATTTAAGAGAGGAAACTTTGGATTGTATGTGAGCCTCAAGTGCTGATAAAAGCCTAGACACTTTTGATTTATAATTAAATGAATAAATATGACCAATCTTTGGCACACTAAATATCAGGACTCCTGACCTATTCAGATGCTAATGTCTCATTGAAGTCCTCTGTCCATTGCCTTAGGGAAATAGGGCTTATGGGAGAGTCATTAATGCCAGCCCCAGGAGGCTGAACTTTAAGAACCAATGCAAACACCCACCAGGAAAGCAAGATCTATTTAAGCAGAGAGGATGTACAGAATGGAAAATATAAATATAAATAGGCTGTTCTTCCTTCCTCTTCCTTTTCCTCCCACAGCTGTGTCTTTTGGGGAGATAGAGATAAGAAGGTTTGTCACTTTAGAAAAGCGAGTTCACTGTCAAACTTGAGAAAAAGTAGGAAGCAAATTGATGATATAACTATAATAGTTTAAAATATTGCCAGTGCAAGAAGACTTCACACTCCAGACAGAACCTGAGCCACTCTGGGTTGAACTTAATTTCAGATGCTGTACATTACCAAGGCAGCTGCGTGTTTAGTTTCATTGAGATCTCTTTTATGCTAAGCAATCCAGAAACCTAAGAATGGAAACAGGAAGGTGAGAATAGGAGAGAATCAGATACCATATTATTATGGGAGGTTATCTAAGAAAATAGAGGATAAAGTTTGCACATTTTAATTATTTCTTTCTTGTCTTTTTCTTTTCTTCTGGTGCAGAAAGACCTTAATGATTGAAATATTTAAATCCTAGGACCCAGACTTAGAATTGGAATATATTCAGCGCTGATACAGTGAGTAAAAAGGATGTACGTATCACTGTATATGGAACTCTAGGTATGCCACGAATCTGGATCTAGAATAATGCTGCTAATTCTACTCAAAGCAGTTTATCTTCTAACTTCCTGTGTTAAAGATAGTTTCATTACTCAGAAAAAGGAGGGATTTGTTTCACATTTCAAAGCCTTTGTCTATCGATGCCTTCTCCCCTATGGTGTTTAACTAATTGAAAAAAAAACAGCACAAAAATGAGCTCACGGTTTAAAGAATAGTTGAGCTTTGTCACCCCAAAATATGGCACAGAAACTGTTTCAGAGTACATCCTAAGCAGAACTTGTTATGTTTCTTTCTACCTTCCTTCCCTCCCCCACCCCCAGCCCAAAGATGTCCTTAATCTAGATTCTGGTAAAAATCCAGATTAGGAAGATTCTGTCTGGGAAAAAGTCGTGTTTGCACAGCAAACTCTGTATGTATATGTCCGTTTCACATGACAGGTACAAGATATAAAACACAAGAAGAGGAAGGAGACAAGCCAGTACTGCTTCTTATGTAATCGTTCACCTTAATGTGTCCCAAAGCACCAGTATGATGGGGGAATCTTCCTGTGAGGAGTTCAGAAAGTGTTCGCAAATACCTTACGACTACTTCCTCTGAAGAGTGGGATGGAAATCCATTAGCAAAATCTGAGGATGTGGGAGGAAAAGCTCTCTTCCCTCTTCCTCTGATGAAGAAATGGTAGGAATTGCTACTTACCGCTCATATTGGTCTAATAAGGCAAAAGACTAAAATAGTTTCATAGAAACAAGAAATTTACACCCACTCCTATAACTTTAACAGCACAGTTCTGGACAAAGATTATTATAGGATTTAATATCCTTTGTCCAAGAAAAGAAGGAAGAAGGATAAATCATGAAAAAAAATTACTATAATTGTATAATTGGAAAAGAGGGAAATCAGAGAATAGTTAGAGATGTATTCCATCCATTTAAGAATTAAAGAAGACAATTTATTACTTAAAAAAAGTAATTTATTGTCAAAGCAATAACTGCCCCTAGACAAAATCAAACCAGCAAGGAAGATTTAATTCAAGGCTACTGCAATGGGAAAAGAGGCCAGAACTCAGTCTGAACCCAACTCTTCTGATATAAAGGACTAGAGCATTTTAAAAACTGGAATGGGAGAGTTCTGACTATCTGGGAGCGCAGACTATCTGAGCTTAAGAAATGTAAACTAAGGTGAGAGGTAGTTTCATAGCTTGGAGCAAGTTTCCCCTGAAATTAGTCTCCTAACCTCCCATAGAAACTAGGAGCTAGGGATGTATCTTCCTTGATGATTACATTTCAAAGACAGTTTTCTGGTCCTTGAGAAAGACATTTCTGTGCTATAAACTGGCTAGAGGCTTTTTTTAAAAGATTTGCATCTCAAAGAGGAAGAAGAAGAAAATGTTCTAAACCAAACGTTCTAGAAAAAGGGAGGTCAGGGGTCCACTCAGGAGAAAACCTGTCTAAATTTAGTTAAGCTGAGGGGAATGTTGAAGCCTAATGTAGTTAATATCATAAACAAGAATTTTTTTTAAAAAGGTTTATTTATTTATTTTTGCAACAGAGAGTATGAGCTGGGGGAGGCAGAAAAAGAGGGAGACAGAGAATCCCAAGCAGGTTCCACACTGTCAGCACAGAACTCAGTGAAGGGCTTGAACTCACAAATCATGAGATAATGACCTGAGCTGAAACCAAGAATCCGATGTTTAACAGACTGAGCCACCCAGGCACCCCTAAACAAGAATTTTAAAATAGGCTAGAGGACATTTTAAAAATTTTGTTAAATGCTGATAACCCAAATAAAGAATAAAAAAGGAGTTGGCTGACAGATAAATGTGGCTGTTCAGTGAATTTTCCGAAGAGCACGACTTTACAGAGAACATATGCCCAAAAAAGTTGTGTGATAAGCAAGACTGAACATTGAAAGGATAAGATCACAAAATAATGTCCAAGATTCAATGTGTCGGTGATTCATAGAGACTTGACTTGGCACTAATATTTTCAGCGGCGAACAATTTTATAACAATGAAAAGAAAACTCAAGATACATTTTTAAAAACTAAGACAAAGAAAGCAAGAGGACAACTGTTTGAGTCAGGTACTGTTTTAGTATAAAGAAGGCAGTCCCATCTAACCTTGGAATTCTTAACCAAGGAGGTTGATTTTAAAATAAGAAATGCTAAAGCAAACATCATTAAAAGGAAATCAAGCCTCAATAAGAAAACTTACAGCACAAATACCCCGACATTTGAAATAAATTTAAGTGTTCAGGCCCAGGTCCCCAGAAGGGATTGTGAAGCTTGACAGTTCAACATAACCCAAAAGGCCTGGAATACTTGTGGAGGGGGTTGCAAAAGTTATTCCAACACCATGGTTGAGAAACCATGAAAAACAAGACTATGTTCAAAGATTGTTTGAGTGAGAGTGTGAAAGGGAAAACTTCAAAATGTTATCAAATACAGATTTACCAAATGGTTCTTCAGTAGCCATGACATTAACATTTATTTCAGTTTCTATATAGGAATGACTCCTGTGATTACCCACATATAAAAAGAACCAACTTTTTTTTTTAATTTAGGATTTATGATGGTTCCAAATATGAGACTGTTTTGAAAGAGAAGAGATGAGCTAGACATATTGTCTGACTTCTCTAGAAAATACTTCTGTGGAAAATCTTTTCATGTAGATATGAAATATGCATGAATCTATGCATAATCTCTGATTTATCAAGGCTTAAGTTAATCATTTTTGTGACTCTCCACAATACTAAAGTAATTTTAATAAAATATGATCACATATCCATTTTTACTTGTTAAAACCCTCTGGTTTTATATGTAATATAAAATAAACCAAACCACAGGGTGCCTGGGTGGCTCAGTCTGTTAGGCGGTTAGACATCCAACTTTAACTCAGGTCATGATCTCTCAGTTCCGCGAGTTGGAGCCTCGCGTTGGGCTCTGCACTGACAGCCTAGGATTCTCTGTCTCCCTCTCTGCCCCTCCCCAACTCTCTCTGTCTCAAAATAAATAAACTTAAAACAATAAATAAAAAAAGTAGACCAGACCATATGCAAATATTTGCTGTCATCGTGTTACATCTCAAGCAAATTTTAGATAACTTACTATCAATGCTTTAGCTAATAATTTAATATTTCTCCCTCACAAGCAGTAATGTAAGAATAATACTATTATTATAGGTGAAAATTGACTTCAGAATCCCATTTGTCTTTTTTTCCCCCATTTTAAAAACAAACTACAACAAAATCTGGTTATTTCTCTTCCATTATCAAAATATGTCCTCAAAAATTATTCTGATACTAGTAATTTAAATTTGAAAATAATTTAATTCCTTGCCTCCTCCTTAAAGGTAATTGCATTTGAATAGTTGAATCACCTACACTGTGTCTTTTAGGTTTCTCTTCTGTTCCCTAACAATATGGGGCAAGTTAGGTATCACAACATGGATCCTTAAAACATTAATTTATTTACTCAAAAGATTATTATCTCAAAAGGCAATTCAGTAAGTCTAATGTCCCAAGAAGTTCTCCAAAACTTAGAGTCCATACAATTCCAGTGATCCAACCCTAGACCATACTAGAATGATCTTCTTTTATCACTGAAAAAAATCTTTGAATGTAGATTTTTTGTTTTCTGTTGAATTAATTTATATACATATACAGTAAAACCTTGGTTTACAAACATAATTTGTTCCAGAAACATGCTTGTAATCCAAAGCACATATATATCAAAGGGAATTTCAAGAACCATTGGCTCAGTTGTGATCATGTGACATTCAGTTTCACGTACTACTCGTATTGCAAGACATAGCTCATTTATAAAGTTAAAATTTATTAGAAATGTTTGCTCATCTTGAGGAACATTTGCAGAACCTATTATTTGCAATCCAAGGTTTTACTGTAAATATTTTTTTTTCACTATACTATTCTTCACCTGTGTTTGGAGTCACTCCAAGTGTAGTAATGAACAATTTGGGCTCAGTTGGATATGCTCTTTCATTTTTTCAAATTACTACTTTCATCTGGGCTCATCTGACTCTGGGAATCACAAGAATGCAAGCATTCTGTAGTCTTCTCTCCTTTTTATCCTACCCTGATTTTCTCTAACATTGTGGTGATCTGTACATGCTCCCCTAAATGCACTGACTTAATACTTGCTATTTCTACTAGCTAAACATGATACACCGTCCTTATCCAAATCAATAGATTTCCTATTCCAAACAGACCTGCTGGAATGAATTTACTCATTTGATGTTAAAGGTATTTCAGACGACAGGAAACATTAAGACATATATTTAGGACAAATCCGCCTTCCTCAGGTCCTCAAAAAAGGGTGTTTGGGATATTTGCTTTGAGATGTTCGGTTGTATGTTGATACACAGGTATCCCCTGCTTTTTGAAAGTTTCCATTCAGCCACTTTACTCTTATGAAAGACTTACATTAGTACCTGTTTTGGTTAACCAAAAGAAATCCAAAGAGGATTTTCGCTTTTATGAAAAAAGGTGAAAGCGAAAATAGCATTCACTGTTTGCAGCATACACCCTTGCACAGCAGCGAGACGGCCCCCCTCAGGCTCCTTCCCGGGAATTACACTCCGCATCTCAGCATCAAGCTGCAGTGGCTCTGAGCTGTGTCTGTAAGCGTCCGTGCTTTATCTCCATTTATTTTGCATCTGTTAGTAAAGTGTGTCCTAAGGTATCAGAAAAGGGTCAAAGAGGTTATTTTTTGGGTCTGGGAAAACTCAAAAATTTTCCTTGTAAATTAATGATAGTTGCTTCTTCATTTTATGCCATTTCAATTTACAAAAGTTTTCACAGAACGCTGGGCTTTTAGATACTGGGGCAAACCTGTATAGGTATTAGGCAAAGAATCTATGGTATTTTCGCAATTCCATCCCCTCACTCCTTCCTCTGCAGTTGGAGCCCTGGCCAGTTACTCACCGGATTACGACCACAGCCTCCTAACTTGCCTCCTCATCTCCAACCTGACCTGTACTTTGTCTCTTCGGGACTTATTATCCCACATAATTCTGCATTTCTGCTTTTCTGCATTTACCTATGAATAGCCAACCAGCTGCTTTCACTTTGCAGAACACATTCCCCATCCTCTTTCATGCTTCCTTGCCTTGGCCATCACAGCTCTTCCTGGAATACTTGTCACCTCTCTTCTCTTCCTGGTTGAGTCTTTATGGTTCATGGATGATCTCCCTGAGAAAGCTTCCAGGCCCCTCTTGCCTCTCTGCCGGGCTGTTCTCCTATTACAACAAATGAATGGCTGCATACGAACACTTGCCATCCAGGAGAACACATTATCATTTATTTCTAGAACTCTTCCACCAAGCTGTGTGTCCCTTAAAGTTAAGGTCTTTACTGTGCACACGGTATTTCTTAATGGAAGTGCTATTAACAACTTTTTCGGTAGAATTATTCTTCTTTACGTGGAATGTCCATTCATGGCTCCAACTGAATAAATCAAATTTTCAAATGCCCATTAAGTGGGTGCTATTATCCTTGGTTAAAAACCGTTATCCCACAGGCCCAATATGTAGTGTAAAGAAGGAAATTAATGGGTGTTGAATAAATTAAAGAATGGGTAAATGAATGGATTAACAATGGATGAATAAATGTTCTTTCCTTAAAAGGAATTAGAATTTTCTTGTTGGTTTTCAGTAAATGAAAAATAACTTAGCTGTTTTTTTCTCAAATATCTCCAATCACTTTGAACCAATTCTTCTTTTAGGCAATTTCTAAGTGACAACTTCTTAAATGATGCAGATGCTAATAATACAGATAATATCTTAATTATTTTAATTTCATAGTCAGATAAGTTTTTAGTTACTATAGCTCTTCTATTAACCTTAGAGCTTAGCCTACATAAATTCACAACTTTCATAAGTAAAAAAATATTTTCCTTCTTATAAGATGCTGCATAACAGCCAGTTATTATTAGAATATGGCCATTCCATGAAGTCTGACATATGCCAACATTTGTTTCTAGACTTGTGAAAAAGTATTACAAATTCCAAGGGATTCATCCCTGAGATCAGTGTGTGTTGTTTTAGCAGTATAGATATAATGCCCCATAGATTAAGCTTTATCAATACTTCAGAGTTTCAGACCATGTCTTCTGGTTGCATGAAAAAAGTGTAGCTTTTATATGTATGTAAATAGTAGTTTCCTAGTGTTAAATAACAAAAATTAAACCATGTAAATCGTATTTATTTATTTGTTTGTTTATTTATTTATTTTGAGAGAGAGAGAGAGCGAGCATAAGCAGGGGAGGGGCAGAGAGAGAGACAGGGAGGGAGCGAATCCCAAGCAGGCTCTATGCGCAGCACAAAGCCTGATGTGAGGCTCTATCTCCCATTAATGAGATCATGACCTGAGCCCAAATCAAGAGTTGAATGCTTAACCAACTAAGCCGCCCAGGCACCCCTAAACCATGTAAATTTTAAAGATCTGATTGGCTTTAGGAATCAATGCCTGAATGGGATAGCGTCTTATGTACTAGTAGAGGTGAGCTCCAAAGTGCTATGGAAAGGGAAAGGTTTTTAAAGATAGGGCACAGGGGACACCTGGGTGGCTCAGTCAGTTTAGTGTTCAACTTCGGCTCAGGTCATGATCTCATGGTTTGTGAGTTCAAGTCCCACATCAGGCTCGCTGCTGTTGGACCCTCTGTTCCCCTCTCTTTGCCCCTCCCCAACTTGTCTTCCAGAATAAATAAATATTAAAATAATAAAGGTAGGAAAAGGAAGTCATAAACAGAAAAAAAAGGATTATTCAAAGGATATCACTTTCATTCGGGAACAAATGAATCTTAGTAGGAAAACTGTCTCAACTTCCTTTGGGGGGGGATGAAGAAGATCCATCTGACAGATTATCATATTGGTGCTAACTAGACAATTCCTGACTGAGGGTTAAAGGTTAGATTCCTGGGGAGTTGAAACTGCAGTTCAGTGAGGTATTAAGTCTTGGTTGACTAACTTGGGGCTTTAACCTAAGTGATGCCATTTTGCCATTTGGGGTCCATGGCTTTCTTTTTAACATGAGCCAGCAGAAAATTATCACTCTACCAGTCTCTCACTATAAAAATAAGCTTAAGCATTGTCAGTTTTAAGGGAGAAAAATAATTTCTATCAATGAAAGTTGTGACTATATGGAAGGCTTCAACCTCTTCAAACTTAGAAAACCTATATAAAAGTATACATGAAGAAATTTATATATATACACACATCTGTATACACTTGCCTTGGAAAGGTAAACTTTATCTTTCCTTAATTGCTTTAGAACACACACTGGAAAATACAATGAAAGTTTCTCTTTAAAACATCCCTAATAGATAATGTAGCAAAAGCATTATATAAACAATCAGTACCATCCTCACTCTCCACTCCTGAATTCTCTAGGCTTCTGAAATAATTTATTTTCTTCTATACCCAATGTCTTAGCCATACTCATTCAATTCTCTCACTTTTTAGCACTGCCCTTCTCCTAAAACTCCACAGCCAGTGCTTGAAACCCAAGAATGGAAGTAGGTTACCAAGAAAGAACATGGAATATACAGTCAGAAAACTTGTTTCTGTCTTTTGCTAACAACTGACCTTTTAGCTTTAGCTTCTCTGAGTCTTTTCCTTCATCTATAAAATGAAGATAAAAGTAACTTCACCTCTGAAATCTGGAAAAGATTTGTTATGTGCAAATAACTAATCTGGGCCTAATATATTAGATTGTCACAGAAAAGTTTGCAAGTTTGCCTTTTGTCTTTCGATATTTTAACAATTGAAAGCTGGACAACAGTTCATAATTATGGTACATCTGGGTTGACCAAGTGACTTTTTTAGACCTGGACTACCTACCTTCATGTTTCTTTACCATAAGAGAGAAAGAAGGTACTAACTTGTGGATTTCACCATTTTGTGGTGAATTTCTGCTATAGTCTTCTGAACTTAATCCTACCTTACACAGAATATCTTATTTACAGGTAACTAGACTCTCTGTTTCTTAAAATTAGCTTATTTTATATACCTCCAAACTTGGTCATTCTTGTATATTCCTGATCACAGTTTAGAAAATTCCCATTTATTAAGTTAACCAGTACAAGAATCCAGAGGTCATCCTGAATTTCTCCCTCTTCACATTTGCTTCAGTGTCTCACAAGAATCCAAAATTTAATTGGTCAAAATTGAACTCTTCATCCTTCTCCCAAAGAAGATTTTCAGAATCTCCCACCTCTTTTCCCTGTTTTGGTCATCATTTACTCAGTCACCTTAGTCAGAAACTGACAATGATCCTAGGATCCTTATTCTATTTTAATGCTTCATATGTAATCAGTGACCAAATCTAAGTGCTTCTCCTTTCTTAGCTTCTAATATCTGTTCTCTCCTTTCTTATCTTACTGTTCCAGGCTTTCCCAATACCTCTGAATAGGACTCTCCCAATAGTCTCCATCAATCCAATCCTCACTGCCTTGTGTTGTCAGAGTGGTCTCCCTAAAGTGTGAATTTGGCCATATACTAAATTGCTCGCTATTATCTATAACACAAAGTTTACACATCTGCTGCTTCCAGATTGTGTTCTTTCCCTCCTTCCTAAAATCTCCCAACTTTGATTCTCTTTCATCAAACCATACCACTTACTATCCCTTTTGTAACTCCTACAGATTTTAAGATTATTTTCTCTCATCTGTTGAATATTTAAGTTTTTGGATCAAGGCTATTTTCTCAGCATAACTTCTGTCTTTGCTCTTGACAATTTCAGTATTCATGTGGATGACAATTTGATATCTGGGCCCATCAGTTTAGTGTACCAATTATATTTCTTTTTTTACACCTTTTTAGTGGTTGCCCTAGAGTTGTTTATACACACTTACAACTAATACAAATCCACTTTCAAATAATACTATACCACTTCACAGGAAATGCACATACCTTATAATAACAGAATTTTCCTAATTCCTTCCTCCTGTCCCTTATATTATTGCTGTCATTCAAATCAATGTAATCATCAAATGCATAGTTGCTATTATTACTGCTGTTAACAGATCAATTAAGAATAAGAAAAGTAAGTTTTTATTTAACCTTCACTATGTCTTTCCTTATTTTACCTTCACTATGTCTTGCGTTATTTTTTTATGCTTATTTATTTTTGAGAGAGAGAAACAGAGTGTGACTGTGGGAGGGGCAGAGAGAGAGAAGGAGACACAGAATCTGAAACAGTCCCCAGCTTCTGAGTTGTCGGCACAGAGCCCGACGAGGGTCTCGAAGTCAAACACTTAACCGACTGAGCCACCCAGGCATCCCAATTTCTTTTTTAATGTTCATTTATTTTTGAGAGAGAGAGAAACAGGGTGTGAGTGGGGGAAAGGTAGAGAGAGAGGGGGAGTCTTCTATACTTTATGTAACTCTGAGCTTTTGACCTCTATCATTTTCCTTCTCTCTGAAGAACTTCTTTTAGGATTTCTTGCCAGGGGTGCCTGGGTGGTTCAGTCGGTTAAGTCCATGATCTCACGGTTCCTGAGTCCAAGTCCCCCAGCCAGCTCTGTACTGACAGCTCAGAGCCTGGAACCTGCTTTGGATTCTGTGTCTCCTTCTCTCTCTACACCTCCCCACCCCGAGTTTATGCTCAGTCTCTTTCTCTCTCTCTCAAAAATAAATGTTAAAAAATTAAAAATATATATATTTCTTGTCAGACAGACCAACTAGCAACAAATTACCTGAGTTTTTGTTTATCTGCAAAAGTCTTTATTTCTCCACCTATAAGGGATAATTTCATATGCTATCGAATTCTAGACAGGAGGGTGTTTTGTTTTGTTTTGTCTTCTCTCAATACTTACAAATGTCACTCCATTCTCTTCTTGTTTGCATGGTTTCTGAGAAGTTGATATAATTCTTATCTTTGCTCCAAAGATTTTTTCTTTGTCTTTGAGATTTTGCAGTTTGAGTATGATATACCTGGACAGAGTTGTTTGTTTGTTGGTTTGATGTTCTGTAAGCTTCCTGGGTCTGTGGTTTGGCATCTGACATGAGGAAACTCTTAGCCATTATTGCTTCAAATTTTTCTTTTGTTCCTTCCCTTTTTTTTTCCTTCTGGTATTTCTGTTATACATATGTAGCACCTTTCGGAGTACAGCACCAGTTTTTGGATATTCTGTTCCATTTTTTCATCTTTTCCCCTTTGCCTTTCAGTTTTGGAAGTTTCTATTGATATATCCTCAAGTTCAGAGATTCTTTCCTCAAAGGTATTCAGTCTACTAATGAGTCCATCAAAGATATTGATTTCTGTTACCATTTATTTTATCTCTAGCACTTCCTTTTGAGTCTTTTCTTAGATTTTCCATCTCTGCTTACATCACCCATCTATGCTTGCCTGTTATACCCTTTTCCTTTAGAGCCCTTAGCATATTAATCATAGTTCGGTTTACTTGTTAGCCTGATAATTCCAACATTCCTGCCACATTTGACTCTGGTTTTGAGGCTTGCTCTGTGCCTTCAAACTGCGTTTTTTGCTGTTTTAGTATGCCTTGTGATTTTTTGTTGAAATACAGAAATGACATACTGAGTAAAAAGAATTGCAGTAAATGAGCCCTTAGTTACATGGTGGTGGGGCTGTGGGGAGGGGAAGCATTGAATTTGCTTTTTTGCCTGCTCGATTCCTACAGCTAAGCAGTTGAATGTTGTTGAGAGAGCACTCATCCATGCTGACTGGTCTGACTTGTTATGACCACAAATTTCAAGTGGGTCTTTAATGCCACCCTGCATTATTCTATATTTACAGGCTCTTCTAGACAATTATTTCATAATGTTTTCCTTTCTCTTCAAATTTCTAACTGCTGTTGCTTCATCCTTCATAACTTTCAAATTGATATCTCTTGTCAGACTTCTACCTAAAATTGAATATTCACGCACCTACTCCATATCTCTGCTATGATGTCTATTATGTATCTGTAATTTATCCCAGTCAAAACCCACTTCCTCCTCTTGTCCTCCAGGGTGCCTTCCTCACATCTTCTCCATCTGTGTAAAGTTGCATTCTATCCTTTCAGGTGCTCAGTTAGGAAATCCTGGTCAAAATGTCTAAATGCCATCATTTATCTCCAAGATTATTGCAAAAGACTTTTAACTAGTCTGCCTGTTTCTATCTTTGTATTCCCCACAATATATTCAACACTGAAGCCAACATGACCCATTTAAAATTTAACACTGATGGTATTACTCTTTTGCTGAAAACCTTCACCAGCCCCCCATTTCACTCAGAAAAGCCAATGTGTCCATACCTGTCTACACAGTGTGATGCTGTTAGTGCTCTGACCTCATTTGCTACCAGTCTTTCCCTTTCACCTTTTGCTCCAGTCACATTGGCCTCCTCACTCTTGACATGTTGGCATGTTCCTGCTTAAGGATGTTTGGATTTGCTATGCCTTGTGACTAGATTCTTGTGCTATCTCTCCGAATGGCATTTTCCTTAAGTTAGAAACAGTTTTTTTTTTTAAGTTTATTTATTTTTGAGGCAGAGAGAGACACAGCATGAGCAGGGGAGGGGCAGAGAGAGAAGGAGACACAGAATCCGAAGCAGGCTCCAGGCTCTGAGCTGTCAGCACAGAGCCCCATGCGGGGCTCGAACTCATGAACTGTGAGATCATGACCTGAGCTGAAGGCGGACGCTTAACCGACTGAGCCACCCAGGTGCTCCTAGAAACAATTTTTTTAATGGGCTTTATTTTTTGGAGGAATTTTAGGTTTACATAAAAATTGAGTGGAATGTAAGTACAGTTCTCCTGTTTTTCTTTACCCAGTGCTCAGAGCTTCTCCTATTATTAAATGTGGTACATTTGTATAGTTAATAGATAATATTGATATAATATAACTGGCTAAAATCCATAGTTTACATGTTTACATTAGGTTTTATTCTTTGTGTTGTAAATTTTGTGAGTTTTGAAAAATGTATGACAGTAATGTACCATGATAATATCATACAGAATGGTTTCATTGCCCTTAAAAATCCTTGGACTCCACTTACTCATCTCTTCTCCTTTCCACCTGAACTCCTGGCAGCCACTTACCTTTTTACTGCCTCCATGGTCTTACCTTTTCCAGATGCCATATACTTGGAATCACACAGTGTGTCCATAGACTTTCCAGATTTTTTTTTTTTGACTTACCAATACACATTTAAGATTCTTCTGATGTCTTTCTATGGCTTGATAGCTCTTTTTCTTTGATCGATGATATTTCATTGCGTGGATGAACTACAGTTTGTTTATACATTTCCCTATTGAATGACATCTGGTTGCTTCCAAGTTTTGGCAATTATGAACAAAACTGCAGCAAACATTTGTTTGCAGGCTCTTGTGTGGACATAAGCTCCTAACTCCTTTGGAAAATAACCAGGAATGTCTTTGCTAGATTGTATGGTAAGAGTATGTTTAGTTGTTTAAGAAACCGTCAAATAACCTTCCAAAGTTTTCCTTAACTTTTCAAGATCTTTATTCAAATATCCCCTTCTCAGTCAAAACTTTCCTAAGGATCCTATTGAAGATTGTAAGGTATCGTACTTCAGTCATGACTTTGAAACCCGCTTCTCATTGACCTTACGGCAAAGCACTAATCATTATGTAATATATCATATATCTTACTTATTGAGGTGTCCTCTCTGATCTTCTTCCAATTACACTAGAATGTAAGATCCATGAGAGTGCAGAAAATGTTCCTTTTTCTTCTTTAGAAGCCTGGGACACCTATGAGATCATAAGGGCCATTTAAAAATATTTGTTGGAAGAGATGAATAAATTTAGAACAATAAATTGTTAAGAACAGTGAAGGGTTTGAGATCTTGCCCTATTTACAAGCTGACAATTTAGTCTATTATAGTTTTACAGGTCCTGGTAGAAGAAATGAGACTTCTGGGTGATAGACAAAGGTTTTATTATTTGTGGGGCAGCACACAGTATGAGCTTCCCGTGCCTATGGTTCCTCTTGCTCCCTGAGTCCCATGGAGACAATACTGACGAGGGCCCAGGAGGTTGTTGCACACATAGGTTTGTATCACACCTGACAAAACCCAAGATTAGACAAATCCAGTATTTTAGACTGGGCTGCAAGAAAACCTGCTAAATGTTTGCAATAGAGAAAGATACTCTCTTTATTGTACTGGGCACTAAACAAACCTTACTTCTGTTTCGAGTTTATTTGATAACATCCTTAAAAAGATAGTCTGCAACTAAGTATGTTTGTGTCTTTGTCTACAAGATGTGCTGACACACAAGAGACTTATGCGAATTGTTAACCAATCATAATGGCCCAGCTCATTTTTATCTTCCACACATTTTTCTACCCATCCCTGAAAGAGCACCCGGCACTCTAAGCTATTCGGAGATGTCCAAGTGAGTCGTGTTACTTCATTTCTCTCAATATCTTTGTGATGTGATATCCAAGTCTTGTATGTGTGATATTTAAGCTTCCTTTCCTTGGAAGAATTTTG
This sequence comes from Prionailurus bengalensis, assembly GCF_016509475.1. Lineage (NCBI taxonomy): Eukaryota > Metazoa > Chordata > Mammalia > Carnivora > Felidae > Prionailurus > Prionailurus bengalensis. The sequence continues at coordinate 169,358,820 of NC_057344.1, read as the reverse complement.
ACATCCCATTTCAGCTGGTGTTCCCCAATTTCTACTGGTAAGTATCTCTTCTTCTTTCAGCCTGATGTGGAATATCACTTCCTCAAAAGAAAAAAAAAATTAATACTTCATCATAGCTGTTATAGAGACTCAGAGATTATGCATCAAAGAAAATGAATTCACTTTCAAAGTTTTGTGCTTAAAAAAAAAAGCCTCCACTCAGTATCTTTGTATCTTTTTAATGACCACACTACTCGGGTGCCTGCATTGAGCCCTATACAAACATCTGTCACAGCACCTAAGTGTTACCTGTTTACAAATACTTCCTATTGTCAAGTGGTTCTCTCCCACTGGGTCTGGATATACTGGTGAGGCACAATATACGGTAGACATTTGCAAACTAATTATTACCAATAATAAAGTACTGGAATTTGTCTCTGCTTCATTTAAATTTTAGTGGTTTTAAGATCGTTTTTATTTATAAATGACACTTTGATTTCACTTACACTCCTTTGCATGAGAAAGAAAATGGTAGAGTAATCTTCCCAAAGAAGCAAAGTGTCTAGAATATCTAGGCCCAACATCTTCCCATTTTCTTCCTCTACCATTAAGATATCTGAAAAACAATTCTGTTCTTTTTTTTTATTTGCTAAATTATCTAAAAACCTATTCAGTCCTGAACTTGAAAGTTTACTATGCATGAGACACTAAATTTGCTACTAAACCAAAAATTCTTTAGTGCAATATCAAATTGGTACCAGATGTATTATTCCACTTGAAATAATTCTTAAATTTCAGCTTCTAAAAGTAATACGATGTCAGTTACGAAGTTAGGCTTCTTCCTATGCTTTGTTAAAGAAGGAAAAAAATAAAACAACAAAACAGTTGTTTTTATAACTTTGGGTCACAGCTTCTCTTAACTCACTGTGCCTTGAGAATGAAGCAATTGTGTTGTGTCTCATTGTTCAGTGTACAGAGAATGCTGGAATCTCTCTTGGGGTGAGTTAATGGCAGGCTTGAAGTTTTAATTCTCAGTTGCCTTCCTTTAATTCATTTGTTACGGTATTGCTGGAATTTTTATGTTTTTAATATTTAATAATACGAAAGCTTCTTCTTTCATATTCTCTGCAGATAGCTGTCTGGCTTTTCTGAGTATATAACCATCGTGCATTTATTGGCCCATACCCCCAAATGCAACCTGAAGATATCAAGTAAATTAAGCCATCCTGTGAGAACAAAGGAAATATGCTATGGAACTCCAAGAGCTAAAAAGGAAACCCAGTACTATTAAATGCGGTGCTTTGTCTAGAATCAATTCACATGATACCGCAGGGCATACCCTCCCAAAAAAGCAGAAAGAAATAAGTAATGTAAAATGAAAATAGGATTGCATAGATTTCTTAAAGAAATGATTGTGCCCATTTACGGTAAGAATGAAAGTGTAACATACTTCTCAACATTAGTGGCCACAGTGTTTAGGGGGGTAAGTCACAGATATAAGTTCCTTTAGTTTGGAGGCTCATATCACAATTTATTTTGTAATTCCCAAGCTAGCATCATTGCTGCTACAGGGTGGAGGTCCAGTAACCATGAGTTAAGAGGCAATATAACGAAGTGGTTAAGCTTGCAGACTTAGGTTAAAATTCCAGTAATGTATCCTACCAGTTGCATGACCTTGGACAAATTACACAATTCTTCTGAGCTTCAACATTTATATTTATTAAGTGGGGACATCAACCCATCCTTATTTTATCTTTATCATATTCATCATCGCAACTAACCTATTTTGAGATATTAGTCCATCTTACTAAGACTCTACTAAGCATTTTCTATACAGCATCTCATACAATTCTCAGAACAATACCATGACGTGTATTGTATTGATGAGGAAACTGAGACCCAGAGCTGTGCTCAAAGTCTCACAGCTAGTAAAAAAAAAAAAACTTCATTGAAAGTGATGTGTGCCTGAATTCAAAACCTGTCTCATCCAAGCTATGAGATTAAATTTAAAAAATACATCTTCAGGGAGTGTCTGGATGGCTCAACTGGTTAAGTGTCCAACTTCAGCTCAGGTCATGATCTCACAGTTCGTGAGTTTGAGACCCTCATCAGGCTTTGTGCCAACAGACAGCTCAGAGCCTGGACCTTGCTTCAGATTCTGTGTCTCCCTCTCTGTCTGACCTTCCCCCACTCACACTCTGTCTCTGTCGCTGGCTCTCTAGATCTCTCTCTCTCTCCCTGAAAAATAAATAAACATTAAAAAAATACATCTTCAGCTTTTTGGCACAGACAATGTCATAGAGTAAGTGCTATACTAGTTTGGGGTGATGGTGGAGTGGTCCGGAGAAACGGCCAAGAAAGAATTACTGAAGACATCTTTGGTGCAAAAAAGATTTTGTTAAAACACAGACACAGGACCCAAGGGCAAGAAGAGCTGCACTGGAGTCAAGACAGGTAAGTCATTATATACCCTCAGGTTGGGAGGGGATCAGGGATAGAGTACGTCTCTAAGGTATTTTGGAAGCAAGGTTTCTACGACCTTGAGGGGCTAGCTGTTGCTAGGGAAATGACATTTACTACTATTTAATAAAACCTCAGTCATGAGACCCCTCAGATGTATATCGGGGAGCCATAAGCCTGGAGTATGATTGCCAGCATACATCTTGGGGCAGTTGAGATAAAGGAAGTAGACTTACAGGATCCTCGAGGTTGGGATAATGTTAAGCTAAGATTCTCTTTTGCCCCCAGCAAGTTGTCATCACTGTGGCAGCTGAGGTTTTAGATGCAGGTCACGCTGCGGTTTCAAGGACTTGTCCATGGGCTGTAGACAGTACAGAATTTAATTTTTCATTTGCCTTAGTTTCCCACATCACCATGGCAAACACTTAAACCCTTTTCCTTTGCTCTTGGGTAACCAGGAGTGTCCGAGGAATATCACCAACATTCCACCTGGTGGGGGGGGGGTGTTGTTAGCCTCTATTTTGCCCTCAGCTTGCCCCATGGCTCCCTCATCACTAGATGTGCCCACAGCAAGTATCTACACTCAGAATTTTATGGAAGTGACAGGACAAAGGAGGGACCCGGAGAAAGCACTCAGAATTTGTTCTTCCTCCATTATCTTTAGGGACTCACACCATGAGTCACTCTCATACAGTTTTAAGACACAGAGGCTCCAAAAACACTAATGAGTATGTGTAGGAGAGAGAGGAAAATAGACTTTCCTAGAGATAAATACTAAGTGAATCAGTGCCTTGGAGGAGCCAGGCAACAGTAAAATAAACGAACAAATGGGGCCTTAAACTTCTTCTTAACCTCAAGTTATTTTTACTGATCATTAGAATAGAATGTAATTGTCAGGAAGTGTGACTCCTTTGTGAATTTGCTGTAAACAATGCATAGCTTCCCACTTGCTAATCTATTTTCCTTCACCCAGATTGTTCTCGCTCCCTTTGGTGCCGCTAAAACCTAGCCCACTCTGCTGCATTTACGGACCCAAACCAGAGATAACAAAGTTTCAGGTCATATCTAAACCACAAGTTCATGCTTCCCCCAAATGTTCCTTTTTTTCTCAACTCGCTCTGTGGCACATTTCACCCTTTTAGAGAGATTTCCACCCACAGTCCCAAAGAATGAAAAGTATCCTGAAGTATCCTGAAGGAGCTTGCTGTTCAGCATAATGTCTGGTCACTGCTTCTCAGAAAGGTATGGAACAAGAAACTGCAGATGTGTGGTTTCTACATGGAGTTGGGCATTATAAGGTGTAATGACTGTCCATAGACTGGACATAGACTGGGGTGGGGGTGGGACTGTTTACACAGCAGAAATTTATCTTCTCAAGGCTCTGGAGGTGGAAGTCTAAGATCAAGGTGCTGGAAGGTTTGGTTTCTTCTGAGGGTTGCCTCCTTGGCTTACAGCTGATCAAGATTCTTTCTGTGTCTTCACAGGATCTTCCTTCTGTCACAGTCTGTGTTCTCATCACCTCAACATGATACCAGTCGCATTGGCTTAGGGCTGACAAAGATTGTCTCTTGACCAAACTCTACTTAAGCTCCCCTGAACTGTCTTCTCAGCTAGTTTGTGACTCTGGGGCTTCTGTGTTTTCCTCTCCATCGTCCAGTCTTAGCAAGAATATGGTATACTGGGGCACCTGGGTGGCTCAGTCGGTTGAGCATTGACTTCAGCTCAGGTCATGATCTTGCTGTTTGTGAGTTCAAGCCCCACGTTGGGTTCTGTGCTGACAGCTCGGAGCCAAGAGCCTGCTTCAGATTCTGTGTCTCCCTCTTTCTCTTTCCCTCCCCCACTCATGCTCTGTCTCTCCCTCTCAAAAATAAACATAAAAATTTTTTTTAAACATTTCCTTTAAAAAAAAAGAATACTGTATCTTGTTGAATCAGTTTAGCCAGAACCCCCTCCCCATCTTGATACCTGGTCACCCTAGATATCTGATGGCGTTCTTGGCCTGCCTTCAGTAAGAATCCTAAAAGTTTGGTTTAGCCAGATTTCCCCTTTGTCCCTGACGCTTCCTGTTGATAATTTTCCATCCACTCACATCTCACCCTCAAGCGTAATGACATAATTTTAACTGAATTTTCTCTTTAAAGACCCCATCAGCCACATTCTGAGATTCTGGGAGTTAGGACTTCAAGATATGAATTTTGGGGAGACACGATACAAGGCAGTGTTGTACCTCATCAGGCCCTGATTTCAGAACTGGTGCCGAAGGCTCAAGTTAGGGGCTCCCTTCCTTCTCTTCTTCCTGATTGCCTTTGGTCTAGGATTTAGGCCAGCTCCCAAGAGGTTCTTGGGGAGATAGCAAGATAGCAGGCAATAGTACTGGGTTGCATTTCGGAGCTGTTTTCTTTGGCTGCGAGCTCCTCATTTGACAAGTGTTCATGAATACATAGTGTGATTTACTCCAACCAGTAGTTTGCTTCGTTTTATTAATTTCCTTTGCCGTGATGGAACTCTAGAAGCCTGTTGATCTAACGATAGATACATTTAGAGAAAAGAGAAAACTAGCAAAGTTACTGTGGGGCTCAGTAAAGGGATCTAGGCAGAACCAATGGGCTTAAACTCATTCCCTGCAAATATCTGAGAGACGAAGAGAGAAGAGGAAAACAGAAACTGTATTTTTGTTTTCAAAATTCTTCCTTCTGAGCTTCAACAGCCATTCCTCCTAGCCCAGTGGGAACAAGCAACCCCGTGCTGTGGTTGTGCCAGCTGGTTCTTGTGGTAGGACAGATGATTTGGGCAATCACGTCTCCTTAACTCAACCCACTCTTTCTTTTTTTCTTTTTTAATTTTTTTTAATCTTTATTTTTGAGAGAGAGAGAGAGAGAGAGAGAGAGAGACAAAGTGTGAGTGGGGGAGGGGCAGAGAGAGAGGGAGACACAGCATCTGAAGCAGGCTCCAGGCTCTGAGCCTGATGCGGGGCTTGAATTCATGAACTGCGAGATCATGACCTGAGCCGAAGTTGGACGCTTGACCGACTGAGCCTCCCAGGCACCCCAACAACCCAAGCTTTCTAACTCAGGCAGGACCAGGTATCTGGGAGGCAGAATTCAAATTTTTATCCCTTTGCTCACCAACCCTGATGGCAGACACAATGCCATTCCACAAGCATCACCTCCTGCATTCGCACCAGGAGGAGTCTATCTGGTTTTACAAATACTTTATTCTTGGAGATTATAGGCTTTTGTGTTTATGACTGTATATTTACCTCTCTTACAGTTTCCAATGCTAAGACAGAATAACTGGGATTCATTTTAGTGGCTAAAAAAAAAATCTGTTCTGAGGCCAAGGGGATGTGTATTCAATAATAAATAAACAGATTTGGCAAAGAGGAAAATGATACGTTGTTGTTTGGAAGTGCTCCTAAGGGCTCAGCTCTGGGCACATTTTACAAACCAGTGATCTTGGAAGTGCTTCTGTTAAAATAAATTAAAATCTCCAGTGAGTACGGGTAAAGCTTTCCCCCTTGTTTTCTTGTCAGAGGCAACATCCAGAAAGAGAGCTGGGCTCCTCTTGGACTTGCTCTAGAGCTATTTTGACAGATTTTGCTTTTATCCTCTGTAAAGTCATTGTTCTTGCCTTAATTTTTTTTTTTTTCCACTACGGCTTGGTATTTCTTCCTGCAGCACAGAAAACAAATTTGCAGAGAGAATGGTCCATTAATCACATTGATCCTAAGTCATTAGCAAGTGTTAACTACATAACAACAGAAAAACTTAAATGTATCCTATAGCTAATCATAAAACCTCAGCAACCCTTTTTCTGACCATTGAAACTTGCTTTCTTTCTGTCATTATATAGATGTCTTATATTGCATTTGTGAAATAATTTAAGCTCTACATCTCAACCTCCACTGATATAAATGGTTTTGGTTTCTCCTGTGGGCTATTTTCATCCATTATTTCCTTTTGCATTTGGTTATTAATATTATAGAAGTTACAGACAGCTATTCCCTGATAAAGCAAATTTTAATTTTAATAGCAGAGGTTTCACTCTATTGGGAAAACTTAATTAATCATTTAATTGTTTCAAATCAGGCAAGTCCCTCTTTCCAAAACCTCAAATTGTAGAATTGAAATGAATATTAATCTCTGCCTTCTTCTATGTTAACTCCCTGAGAAAAGTCCAATTAAATAATCGTTTTGTTAAATATAAAGATATAACTGAAAATTACCAGTGGAAGCAGCCTTGAATCTGTAAATACACAAACACATGCCACACACACACACACACACACGAAACACTGGGAGAATCATAAAAGATGAAAGCAAATTTTATTCTTCATAAAAAGCGTTTAAATGGTTCGCATTTTGCTGAAATTTTTCCCATGTGAAATTGATGTGGGAAACAAAGGCAGAAGAAAAAAATTAAATTTCCTTACGGCCTACAGCCCATTGGCAATTCCTTGAGACAGGCAGAGTGACCTTCTTCTCAGAGCTCAGCTGCCTTGATGCTGACACTTGCTAAGGGCAAAGGCAAGCTTAGCTTAACCTTATCCCTCCCTGTCTTCTCCCCAGGATCCTCTGAATCTACTTTAACATATAAAAATTCCTTTGGAAACTTCGTCTCTAACCCCCCCAAAATATATGTTGGCAATCATACTCCAAACAAAAGAACCCCCTGGATATATATCTGAAGGGTTTCATGACTGAGGTTTTACTAAACAGTAGTAAATGACCTTTTCCTAACAACAGCTAGCCCATCAAGGTCCTGGAAATCTTGCTTCCAAAATTCTTTAGAGACTTACGCTATCCCTAATCCCCTCCCAACCTAAAGGTATATATAATCAGTCACCTGTCACAACTCCAGTGTGGCTCTTTCTGCCCACGGATCCTGTCCCTGTGCTTTAATAAAACCACCTTTTTGCACCGTAGATACCTCAAGAATTCTTTCTTGGCCATCGACTCTGAACAACAACATTTCAAATCACATCAAAATGACTTTGAGTATGCTAATCACTCGCTTCGGATACAAACTCAAATAAAAAGGATGTTATATCATTCTTTTCATTTGTATCTCATTAAAGCATCTTTGATTTAATATTTCATCTGTTCTTTCCTTCTTTCGTGTTTTCCCTCTCTTCATACTAGTTTCATTTTTGGTTATTTCTCCTTCACTTTTGACCTTTTCTTTTTTTCTACTCTTCTCGTTCTCCTTAAACTGTTGTGTTCTGCATTTATCTTTTTCGTTTTCCCATTTGCGGTTTCTCTGTTGTACTGTCTTTTCTCAACAGTTTCTTTTCTCTCGTGCTTTCTACATTTTGCTGAATTCTCCTCTCACTCTCCTTTTCCTGTCTATCATCCTATCATATAAAATAATACTAAGGTTTTATTTACTCCAGCCTCATTGTAATGCATTATTACTGCCCTTTCTCTCTCTCAGCCCTCAAATGATTATTTTTGTACTGGATTTTACAATTCATTGCTTAGGAATATAACACTGTGATAGTCAAGGATAGTGTCATTAATAAAATCTGTGTAATGTTCCAAAGGTAATGAGTAGAAAGTAAATTTAGTATGGGAAAGTAACAATTTAGTATGGGAACTCCCCACCCCCATAGCCAATCAGAGCCAAAGATAAATTTACCAGAAATATTTTTTTCTAGGATTCATTTTATAATTCATATTCAGTTAAGCAGCTTGGGACAAGGTCTTCTAAAATTCTTTTATTTTCAGACTTCTCTTTTCTCTGCTCCATGAACCATGTAATAACAAAACCAAAAATCACAGAAGACCTTCTTAACAACTCAGGCGCCAGCTTTACTGCAAAACAGGGAAGCCAAATTTATAAAAGAGAAAGAAAAGCAAGAAAGCAAGAAAGCAAGAGAGAAAGAAAGAGGAAAGGAGGGAGAAATGAAGGAAGAGAGAGAATCTTGTGTCTGTGAGGTAATGAAGAATTAAACTCTTCGCTAACATTGAAAGGTTTATACCAAGAAAATTCTGAATTAGGGAAATAAGTCCTCTTTTTGTGAGTATTCATGGTTATTAAGTGTCCTCATTAGATACATTGTGGACAATAGCAACTAGGTGAGGTCAAAATAACGGAATCTAAAGACAGGCTAAGCTTTTATTTCCGGCATGTCTCTGAACAAACACTTTAGTCTTCTCAGATATTTTAGGTCTCTAAAATGATTGAAAGTAGCAAGCTACCAAAAACACCTATACTAAACACTATTAAAGCACACCTCTGGGAAATACAGCCATGGCAGTGTCTTAAACGACAAAACTATGAGGAGTCAATACTTGTGACACCAAGGATTCTGAACACGCATGGAAGACAGTGGTCCTATCTTCCAAACTATAAAAATTTCTAGTTATTAGAAAAACACAATTATAAATCTACTTGATTAAAGGACACCCTCTTATTTCTCTCCTACGTGTGATATGAAAATAACGTTAGGCATATTTTCATGGACGGTTAAAAATCCCTTTAAAAACAAAAGGAGGGTCAAATTTAAACAAAAATCCTAAGAGAAAGTTCGGGTAGAGACTTTTTACTTATCAACACTAGGTTACTGGCAATTTTCTCTTCAAAGATGGATATATGCTTTTAAAAAAATGGGGCATCCAAGTGGCTCATAGAAAATTAAAGTCTGTCCTACTCTTGATCTTGGTTCAGGTCATGATCCCAGGATTGTGAGATCAACCCCTTGCATTGGGCTCCGTGCTCAGCATGGAGCCTGCTTGGGATTCTTTCTCTCTCCCTCTGTCCCTCCTCTATTCGTGCTCTCTCTCTCAAAATAAATAAATAAACTTAAATATATATATATATATATATATATATACTGGCCAGAAACATTTAGAAATTCTTTGGCATTTTATTACATAATCCAAAATTTTAGCCAGATTTTTACTATATCACTCCCACTAGGAGTCTTCCTTTTCCACTTTTTGTATTTGCTAAATGTCGTTTCAGGCATTAATAATTAATGAATTAGCTTTTTAGATGGAAATGATAATTTAGCCTTGCTGATGAGTTTTGGTAGCTTAAACTATGTATATGATCCAAAGGAGAGAAAATAGAAACCCTTTAGGGAAAATATATTATTGAAGAGATTATTTAACATTGTGTTTATAAAACACATCATCGTTTGGGTTTTTCATGTGTTAACCGTAACTGTCATTTAAATATTGCATAGATGTGTTCAGAGATTCTCTGCCACCAGTCAGCACCAGTGCAGCATCCGTTGCAAATTCTGGGGGCTCATGATGATGGTTTGCTATCATCCTCAGACACAACCTTGATTCCTCTCATAAATTTTATCCTCTCTACAAACACGTTACGTAAAAGTAGCTCTAAAAACTAAGATCTATCAGTTGTAGCAGAAAAAAACAGTACCGACAGTTTTAGGAATTTTTGTTAGACACTTTTTATTTTTTTTATTTTTTTTTCAACGTTTATTTATTTTTGGGACAGAGAGAGACAGAGCCTGAACGGGGAAGGGGCAGAGAGAGAGGGAGACACAGAATTGGAAACAGGCTCCAGGCTCCGAGCCATCAGCCCAGAGCCTGACGCGGGGCTTGAACTCATGGACCGCGAGATCGTGACCTGGCTGAAGTCGGACACTTAACCGACTGCGCCACCCAGGCGCCCCTAGACACTTTTTAAAGACCAAAAGATAATAGAGGTACGATGCTGGTTTTAATGGGTAGTGTTACGAGGATTTTTTTTCTTATTTTATACATAAAAAATTAAGTCTAATAATCTTGGTGTCAACAGGGGTATGTGTCAACAATGATAAATAGGATTTCATTTAAAATTACTCAGATACAGGAAAGTTGACAGGGCATGCGAGGGAGGAGGAAAGAGTTATTGACTCTGAGATGCAAAGCACAGAAGAGGAGAGATTAAAGTATAATTAAATGGAGAGTATTAGTGATATATAACATAGTTGTCTACATTTAATGTGTTTGTGCATAAATACTGGAGATAAAATGGAAGTACTATCTAAATGTATAATGCTATTAAAACAACACTGCATGTTTATATTGCTGAATCTATCTCTATATGTCTATACTTATAGTTTAAAAATTGTTAACACATCTGAAAATGAACATACAATTTTATGAAATATAGGTCCTACAAAATACATAACATTACAAATATGATATATATTTGTATTTTAGACATGTGCACAGATTAAATCTTGGACATTACACTTTATCAATTATTTTATTTTCCTATATCCTTTGAGCAGTTACGGCAAAAGAGTGGTGATAGAAATAATGATATTCCAGGAGACCACTGTCTCAGGTAAATAAGCCTCCAACTTTCTAGAAATTATGTACACAGACTTATGTTTTTCTTCTGTGACATATGAAAAAATGACAAAGCAAGCACCTTTTCCTACCCCATATTTTTGACGAAGAGATGGACAAAATGAAATTACTGTTACTAATTATGTAAATGAATTCACTCTTCATTTGTATATTAGACAAATGATCATAAGCCTTACTCACAAAGACACTGCCAAAATACTGAAGAAATAACTCCTGAGAAATAAAAGATGTTACTAATGGCCTAGAAAAAGTACTGAGAGTTACTATGTTGAAGACAAATTTGAGTTAATATAGCAATGGACATGCAAATTCAAATGCAATGGAATATATTTGCCATCAGATTAGAAATAAGTTCAAAATATTAGCCATGTCAAATATGGATAAATAGTGAGGTAACAGATACAATTACACACAACTATAGACTCCACGGCAATTAATTTAGCATGCTATATTAAAATTGTAATTGGGTATACTCATTGACCAGAAAGCCCACATCTAAGAAGCTATTCCAAAGAAATAAAATTTGAGACTATTATTATATACACAAAAGGATATTCATGTTAGTCTTATTTGTAACAATAAATTTGAAGGTAGGCAAAATGCTCATCAATAACTTATAATAAACCATGAATTATGGAATATGATACAATCATTAAGAATAACAAAATACAAATATATGTAAATATGTATATACAAACACAAACACATTCATACAAACACACACACATAGTAGGTGCTACATGGATACAGAGTTGATAAAGAAGTTTTTGGTGCTCCTGGGTGGCTCAGTCGGTTAAGCATCTGACTCTTGAATTTGGCTCAGGTCATAACGTCATGGTCCTGAGATAGAGGCTTATGTGGGGCTCTGTGCTGGGTGTGGAGGCTGCTTAAAAGTCTGTCTCCCTCTCCCTCTGCCCCTCCCCCACTCACACACTCACATGTTCTTGATCACTCTCTCTCCCTCTAAAAAAAAAAAAAAAAAGGAAGAAGAAGAAACTCATTCTGGGATTTTAGAAACATTACATATCAGGAGAGGAATAGAGGAATAAGCACATAAATAATTATTAATATAAAGCATATGAATCTATAATTATCATAGAGGACAAACCAGGTGCTGTGGGCATTTGCATTAGGGACAGGTTAGGTCTTGTGTTGTCAATCAGGAGGCAGGAGAAAAATTTGAGACAATTTTGAAGGAACAGTTATCTCTTTTTATTTTAAGTTTATTTATTTATTTTAAAGAGAGAGTAACAGTGAGCAGTGGAGGGACAGAGAGAGACGGGGAGAGAGAGAGAGAATCCCAAGCAGGCTCCCCACTGCCAGCATAGAACCTGATGTGGGGGTCAAAGTCAAGAATGGTGAGACCGAGACCTGCATTGAAATCAAGGGTCTGATGTTTAACCAACTGAGCCACACAGGCACCCCAGAACAGTTATCTCTTTATGAGTACAGAAGGAAATTCCAGATGGTAAAATAGTGTAAGCAATGATAGAAACCCAGGGTTATTTGTGAAATGATGATCAATCTAGTTTGACTACAGCCTAAGGTGTATAAAAATGGTAAGTATGGGAGCTGAAAAAGGATAAAAGGGCTTCCTGGCACGAGACAGTTAGTTAGGCATGATTGAGGGGGATAAAACAGATGCTGGCCATCCCTGGAAGCCATCCCCTGAGGGCTAACAGCCACACCTTGAGAGCCATCTCTAAGATCTAGTAGAACAGGAAGCGCCTAGCCACAGAGCTGGCTCAAAAGCCAAAAAGGGACTGCCAAGAGCTGAGCATGAACCCACAAAAGGTGCAAGTTGCCCTTAAGGTCGCAATAAAACTCATTAGAAACTCATAAATATACAATACACAAATAAATACAATTATAACAGAATGCATCACGGATAGGTGTATGCACAGAAACCAAAATGTTATATAACCACCAGCTGTCAATAAAAAATGTCAGTCAAAGCCAAATTTACATATACTAAAAACAGGCTTAAAAGGATGCAGCTAGCAGGGCGCCTGGGTGGCTCAGTTGGTTAAGCGTCAGACTCTTTTTTTTCTTTTTTTCAATGTTTATTTATTTTTGGGACAGAGAGAGAGAGAGAGAGAGAGAGAGAGCATGAATGGGGGAGGGGCAGAGAGAGAGGGAGACACAGAATCGGAAACAGGCTCCAGGTTCTGAGCCATCAGCCCAGAGTCTGACGCGAGGCTCGAACTCACGGACCGCGAGATCGTGACCTGGCTGAAGTCAGACGCTTAACCAACTGCGCCACCCAGGCGCCCCTAAGTGTCAGACTCTTGATTTCAGTTCAGGTCATGATCCTTACTTGAAGCCCCATGTTGGGCTCTGCTTTGGGGCTGGGCATAAAGCCTAGTGAAGAAAAAAAAAAGGGGGTGCAGCGAGGGCTTCTCAGGGCCACTGACACTCTTGCTCCAGCAGTGGTCTGCTTTCTCTCTTGAAAAAGAGCTGTACTTACCTACTGCATAAACCCTATCTCGTCATTCTGGTCTCGGGTCTCCCAATTCTTCGGTGCATCTGGGGCAAGAACTCAGTGACACGGAGATATAAAGCTTCTGTGTCTTGCCAGAGAACAACTTCAATCAGGAAACAGCAGAGAAGGCACTAAGTGAGAGGAATATGTGTTGTCTTTATGCTGAGGTCATCCAAGTGATCATTCAACACTGATTGTCAATCTCAAAACCTGTAAAATGTCAGCTCTATGATTCTTCTAGACTAATGGGAATATTATATGCACAGAGAGGAAAATTAACATATAAAGCCAATAAGGTAGAGATTAATACTATGTCTCTAGCTATTTGGGACTTTAATTTCTCCAAAGGGTGCAAAACTGGAAGGAGAAAGTTTCACAGATTTCCTGAGAAGAAAAGCAAGTGGCTTTACCTTATGAGCAATAATAAATGTCCTCAGAAATACTCTGTGGCAAAATTACTAATTATCACTCCCTAGAGATGAAACTGATCATGTTGTAGAAATAAAAGGAAATCATGTAAATTTCTGAAATGGAGTAGCATACAATTTGTTTGGAAGAAAATACTAAAAGAAAATAAATACAGCTGTTAAAATGAATGTTCAATAAATATACTTACTTAGAAGACTTTGTTTTAGGATTTTTTTCCCCCAAATCAGAGAAGACTTGTTTGTCTTGATGAGGCCTCAAATTGATTAGTTTTTAATAAAGCATGAATGAAAGGTTCACTTATCCAAGCAATGGATACCAGTTTAAGGAAATTCTCAGTAAAGTCCCTTTATTTTCTATTTGTGGTAACATTAAGTAATAATCAAATATTACCTACCATTTTTTCATACCTCTTCCAAGGAGTTTACAAAAGCCCAAGCAAGGACAAAGGACATACTCTAGTCACTGTTCTTTCCTTTTCAGTGACTTGTTTCCTTCCTTGGTTTCCAAAATGACAATCCTAAAGTCTAGTTACATCTTTTTCTCTATTATTTGGTGCATGAAGAAGGAGGATTCTTCTATTTGTTAACAGAGATGTTACAGAGTTGCAAGCAAGCAAAACTGTCTCTTGACTGTGAAAGATGGAAACAGGGAAGAAATATTATGCTTTATTTTGTTCTTTTCACCCTGTTACAGATTATATAAATTGTTTCTTGGAAATGGAACGGCCTAGGCTATGTAGTCACTTGGACTCATAAAGATAGTTTGCTGAGTCCATGTGTTCACAGTTGAAGTAAACATTGTCTGAAGACAAATGTCCAAGAAACTCTCTCTGCTTACTCAAGCTGTATCGTTTGAGGACCTTCTGGCGCAAGGACCCAAGCTGTAAATATATTCTGAAATGAGGCAAGGGCAATGCAGGATCTGATTATGCTCAACTTTAAGATGATAGGTTAACTATTACTGAAGAAGCTATTAAATCTTCACTGGGAGAACTGGAGATTTTCCAGGGAAGGCTAAAAATAGCTGACAGCAAACTCATTGGCGCTTTTTTTTTTAACTTGAATGCAGACGTAGATTGCTATCATTGGGTCCAAGTGATAGGCACTCAATTTATGGAAAAGTGATAGAGAATTGAAGACTGGCACCAGGAAACACTGTAGAACAGATCAAGTCTCCTTTAGGGGCATTTTGATTCCTATTTCTCCATTTCAGCTCTCAACCACCATAGCCCATGACCAACATTCTAAATGCCCCGTAGAAAAAAAAAAAAGTATTTTTGTTCACAACTAAAGGATTCAGGGTTCATTATGTGCTTCTGGCAAAGAGGACAAAATAATAGCTACATAAAAACTTTTATGGTAACCTATTTGATTAACATAAGGAAAAATTATAGCAAATTAATCATGCCTTTCAGTATATGTCAGGAGGCCCATAACTATGATCACCCTTGCTTGTCTACATAGATCTATATAAATAGCTGAAATTTTAAGAGTGTTAAAGCTGAAGCAAAATCCTCTCATAAAAAGTGTGTCAATCATATTCTATTGTACTTGGTAAGACAGAAAAGTAGCTTCTTAAGACTTTTTTAAAAACCAAAGGGGTGCCTCAGTGGCTCAGTAGGTTAAGCGTCCGACTTCGGCCCAGGTCATGATCTCACGGTTTGTGGATTTGAACCCCGCATTGGGCTCTGTGACAATAGTTCAGAGCCTGGAACCTGCTTTGGATTCTGTCTCCCTCTCTCTCTGCGCCCCCCCCCCCCACTTGAGCTTTCTCTCTCTCTCTCTCTCTCTCCCTCTCAGAAATAAATAAAAATTTTTAAAAAAATTAAACAAACACAAATATAGCAACAGAGTCTAAAATATGAGAGGCACTTACATTAGCTCAGTTAATTAACACCTCAAATTCATCAGAGATGCAAAATAATGAAACACTGCCATAATACATGTGCCAGAATTCTTATTTATCTACACACTACTATTCACATAGTAAGATTCAGTTTTATTTAGTACTGATACTCTGAACAACAGTTTAATGAAAATTAAACAGCTCTGGTTGTCTGGGAATAAAACTCGAAGTCATATTTGAGAACAAGGCAAAGCAGCACAAACGATAGCACATTAAACGGCACTGCTGTTCAAGCAACTTGTCACTGATATTAGGGTGGTCAGGGGGACAGGAGAGTGAGATTCTACCAAACAATTTCCATCAGCTGCTTTTTGTACTAGATGATGTTAGTCAAACATCATCATCTTGGTAATGATATCTCATGTATGTAGAGCTAGGAATAAAGAAGAAAATGTGGTCAGATGGACTAAAGGTGACCATGAATGATGCAGCAAAGCCAAGCAGGGGAGGAAAAGCAAACACATGGAAAAAGTTCTTTATACAACTACCTCTCATGACATTAACTGAAGCATTTTTAGCATCAAAGGCATGTCTGTCTTTAGCTTGTGAATTAAAGAATTGCTAGCCAAAGCAAACACACAAGCCATCAGCAAGAAAGAGACAGTCTCTGGCAGTAAAATAGTCTCTATGCACAACCTGACATCCCGTATGTAAACACTGACACTTTTTGAAATATATCTAGTGGTTGGATTTAATTGATCTAAATCCAATGAAACACTCCAGTGGGCCTCAGAGTAAGAGGATATTTGTATATGAACATTTAGAATTACTCTTGCAACAAAGAGTGATTTAAATGAAAAGACTCAAAGGCAATACGTAATTGTTGAGGTTATTTCCTAATTGGGAACTCCGAAAGTACGGACTCATGCCAAGAAATTGTAGAGTCATTTAATTTGGAGGCAAATGTATTTTTTTTATTATCAAAGATGCATGAATTTTGCTGGTAAATAAAAATATGAGAAGAGTATGCTTCGTGAACTTGGAACACTTTGAGGCACTGGACACCCATGTTTCTGGCCCTGGAGATATGTGATATAAATGACATACGTGTTATACCTATAACAGCTGGACAGTGCTGGGTCAGCTTTCTGGTGGTCTTCACAAGGAAGGGAAGAAAATGTCTGATATTCACATAACATAGGATAAAAAGAGATATTGGCATTATAGTTGCAAACCTGGCCCCTAAACTGGTTTTTACAGGCTAATGGGATTTCTGCAGATGTCTGATGTGACAAATGGATGAAATAGTCAACAGGCTGTGACTTAGAATGTGTAATGGAGCATTAAACTTCCCATTCCCGTTGTCTTTTAAAGAATAGTTTATTCCCCATCTCTATGCTCCTATCTTCCTAATTATTGCTGCCACCTACTTGAATATGCTTTCTGCTAATAATAATGCTATTTATATTTGTAGTTTATAAAATACTTGTGTTATGTGCTAGATATTGAGGATCTCCACTATCTAGTCAAGGAAGAGCTAATTCCGAAAGACCAAGTGACTTGCCAGTAAGTAGTGAATAATGAACCGGAATTCCAATTGCTATGCTTTTTACTTAGTTCTAACTTCCACTGACAATTAAGTTATAACGGTTATAAAAAGGTTATCAGAGGGTTAAGCTCACTGGAAGCGTTTGTATCAGATGTGCTGGGGTATTCTAAGAAAAAGTGTATTCCTAATAGCCTCGAGTCTTTCCAATTACTTCACTGCTCTCCATACCCAGTATTTAGCAACCTGTTTAAATAGAAATTTCCCCTTTGGATTACTGGGATAGAATTCCATCTGGTCATATACAAACTCTTACCTTCCTTCCTCTGTCAACTACAGGAACAGTCTAAAACCTTCACATACTCTCCGATTTCCACACTTTCTTTGGCTTTCCATTGTCCCCAGGAAAAATGTGCAGTCTGACCTGGCTCAGAAGGCTCAAGTCTCCACTGACGACTACAGTTTCATCTTTCTGCATTCTGTCTTCAAGATTTCTTTTCTTATTCCTTCAAGCCTTTCTCTTGAATTTGAAAATACTATTCTCTCTACGAAAGCACTGGGTCAGCCTCTTCACTTCCTATCTAGAAAAATCTAATTCTTTTTTTTTTAATTTTTAAAAACTGTTTATTTGTTTTCTTTGAGAGAGAGAGAGAGAGAGAATGCGCAAGCAGAGGCAGGCAGAGAGAGAGGGAGACACAGAATCTGAAGCAGTCTCCAGGCTCTGAGCTGTCAGCACAGAACCCAATGCAGGGCTCGAACCCAGGACCTGTGAGATTATGACCTGAGCTGAAGTTGGACACTCAACTGACTGAGCCACCCAGGTACCCCCTCCTTTTATTTTATTTTTTTAATTTTTAAAATCCAACAAATTCTTCAGATGCAGGCCAGATGTCTTCTGGGAGACCTCTTTTTCTCTCAGATCACTTGAGATCCACATGATCTCCTATGGCATCTGTGCTTCCATTTTGTAAGCTTTCCTTACACCCATATTATTTATTGATATCAAACTCTGTGAGGCCATCACGTCTTTCTTACCCATGACTGTAGCATTGATGTTTAATTTGATAGCCAGAAAAAAAAACCAGAAACAAAATAAGCAAAAATTTATAATGAATGAATGTGTACATGGAATGGTGGGTACAGATGTGAATAAAAAAATGAATGGTTCTCCAGCCAGGGTTCCAGTTACCTTTTTTTTTTCAACTACCCAATTAAAAGCCCAATACTTCGAAAACCAATATGACAAATGCATAATGCCAACCTATGGGGTGTTTTCTACGCTAATAATTTTTTATGGAATGACTATTTAAAATAAGAGAATTCATAGTTTGCAAATAGATAATGAAAAGATATAGTGGTGGATATGGTGAAAAGGCATACTTATATCAGTCTAGGAAACTCTGATTATCTGAAATCTAAATTTCAACTATATCCTTAACTGTGTTATACATGCATCTGTTTCAGTACAGATACTGACAACAGCACATGTGAAATGGAAATTTCATCTTAAGTGGAACACAGATCCTGTCTGTTCTGTATCTATTGGTGATTTCCACTATCAAATGGAGAAATTAGGAAGTTCTGCTTTAAAAATAAGTTAGCAAAACCATTTGAGTTTTTTTCAGTGAAACACTTAGAGCATTAAATGACTTAATGATGCTTTATTCATTTTGTGTTTTTTTTTTTTCAACTCTAGGAATAGTGACCTACTCCTTTCTTTGAGATAATAGATATTCTTAAAAAAATTTTTTTTGGGGCGCCTGGGTGGCGCAGTCGGTTAAGCGTCCGACTTCAGCCAGGTCACGATCTTGCGGTCCGTGAGTTCGAGCCCCGCGTCAGGCTCTGGGCTGATGGCTCGGAGCCTGGAGCCTGTTTCCAATTCTGTGTCTCCCTCTCTCTCTGCCCCTCCCCCGTTCATGCTCTGTCTCTCTCTGTCCCAAAAAAAACAAACAAACAAACAAACAAAAAAAACAAAAAAAAAACGTTGAAAAAAAAATTTTTTTAATGTTTATTTACTTTTGAGAGAGAGAGAGACAGAGTACAAGCAGGGGAGGGCAGAGAGAGGGAGACACAGAATCTGGAGCAGGCTCTATCTAGGCTATAAGCTGTCAGTACAGAGCCCTACATGGGGCTTGAACCCATGAACTATGAGATCATGACCTGAGCCGAAGGCGGAAGCTTAACCGACTGAGCCACCCAGGTGCCCCTGAGATAATATTCTTTATATAAGACTTCAAGGATGATTATTAAAAGCAAAATTGCTGAATATAAAGTAATGTATTTATGTCACACTTCATTTTTTTCATGTCCCCAGTGGCAAGAAGTAGCATCTTCAGTGACAATTTATTTACTATTGGCAAGATTCTAGTTTGATATTCAATTAATTTAATTAAGTATGTTTTGTGTATAGGTATATTCAGAGTTTTACCCTGAAATATTGCTGACACCGACTATGAACGGTTCTATGTGATTATGAAATGGCTGCTGTGTCCCTGCTTGTGCACCATCCTAGTTCAAACAGAAAAAAGTCTGGGGGTGTTGAAGTAATGAGGGAGAAGTGAGAAGGCAATCTATAAAATATGCTAATTCTTTAACTCATTTGAGACTTTATTACTGTCATATCAAAAGCATTTTGTTCTGACTTCAAATTGGAGAGGACTATTTTTTTTAATCTCAATTTTTTTCTTTAATTTTTTTTTCAACGTTTTTATTTATTTTTGGGACAGAGAGAGACAGAGCATGAACAGGGGAGGGGCAGAGAGAGAGGGAGACACAGAATCGGAAACAGGCTCCAGGCTCTGAGCCATCAGCCCAGAGCCTGACGCGGGGCTCGAACTCACGGACTGCGAGATTGTGACCTGGCTGAAGTCGGATGCTTAACCGACTGCGCCACCCAGGTGCCCCTTAATCTTTATTTTTGAGAGAGAGTGAGAGACAGAGTGCGGGCAGGGGAGGAACAGGGAGAGAGGGAGACACAGAATCCGAAGCAGACTCCAGGCTCTGAACTGTCAGCACAGAGCCAGGCACGGGACTCCAACCCATGAACCGAGAGATCATGACCTGTGCCGAAGTCAGATGCCCAACCGACTGAACCACCCAGGCACCCTGGAGAGGACTATTTAGCAATAAGTTTCTAAAAGGATATCCTGCTATCTTGTTACAAGCCAGTCCATGCATAACCATACACATCCTGTTCCACGTGAGACAGGTGCTCACCAGCGCTTTGAACCTGCACCACCATTGGTGAGGGGCTATCTTGCTCTCTTAGCAGAACTTTCCAGCTTAAATAATAATACCTCCACTGACACGTGCTGTGAGCAAGGTAACTATTTTAAACAGCAAACTTTTTACTGTGGTCTTATCCGATCATGACTAAGATATGAGCTCTTCTGAAGTGATTGACTTGATTACTTAGTGTGACAGCGTCCAGCTTGGTCTTTATCACAGGGGCACATGATTTCTAGGTACTGAGGGAAGTGATTCTTATGCCATTTAGAATGCAGGAAACTCTAGAACAATGAAGGCAGTTATGAAAAATGGATTTTCTACTGATCACTATCAATCTTTGTCCAGGAAAAGAAACCTAGATATAACAGTCAGTGTTTTTATTATCATTATATCAGAACTGCTAGTATTTTCAGTGATGAGAAATAGAACTTTCAACGTATCACATATTCTTTGATTTATGTTATTCCACTGTAGTCTTACTTTGCATGGTGCATAATTCATCATAGGATTATAATACAATCTCAGAGTGATAAAATCAAGAAGCAAAAATATGACTAAAGAGGAAAATGATTGTTCCTGTGGTTTCTGTTCTGTAAGCGTCAAATTATGTTGTATTTGAATTAGGACTTCTGAGAAGACAGTGGAGGGATTGGATTGACCCTGTAAGAGTCTATATGATACCACTGGATAAGCACAGATTTTCTGTGCATAGAAAATATGCAATTTCCTATTTGTGAAAAGTTTCCTCAGAAAAGACAAACATTAAGGAATTTCAAAACACTGATACAGGGGCACCTGGGTGGCTCAGTCAGTTAAGCGTCTGACTCTTGATTTCAAGCTCAAGTCATGATCTCACTGCTTGTGAGTTCGAGCCACGCGTCAGACTCCACACTGAGCGTGGAGCCTGGTTGAGATTCTCTCTCTTTCTCTCTCTGTCTCTGTCTCTGTCTCTCTGTCTCTCTGCCCATCTACCCCTCCAGATGCTCTCTCTCTCTCTCTCTCTCTCTCAAAAATAAATAAATATTTAAAAAACCTACTGATAGAGCAGGAATGGATAAGAACTTTTAAAATGGCTTCTCTCCAAAAAGGCAATGAAAAAATTGGCAAAAGGGGTGAAAATAAACTTTGCAACAACTTAGGGAGTCTTTATTCAAGATGTTACTGAATCTCGGCAATCAAAGTAAGTTTTATGGCATTTCAACATGGCCTAGTCCCAGAACCCTCTCTCCTAGGTCTGTGCTGACCTTGAAAACCAACAACTCACAATCAAAATGAAAACTAGAAGCCTAACATCTTCCAGAGGGAAATGGGATGGGGCTGGGATTCTTCCAAAACACAATCCCCTCGGTTTCCTGGATAATCCCACTGGCAAGACTTGTTTTTATTTGACCTGACTCAGACTCCTTGTAGTGTAAACAGTCTTTTCTTGAAAGTGTTGTTGAAAATGATGAGTGGCAATAGTGTATCATCATAGCTACCTAAGGCAATAATAGTTGGGGCAACCAACAAACTGGCCAAACCAATTAAAAAGAAAAGTTAGGGAATGATATACCCATAGGGAACATTGAAAAGTTACAAAATAAAAAATAAAAATAAAAACAAATTTAAAAAAAGAAAGAAAATAAAAAGCTGCAATGTATTTCTGGGAACCTACAAGATCTCAAGAATTTATAGGGCTGTGTGCAGTCCTGGGGTTGTGTAGATGTCTAGGACAGACCTGAAAATGTCCTAAACTCTCACCATTGGCTGACTTTCAGGCTCTGTGCAATCTGTAAGTGAAAACCAAAATGGAGTAATAGTTTGTTTGAATGTTCAAGGCATGCTCTAGCATGCACAGAAAGCTTCTTGGCAATGACTAGCAGACTTACGGTGTAAACATTTAAACAAAAGCTTGCAAACCCTTTATTTGATAAGGATCTAGTATCCGGAATATATTAAGCACTTTTACAACTTAACAACAAAAAGACAAATGATACAATTCAAAAGTGAACAAAGAACTTGACTAAGCATTTTCCAAAAAAGACACACAAATGGCAGATGAGCTCATAAAAACAGTGTGCAGCATCATTCGTCATTAGGCAAATCAAAACCACAACAAAATACCACTTCACACCTACTAGGATGGCTATCATCAGAAAAACTGACAGCAATGAATGTCATGATTCCCATCCCATGACATTAGTTGATGATGTCATGATTGGAGCCTTCATAGACTGCTTGTAGGGATGTAAAATGTTGCAGCCACTGTGAAAAAGAGTTGGGTCATGTCTCAGAAAGTTAAATATAAAGTTACCACGTGATCCTGTAATTCCACTCCTACGTGTATCCCCTCAAGAATGGAATATAATTATTTTCTTTAAAAAGTGTATACAAATGTTCATAGCAGCATCGTTTATAACAGCCAAAGAGTGGAAACAACCCAAATGTCCATCAGCTGATAAATGGATAAACAAAATGTCCCATATCCATACAATAAAATATTATTCAGCCTTGAAAATACATGAGGTATTGATTCATGATATAATATCCATAAACCTTGAAAACATTATGCTAAATGAAAGCAGTTCCATACAAAAGGTCACGTATCGTATGATTCCATATATATGAAATGTCCAGAATAGGCAAACCTGGAAAGACTAAAAGTAGATCAGTGATTGCCAAGGGGCTGGTGGGGGGAAAAGGGCATTGGGAAATGACGCTAATGGGTATGGACTTTATGGACTTATAAAAACGCTCTTGCGTTAGATACTCGTGATGCTATTGCAACGTTGTGAATATACTAATGACCACTGAATTGAATACTTTAAAAGTGTGAATTTTATGGTATGTGAATTGTATCTTAACAAAAACATTGAACACATTTGTTCGCTTGAGAGAAGAAATTCATTTTGATATCAATTTTTGTGTACATCAAAGATAATCAGATAATAAGGTATCTTAATATTAAGCAAAATTTAGAATAAATGTTATTTTTGGATTAAGAACACCCCCAAAAAACTTTTTAGCAGATTCTCAAAGTATATTTGCATTCAGATAATTCAGTTTTACTACACTGGTAAAGATAGATTTTAATCTTAGATACAGCAAACACTTACATGGATAAGCATCTAAAATGTCAACATTGATTTGCTTCAGAGTTTATTTTTAATTTTTTTAACATTTTTATTTATTTTTGAGAGATAGAGACAGAAGGTGAGCAGGGGAGGGGAAGAGAGAGAGGGAGACGCAGAATCCAAAGCAGGCTCCAGGCTCTAAGCTGTCAGTACAGAGCCCGACATGGGTCTCGAACCCACAAACCGGGAGATCATGACCTGAGCCAAAGTTGGACACTTAACTGACTGAGCCACCCCGGCATTTATTTTTTAAAATTACCTCAGCACACAGAAGTTCTCTATGAAGTTTAGCTATGTTTTTGAAACTTCTGTAAAATAGCATTTTCTCAAAAGTTTGTACAGCAATTTAACTTTACTAACAAACAAGGAGCAGCTATAATGATAAAAAATAGACACACTTTGGTTTTCTGAATCAGAAAGTTGATTAATAGTTAATGGGAGGCCATAACCCGGGAATCTCACAGTTACAGCCTAAGTAAAGAATTATCATCCTGTGGTAGAATAAGCTGGGAAATGGAGATCATTCGTTTGTTCTGAAGTTTCACCTTATAAATTCATGCTACTTTGTTTAATCTCTCATTCATTCATTCATTTACTGATTCATTAATGTATTCATTTGTACATTTACTTGATTTAATTTGTATATTTGATACTTAATTATTTATAAGCATTTATTAAATAGCTAATTGTGAGAAATACCACTTAAACATAATAAATACAAGAATAGCAGAGATTATAACTCTTCTTTTGTGTAATTATAGAATTGATCTAAGGAAACATGTGAAAATATTTGGAGGTATAGCAATTATATATATCTCTACTAAAGACATTCAAATAAGGAAATACCTTCATGGCCAGAAGATCCTTTTGTAGGTACTTGAAAATGTTTTTGGCCAATGCCAAACATTGTTTAAAGTGCCTTACATATATTAAATCCTCACAACTCTTAGGATAGGCTCTATTATCACCATATTACATACACCTACTATGTGGCAGAGGTAGGATTCAAACCCAGGCAATCTTTGCTGTGTTTCCCTGGACTTCGATGGGATTATTGGCTTGTTATGAAAAACCTTAGAAGGAAAAGGGAATTCCAAATTTGGAGAATAGAAAGAGCAGAAACAAATAGGAAGAGGATATGTTTGATCGGAACAGAGACTGATAGGAATTAATGACAGGAAAGTAAAATGAACAAAATGTGGCCAGTGGAGAGAGGACTGGTGATAACAGATTGGGAATGTTGGATATAATCTGGAGGCAGACAGGAGCCACTGAGAGCTTTGAGTAGGGAGTAGAATTATGGGTTATTTACTTGAAAGGATTTAGGGATAGCCCTCAGGTCTTGATTAATCAATCATGCAATAATGTTAGAATTATGAAAGTCAATCCCTTAGCAAATAAAGTTGGAATAAGTAGATTCAAATGATTTTGGCACTTCTGGATTCTTTTTAAACCTAAACTATTAAAATCACTAATTAACATAATCCTTTTCTATGACCACACTCTCCATTCCTTCTAGTTTGCATATACAACTACTCTTTCTGAGATAATGTTTTGATTTCATGAGATTTCCAGCCTAGTATTCACTCCATTATCCACCCCATCCCCAATATATTGCTTTCTCTTTTATTCACTTATTTATTATTTTTTTTAAATCCCGTTGAGTTTTTAAGGTCCATCTTTTCACTAGCATACATCTAGAGACCTATCAGATTCGGCTCTAATGTTTTTGGTAAAGTACATTATAGCTGATGCTATAAGCTTCCTATTGGTTCTCATCAAGAGGCACACTAATGCCTCGGGTCTCTCTATACATGAGGTTAAGATTAGGCAGTAGGATCAGATACCAGCAGCCTGATCCACCCATTGTAAAGTTTCCCTTTATCTTTTCATGTATCATTTTGGCAGCCATGGATGACTACTGCTTAGGTCCATTTTTTTTTTATCAGGGTTTGCAAAATGGTGATTATTTTCTTTTTATTACTCTGCTATGAAAACAAAACCTAAAAGAAAGAAGAAAAATATGGTAGGAAAGGGCTGTGTACTATGTTTCTTTCGTTCTCAACCTCTTTTTACTTTATATCACCAGAGGACTGAACTGGAAGACTATCTTTAGTTTGGGAGAGGCAGAGGGAACATTTATGCCAGTTAGTGAATTTTGTCCCTGTCATAATAAATATTACAATGGTGGACACACAAAAAAAGGATACGTGTGTGTGTGTGTGTGTGTGTGTGTGTGTATACAGGTGTACACATGGATACATGGTGACAAAACTGGATCAAGTGAGCAGGCAGAAAATGGAGCTTCATTAATTTACAAAGTGGTGTGTAAATTTTTTCCTCAGAGGCAGTGAGATGAAGGGTTTTAAGTAGAGAAAATGAAAAATTTGTGTTGCAGGAAGATCACTTTTCTAGCGGCGGGAAGAATGGACTAGAAGGAAAATGATTGAAGGCAGACTAGTGTAGTCCTTATGACTGAAGCCAAAGTGGAAAATGATGACGGAGTGAACTTGTAGCTGCAGTAGAGAGGGTCCTTTTACATGCCTCTAGTTTGGTGCTTGTTAAACTATGCCATAATTTCTATTTTGTCTTCTGCATTGAACTGCAATGAATATTGAGCACCGGTGATGGGACCAATTTGCCCAGGTGCAGGCAATAAAAGTAGATAATTTTTAAATGCCAATAAAACCAACTACTTTTGATTATCTAAAATGAATCTACTATTTATTATCATCACTCAGCCACAATCCTAAACAATGTTAAATTAAAATACTCCTCCCCCCCAAAAAAAGCATGTTGTTGGTCTGAGATCTAATTCCCTTGTTTCTTTTCATTAGTTTTAATTAACCAGTTTCCATTCAGTCTGTTAACAACATTTCAAGGAAACTTAATTTGCCTCTACCTTTACTTCCTGCTGCTGCAGAGACTGAGGGCCGTGGAGAAAAACAGGGTGGATGTAAGAAGAATTAAGTTATGAGAACATAATCTTGAATATGAAAATTATTATTAAAATAGTCTTGATTGATATGTTCTTCAGCATAAGAATGTTCACTGAAAAAAGCTGTATTCAGAAATATATTCAATGGTATTTTTGTGTGAAAAATTTCCTATGATATTTTCACCTACTCCAGTCTTCTTAATTATTTAGGATTTGTTCCTTTCCTCGCAGAGTCTCCTTTGCAACTTCCATGTACGTACACATCCAAATCCCCCTTCTTTAAAATCCAGGCTCAAATTCTACTTCTACCTTAAAACTGTCTCTTTGCTCTAAATCTATGTTGCAATGTTTGTACTTTTATTATAGACCACACTGCTTCCTACACTTTATCATAGTGATTATGTATACATCGTCTGGTTGAAATTAAATCTATAAACTCTTAGGCTTTTTTATTATTGATTATTTACTGCTCTATCTCCAATATATATGGTAAAATGCCTTACCCATAGTAGGCACCCAGGAAGTAGGCACAGATTGCTTTGAGTTCATTTATATAGAAAACTGTACATGACTTTTAAGATTCTTTTGACCCTGTGGTTGTGGGATTCTTTTAACCTATGTTATGTTATGCTTCAGGTTTTTAGGACTACGTAATGGACAGGGAGAATACTTTAGAAAAAATAGATTTAATGTTTCAGGGATTTCTAGGAAACTCTTTCAAATTGCATCCTTTTAAAACTATTAAAACATAACTATTCTTTCATAATATCTGCTTAACTAACCTAAACTAAAAAAAACAAACAAACACCAATATACACAGTCACAGGTTATGTTTCTTATGTGCTAAACGAAAAGTAAACCCTGTGAAGAAGTAATTTTAAGGCCTAGTTGCTGAATCTCTAGCAGGAGGTGCTAAAATCACATTCATCCAAATTGGAACAAACTGAGATATTTTTTAAATACTCATTTGAGTAATCTCTCTGTGAGGGATTAGCAGTGAGGACCAGTGAGTAGGATTTGGCCTGAAAACATTGCAAAATGGCTTTTAGCATATAGTGAGGCAGCAGTGGTGTCTATTGTGGATTGCTGAAGAGATTCTTACCTGGAAAAGTGTGTTTATTCATTTGCCAAAATTATTAATAACCACTGTGTGCTAGAAACTGTCTACTGATTGTTTCCCCTCACTCAAAGAAAAGATCTTAACCTACATGAAAAATCTCTCAAACTAATGGGAAATACAAATGTATATTGTTACCCTTTTATATTATGAAACATAATACACACATAGAGTCAGGATGTTTTGTAAATGGTCTGAGATATCTGAAAATAGAATGATTAATAATTCTGTCCTGAGGGACTAAAGAAAGTTTTGGAGAGTAGGTATCACTGGAACCAAAACATGTAATGTGGATAAGATTTCAAATGTGAATGAACTTTGTATGTGTGTATGAGTGTGTATTTGGAGGGTGATAAGTTTTACTTTTAGCAAATCACTAGTAACTGGTGTTCAGAGTTTGTGAACCTGGAAAGGACAGACTGGAACCTGGAAAGGACAGACGAGATTACAAATGGTCAGAAACTCCTTGTTCCTTTCATGAAGAGGTAGAGTATATTTCCAAATCCCTTGGATTTGAGAAGACTTGCTTTGACCAATAGAGTGCAGGGGAAGTGATATAGTATGAATTTGGAGCTTGGCTTCCAGAGGCCTTACAAGCTCTCGCCTCATGTGAATGTGAGCTAGACTACTGGAGAGGATATGTAGAGAACTGAGGCACCCTGACTGAAGCCTGTCAAAGGCCAAATATGGAGTGTGGTCATTATAGATTATCTAGCAACTGACAATTACCAGTAAATTGTCCAGGTGAATAAGCCATGTGATATTAGTGGGAGAACAGCTCAGCTGATTTCAGCCCAAACTGTCAATCCTCAGGATGGTGAGTTGATAAACGGTTATTGTTTTTAAGTTGCTAAGTTTTGGGAGTGCTTTGTTGCCCAAGAAAGTTAAGCTGATATGAAACTACTTTATTGAGGGTCTATAATGTGATACTAGAATGTTTGGATTTTATTATCCAAAAAGTGGGGGGCTCTGATATGCCAGCCATGAACAAATGGAATTTGAAATTAAAAACACACTGCAATTTACATTAGTACCCTTGAAATTAAATGCTTACATATAAAACCAACAAAATTGGTACAAATTCTATATAAGAAAAACTACAAAAAATCTGATGAATTAAATTAAATAAGAGCTAACTAAATAGAGAGATAATCCTGGGTGTCTGAGTGGTTCAGATGGTTGAGTGTCCAACTCTTGATTTCAGCTCATGATCCCAGGGTAATGGGATCAAGCTCCAAGTCAGCTCTGCGCTGACAGTAGAGCCTGCTTAAGATTCTCTCTTTCTGTCTCTCTCTCTCTTCCCCTCTCCCTCTGCCCCTCTCTCCCACTGATGTTCTCTCTCTCTCTGTCAAGTTAAAAAAATAGATATAGATACAGATGGTATAGATATAGATTAGATATGGATATAGATATAGATATAAACATAGATATAGATATAGATATAGAAGGAGATATCCCATGTTCATGGATACAAGATGCAATATTGCCAAGATGTCAGTTCTTCCCAACTTGATCTATAGATTCAATGTGATACAAGGCAAAATACCAGAAAAGTTTTGTTTTGTTTCTTGGTGGATATCAACAAACTGCTTCTAAAGTTTATATTGAGAGGCAAAAGACCCAGTAGCCAACACAATTTTATAGAAGAATGAAAAGGACTGACATTATCCAACTTTAAGACTTACTATAAAACTATAGTAATGAAGACAGTATGGTATTGGTTAAAAAAATAGATATATAAATCAATGGAATAAAATAGACTTATATAAACATAGTCAACTAATCTTTGATAAACAAAAAGAAATGCAATGGAGCAAATGGTCTTGAAACAACTGGGCATCCACATATAAAAAATGCATCTCATACCCTTAAATATTAACTCAAATGAGTCTCAGACAAAAAAAACAACAACAATGGATCACAGACCTAAATTTAGAATGAAAAATGACAAATCTCCTGGATAGGAGATAACACAGAAGAAAAACTGATGACCTTAGGTATGGTAATGACTTTTTAGATACAACACCAAAAACACTATTCATGAAAGATAGTTGATAAGCTGGATTTCATCAAAATATTTAAAAAATTTAAAACATCTACTCTGTTAAAGACAATGTCAAGAAATGATAAAACCAGCCACAGACTAGAAGAAATATTCATAAAAGAAATATCTGATAAAGGACTGTTATCCAAAATAGACAAAGAACTCTTAAAATTTGGCAATAAAAAAACAAACAAAAAGCCTGATTAAAAACTGGGCCGATGATCTTAACAGACATCTCTCCATAGAAGTTATACAGGTGGCAAAAAACCATATGAAAAGATATTTTACATTACATGTCTTCAGTGAAATGGAAATTAAAACAACGAGATGTTACTACAAATCTATTAGAATGGCACAAATCTGGGACACTAACAATACCAAATGCTGGTGAGGATGTAAAGCAGCGGGAACTCTTATTCACTATGGATAGAAATGCAAAATGGTACAGCTACTTCAGAAGATGATTTGATGGATCCTTTACAAAACCAAACATGCTCTTACCATATGATCCACCAATCACATTCCTTTGTATTTACCCAAAGGAGCTGAAAACTTAGGTCCCACAAAACCTGTACATGGAAGTTTACAGCAGTTTTATTCATAGTTGCCATAACTTGGAAGTGACCATGTTGTCCTTCAGTAGGTGAATGGATAAACTGTAGGACATCCGGACAATGGAATATAATTAATTCAGCACCGAAAAGAAAAGAGCTATCAAGTCAAAAAAACATGGAGGAAACTTAAATGCATATTACTAACTTAAATAAGCTAATCTGAAAAGTCTATGTACTGTTCGAGTCTGACTGTACAACATCTGGAAAGGGAAAAACAATGTAGGAAAAAGATCAGATGTGTCCACGTAGGTTCATTCGTTGCAACAGGTGTACTAGTCTGATGGAGGATGTTGATAATGGAGGAGATTAGGAATGTATGAGAGTAGTGGTGTGGGGGAAATCTCTGTACCTTCTTCTCAATTTTGCTGTGAACCTAAAACTACTCTCAACAAGTCTTTTAAAAAGTGGGGAGCCTTAAAACTGGTGTGTAATGCAATTGTGTCAATTTATCTGCAACCTGAAAAGGTGCAGTAGTTATTATCTAAAAGTTTTCTCTTTTGCTAAGTTGCTAAGCTGTACTTTTCCTAGCACTGTGGCTAGAGAGCAGGATTGTGTGTGTGTGTATGTGTGTGTGTGTGTGTGTGTGTTCTGCACCTGTTACTGTTTCTGGAGTACTAGGTGCTTTTTCAGCTCCAAGACTGGGATATATGATGCAAAAAGAAAACCCAGGAAACTCATTACCCTGTTGTTCTTTGGGTCGCAATATCCTTACTTAGCCTTCCTTCTTCTCTCAGCCTTCCAGAGCCTCTTAAGTGTGTTTGTATATAATGTCTAGGATTTTTAGTTGTACTTAGTGGGCAGAATAGCGAAAAGTGTGTCTAGTCCATTTTTCCAAAATTGAAAATCTCACAATTATTTTTCATTTCCTTTTCTCATCTTAGTATTCAATATATTTCTGTTTAAAATAACAACAATAAGATATCAGGTCACAAGTTGAGTGTCTATAGCAAAGAAAGGTATACATGTGAACTCCATAAATATTCAAAAAATATATATGTGAGCTCCAAAATACATTTATTCTCCATAAATACTCAACTTCAGTACCAGCTTCCAGCACTTTGGGCTTTTGGTGATTCTCCAGATTTTATCTCTTGATTCTTTGCTAAGGGAGATTTACCCATCAATTTTAGCCCTACTCATCTTTAAATCTGGAGTCTCCTTTTCCTTAAGGAAGTGTCCCCATTCTAACCGCCTTCCTTGATACCCTTGTAACCCCAACTGGGGCTAGTCAGATTCTAGCCTCTGGAGAAAACACAATGGTTTGGGAGAATCAGACCATTAAGTTTCTTCCCAAAGGTAATAGCTGGCAATTCATATTTCTTGAATGTGTTGATAACCTTTGAGCAACTTGGTGTATGGCAAGTGTTCAATACACTATTATTGAAATGGGTTCTGATTTACTAAGGACTAAAAGGATAGACATTCCTACTGTCATCACTTCTCTTGTGACATAGAGATAAGAAGATCTGAAATAGTCCACATTTACTAAGTTCTTGTCATTGCAATTCTATTTTAAGTTCTATGTTTGGAAAAAATAGAGCAGGGTGTAAGGTGTTTTTCAGCTCTATTCCCTGGCCTCCATTGCTGGGCTTTGTATAGCAAGATGATTACCTTTATAAATTACATTTCCTATGCTCCTTTGCCACTGGCTTCCACTTATATTAGAACAATGGAGAACATTGATGGGATATTGGAATGTGGGAAGCCAGGATAATTCCCCCCCCACCCTCTTTTTGTTTCGGGAGGCATTGGGAAGTGACTGTGATTCTTTAGTGGCTTACAGTTCTTACTGGACAACTTATTCCTCTCTATTCTACATTCCCCATCTGATAGCCTTGGTTCCTGGGTTCTAGAAAGACCACCACTTCTCCTTTTCCCTCAATCTCCAGGAGTGGTGGTGATGCTTTTCTTCAATTACCTCAGTTAAGTCTTTTCTATGATATCATCCCCGTTATCCCTGAGACCACACAGGTCATAAGAGGAGGGACTTTTAAACTGTGGCAGTGTAGGAGCGCCTGGATGGCTCAGTCAGTTGAGCATCTGCTTTGGCTGAGGTCATGATCTCATTGGTTGTGGGTCTGAGCCTGGCATCGGGCTCTGTGCTGACAGCTCGGAGCTCAGAGCCTGGAACCTGCTTCGGATTCTGCGTCTCACTCTCTCTCTGCCCTTCCCCTGCTTGTGCTCTGACTCTCTCGGTCTCTCAAAAATAAATAAACTTTAAACAATTTTAAACTGTGGCAACCTAACCACCAAGCCTTATTCATTTAACCAGCATGTTGCAGCTACATCAAGCCATGGCAGGACTCCCAACCTTCCCAAAATAAAATGCAGAATTGGTCAGTAACTCCCTAAAGTCTTATAGGTAATTCAAGGTCAATCATATATCTGGGTTTTCTTCAATAGTCCACTGTAGATGATATTTTATTTAATAGTAAGTGTGAAACCTAAGGCTATATTAAAAAATGTATGCAGATAAAAGAATTTGAAGTCAGTAATGCTTATCTTCCTATATTGTACTAAAGAAATGATACCACGAGTGCTGCTCAGCTTGTATAAACTAACCACAGAGGAGATGAGCTCTATAATTCTTGAAGATATTTTTACCATCTCTCATCCTATTCTTTAGTAAAATTCCATGATATTATGTATTTCTTTCCGTAGAAATGGTGAGGCAAAAACTGTGAAAGCTTATTTCCACATATGCAATCAGAAAGAAATCACTTGTCATTCAGGCTGACCTTTCAGCTTGCTATTAACGTTTTTGTCTCTTAATTTGCAAGAGGTAACTTCCCAATTGTTTTGGGGGAAGCTTTCAATCTGGTTGTCAGCTAAAATAAAATTTTAGTGCATTCTTAGATGAAGTCTTTTTCTCTTGCAGGCTAAGGGTTTATTAATCAATCCCAGGGCTATCTGGATTGGACTCCATTTTGATTTATGTTAAAACTCTAACCTGTCAACATCATGGTTGAACGAAATCATTCTCCAGCTTGAGATTTTAAAGGAATATTGAAGACAATGTGACAATTGAGTATTTTCAAAGAAGAGTCAATAGAAATCAAGGAATTCCAATATATTTCCTTTTTTTAATAAATACATAAAGCTTTTTACCATTTCCCTCAATTATTTTGATTAACATGATAATAGTATCTTTCAGAGCATTATTATACCAATTTTCACAGCCTGATGTAAGGACTCATTTCACAGAAATAATCATGACTAGCATTAATAGATGAATGTCAGTGCCATAACACAACAGCATAAGGCATATTTACACCATCTTAACATACAGAACACCATACACATACACAAAAAGTCACAGATCCAGACAAATAAAATCAATCTCTTAGACAGTTTACCTTTATAGGCTTTGCCTGAAACATTTTTTTTTACTTTATTTTTTTGTAATTTTCTTTCCAAGCAACAAACAGATCTTCCCTATGTCATGTGATTTATTTGTAACATTGTGTTCATGCAAAAATAATACTTGTTTTATTGCATTAACATTTAAACAGTTTTGGATTTGGGTCCCAAAACCATCATCTAACATTTTACTTGATGTTGCTTCATCCATATTGTCATTTTAGTTGGAGTGATATGATGATTTGTTTTCGGTGAGTTACAAAATGACAAACATATCCAGTTGACCACAGTTCAAAAAATCAAGATTCTAAGCTTCTGGATCATGCACATTTTACTTTCATTCTTGCAAATGGTTTGAGTCCGATATGCCATTTTGGTTAAACATTTATTTATTTATTTATTTATTTTCTCTTTTCAAAATCATACTTCTAAAAACAATAACAACAACAACAACAACAAAAAAGAATGAAAGAAAATACTGTCCCACATCCACTGTTCACAAAAAGGAAGAGCAGCAAGAATCACACTGACCGTTGTTAGGATATAGTCAGGTGGCGACACCGTAGTGAACATCGAATGTCATTGAAATACTGCAGGAATGTGACTATTACTATAACCCGTACTTCTGCAACAGTTCAGATTGCCACTGGCGTTTGCGCTCTGGAAAATAATCTGGAATGTGGATTTTTTTAAAATCCTGAATACACTTTTTCATTTCTTCTTCCACACTTAGCTTCTCACAGACTTTCTTTTTGGACAGATTTGTTTCCCGGGACTTGCTGATGAGTGTCTGAAAGAGTTCACTGTTTCTGCGTTTGTCGGGTGGGGGCATCCATTGCACAGGTGCTTTTTTGGAAGGGCGATCCAATGTTAAGGTGTTGGGCTGGTGAGCTGTCGCCTGCTGGGCATTGGGTGGGTTGTCCTGGGGAGTGCTTGCCTCTGAGTGGCTGTCACAGCTGGAAGTGGAGAGCTCATTACAGGAAGTCCCACTTTCACTGCCTTTATCTGTGACTTTGTCATGTTTCCTATCTTCATGTTCTTGTTTAGGTGACACTATCTTCTGAGGTGGTCCTAAAATGAGAAAAAAGAAAAAAGAAAAAGGAGAACAACTAAATAAGAAGCGGGAAGGTTAAATTAAATAAGCTTTATATTTTTAAAATTTTAAACCAAGAATATTTATCTTAAAAAAATGTTCTATGTTGTATCCGTTTATATTTGAGGGATTGAATACAACACCTAGGTCTAGTAATGCACCTTGAAACATGCAGCATCCTGGTTAATTATTTATACAATCAAGTGTGGGAGGTTTTCTTAAGTGAGTATTTCTGCTAGAATAGATCATCAATAACTTTATACTAAAACGATTTTTGTTATTGTAGTTACTAGATCCTGAAATCCAACCAGATATCATATGTAAATATTTTGTTAGTCCCATACCTGTTTCATTAGACACTTTGTTCATTTTGGTTCTAATTATTGGGCTAGGAGTCTTTTGTGTATATATTTTGCCACTATAAAAGCAGAAAGTACCATTGCTCTATTTTACAAAGTAGCCGTATTCTTGAGGCCAGAGGTCCAACAGCATTGTTTATGTTTCCAAGTGGGAGACTGGTTTAAATCTTATCCTCAGTCTCTTAATCTTGTTTCCAGTATTTCCTTGAAGAGGGTTATGAAAGTGATGTAAGATATATAGGTGCCTATTATTATGGTGAAAAATCCAGCAGAAATATAGTATTTTCTTAAAATACAAGGCTTATCATTTGAGGTAAATTACCTAGGAGGACAATTTTCAGAAAGTGATAGTTTGCCAAGATAATTATTTCAAACACACAAATGGTTTATTTTCAAGTGGGAGCATATCTTATTCTTTTTGATTCTGCTGTGAGATTAGGACCTCCATTTAACATTTACTGAACACTACCAGATACCCAGAACTATAATAAAACCTTGATTAACTAAAGCCCAACCACTGAAAACTAGGTTATTCAAATCTTATTTTTCTCTTGTAGTCAACTTTTGTAAACACATTATATAAATCAGAATGGGGAGTGGGGAAAGGCATCAGTGTTTTTAAGCAAAACTGCCCAGATGATTCTACAGAGTTGAGAACAATTGGTCTAATTCATAGGGTCTCAACCTGGGACACATATGGAATTACCTGGAAAGCTTAGATTATTGATGCCTTGGTCTCAACCCCAGACATCCTAGTTTAATGAGATGGCACCCTAGTTTAATGGCCATCGGGCCATTTAATAGATCCAGGTGATTTCAACCTGTAGCAAAATTATGAACCTTTCCTCATTCTACTATAATTAAATGAGTTCATAAGCAGTATGAATACTTTATACTACTCAGAAAAGTGAGGAAACAAACCAACTTTATTGAAAAAAAATACTCTTCATAAAAGCATGTACTATGGGCAACATGCTCTTGGGTGTCATTGCCAATTTTCCCATTTAAAATCAGAAGAAACAAAAGGAGATACTGAACATTTGAGTGGATGAAGTTTGAGTTGGGTAGGATTAAAGATTTAAAATACTTAAGAACTTTTTGGAATGATGGTAAAACTCTATACCTTGATTGTAGTGTTATAGGACTGTAGGCATTTATGAAAGCTGATAGAATTTTATAACTAAAATGGGTGTCTTTTGGTAGGTAAACTATATCTCAATTGACATAACCAAAAGCAAACAGAAACCCTTAAAGAATATGTACCTATTTGAGGGAAGGTCTTAACTAATATTTCATACTTCGTTTGCAATACAGTAAAAGTATAAGAAATGCTGATGCTTGTGAAAGCTTACTAAGAAAGCATACTAATACATTTCAAGAACGTTGCAACCGTGAATTAAAGAACACAAAAACAAGCAGTTTTTTTTAAGCCTCTGTTGTTTTCATTTATGCTAAGAGAGAATGGGAGTCGGTCTGAGGGATGGGGACAGAGGAGATGTACTTGTAGCATTCCTTGTTGCCTTATTCAGGTTCATTCTGAACACTCCTCTGTCCTTAGTGGCTGATGGGCACAAACTATGTCCTCAGACTCCCTTGCCTTCTGGCGTTCAGTCGAATTCAGCCAGTGACAAAGACTGGCAAGACCATGCCCTCACCCCATCCCACCCCCAAGATTTCTCTGACCTGGGTGCTTTCCTGGACTAGGAGGCATAGCCCTGTCTAGCAGCAACTCTCTCCACGTTCCCCCTCTCTCCCTCCCTCTGCCACTCCTATTTCCAAATGTTATTAAACAGAAGTTCACATCTTCAGGTCGACAAGTGTTAACCATGTCCACTGTAATCGACATGCGGGTATTGCCACTCTGTTGTAAACTGTCAGTAATTAACGTTCCTAAAATTACCCAATACGATATCCCTTCTCTTTCTTCTGGGACCCTGACTATTAGACCCACACCGGAACTAACCATCTTTTCCAGCATTATTTATAGGATCAGTATTTTAGTGACATCAGATTTTAGTGGCAATAATACTGAAAAGGATATGGGTTTAAAGTCCTAGTGACCTGGAATCAAATTCTAGTTCTCTGGAAAATAGTCCTGTGGCCTTAAACAAGATACATAGCTCTGCTAAGCCTCAATTTTCTTATCTGTAAAATGGGGTAGTAGTACTTTCCTCATAGGGTTATTTTGAGATTAATTGAAATACCCTACAAAAGGGTGTAGTGCAATAAATCTCAACAATGAGAGTGTATCATTGATTTCCAGGCCATCTCAGGAGATTTTGAGTTTGCTGAAGGAGCTCTGGGTGGTGGAGGAGGTGCAGAGTCTATTTATATAATTATCTTTATGGGTGAGTGTGATCTCAAACTAGCATGATGCCCACTAGGCCACTCCAAAATAGGATATAAATAAATGCTCTTTACCCTTCCTGTCAATATCCTTCATTACTTCAACCTGAAATCCCTACAGAAGAATCTATGATTTCATTCCCAATAATGACTAAAGGATTAACTGCAGATGCCCGGGGAAACCAATTTATATCTAAGGATAATTGAATGATGAGAAATCATTTTCTGTTAAGACGCAGGGGAATAGACCATTTGATAAATATACCAAAGCAGAAAAGTAATAACATCAGAGTGGAAAACAGGACAGAGAAAGGGTAGTAGGTACCACCAGAGCAAATGCTTCATTCCATTTTGATTCACTGGAAGGAAGATGCTGAAAGACATGCTAGGGAGGGTACAGAGTTACATAAAGTCCAAGTGTTAGCTAAATAAATTACAAACAATTATTATGCCTAATGGCATTACAATTTATTCATGGAAATAAGCTTCCTCCCTGTCTTTCCAATACACACACAGACACATATAGAAACCCCACAATACAACAGATGCAATATATGTATGTATGTTGCAAATGAATTGCTCTTGTAGTATAAGACAGAACATCCAGGAAGACTTCTTTAAAGAAGGCATTAATCAGTTTGGCCAATGGAGTTGTACTGAGTTACCACTATATTCCAGGCACTGTGTTTGGATCTAGAGGAAGTTCATAGTAGGTGCTCTGGTGAAGTTCGAAGTCTATTTTATGATATTTTATAACATTAAGTGTTTGAAATCCATGGACACTTTAGAGTATCTCCCACTATAGATTTTAAACTCTGAAAAGAAGGAAGTGGGAACCTGAATTTATCTTAGGAGCTTCTTTTTTTTTTTTAAGAACTTAGAATAGGTACAGATATTAACCAGAAACAAATATACACTTGTGTTTTTCATTCCTTCCGTTTCATAAGCTATCTTTAGGTAATGTGGGCTCACATCAGCAGACCAAAGTGGCTCAGATGTTTATATTATGACTTAAAGAAAAGTGCTTAACTTTATTTTGTCCAGACTTTTGAATGTACAGAATACTATGACAGTTCTCTGTGTAAATCAATGGGAGTAACAAATAGACTCCTTTTAATTGATGTCAGAATTTTTGATAATGCATAACATATTATGTATTATTATTGATATTTGATTAAGCATACTTTAAGTAATTACTGATAACTTAGTGGATTCAAATTGGGGCTAAGATAAAATAACAATGATTTATGGGTTTTTTATGACATGAAATTTAAGAAAATTTAAATAAATTAAGAGGAAATAATGATTTACTCTAGTTGCTTAGTTTTCTTTTTTTTAATGTTTGCTTATTTTTGATAGAAAGAGCACAAATGGGGGAGGGGCAGAGAGAGAGGGAGACACAGAATCTGAAGCAGGCTCCAGGCTCTGAGCTATCAGCACAGAGACTGACACGGGGCTTGAACTCATGGACTGTGAGTTCATGACCTGAGCTGAAGTCGGACGCTCAACCGACTGAGCCACCCAAGTGCCCCAAGTTTCTTAGTTTGCTTGGGAATGCCTGCTAATTGTAGACTTCCAGGGATAATTTAAAACTTTTATTTTATATCATTCCATTCAATGATCCAAAGCCACATGAAATACTTTAAGTACAAGATGAAAAGTAATTTAAATAGCACTAAGTCCTGCATATATGGGAACAGCATATGTCTCAGAAACTTCTCTGTGGTCTCTTCAACTAGTAATAGAATAAAACATATACCTAAATGACCTTCCTAAAAGCATTTTGGTCCTGACTTAAAGCACGCATTGGATTTAGTTTAAGAAAATGAAACATGATTTGGTGGGCTTTCTCGCATCACATAAATAAGTTCACCAGTAATTATTAGAATAAGCAACAAATCAATGAATAAGCCAATCTTTTACTTATTGAGGATTTAATCTTTAAAAGGAGTTAATTATTTATAAGTATACATTACATATGTATACCTAGAAACTTTCTAAAAAGTATTTGGATAAATCTTTTCATTTGGCTATTTCACATTAAATAGATTAGGATTTTCATCTAGGAGTTGATCATCTTTCAGTGGTAATGACAGACTTACCTAGGAGACCTGCAGGTCAGCTAACTAGGTCATGCATGCCTCTCCACAATTATTATTTTTCAATTTTTCCTTATTTTTTAAGGAACAGTTAGTGTACAACATACACACACATTATCTTCATTTATTACACTCACATTTTTTTTCAATGTGGGAAAGGCCCGGAAGGTCTGTGTTTGAGCTTGGCTAAGCCACTCTAAGAAAGTATTTTGTGCCCATCATGTAACCACTCTAAAATTTGATATTTTTTTGGTTAAAATGTTGGGGTTTGTCCCTAAGATCCTTTATGGTATAAATTTCAGTAATTCTAAATTATATAATGAATAGGAAGGGATTTTCCAGGCAATAAAATTCTAATCAGATTTTAATATATAACGAACACTAAAGAGTTACCATTAATAAAAATTACCTCTTAAAATGTGGAAACAAATTCAATTGCCCCTAAAGCACTTCACAGCAGTACAGGGTTCAAGGATAACTTTCTCTAAGTTTACTGATAGGAAGTGTAGTTTAGAAGACATTATCAGTGTTTTGTTGTTGTTGTTGCTGTTTGTTTGTTTCATTAACTCTGTTCCTGTCGTGGAAACACAGCAGTGAGAATAACATGTAAAGCAACACAGTGCAGACTGGCGGGGCTCACATCCTAGTTCAACAACTTACCAGGTGTGACCTCCTTGGGTGAGTTTCTTTGGGCCTCTGCTTCCTTACATTTAAACTTCTCGGAGATGTGGCAAGGATTAAATGAGCTAACACATGTAAAGCATTTAGGAGGGGCCTGGCATGTATAAATGCCCAAAATGTTAATTACTACGACTAGCAAAAACAACCCATGCTATTTGGCCATAGCATGGTCTATTTGTTAATCTGAATATTGAGAGGGCTAACAGAAGAACCCACATACTTCCACTCGAATTCTGGCTTTACACAGGCTACCTACGAACACATAAAGTGCAGGTGTCTTCCAGCTTCTTTAGGCCTCAGTTTTGTGTCTGATAAAAATGAAATAAGAATATAGTAATACCTAGTCACAAGGCTCTAATCAGAAAGGAGATACTGCATGTTGAAGCAATCCGCTGTGACGTTCTCCACAATAGGTCTGAGAGGCTATGAAGTATTAAATTTTCATGCCCAAAAAGGAATTTATTTGAGAAAATAAAGCACAAAAGCTCTCTTTTATTAAGATGTGTGAATTAAAGGCAGTAATAAAAACATCACATTAAACAAAATAAAATAAATTGAAAGTATCACAATGGGCCAAAATTGTAACATAGGGCGAAACAGGGCTTTCAATTAATTCCATTGAATTTTATTGCACTGGTACGAAAGGGCGCAAATTACAGCTTGTCTAAGTCATTTGGGTGGCGAGTGTAGTACAGAAATTAAATGTTAATATTTTCATCTTCAAAAAAGACAAGTGATTTCTGGGTAGTTCTGGGCATGGGCATGTTCAATAAGAGGGATTCCATATTTTTTCTTGGAATACACAGGCATTTCCAAAGGCAGTCTATGTGTACAACTGCACACTTGAAAAAACCTTTTATTTTAATCTCTTTACCTGCCTAGTGATGATAAAAAAGACAGAATATGTAAATTATATCTGCAACAGGCACAATTCCCAGAAGGGAAATTACCCTTTAGTAGTACTAAATCCAATGGTGTGCGAATGGTTATGTGGCACTTGAGCAGAATGAAACAATCCATCTTAAATATTAGCACCACATGTCTCTAAGTATTAAGCGGTTGAATCAAAAGGGAAAAAACTCCATTTTGATTTGCTAAACATTTGTTGAACACCTACCGTGTACCAGGCATAGTGTTAGTTACAAGAGGAAGGACACACACACACACACACACACACACACACAGATCAGGTTTAGGGTGACAGTAATGCAGCTGTATCTGAAGTTTGACTAGGACAGGAGGAGGGAGTAGCATTAAATTGTGATTGGAGTGATCTAAGGAGTGGGCATTAGTTTTCATACATCGGTTAAATTCTCACACTTCATTGAAATTTAGAGTTCACATAGGAGATGGGTTCATCTTAGAGTAAAGGGCTATTTGAAAAAATAAAAATTAGTTTCTACATGAGAAAAATTAAACTCTTCTTTATGTTTTCTATAGTCTCTACTGTCTATAGTCTCTACTATCTCTACTCTACTGTCCACTGTGTGTGAAAAGAGAAACACACTGCATTATTCCTTTTTACATCTTGATGTGATTAGTCACTAGTCCATTCTTCTGATCCATCCTGTACCTGTTAACTTTTTACTGTACTTATTTATTTACAGTATGTCTCCCAGCCCTAAATTGTAAACGCCTTAAAGGTAGAAACTACCTCTCTAGCCTATTATGAAGCCTCAATCAGAGTAATTGCTTGAGCAAATTAATAAACTTATCTTCACCTCCCTGAATTTCTATAGTTTCTACTACTTACTATATCATTCATTACCAATTGAACATTCAGTTTCTTTTAGGTTCCTAAATGTTCACCAAGATGACCATCAAGTGTTAAGAAAGCTCCCATCAACCCCATACAAATATCTATCCCAATGGTGTCCTCTCTTCCTCAAAATGGTTATAGTTTCCATGAGGGCAGGGACTGTATCTTCTGTTTCCTTATATCACTCAGTTCAGGAACTGATTTGTTTTGTCATGGCACCTAATGTGCTAATAAAGTAAGTAAATGGAATGTAGCATTAGGAAAAAAAAAGTGGGAGAAAATATATGTTTAATTGAACATATACTTGAGGAGGTTTTCAAAAGTGGTCTTATTGCCTTCCATTTTACACATCTGCGTCCTCCTATTAGTTATTTCTGTAGATGACACCCCAGGTCACCTTTGGCTACCCAATGGATTCATTTTTTATTTCCCATTACTTCCAGGTCCTGTTAATTCTACCCTTACAGTGGCTCCTGAATCAATTCCTTCCTTTCTGCTCCCATTTCCACAACTTATAACAAGTTTCTCATCACTTCTTACTGTGTCTCTTAACCAGTTCTCTGATGTCACTTTGGTCCCACTTCAAACCCTTTTTGCACCATTGCTGAATAAATATTCCTGAAGTCTAATTTCATCAAGTATCTCACTTGTACAAAACCTTCTAAATGGCTCATTCTGCAGACAGAACGAAACTTGAATACCACAGTCTGACATTGAGGATTGTCCTCAGTGTGACCCACGTGATTATCCCCGCCCACCTTGTAGTGCTCCCCATATAGTAGCCAAAATATACTTGTTGTTTCTGGTAAACGCCTTGCTCGATTCATGTCAGTTTCCTCCCCCCCTCGATTGGACTGTATTCCTTCCTTGCTCCATACCTTTCAGAATCTGCTCCAAATGGTGTTTTCAGCATAAAACCTTCCATTCTCACATTTGGATATAATCTCTTGCTCTCTTAATGACCCTGAGCAGTTTGTTTGAATCTATCTCAAAGTACTGAGCCTATTTTGTCTTAAATAATAATCCCTTCTATGCTAATTTTAACTTTCATCCCTGTGTTCTGCCCCACAACACATGCACACACACATACACACACACACAAATACACACATACAAACTATATTAGTCACTATAGTGTACAGAATACACTATAGTGTATTTCTGTTACATTAGTAACAGAAATTCCAGAAGCACCACCCCATGACTGGGCTCACACCAATTCAGTAACTCTTTATAGAATTGAGTTAAATGAAATCAGTATTACCTACAAAAGAATGTCTAAACACACAGGGACTTATTTTATTCCCCAAGAGCTTCTTTTTTTTCTGTTTTCTTTTAACTAGAAAAGATAAACCCAAGTATAACTAAGCTTACCAGGTGTAACAAAAACAAGCAAAAAACAAAGGAGATGAGCCTTTGGCAGTGATTTCTAAGATGGACCTTATAGTCTCTCTAATTATTCAAAAATCTTCCTTTGGGAAGGTTCCTATATTATTTCGTTGAGATTATTAAAAGGAAATAATTTGGGAACCATAAATAATGAGGAAAATCTATCTCCTTTTCTCTGCAGAAGAATTCCACATCACTTATGTGATTGCACTGGATTCTTGCATCTAAATATTCACTTGCCCCTTTGGAAGCTCTAT
Organism: Prionailurus bengalensis; assembly: GCF_016509475.1. Classification (NCBI taxonomy): domain Eukaryota; kingdom Metazoa; phylum Chordata; class Mammalia; order Carnivora; family Felidae; genus Prionailurus; species Prionailurus bengalensis. Next base: position 169,315,352 of record NC_057344.1, on the reverse strand, counting down.
CACATGCGAAATGGTTACAGACACCTTGTAAGAGGTCTACATTTAAAACATCCCTCCACATTTCACTCATGGGAGCTAGAATTCTGTGGCACATTCATTATTTTTGTGTTTAAATAAATAAATAAATTCCCCTTCAATTCCACCCCCACCCAAAAAACCCTCCATTAAGATGCTCACACTTATCTTGGACCCTGTCATTAAGAACCTGTCTATTTCCAGGTTCCCACTTCCAAATATGTCAATCCTTATTAATTGATATTATCAGAGTGTTTTTCCACCTGCCTAGGCGGTCACCTTCTAATGACCTCCCTTTGCACAGTCACATTCTGTATAAGAGGGATAATTTATCTGTTTTTCACATTTGTGAACGCAAGCCTACTCTTGCTTATTCCACATCCATAAACTGTGGATCATAACACCTACACGGTGCTTGGCAAGGATTAATGAGAGGTTGTATCTACAACGCATCTGATGGCCCTGGGAGGGGAAAGAAAGGCGCTCTGTAAATATAGGCTGGGGGTACACTTACGATGTGCTGTGTGTAACACATTTATGTGAACATAAAACCATGCTGGCTGTAAATTATCATTGCCTATTATAAATACTAAACAGCTGCCTCAGGCTTGAGAAAAAACTCTTGACAACAACAGGGAAAGAAGAGGTTGTGACGGGGCAAAAAAAAAAAAAGGGTAATACTCTTGGATTCTAGAAGCAGTAGCAATTGCAGACAGAAAGTCACAGTTGAGGGATTTTTATTTGTCAGATCTCTTCAGATCTTGAGTGTCTGCCTGCCAGTAAGTACTTTCAAGTACTTCTAACAATGGTCAGTGAGATGTAACATTTTGTAGCTGCCATACTATTTAATGTGAGTGCCACCTCTTTTCACTTTGAGATTCATAAAAGTGTGCCTATTATGGAGGCAGCTTCGTGCAAAAGCACTACAGTGAAAGGAAAATGGAAGCATATAAGCTCAGAGCAGAGTTTAATGTGAAGTTGTGTGACAGTAAAAGAAAAAAAAAGAAAAAAAAAAGCTCCACCTTTGGAAATAGCAAAACTGTGTTTCAAGTGAAGTTCTGACACCTACTAGCTATATGTAGCTATGGGCATCTCCAAGGTCATTTTCGTATCCTGCTTAAGAAGGATTAAAGATATGGTGCCTCAGGGTGCCTGGGTGGCTCAGTCGGTTCAGCTTCTGGCTCTTGGTTTCGGCTTAGGTCATGATCTCACAGTCGTGAGTTCGAGCCCTGTGTTGGGCTCTGTGCCGACAGTGCAGAACCTACTTGGAATTCTCTCTCTCTCCCTCTTTCTTTGCTTCTCCCTTATCTCTCTCTCAAATTAAATAAATACACTTAAAATATATATTTAAAAAATATGGTGCCTCCCTCCTAGAGTTGCTTTAAGTCAAGATGTATGTGAGGAACAGCCTTAGACTAGGCTAAAAAGCAGCCCCCCCAAAAAATGTATCCGTTCCAAATATCTGAAACCTGTAGATGTCACTTTGTATGACAAAGTCTTTGCAGATGTGATTAAGGATATTGAGATGGTGAAATTATTCTGTATTATCCAATTAGATCTTAAGTCACTTACAGGTATTCTTACAAGGGGGAGGTGGAAGGACATTTAGTACACATGGAGAAAGGGGCATAAGTGTGACCATCAAGTCAGAGATTGAAATGATGCGGTATTAAATCAAGGAGTGCCAGCAGCCACCAGAAAGACGCTGGAAGAGGCAAGCAACAGAGGTTCCCCTAGAACATCTGGAGGCAGGCAGATGCCTGCGGACACCTTGGTTTCAGCCCAGTCAGAGTGATTTTGGACTTCAGGCCTCTAGAACTGTGAGACAGTAAGTTTCTGTTGTTTTAAGCCACAAAGGATGTGGTAATTTGTTATAGCAGCCACTGGAAACTAATACAAGTCTGATGTCTGGCCCCCAGTGGATGTTAAGTTATGACATTTTTTTAAGTGAAAATATTATCCTTAACAACTGGATGTTATTTGATTGCATTATAGGATCTAAGTTTCTCTATTAAAAACCAATCTCTTGGGGCATCTAGGTGGCTCAGCTTGTTAACTGTCTGACTCTTGATTTTGGCTTAGGTCCTGATCTCACGGTTCATGGGTTCGAGCCCTACATTGGGCTCTTTGCTGACAGCATGGCACCTGCTTGGGATTCTCTGTCTCTCTCTCTCTCTACCCCTCCCCTGCTCATGCTCTCTTTCTTTCTCAAAAATAAATAAACATTAATAAAATAGAATAGAACAGAATAAAATAAAATAAAATAAAATAAAATAAAATAAAATACAATCTTTTGCAGTGCTGCCAGATTGTCATCTTATTTCTCTTTCAACTAATAGCCCATAAGATTTTAGAAAACTGTTATCATCTCTAGTCTGTTTTCTCCAATTATATGAATTAACCATTATTTGCAATAATGAGGTTTATAGTCTCCTAATGTCACATCCCAATATACCCTACAAAGTAATGTTCCCACAAAATACCCTTTTTCTCTCTCTACACACACATATACTCACACTCACCTACCCTCATGCACATATTACACACACACACACACACACACATTTATATATATATGTACACACACACACGGTATATATAAATACGTTATGTATTATATACACACATCATATTACACACATATATACACGTGGTATATCTACATAACCAGAGAACTGTCTGTCCACATACATGTCTAGCACCTGATCATTCCGTGAAGTTCTAGCACCATGAGTTGACTGCCTTTGGGACATTTCCTAAGCTTCAAATACCACATGCAAAAAAATGAACTCAATATTCTTTTCCCTGTAAACGAGTTCCTCCTCTCATGCTTTCTATTTTTCTTTTTTATAAAAGCAGCACAATCTTTGTAATCAGTCAGCTTTTAGAGTCTTCTGCATTATTTCTATCCCTACCCCCCCTATTGATTTCCTGCTCATGTAACAGCCACCTAATCCTGTCGCGCATACTTTGATAATGTCACAGTCATTCCCTCATTTCAGTCTCCTCCCCACAGTTGTGATCCTCATTAACTCGTATTGAGTCTACTGTAATCACCTTCTAACCTCTTCCCGAATCTACTGAAATGACATTCTAGAGATCTTTTCATCTCTAATATCAACCTCCTACAATCCATATTAAAATCCCAGCTACATAAGCACTGAAACATAGCTTTTATTACATATTTGTTCTCAGAGAATATCAAAGTTTTTCCACAACAATCCAAATCTCCTAGCCCCATGAATAAGACCCTCTATGGTATGTTCTTAACTTAAACTCTCAAACTCATTCTTCTATTGCTTCCATTCTCTATGTAAGCCAAGTTGGAGATATTGATATCATCCTATTACATGTATTCTTGTCTTCAATTCTTCACATCTGTAAATTGTAGGTTGATTTCTATTTTGTACTATACTTAAATAAATGGAGTATTTTTTTTTTAAATTTTAGACAGACAGAGAGAGAGAGAGAGAGAGAGAGAGAGAGAGAGAGAAAGTTTTAAGAAGGCTCCACACTCAGGTTGATTTGGGATTCGATTCCATGACCCTAGGATCATGACCTGAGCTGAAATCAAGAGTCTGATGCTCAACCCAAGTACCCTAAATTGAGTAAAGTCATTATTGGCTGTGTGTATACGTTTGTCTGAGAATACATTTGGTGATCCTATCTATCTTATATAACAGACCCCAAGCCCCAGGCTGTAGGCATGGGTTTATAAGGTAGACTCAGCCAATCATAATGCCTTACCAACGATGTCCATAATCTAAGTCAGGGATGAGGGCTGGGAGGCAAGTAATCTGGGTAGATTAATAACAGGAAATCCCTAGAACAATAAACCACTGATGAGGGGAGAGAAAGAGAAGGCTTTTACATATCTGGCCAAAAAAGCTCTCAGATATGACTGCCAATGACTAAGTCTCCCAGCCCCAATTATACCAGATGAGAATAGGAGCAGAAAGCAAGTTTTAACAGAGTTTGGGTGTCTGACTCCATAATCCCTCTAATAGGTGGCCAGCTCCACCTGTTAGACAAGGATTTCAGACCAAATAAAATATTAATCTTATCAGAAAAATCATTTTATTTAAAAAAAAATTTTTTTAACGTTTATTTATTTTTGAGACAGAGAGAGACAGAGCATGAACAGGGGAGGGGCAGAGAGAGAGGGAGACACAGAACCGGAAGCAGGCTCCAGGCTCTGAGCCATCAGCCCAGAGCCCGATGCGGGGCTCGAACTCATGGTCTGTGAGATCGTGACCTGAGCTGATGTCGGACGCTGAACCGACTGAGCCACCCAGGCACCCCAGAAAAATCATTTTAATACACCTGTTTAGATATTTGATTAGATGCACATAACTTTGAAGTGTAACTGAAACCTCTTTGCTTAAGCAAGGTGAGTTATATGTTCTTTGTATTGTCATTGGAGAACTCTAAAACTTAATAGTAAATGCATAAAGTTAAAATTTTAATATACACTTTATGTTACTGATCAGAAAATCGGGAGAAATTTACAGAAACTATAAAATCAGTATGCATTTATGAGCATATCATTGTAATAGGAATATACACTATTTAAGGAATCTCAGGGATATACTTTTATTTTACTTAACAGGGCCATGGGCTCCCATCCCTGCCTTAGAACCTGCGACTAGTGTGGATAAAATACTACCATTGTCCTATACTAAGTTCCTCATCGATTCCTGTGTCCTGGGAGAAAAGATCTGTCTCAAGAAGTAAATAAGTGTGTAACACAAAGATACACACAGACCCACAAGCCAATATACACTTCATTACAGAAGTATGGTCAAATGCAGAGAGCAAGATGTATTATAGTGAAATAAGTGTTTCACGCCATCACTGTATGTCATCTTTTTCTGTGTAGCCAGTAGTTAAAGGAGATAATGAGCTGAGGAAAACAAAGTAATGCAACCAGGATCGTTTCTCTTCGTTCATATTTTCCCAAGTGAGTACAACACTATAGTAATATCGAACTTTTATTGAACACTTACTATGGGCCAGGCACCATGCTAAATGCTTATACATGGCATCTCATTTACATCTGACAATAACTTTATAAAGTAAGGGCCTATCATGCCTTTTTTACTCACGAGAAAACCAAGGCTTAGAGAGGTTATGTGACTTGATGGGTCACATTTAGGAGTGGCAGAGACAGGATTCAGAGGCTCACCTGCCAGACTTCAGAGCTTATGCTGAGTTAAGCTCTGAGATACACTGCTTCAAAAACCTGAAAATGCTGTTTAAATCAGCTTCTCTAAAACTGTAAACTAGAGCTACAATTACTCAGGAGCTTTAAGTAATCTGATAAGATTAAATCGTGATGCACAGCTATAAAAATCTGAGAATAAAAGTGCTTAACTTTACCTAAGTGTTAGAATTTCTTTAGATCATCTACAGTATACTATTTTTTCTATCATACCTGGCTATTTTAATAAGAAATAAATTAAAAAGTCTAAACAGATGAAAATGAAGACCATGCCTTCTAACCCTTTTCTTTGTCACCATTACTGGGGCCAAAGCCCTTTAACCAGACAATCGCTATTTATCAAATTTAAGATTTCCCCACATTTAAAACAAATGTTTATGTTGCAACATCCTCAGAAAAGCATAATTTTGAAAATTTAGGCCAATTTCAAAAAAAAGTTCTTTTACGTTAATTAAATAAACACAGGTCAAAAAGCAAATAGGGTTTAAGGAAAAAATATATAAGTAAGATATGAGGGGTGCCTGGGTGGCTCAGTTGTTTGAGTGTCTGACTCTTGATTTTAGCTCAGGTCATGATCTCACAGTTGTGAATTTGAGCCACGCTTGGGATTCTCTCTCTCTCTCTCTCTCTCAATCTGTTGCTCTCTCTCTGCCCCTCCCCCATTCACTCACTCATGTGCATGCTCTTTCTCTCTCTCTCTCTCTCTCTCTCTCTCTCAAACAAAAAAAAAGTTTTGAATCCCACTATAAAATTTACAGGGTGAAAATAATCAGGAAATTAGATAAGCAGATGTAGAATTATAGCAGAGAAAAACCAGAGAGGATGAGGGAATTATCTTAAGACTCATGACCTGTCAGATGCTATAATTTCCAAAATATCAGAATTATATTTATACTATTAGGCACTTTTAAAACTGAGCCTTTCAATGATAGGCACCTTTTGATCAGGAAACATTTTCACATAAGGCCAGAAATTTCTGCTCAGAGCTTTCAGAGCCTAATTAAATAATGAGTAGATTCTGTCAGGACTGAGACACCTTGAACTTCTCATATCACTTTATAGCGCACTTAGTCTAAACCTAATATTTCAATAGCAGCAGTAGTATCAATCTCCCTCTCTGACATTAAAGCCTCACAGATTAAAAGTAAAAGATTGTGAAATGGTGTTAATGAAACCATTACCAGACAAAAAGATGTACTGGTAATACTTTCTATGTGGATCAATCAAAATGGCTATGTAAAGGAAGAATTTGCACTGGGAATACTTTTGGAAAAGCATGTTTAATTACAAGATATACTAAGAGTCATTTATTAAAGCTCGAAGATAGAATTTTTTTAATATACGAAGCATTAGTAATAGAGTCTGCTCCCAGTAGGATGCATTAAAGAACTCTCCATAAAGCTCTGAGAACACAGGATTCACAGAAATGAATATTCTGCTTTGACTTCATGTAGTTCAGGGAATATAATCTGGGGTAGTCACCATTTACTCACTTCACAAAACTTACTTAAACAACTTGTATACCGTTTGAATGAAAATTCAAATATATATAGTCTTTTCAGGGCAAATTTTTCCATAACAAGGAACTAAACTAGGGCTACATTTTCTCAATTACAAGAAATGTACATGAAGATCACTAATTAATTGGAAATTAGGACTAACATTATGATTCATTTTAATACAACTGTGACTATATATCAATATTAGAGAAGGACAATATGTTTAATATGTTTAGCCAATGATTAAAGATTCACAACTCCTTTGCTTGAATGGCTGGCTATTCCACTTGTCTTTAATGTGCTGTGAACTATTTTACAAGTAGAGCTCCGAGGTCAAGATCAAAGATCATATAGAAAACTGAGAACATTCCGAGTGTGTAGATCAAAAAGCAAATGAGAATTATTAATGTTTGTTTTTATTGCATTTGTTCTATTAACTTATCCTTTTTGGTTATAATAGCAAATATATACATATACATAGAATAAAACTTTATAATCAAAATCTTCAATATGATGTGTCCAATTTGCCTAAACTTAAGTATTTAATTAATAATATAAAGGTTGTTTCATAACTCAGTTTTTGGTAATACATATTTGTTAAAAATATTCCCTTTTAGCACAGTGCATTCTATAAAACTCAAAGGAAAAATGAATTAAACCCATATCACTTTTATTAGTACTACGTATTTTTGAAAATCATCAGGGAATATGGCATCATGCTTGATGTCATAGAGACTACAGAATATATTCTACCCTAGGGTAATACAGTCTAGAAGGAAAAAGAAATGGAGGCGATTGAATCAAGATGGCAGAATTTTTTTTTTAATGTTTTTATTTATTTTTGAAGGAGAGAGAGAGACAGAGCATGAGCAGGGAAGGAGCAGAGAGAGAGGGAGACACAGAATCTGAAGCAGGCTCCAGGCTCTGAGCTGTCAGCACAGAGCTCGATGCGGGGCTTGAACTCACAAACCTGAGATCATGACCTGAGTCGAAGTCGGATGCTTAACCGACTGAGCCACCCAGGCGCCCCATTTTTTTTTAATTGCTCAATCTCTTATAAAACCTTTTAAAATGTTATGGCCAGGAAGTGAAGGAGAAAGAGAGAGAACAAATGAACTAAATCCCTGAAAGTGTTAGAAAACAAAACAACCATTATGAACAGAATAAATACTGGGAAAATACTGGGTTACAGAAAGCAGATGTGATTAGTCTAAAGAAGAGTAGAGAAAGCATTGGCTTGACGTGCTCACAGGAAAAAATAAAAAATAAAGAATAATTTAGTAGAACTCAAAGCCCAGAGTAAATTAATTAAAAGAAATGGAAGGAATCTTGGGTCAGTTATCAGAAGACCTGGGCCTTGTTTATATGGCTGGGCTGATCCATTTCCCTAAACAGAAGGCAGAAGAAGCACTGGTCCTACGACAAAAATCCAACTGTTCTCAATCAACTGTCTCTCTGGGGATAATTCCTTCAATGAATGAAGGTAATTTCAGATGTCTGCTATAAGCGAGGGGGTAGATGGATGAACTTGTAAAAGAAAGGCGATCCACCCAGTAAAAGACCAACAAAAAAACCTCTCCTTGATTTGACTGCAGGTAAGAAGTGGGTACTGTGTACATGCAGTTGGGATGGCCTCAGTCTATATACTAGTTAAATATCAACACACTCTAAAATAAGGTCATCCAGTCAACATATACTACCCCCTTTCCCCAGTAGGGCAGAGCCGAAGCACTACAGTGTCCTGCTGGAGAAATATACTTGAAAATCTTTTGGGCTAAGCATATGCCATCTACCTATACTGTATAAGTTAGCCATTCATTCATTAATATATCAGAAAACAAAAAAAAATAATAGACATTTTACATAAATAAGAGCATTAGAGAGAGAGACTTGATAAACAACGAAAATATTTTGTCTGGAACAAATATAGTTCAGAGATTAGAAGAAAATTAAAAAAAAATTCTATTTAGAATCCTCAGAGAGAAAGGAGAGGATATTAAGTCTTTAAAGAGCTGACAACTAAGAAAGTATATTTGGGGGGAACTAAATATTTTATTATAAAAGTAGAATGTGATAAAATGAGCACATAGATGAACATGACTAAAAATAAAATTAATAGTCTAGAATAAAATGTCACGATAGTTACTTAGAATTTGCAGCAAAATGATACATAGATGGAGTATAAAAGAATAATCAATCCAGCATGTCCATACCTAAACAATAGGGATTCCTTAAAAAAAAGAGCAAAATGAAATCAGCGGCAATAATAACAAAATAAATTATAGAAGAAAAATGTCCATCAAGTATCTTAGGCATACTTTTAAGATTGAAAGTGTCACTGAGTTGGGGCATCTGGGTGGCTCAGGCGAATAAGTGTCTACCTCCTGGTTTCTGTCAGGTGGTGATCTCCCGGGTTCGTGAGATTGAGTCCTGCAGTGGGCTGTACGGTGACGGCATGAAGATTACTTGGGATTCTCTCTCTCCCTCTCTTTCTGCCCCTCTGCCACTTTAATGTCATTTATTTTTATTTAATGTTATTTATCTACATTTATTTAATGTTATTTATTTTAAAAATAAATAAGCATTAAAAAAAAGAGTCACTGAGTTTCCAAGCAACGTAAAAAAAAAGTCACCTCCTAAATGTATCTCCATGAACTATCAGAATTTCAAGGTAAAGAGAGAATTTTAAACACTTCCAGAGGAAAATAAAACATCCTACAGACAAAATATTAGGGAAAAGTTTCAGTGACTACACCTGATTTCTAGAAGACCATGAGTCAAAACCTTTGAAGGTTTTAGAAAAAAAAAGTAGTTTGAACTTAGAGACTTGTCCCAGCTATCTTAGCATTCAAATGTAGGAATTATTTGTGGAGACACAAATACTTTACCATCCAAGGGTCCTCAATGAAATAGTTCGCCAAGGTTACACTCCAGGCAAAATGAATATCAAGTTTCATTTGTTGATTCATGTATTTAATACTTATTGAGAGTCAACACATGGAAGACATCTTGCCAGACAATGGGGGAAATATGTAAAATGCACAATTATGTTTAATTTATCTAACGATGATGATAAACATTTATTTCACAATCACACAAAGTAATGCTGAACTGTAACTGCATTAACAGTGGTGTTAACTGACATCATGATATTTTAGGAAGTTATGTTTCCCAAAATGTAAAGGAAGGGCTTCTCTAAGGAAGGAGTCATAAAGGTAAAGAAATCATAGCAGATACTGGATGACTAGGAGAGAGAGAAGCAAGATACCTGAGCACGAGCAAGGTGCCATTTGCATGGAAGTATGAAAAGTCGGAAAACTCAATAAAGGCAGCACACTTATGCAACACGGCCCAAGTTAGACCACAGAGGTTGTAGATCATTCAAGTTCTTATAAGGCACCAAAAAGAAATTTGGCATTTGTGCAATGAGTAAAGGGAGTACACTGAAACAATTTAAGCCAAAGAGGAAGTTGGGAACAAGATCGAATATGTTTTTGTAACCACCACCCTGAAATGGGAAAGAATGGCTTGGGAGGGGACTGTAGGCAGATAGGGCAATAGCAACTAGATGCCTCTCCCTATTTTCCAGGTGAGGGATGAAGACACATTAGAGTAGAATCTTAGTGGTGGTGGTAATGATGATGGAGACACGTGAAAATAGCATAGAAATTTAGAACGGAAAAACCAATAGAATATAGTAATGAACTGGTGGTGAGTAAGGAGAGCGTCATGAGGAAGGTAGATATATCATGATGACACTTATGTTACTGGCCTTCATAATAGATTGGATGGTTCTGCCATATTGAGGTGGTAGATACTGGTAGAGAACTAGGTGTATTA